>NC_137169.1:68029268-69229268 GCF_951394435.1 Stenella coeruleoalba | reverse complement strand
TAGGTAAGTTATTCTCCTCCTAACAAATAACAAGATGACAAGAAGTAAAGATGAAAAAAAAAAAAAATAGCACACGTATTCATGTCCCATTATAGACACTCAGAGCTTTTGCTGAAAACGGTAATTTCCATGTTAGAAGGAAAAATGACTGGTAAAATAAGTCAGGCAGGAGTGAAGCTTTACAAATTGCAGGTATGCCACACTTTGCAGTAACATTTCTGATTATAAAACTTTGGAAGAAGGGTCAAAGCAGAATTCAATGTGATAATATAATTAAAGACATTTTCCATAAGTCAGCACTTATTCTAGTTGTGTTTTCCCCTTGGAATGAAAACTGTGTAGGCAATTAGTTTAAATTAGGCTATGTGGGGATATTATTTGTATAACAAAAATAAGTTTCTCTTTGTAATTAAATTTAATGGTGTTGCACTGGAGAGAAACTGAACAAATTTCTAAGACTTACGTTGCTCTCATCAACCCAGGCTTCTGAGATCCATTGTTATAACAAGTCATTTTGTGGCTTCCCCGACATGGTCTGCATTTTTAACATGCTAGGGAGGTACTTTTAGCTGCAGACGGAATAAGTAAATCATCTTTCTCTGAGTTTAAACTAAGTTCCAATACTTCCCAGGCTGTTTTGATGTTGCTACAAACTTGCTTTGGTTTTAATCCTCCTAAAAAATGTGAAGAACACATTCTTCTAATTAAAGCTCTAATTATCATATGATCTTCATATGCACATGAATTTAAGATGGAAACTTTTGGACAAATTCATGTATTTTTAGCCCTTGTTCACAAACTAATCAGGGCCTAGATATACAATGTTTATACACACATATATTTACAAAATATAGATATTACGTGAGAGTGCATTATTTGAAGTTTTCCTAGTATGTATAACTTTTATAATCAGAAAACATAAGAAGGACAAATTACTTCCTTATAGCATACAAAGTCCAGATTTGGTTTACTTTCTTCTTGACATTGTCCTTGGAAGTTGAGTGAGTCAGTTTTCTAATATTGAACTCTCTTTCCATTGAGATGAATAGGGACAAGTGACTTTGTACTAATGAAGGCAAGATTTTGTGGTAACTAGACAGTTTCGGATTCCCATACCATTCTGTCATTCACTAGTTTAATATTTTGAGGAAGTTACTTAAGCTCTTCAAGTTGAAGTTCTCTCATCTACAAATTGAGGAAATAATGCCTACACAATTGTTTCAAAGGACTGTTTCAAAGATCGAATGAATTAATATACTAAAAGTTAAGCAAGGTTATAACAAGCCATTAACAATTGATACTAACAGTTACAATCTTACTGCTTTTGCTGTTCATAGTAGGAAAACTGGAAAGTGATCAGGTAGAAAAAAATCAAATAATGCTACTTAAGTTTATAAATTGAACTACTCTATCAACTACTCTGGCCTCCACAGTGATTAAAGTAAGGTTCATAAAGCAGTTAAAAAATGGATAAAGTTGCTTTATTTCTGCCTTGCTTTTTTCTCATACTATCTCCTAGCCCTGGAATATCCTTTCCCACTTACTGCCTGGTAAATGGCTATTCACTCTACAGACCCTAACATAAGATATATTTATTTGGCAAAACTGTGCCTTATCTTTCCAACTTCTCATTATACATAGTACTTTTCATCATCAATATATTTTGTTTATGACTTTATTAAAGCAGTTAGTACATTTACCAATTTATTACTTACATGTTTGTCTCCAATCATAGATATACCAACTTAAAGGACAAAACTTCTTATTTGTCATTTCCCAGTGCATAGCAATTTCAGACATATTAATACATGAATACATACTTGCTGGATGAATGAAGGAACATATGAGTGAATGAATGAGTGTGTTTCTCTGGCAGGATTCGTTTGTTCATTTTATCACAAATCAGTAATACCTATATTCTTCCTCTTTCTGAAAAACATACTTCAGTTGTGCTTGGGTGATAATTCTCTATCTTAATACAATATTTACCAGATAATTGGCATTACCTTCTCCTGTAATTATTCTCCTTTTTATTTGCCAGCATGGTATTTTCTTTATTGATTAAAATAAAAATAATAAAATAAAATAAAAAGAACCAACAAATGATATGACGTCTTTCTAACTTGCTGTCCTTGTTTCTTCTATTCCTTTGTCCTCCACTCTGCCTAAGGCATTTCCAATGGGGCTGACCCTCTACCACTTTATAGACCCTACTTTATAAATTATTGCTAGTGTCTCCCAATTTCCAAATTCAGAGGTGTTTCCTTAGCTCCTATTTTCATTGTTCTTTGAGGTATATTTGACCTTGCTGTTCCTTCTTTCCCTTGCATTCTGTAATATTCTATTTCTTTTTCTCTTCCTAAAAAGCTAAACCTTATAAGGAATAGAAAATTTAGAGAATACAGAATAATTTGCTCATTATGATTTTTAACATAGAACAAAATGGAAGGGGTTAATAGTGCTCCTGGATATTGATGTTAAGAAGGAAATTCTAGGATGGTTGCATTAATGGAAGATAAGAAACCTCTGGAGTATATATCCAGGGTAATGGTGGTAAATTTCAGAGTTGAAGGCAGAATTGTGCAAGGTTTTTTAGAGCTGTAAATTGGCACAAAGGGGACATTTTGAGAGGAATGTTAGGACATACATAACTGATACATGTTATGTATAGTACTGGACATATATAATAAATTCCAAGGTTTCATTTGTAATTGGATATGAGCCATAAAGTCCTAATCTGGTTTAAGTAAACCATTGATTATTGCCTAAAGTCCTTATATGTGGAGAACTCTATATATTTATTGATTAGTTTACAGCACCTTGTCTATTCACATGCTTAATGGGATTATAAAATAATGAAGCCAATTTTGCCAACCACCCACAAATATTAACTCTAATTATTAACCACATCTTGTGTAATCTATGGTTCAGTTTTTTTTTGTTTGTTTGTTTGTTTTTTTAATTCAAGAAAGTTCAACTGCTCTGGGGGGTATTCTAGTTAACTCATATGACCATGAAAAGAATAATCTGTATCTCTGAAAAACTTGGAGAAAAAAGTATGGATGAAAGTGTTAATAAAAATATAAATGTGAAATTGCTCTGTTGATTAAGCCAAGATGCTGAGTGGAAAAAAATAAATGTTTCCTTAAAAGCATAAAATTTACAGATAAAGAACATGGAAGTTAAGCAAGGTAGAAACACACCATCAGAAACTGTTTTTTTTTTTTTTTTTTAAATAATAGGTTGAAATATAAAGAAAGACACTGAGAGAGAAGGAGGGAAAGAGAGAGAGAAAGAAATATGTGATTTGAGGTACTTCTGAAGCAAAGTAGAGTTTAGGAAAGAACTTCTGGGGCACCGAAGTTTGGGAGAATCTTGATAGAGATACAAATTTCGTGGTGAGTGAAAAAGACTCAGCAAAGCCAATTTCTACCAGTTAGAGAAGGGAGTAAACATATAAGAAGGAAATAGAAAACTTCAGAAGTCCATGAGAAATAACAAGTATTTTCCAAATAAACCTGAAGCAAAAAAAAAAAAAAAAAAAAGAAAAAGAAAGAAAATACAGTCTGAAAAATATTTCAAGTACTGGTAAAATGGGCTATTGAAGGTATTTGTTAGTGCTGTCAGCCTATGAAAGGACATGCACATTTAGAAATGCAAATCTGAAGTTTGCTTCACAGGGCTCTATTTAATGGGATTTGTGACTTTTATAAAAATAAATGATCTTCCCTTGCCTCTACCTCTGTGAGAAAGGTCCCTCTGAGATTCTCCTAACACAGGTGCATATGAGTTCAGGTTTCCTTGAGCTGGAGTGGAATATTTGGGTGTGGCTCTTTGAGAGAAGCTAAAATTTGCAGTGATGATCAGTGTGACATCGGGTATGTATTTAGGATATTTAGAATATAACTTGTTGAGCATTTATTATGGGAAGTTAGGATGTAAGGGTATATTTAAAAGAAAGTACCATAAATTTCATACAAACACAACAATGAAAATGTTGTTCTAATTTGTTCATGACACCAAAAAGAACAGTTAATTTTCCCAGTGTCATATATAAAACCAGTTAAGAAATTTTAAAAAGTTGTGTTGCTTTATGTTGGACCCATTTGTATTGATTTGCTGTTTGTGAGAGGAATAGCAATCAAGAATCATAGCTCCTGCAATCGTTCATAAACTATGTTATTTGCCATCATCAATAAACAAACACAAGTAGGCTACTTGTGAACCAACATACTTTCCTTAAGAGAATGAAAATTAACAATTAAAATGCTAATCTTTTACAATAAAAACTTTCATTTATTGAAACATCAATTTAACAAACATTTTGTTTTATTCAGTATTGACATATTTAATAGATTATGTATTTGATCCAAGCCTCCGCTATACATTTAGTTTTAATTAACAGGTGATAGCTATTGCTAAACGAATAATGTATCTGACTGAACTATATCTGGTTCTGAAAGTGATTAGTCTTTTTATTGAAAAATTAATCTATATCAAAAGGTGATACATCTCTTTCAATATGAGCTAACTCAAATCTGTAATGATTTTTGTTTAGTGTATAAAGGTAAGATAAGGAGCAAGTTTGCCCTCAAGTGGACTTCAAAGGCAGATCAGAGTTCCCGAACAGGAAGAGGGTGAAAAAATGTTGGGATCATGGATTTATGTATTCAGATTAATAGGGAGGCTTTTAAACAACATGCCCCATACCTTATAGAAGCTTTTTTCCATTTGGAAGTGTCTTATATTTTTGTAGGTACCCCATTACATATTACATTATTGAAATGCCACACAATGATTTTAATCATATTTTAAAATCTTCAAATATTATTACCCATTAGTTATTTTGTTAAATTTTTAGAATGTTTTAAGGCAGCAACTTCTGCCCTAAACTGAGATTAAAACAAACTGGAAAATCTAAATTTTCCCCTCTTCAATAGACATTCACTATTCCAAGGAATCATCAATAAATCTATAATTAAAGCTAAATGACAATATCCTAAGTTCATTTTTGATTATAAGATACACTAAATTACATTATTCTTATAACTTTGGTAGCATTTGGCTTGTCTCAAATCAGTTTTAATTCCTTCTAACAGTACAAGTCCAGACTAGTGCTTAACAAAATGTAACTCTTTTCTGCTACCCAGGAGTTAGCTTTATCAATCAATAATTTGTAATTTCAGTTAAACATTTGCAGTTTGTTCTGAAAGAATCCTAACTTTTAGCCTATTTTCCTCAGTGTTAAGAAAATAGCATAGCATCTGTGGTTCCTGGCAAATAGTAGTTGCTCAGCAAATCTGTAATGAATGAATGGATGAATATCTATCCTTTGCTGTTCTAATAATCTGGATTTTTTTTTTCTTATTCTCTTTACATTCTTCGGTTTTCATGTTGTGCAAAAAAATAGTGAAAATTGAATGGAAATCAAATATCGCATTCTTTTGTTTGTTTGTTTGTTTTTGTTTTTGTTTTGCGGTACGCAGGCCTCTCACTGTTGTGGCCTCTCCCGTTGCGGAGCACAGGCTCCGGACGCACAGGCTCAGCGGCCATGGCTCACGGGCCCAGCCGCTCCGCAGCATGTGGGATCTTCCCGGACCGGGGCATGAACCCGTGTCCCCTGCATCGGCAGGGGGACTCTCAACCACTGCGCCACCAGGGAAGCCCAAATATCGCATTCTTTATCAGAGAAGCTGCTTACATGCTGACATGAAGTAAATTTTATTTTTATTGTTTGTGGATTAGAAGGAAGCTTTGAAAATATGTTTCCGATTTTTATGTTATTGGGGAAACCTTATTTCACAGGTATATACTAAATGAGTTCAAATTATGAAATAAAGAAGATACGTTTACAGAGGATTTTTCTTAATTGAAATATAGTTACAGTTTAGAACCAAAAACACACAGTTTACATATAAGCATTGGCTAGCTTGTGCGAGAGTAAGAAACCCTCTTCGAGGTTTATTTGTCAGAGATCGTCAGAGGTCACCAGAGGTCCTGAACCATTCTTATTTAGGAATTTAAGTAGCATAACTGTCTTTCACTGTGCTAAGGGTAGAAAATATGGAGGATCATTTATCAACTTTTAAAGCTTTCATCAGAAAGTGGCACATGCCACATCTTGGCCAGCCCAAGTTATATGGGGATACCTAAATTCAAGAAGGTGTGAAGTGTGATTCTCCCCATGTGCTCAAAAGTATAGAAAATCCAGAAATAGTAAAGTGGCAATGTCTATTGTAGCTGTAAGAAAATGATATAATTTAAGAGTCAGATTATTTTTATGTGAAAGAGTTTTAAATTTGTTTAAAAGTAAACAAAAAGATCACACCTGAAGAAAAATGCAGTGAAAAAATGTAGTTTTACCTAAGAAATGTATATGACTATAAATGATACTAACATAAAAGAGCTCATATACTTGACTTTTCTGCTTTATCTTTTCTGGTTTATCTTTAAATCACTTATCTGATTTATCTTTACATATTCATAGCACTTAGTGAATATAGCATGAACAGTACTTATCACATAGTAGGTTTTCAATACATACCTGGCACATAAAAATGAGTCAGTGGTAATGAATGTAACACCCTATCTAAAATCTTGGGATGCTAACATTCTAAACTTTGTCAGATTATGATAGGAGAGAGGATAAGATGGAGGGTAAGTCTGAGAATGGTTAATGAGGGGCTGAGCTTTTGGAATCTGGAATGTCCAGGGAGCCTGTGTCAGTGTCAGGAGTCACAGTGAGAACTCTGGAGAAGGTGGACACTGAATTGAAGGATGATAGAATTTGACCTAATGAAACAGAATCAGAATCTTCAGAGGAGTGAAGACACTGGAAATATGTATTTCATATACACGAACAAAAACCCACCTATGATCGTTCTTATGCACAGCAAGATTTGAAAACAAACTGACTAAAATTTTAAGGACCTTTCTAATCCTGAGAATCTAAGATCCCCTTACACATTTTCCCAGAGTTCTTCTAACGCTCACAGATCTATTTATTTCTCTGAATGTCTTGCTGCATTATACAAATAAACACCTTGAATTTATGCTGACCGTTCTTTACTTTTATTTTACGCTAAGAAATTGTAGCCAGGAACCCATGGTCTACATTTTATACGGTACATTGTATTATAATGAATGTAGACATAATGGAATTTAACGCTATTATAGTAACACCCTGATTAACCTGAATTTGTTCTGGTTAATTGCATTTTCTAATAATTACATTTAACAAGTGAATTCTACTCCTTTAAAATGTTGTCAAAATTCTTTTCTTTCTCAAATGCATTAGTTCGTTTACTACTTTAATAAGTAAAACATAGGTGAAGATAATTGAATCTCTGTGATAATTGAGAATGTGGTAGTGCCTGGAGGGGTCTCATTCTGAAACTAAATTCTCATTGTAACATTGTATTGTCTTGGAGACACAGATGTAAAGATTAATAAAATTTGACTGAGTGACTCCAGGATTGAGCCAGAAAGCTAAAATTTTCATGAAACACACCACACCACACACACATACACACATTTTCTTACATTTTATGAGATCCTTTGAAAGTTCAAGATAAACCAAATAATTTTTGGCTAGTTGAGGATTCAGTTTAGTTGAATTCTGTTGATTCAAGGTCTTGCACTGTTGAAAAAAATGAAGTTATTTTTCAAAGTTGAATTTTAAAAGTTCCTTCTAATTTCCCAGTAATTAAAGTAATTAAATTTCCCAAGAAATAAAGCCTTATATGTCTGATATTGGACATCTGATATCTACCTACTGATTATATAATTATATATGTGTGCATGCAAGTAGATTTATTTTTGTCACAATGGAATATTTCATACTTAGAAAAGTATAGTGAAATGTATAACAAACACTAATATACCCATTTCCTAGCATAAAATTTTATGTTTTACCACGTTAGGGTTTTTAGAGAAAATATCACCTTTCCTCCCTAAAGCTGTCTATCCTAAATTTATTGTTAATCATTCTGTTTTTATGTTTATATATTTATTGTAAGTACTTTTCTACTTTTAACATTTAATATATGCATTTTTTATTTTATATACTCATTAGAGTTATATGATTTCAGAAGTATAATTATAAACTTTCTATATGTTCTTATATACATATATACTTGTACCACATATAACCTGTGTACTTTATATATAGAATATGTATATTATATGTTATCTCCATGTTATTAAACTTCACATGAATTATAAGTATTCTATAACATTTATTTTTGCACACAAGATTTTATAATATCCACTGATATTTAAAATTCTAGTCCATTGATTATATTACTAGGTGATATTTAATCATGTCACTCTACAACTATTTATTTTCCAGTAGATACACATTTTAATTATTAACAAATTCTTGCTATTACAGACAATGATGTATTAAATGTTATTATACATGTCTCCTTGTATACATATAAGAAAGTTTCTCTGGAATATATGCCTAGAAATGAAATTGCTGGGTTTAAAGCTGGAGACAGTCACTTGACTACATAAAGCCAATAGTTCTCCAAGTAAGTTGAACATGTCTACACATATGTTAATAGCTTCAAAACTTTGCCATACTTGTTATGATGAGGATTTTACATTTTTGTTAATATGATAAATTTATAAAAGTACTAATTTGTAGTAATAACCTAAATTTCTGTTTGTTATTGATTAGCTCTTTAAATATTTACTTCTCCTTTTAGTTTTCCTTTTCTATAAATTATCTGTTCATGTCTTTTACCCAATTTTCTTGGACAAGGCATTAATTAGTAATTTGATGGCATATTTTATTCGCAAGCAATATCATACATTGCTAGTGGGAATGCAAAATGTCCCGGCCTCTATTGGAGGGGGGCAGTGTTTGATAATGTTTAGCAAAATTACATGTATTTCTACCCTTTAACTGAGCAATCCCATTTCTAGAAGTCTATCCTGAAGATGAATTGGTAAAACTATTAAAAAATTGACCACAATCTGTTTTTTTTACAAACTATTTGTGTAACAAATTTTGGAAATAATTCAAACATCCATCTGGTTGAACAAATGTCCTCTACAGAAGGGAGTACTGTGAAGCTATAAAAAATAATTAGAAATAATTTCATTTACTATTATGAAATTATTGTTACATTAAAAAAATAGTGAAAAAGAAAAGCGTATATATGCTATCATGTATTATTTATACATCATTTAGATGTATGTATATATATACATATGTATATATATATATATATATTATATATATATATATATATATATATATATATACACCTCTTTCATGTATATATCCTAGGCTTCTTTGAATACATCTTGCTTTATAGATTTCAATTTATAACCATATCTCAAGTAGAATAAATTAAAAATAACTCTTACAAATAGAAATCAATAAAATAAAACACATTTAAACTATTTACTATATATTGAGTTGGTGGCATAAATAGAGATGAACTATTTCAATTACTTCTAAATATAATAATTTAATTATATATATATTAAGCTATTTTATTAATTATATTATTAGCAATAATATCAGTATTATAAATATAAATTGAATATCATTTGTATAAATAAAGGTAAATAATATAAATTTATATCATTAACATTAGGTCCAACTTTTAGCTTGTTACTTAATATTGATCTAAGTAAAGGAAAACAAAAATTTTTAATTTATAGCATGAGTTTTAACCTTTATCTTTATACGTGCAATGTCAATTTTAAATGCACATATAAAAGTGCTTAACTAATATGTTGAATCACCAAAATTACACACTTTGTATTTTGTTGCTTAGACATGCATGTGTATTTCATTCTTAGTAAAATAGTGGAAACCTGCACAAAATGAACTCAACTTGTTGATATGTGCATAATGCATATTCAATCAAATTCTCTGCCAGTGACTTACTATTGAATAAGAAAGGACTAAAAGGAAAAGGAAATATTGCTTTTTCTCTTTCTTTCTCTGTCATCAATATCAGCATAAGTGTTTGGCTTACAGAGAAGTAACACGTGTAAGAAAGAATATGACAGTTCATTTGTCATGTATATATCTTAGAATGGCACTGGTTTCTTCCTGCATTTGAAACAAATTTTTGCTCAGATGCAAAGTGTGACTTCTCAGTGGCTATGTTTCCCCACATGTACTTAATACTCTTAATCTGTACTTGTTTTGAGTCTTACTGAACCCCCATGAATCATGGATCCACCAGAATTCTGAGATCTTGGCGGGACATTGGAACCATTATATGCAAATGGGGAGACAAACAGGATAGTGTGCACACCTAGTGTGTGTATCTTCTCTGCTCAAATGATTGCTCTTTCGTCCTATTAGACTTCATTTACAAAACACAAGTTCAAAGATAAAATTATTAAGAATTCCAGGGCAGTGACAGCAGACCATTAAACTAAGCACAAAGCCGTTCTTGAGCACATGAACCTGTGTGACTGTCCAGGTTGGATATCTATGAAGCCAACCTTGTTTATGCATATTCTCATCCTGCCTGAGCCCCCCCAAATTTTATTTCATAATGTGGTTAATTACTACATCTACTTCTAAGAATTAAGCTAAAAATTGAAAATAAAATTCTTACAAAATGAATATAAGTATATCTGACCATTAGATTCTTTCCACAGCTGAAGAGAAAGAAATGCAGTATAAAATGGGGGTTCTTTTTTTGATATTGAGCTGCATGAGCTTTTGTATATTTTGGAGATTAATCCTTTGTCAGTTGCAAATATTTTCTCCCATTCTGAGGCTTGTCTTTTCATTTTGTTTATGGTTTCCTTTGCTGTACAAAAACTTTTAAGTTTAATTAGGTCCCATTTGTTTATTTTTGTTTTTATTTTCATTACTCTAGGAGGTGGGTAAAAGATCTTACTGTGATTTATGTCAACCCAATCAAAAAATGGGCAGAAGACCTAAATAGACATTTCTCCAAAGAAGACATACAGTTGACCAACAAACCCATGAAAAGATACACAACATCACTAATTATTAGAGAAATCCAAATCAAAATTACAATAAGGTATCATCTCACACTGGTCAGAATGGCCATCATCAAACAATCTACAAACAATAAATGCTGGAGAGGGAGTGGAGAAAAGGAAACCCTCTTACACTATTGGTGGGAATGTAAATTGATACAGCCACTATGGAGAACAGTATGGAGGTTCCTTAAAAAACTAAAAATAGAACTACCATATGACCCAGCAATCCCACTACTAGGCATATATACCCAGAGAAACTATAATTCAAAAAGATACAGGCACCCCAGTGTTCATTGCAGCACTATTTACAATAGCCAGGACATGGAAGCAACCTAAATGTCCACCAACAGAGAAATGGATAAAGAAGGTGTGGTACATATATACAATGGAATATTACTCAGCCATAAAAAGGAACAAAATTGTGTCATTTACAGACACATGGATGGACCTAGGGACTGTCATACAAAGTGAAGTAAGTCAGAAAGAGAAAAACAAATATCATATATTAATGTATATATGTGGAACCTAGAAAAATGGTAAAGATGATCTTATTTGTAAAGCAGAAATAAAGACACAGATGTAGAAAACAAATGTATGGATACCAAGGGGGAAAGGGGGGTGGTGGGATGATTTGGGAGATTGGGATTGACATATATACACTACTATGTATAAAATAGATAACTAATGAGAACTTACTGTATAGCACAGGGAACTCTACTCAGTGTTCTGTGGTGACCTAAATGGGAAGGAAATCCAAAAAAAAGAGGAGATATATGTACAAATATTTCTGACTCTGTTGTACAGCAGAAACTGACACAGCAGTGTAAAGCAGCTATACTCCAATAAAAGAATACGGGTTCATGAGAATGACTTAAGTAGAGAATAAAAGTCGATTTTAGTAAAAAAGAAAAGATTGTAAGTAGAAGAGAGGAAGTGATTGATGGAGAAAGATTTAAGAAGATTAGAAAGATTTGGTTCCATAAAAATTAGCATGAGTTCTCTTTCTTTTTTTTTTTTCTTTTATATTGGAGGATAGTTGATTAACAATGATGTGTTAGTTTCAGTTGTACAGCAAAGTGACTCAGTTATACATATACATAAATCTATTCTTTTTCAAATTATTTTCTTGTTTAGGTTATTATAAAATATTGAGCACAGTTCCCTTACTATAGAGTAGGTTCTTGTTGGTTATCTATTTTAAATATAGCATTGTTTGTATGTCAATCCCAAACTGCCAATCTACCCCTCTTTCAAAATAGGTCACAAGACATTAGAGTGACCACTAGGAGCATCTGATCATTCTTTATTTCAATATATTGGTATTTTGCCCTCTCCTCAACTGTTAAGAAAATTCTTATCGGTAAGGAAATCAAGGATTATAAAGACCATGAAGGATTAAAGCCATGAAGATATTTAAAAAGTAGATAAGACTCAGATTTTGTAAGATTAGATTTATACTTGATTTTAAGACATTTTCTGGATTAGAATCCTATTTAATTATGTTTTATTTCTAAATTATATGTATATATCCTCCTGTATAAAAATCTTCTAATTTTCTGCAACATTCTGGCAAGAAAAATTCTTCTTTATCTACTGTGAGAGGTATTTAATGATGATATTTTAATATAAAATGGACCACTGCAAAATTTGGCATAATTTAATTACCAGATTGAGTAGATCTTAATATAACATACTGTAGGAGGACTTGCATGCCCCTAGAATACTGGTAACAAGGAGAAAATAATTTCTGAGAAAAACTGAAAAAAAATTTTAACTCATTTGACATTTTCATCTCTGAAATTTTGAATCCTTTTTTTTCTTTATAACTCTTTTATGCCACTACGGGGTGATTAAGAAATTGTTGCTTCCCTTCTTCCCACCCTTTGGATGTCAGTTACAGAACTGCCTATATTCCCTGCATATTTTGACTTGTATAATATTTAAAATGAGAAGTTGATATTGTTTGAAAACAGAGATACAGATAACTACAGCATAATAGGGTATGGAAAGTAAGGGTACAATGCAATAAACAAGGTCTGTGGCAGCAGTTAGAAAAAGATGTAGCTAAAATGAATCATGTCCAAAATGTAGAAAATGTTGGGATGAAGCTATTGAAAGTGATGTAAAAGTTGTAGCCGTAATAAAAAAAAGAAAGTCACAGAATTTCAGAAATTGAAACAGGAAGGTTTTAGATGATATTTTGCAGAAAGTTCCAGTGCCTCTGAAGATCTTAATAGGTCTTCTATGAGAAAAAAAATATGTTTTATTATGAAATAATGTTTGATAAAGTTATCCTCAACAAAATTAATCAGTTTTCTTTACTGTAAGATATGTAAGAGATTATAATACATAAATGTGTATTAGGACTTTTCAAATATGGGTCACAAGAAATATTTTCACACTTGTTAGGCCTCCATGTCCCTGTTGTTTCTTATTAGAAAGACATATTAAATTTTTGAAGAATCTATCCCCCATGATGTATTTGGAAAACACTGATTATTTCACATGAGCCTGAGGTGAATAAGTGATTTTCTAAAATCACACAAATAACTAATGGCAGTGAGAGTAGAGCAAAGGATATTAATACTGAAAGACACAACTTCTATATGCCAAGTATTTGACATACACCTTATTTAATTTTTATGACAACTCTAAATGATAGGCATTATTATCCTCATTAGAGATGAGGAAAGAAGTTCCAAGAAGGGAAGTAATTCAGTCATAATGCTACAAAATAGAACAACCTTATTTTGGTTCCAAAGTTAATAATGTACTCATTCTACTTCAAAACATAAAACAAGGTTTTTATTCAGTTCTTAATCTAAAAGTTACATTTGGATATGACTCAAATGTTTATTGAAAAGCAAAAGTACTTACTAACTTCCAGACACTATTCTAATAATTTTAATGATATATAATCTATATCATGTAATATAACAACACAGTTAAGTAAGTCCTACAAGAGACAGGCCAAGTAACTTGTCCAAGGTCCACAGTTCATAAATCCTGGAGCTGTAATTTGAACACAGATGCTGTGTTCCCAAATTCCAAATACATAGTGTGTCCTTGGGAAACAATATATATTTTTTAAAAAATCATTTGGAAAATGAATTTAACTTTAAGTTAAATAACCAAAATAATTATTCCATAAATTTTTATAGTACCTTCTCTGTGCCAGGCATTGTTCAAATTACTAGGGATATAATGCTGAATTAGATTTAGTTCCTTTTTCTCATGGAGCCTACATTTTCCTCAGGGAAAGAATAAATGCTAAATAATATAAATATATATTGAGATAATGATTAAAAACTAAGAAAAAATAAAATAAATAGATAAAATAAAGGTGTGCTAGTGTGGAACTGGTGGTTACTCTAGTTCACTAGGGTGGGTAGGAGATACTTCACTGATACAATGTTAAGGGAGCTGAGTCCTGAATGAGGAAGACTCCAGGTGAAGGTTTGGAAGGAGAACCAGTATAGAAAAACTGCTTTAGGAAAGCTCTGCTGTGGGTGATCTTGGCTGACAGAAGAAAAAGCAAGTCAGCCATGAGACCACAAGAGCTGGGATTTTTTTCCTAAATAAAGTAAGAAGGTTTTGCAGGGTTTTAGGAAGGGAAATTTTGGCTTATGTACCCTGTCCTTATCCATTGGACCTGACCATTTAGCTATTCTTCAGCTGACTTTCTACTGCCTGTATCTGTATGTCTTTGCCTGGGGCTTTCTGTGAATCTTTAGAAGGCTGGTCTGCTCTCACACAAGAAGGCAAAAGTGTATAACTACCCTGCTCCCTCACCCTTCTGGTAGGATAACTCCAAATGCCATCATCTACAGTTTCTTGGGGAAATTAAGCTTTAAGAAGCTAGGGAGGTATCTGGCTTAATAACATCTTTTATTAACTGTCTTGCTTCCTCTTTTCGCTTCTACACTCCCATCCCAAATATTGTTTTACTTCCAAAATAAGATTCTCACATATGAATCTTTGTCTAGCATCTACTTCTGGTAGGACCTGAACTAAAACAACTTTAATTTACTTACTAAAATGATCACTTTGGCTGTTGTGTGAAGAATGGAATGAAAGAAAGGACACAAACAATGAACTGTTTCAGTGGTTCAAGTGAAAGATGATAATGGCTTAAATTAAAAAGTGAGATGGAGGAAAGTGGATATATTGAGAATATACTTTGAGGGTAGTGTTGGCAGAAATTGCTGGTATAGTGTCTATATATGTGGTAGAAGAGAAGATTCAAGGAACACTCCTAAATCTTTGGCTTGAACAGCTGTGCTGATGGTGATGCCATGTACTGAAATGAGAGATTTGGGGGCTAGACAGTCAGCAGAATGAATCAATATTCTATTTGGGGAATGTTAATTGTGAGTAGACTTTTAGGCATCTAAACAGTGAAGTCGAGTAGATAGATAAATTTGAGTTTCCTGGAGTTGGGGCACAGGAGAGATGAGGATAGGAGATGTTGTTCTAGAAGCCATCAATGCCTGACTAGTATTTAACTTCTTGAAACTGGATGAGATCAACTAGAAAGAATAAATAACTAGAGGAGGCTTTTCAGGACAGAGCTCTGGTGCACAAAATTTTAGAAGTATGGCCAAAAAGTAACATAAAGTTAACAACAACAAAAAAAAGATTGTAAAAACAAACAGAGTTGAAGGAAAGCTAAGCAAGAACAAGGACTGAAAGGAAGTTTGAACAAAATGATTCAAGAGAACTGGAATCCTTGACTTGTCATAGATAGGGTGCTGACAATTCAAGGAATGTAAGGCAGAAAATTGATCTTTGTATCTGATAAGACAGAAGTGTTGGTGACTTGGCAAGTGCCATTTTGGTAAACTGGTAGGGACATTTTTTTTTTTAATTTTTATTTGAAGGGAGCAAAGAAGAGAGATGAATGTGAGAAGACTAATGAATACTAGACAAGTTGGAGATGGTGGAGAGGTTATTTGAGATAAGCTGAAGAATGTACCAGTATTTGAACACAAACAAAATGTCCAACCCTGTCCACCTTCCCATTCACAGTGATATAAAAACATGTTTGTATGCTGATAGAATGGAATCATGAGGAGAAGAAATTTTGAAGAATTTTTTTAGCAGTTTGTTCAGCACACACACACACATACACACTCACACATTTACAATATAACTGAAAATAGAAGTATCTTGAATATATAATTTGGCTGAATGTTGAAAGGTTGAGTGTTAAGTCAATATTGGGCTAAAACTGAGATTGAAGCCTAATATCTTCCCTGTGTGATGACCATCTATGATTCACAAATTAAAAAATAAATTATGTTTAAAGTTATGTATTAATCCTATTTCATTTAATCATCATATCAGACAAGTTTATGTTTGAAAATATGTTGTAGAACAATTATTTCTCAGCACTGTCAGTGGCTAATTTCCTCTGAGGTCACTAAGCCACTTATTGCAGTACTAAATATACTCTCATTTTCAGATGGTACATTCAAGAACAGCACTCACCTTTTGGGCAAAGCCAAATATTTTAACTCAGAAAAAGAAATGTTATTCCTGTAATATGCTTTTGAAAAGAAATTTTATACCTTGGATTCATAGCCTGAGCAATTCTCAAAAATCTTTTGTCTTCGACTAATACGCATAGTTGGCAGATTATAAAAATCATGTCAACAAGCTTTTGTTCAAATTTTTAGCCTCCATAAATTCAAAACTAAAAGGCACTGTCTTTTTAGAGCATCTTGTAAAGTATGTTATTTTGAAAGTTGATTAGTGAGAACAACACTTGTTTTGAGTACCTCAGTTTTCTTTAACATTCTCCTCTTTTGTTCATGTTCCCCATATAATTATAGTACCTGTCTAAGATGATTTTTCACAGAAGTTTCACTTGAAGTTGTACATGATTTTGTAGTTTTTCCTATTTGTGAGATGAAAAGTTGAGGTGACAAAATAGGTATTCTGATTTTAAGTCAACCTCACAAGGTCTAAAAAAATTACAAATGGGACTTTTTCATGGAAAAAAGATAAATGGACTTAAATAACTAACAATGAAATAGTTCTTAAAACTTCATTTTGTTTAATGTTATAAATGCATGTATACAAAATGACCCCACTAGATTAAGTTTATAATTTAATATCTATTTTTTCTAGAATTATTATTTAAACTATATAAAGCATACTTTGATTCAAAAGTATATAACAGTTTTTTTGGATTAATTTCACAAATGCACTAACTTTACTATTTACATTAATTCACAATCTATTCCCTTTTTAATGTAACTATTTGCTAGTTCCTAATAATGTTTCACATGTGTGTGTGTTTATATGTGTTTAAGTTACAAATTACTTTGCATGTTTCTAGCTCCAGATCAGCTTTCACCATGAAAACATACATGTTGACAATCTACTATGTGCAAGCCATGTTTTCCACCATAGTAGTTGAACAACAATAAACTCAAAATGGTATACAATAACAGAATTTGATCCTGAGGATTTTTGAAGAATTTTTTTCTTCTCATTCTACTTTACAGGGTGTTTTTTAAGGAAAAGAAACAAAAAGAAGGGCTATAATATAAGCAAGCAGCTTATAAAATTCTAACGGAAGAAAAACTGAACAGAATGACTCAACAACTTCTTAATCAACTGATTCATCAATGTCTTTAGCACAGGTAGGGAGGTACAAATAAGGGCAAATGGCTGGCTCTTTTTGTTTGGTTTAGTTTGGTTTTCTGGGATCTTTGAGATTATATATGTGCACATATATGATATATGTATATATGTGGTAGGCTGACAATTGTTCTCCCGAGAATGTCAAGACCATACTCCCTGGAACCTGTTAATGTTACCTTATATGAAAACAGGATCTTTGTAGATATGATTAAGTTAAGTATCATAAAATGAGGAATTACCTTGGATTAGTAGGGAGTGTTCTAATTACAGTTACATGTATCCTCATAATAGGGAGACAGAGAGAGATCTGACCACTTACATTGGTTAAGATGATATGAGGATGGACAGAGAAAGATTTGAATATGACAGCTTTATTTAGTCAGGGTTTTCCAGAAAAACAGAACCAACAGTATTCATTCATTCATTCATAGTATAAAAGGAGATTTATTATGGAGAATTTGTTCACATGCTTATGGAGACTGAGAAGTTCCACAGACTGCTGTCTGCAGGCTGGAAACCAGCAAAGCCGGTGGTGTAGTTCCAATCCAACTCCATAAGCCTGAGAACCAGAGGAAGGAATATTTTAAATCTCAATCCAAGAGCAGAAGAAAATTGGTTTCTCAGCTCAACAGGCAGGCAGAAAGAGGACAAATCTTCCTGCTTCCACTTTTATTTCTAATCAGGTCCTCAGTGGCTAGGTTAATACCCACCCACATTGGGGAGAGCAATCTACTTTACTGAGTCCAAAGATTCAAATGCTAATCTGATTCAGAAATACCCTATGAGACACATTCAGAAATAATGTTTAATCTGTGCACCCCATGGCCCAGTCAAGCTGATACATAAAACAGTCCTCTGAAGGGAGTGAGACCCTACTGACACCTTGATTTTATCCCAGTAACACTTATTTTGGACTTCTGGCCTGTAGAACTGCAGAAGAACAAATTTCCATTGCTTAATCCAGCAGCCATGGGAAAGTCATATATACCTATGTGTGTGTGTGTGTGTGTGTGTGTGTGTGTGTGTGTGTGTGTGTGTGTGTGTATATATACACACACACACATATATACATATATATACATGTGTATATATATATATATATATATATATATATATGTGTGTGTGTGTGTGTGTATATATACTTCTCTACTTTCTGTTCTTTTCCAAGTTCATTTCAATTTAATTGCTACGTTCAACACATAAATATTCCAAAAGCTCCTGAGAATTCATGGACCAATTTGACCTTATCTTTTATTGATTCAACACATATTCATTGGATATGTGAGACTATTCTAGTAAGATGTCAATCTCTTTGAACATTTCAAGCACATCATTTTCACATCTTTTGCTCTTGTTGTTTTCTACTGAACTTCTCCATCCCAAATGTTCCTACCCCATATATCCTCATGCTTCTCTCCATTACTGATTTTATGGTTATACTCAAATATTTCTATTTTACTAAAGCCTTCCAGATCATTATTTTTCTATATATGGTATTTATTGCCATGCAAAGTATTATAAATTTTATTTTTTTATGCAGTTTATTATCTGCTTTGTATAAAAAAATCAGCTCCACAAGGTCAGGGATTTTTGTGTTTTGCTCTGCTATATCCCAATACTAACACATAGTAAGTACACAACAAAATATTTGCTCAATGAATGAATGGAAGCAGATGAAAATGAATGAATACATGGATAAATTAAGATCTATATATTTACCTCACTTGTGACTTTTCATTTGATTCATATGTATATCAACTAGTTAATTAATTAGTTGCATTAGCTACAGGATTTTAAACCTCTTTCACAGGCATAAAGAAAATTAGAGCCAAGTTGCATTTCTATTAATAAGCTCAGGGACAAGTCATTTGTAAAGTTAAATTAACATATATTGCCAATAGGCTGTCCCTCTATTATAGATTATAACGGCGTCAATTACAAAGCTCTCACAATTTCTAAGTAAGTTAGAATTAAAAACAATGTTTTAAAATATTAAACTAATTGATATTTTGCTATATGTAAAAAAATTAAGATATCTTGGATATGAGCCTAAAGTCAGGCAATATAGAATGATGATGTAGTCTAAATTCTGCATTAATCCCTCTTGTCTAGTTAAATAAGCTCCTCTTCTACCCACATGACTCTCTTTTTTTAAGTTATTGTATATTTTCTTGATCTACCGTCTCTAATTTAATTTTAAGTAAGATCCTCAGTGACTTTCTCTAGCATTTATAAGAAAATTATGTTTAAATCTTGCCTTAAGACCAATCCTCTGCATATCAATTTCATGTCTGCTGTTTAGATCTACTTACATGTCTAAAACTATTTTCTATTTATGACAAAACTATTTCTTCTATTATCTATCTTCCTTTCTTAATGCCAACATCTGTTCCCTTTAAGCCTTTGCCTTGCTCATGTCATCATCATTATCATTATCTTCAATATTTGACCTATGAATTAGCAACTGGGTAACATATATAAACTAAGAACTTCCTGTGGAATCTTTTAGGATGGAAAATTTGGTTCATTTCCAAATGAGCAGTTCATTATTATTCTTTACTTCTTACTGAGATGAATATGAAAGTAAAAATATACAATCTCATATATTTTTATAGTACATTTGGTGTATATTTATATGACTTCCCAACTATTTTTACCTTCTCAGTCATAATGGGGATCATTTAGTTGGAACATGTATGTTTTTCTGGAAAGAATGAAGAATTGAGAGAAAGCATACCTGAATTCTCGATTCATGACTACCACTAGCATGGCCTTGAACAACTCAAATATACTGTCACTTAATTTCTTCATTTACTATAAAAGAAAATATTTTTAATAAAGCTCACTATAGATATTTTACTGTACTGTTGTCATGCATTATATGGAAGAGTACTTTGAAAATTACCAAATCATATTAAATGCAAGAGAGCATTTAGATAGAAGAAATATTATAAAGTTGTCTTATAGTTTTTAAAAATTAGGAACCAGGAGATTAAGTTGGAATAGAATCCAGACCTCTTGAATCATAAAGCTTTAGAATTGTATTACCCTAATTATAACACAGATACTTAGAATTATACAAATACCACATTGTTTCTAGGATAGTAGGAAGAGAACTGAACATCCAAACTAAGTGTTAAAGATTTTTTGTAAATGTATATTAAATAATGTGACATTATTGCAAGGCTCAACAATTTGATTAATGGGACAGAAGAGTATTCTTTGAAACAGACATATATACATATATATGTACACATATAAATTTGTTATTGACAGAAGCAATAAAATATAGTATCTATACCTAACACCATAGACAAAGAAATCTATAGATGGATTACACACATGAATGACTAAAGAGCAATTTCAAAACTTTAAAAAATACAGAGATAGATATCTTTAAAACCATGAGATAAAGAGAATTTTATTAAACAATTTAGAAAAAATGTTAACCATTAAAAAAAGGATTGATAAGTTCAAGTATTTTAAAATTAAGATCCTGTGTTTATTAAGACTCCAGAAGTAAAGGGAAAGACAAGTCCCAAAGGAGAATGTAATTTAACAAAAATTAGTATCAAAAGATTAGTGTGAATACTTTATAAAGAATTCATATAATCAATAGGCAAAAGACATACAACCCAGAAAAAAAATTTGAGCGTATCACCAGAGGGGAAATAAAAAAGGCCAAAAAAAAAAAAAACACCAAGTTCAGAGGTGACCTTACATTGAGAAATGTGAGTAAAGGCCACAAAGAAGAACCATGTAACACATAGTTAATTGGTCAAAATAAATAAGTCTAATCTGATATTGGAGAGAAAAATACACATAAGGCACATATATGTGTGTGTATATGCGTGTGTGTGTATATATATATATATATATATATATATATATACAGCCACACATTTTATTATAACACAAATTGTTACAATCACATCAAAAAATAATTGGCAAATCTTATAAAGCTGAGCATCACTTTCCCAATGATTTAGCAGTGATGTCTTTGGCAGGAGACATTCATAAGTACATTTATACAATGTTCTTAATAGCAGAACAAACCAAGTGCCCATCAGGAGGAAAAGGACAAAGATTATTATATATTCACACAAAGGTGTATTACATGACCATAAAAATTAGCTAGAACTACCATATGTCAACATGTATAAATCTTAGTAACTTAATGTTGAGTGAGAAATGCAAGTCATAATAAACTATGTAGAGTATGATTGAATATTTAATTGTAGAGTTGAGCAATAGTTTATGAGTATTTATCATAGTATCAATGTAAATAAATAAATGAAATAAAAGAGAACAGCACATAAACTAATAAACACTGTGTGTCTTTAACCAAGGATTATGATCAATTCTGTCCACCTGGATTAAAAAATATAAAAGTGGGGAATAATAAGTAAATTTAAATTAATAAAAATCCATAATAATCACACAACTCTACTAGTTATGAGACTTAAAGAAACCTCCATTTTCCCATCATTAAAATGCACATGTTCTACACATATGTCTGAGAACTACATATTTGACTACCTGCTGTAAATCAGAATACTTTTTGACCCCAGAAACTACTGGCCTCAGTTCTCAAAAGATCCTAATTCCCTCTACTTCTTTTTCTAATTATTATGGCTGAAATCCCACAATGTTTGACACACAAAGCTAGAAACCAAATAGAGTATCCCTTAAATCAGTCTCTTTCATTTTAATTTATATATATCTCATTCTAAATTCATCTTTATCTAAGATGCAGAGGGAATTTGAACTGTGGAGCAGGAAATGGCTTTAACTGAATGTAAATCTTGATTGAAATAGATTAACTTACATTAATAATACTAACAATACTTAACATATATCTAGTGTTTAAATTTTGCCAGGCCTTGTTCTATGTGTTTGTTTGTATATTTCACTTAATCCTCATAACATATCTAGGAGATTAATATTTTTAGGACTCACTTTTGTATAGATGAGAAAACTGAGGCATAAAGTAGCTATTATTGGTTGAATTGTGTCCCCCCCCTCCAAATTCATACGTTGAAGTTCTACCCTCTAGCACCTCAGAATGCCTCCAAATTCATACGTTGAAGTTCTACCCTCTAGCACCTCAGAATGTGCTTATATTTGGAGATAGGAAATTACCTTTAAAAAGGTAATTAAGATTAAATGCGGTCAGATGAGTGAGCCTTAATCCATTATGACTGGTGTCCTTATAAGAAGGGGCGATTAGGACACAGATACACACACAGGGAAAATTGTATGAAAACACTGGAATAAGAAGGGCATCTACAAGTCAAGAAGAGAAGCCTTAGAAGAAATTAACCCTGCCATACCTTGACCTAGGACCTCTAACCTCCACAAATGTGAGGAACTAAATTTCTGTTGTTTATGCCATAAGTCTGTGGTACATTGTTATGGCCATTGTAGCAAACTAATATTGTGACTTTCCCAAGTTCATCCAGCTAGTAAATGGTGGAGGATGGATATAAATCAAGAAATTAATTTAAGTCTACATTATAAGAAACTCCTCTGTGTCCTTTCACTGGTATGAGTTAAATTTCAAAATGAGAGGAAAGGATGGAACCGAAAGGAGGTCTGAAATTGGAAAGTTCCCTGAGCTTTGCTGAGGCGTTAAATGACATGTTCCTTCTCACAGTCTTATGTTATCACAGATTAATTTATTTACAAATCCATTTCTCTCTAATGAACAATTTGCTTAAATATCTGGCATGCTTCCAATTATCTTACCTTTTGTATATGTTTCTTTCCTTCCTGTATGTCTTCCTTTTTCTTGTCTTAAATCTTTGTATTAAATTACTAGAGCTGCTGTAATAAAATATCACAAATCGGGTGACTTAAAACAACACAAATGTATTCTCTAACAGTTCTAGGGGCCATTTATCTGAAATCAAGCTTTAGATAGGGCTGTGCTATCTCTGAAGACTCTAGAGGAGGATCTTTCCTTGCCTCGTCCTAGACTCTAATAGTTGCTGGCAATCCTTAGTGTTACCTGGCTAGTGGCAGCATGGCTTCAGTCTCCACCTCCATCTTCATATGGCCCCCTTACCTCTAGGCATGTATCTGCACCCACATTTCCATATTTTTGTAAGAACAACAGTCATTGGATTTAGGGCCCACCCTAATCCAGTGTGACTTCATCTTAATTACATCTGCAAACATCCTTTTTCCAAATAATGTCATATTCACAGGTACTGGAGGTTAGGACTTGAACGTATTTTGGGGGGGGAATGCAATTTAACTCACAACACCCCCATAGATTATTTTTTACCATATAGTCAGATGAGTCTGAAATGAAGTCATACTCAATCCAAACAGACCAAAATATTTGTGATATGTATAGCCTATTTCTAAGCTTTTAGTATTCCACATCACATGAAGTCATTAACTATATTTGATCTCCTATATGATGCCAAAGATTATGTCCCACTAGATAATTAATAAATTATTAATGAAGGAAAACAAGAAAAATCACCAAGTTCTGTTCTTTCTTTGCTTTAGGTTACTTATCGGGTTGACTAAAAAGTGACTTTGGTTTTTAAATAAAAATAAAAGACAAATTTTTCATTTTCACCAAGAAATTTATTGAAAAATGTATTGACCATTTTGTTCCACTACTTTCTGCCATTTTTCAGGCAATTTCATAATTCCATCTTCCCAAAACTTTTAATCTTTTTAAGCAAAGAACTGTTCCAGATACCTTTTAGTCTTCTAGGGAATGGAAATTTTTTCCATTAAGAGAATTTTGTAAATACCAAAATAAATGGAAATCCGAAGGTGCAATGTCTGGTGAATACGGGGGCATGAATCAGAACTTCCCAGCCAAACTGTAACCATTTTTGCCTGGTCATCAAAGAAACATGAGGTCTTGCATTATCCTGACGGAAGATTATGGGTTTTCTGTTGACTCATTCTGGATGTTTTTCATCAAGTGCTGCTTTCAGTTGGTCTAATTGAGAGCAATACTTGTTGGAATTAATCGTTTGGTTTTCCGGAAGGAGCTCTTACTAGAGGACTCCCTTCCAATCCCACCATATACACAACATCACCTTCTTTGGATGAAGATTGGCCTTCGGTGTGGTTGGTGGTGGTTCATTTCACTTGCCCCACCATCTCTTCCATTCTACATTATTGTACAGTATCCACTTTTCATCGCCTGTCAAAATTTGTTTTAAAAACAGAACATTTTCATTACGTTTAAGTAGAGAATCACATGCAGAAATACAGTCAAGAATGCTTTTTTTCGCTTAATTTATGTGGAACCCAAACATCAAAGCGATTAACATAACCAAGCTGGTGCAAATGATTTTCAGCGCTTGATTTGGATGTTTTGAGTATGTCGTCTATCTCCCGCGTGGTATAACGTTGATTGTTCTCAGTTAGTGTCTCGATTTGATTGCTATCAACTTCAACTTGTCTACCTGACCATAGAGCATCGTCCAGAGAGAAATCTTCAGCATGAAACTTCACAAACCACTTATGACACGTTCGATCAGTCACAGCACCTTCTCCATACACTGCACAAAGCATTTTTTATGTTTCAGTTGCTTTTTTTTACGTTTCTTGAAATAATAAAGCAAAATATGCTGAAAATGTTGTTTTTTTCTTCCATCTTCAATATTAAAATTGTTACACAAAAATTCACCAATTTTGATGATAAAAAAAAAAAACGCACTCTGATGTGACAGCTGTCACAATACAATCTAACAAAATTGTTTCGAATGAAGCTAAAGCCAACTAAGTGCTACTAGAGCCATCTTATGGAAAAAAATGAACGAACCTTTTGGCCAACCCACAATACATAGCCCATATTCTTCATCTGCTATTGAATTTGAAAATATGATTCTAGCTTATGGAGAAAAGGAGGCTAGGGACCAAACAGTGACTGGCAAGGTTTATTACTTTAACTATATTATAAACTTCCTGAAAAGTAGTGCCATATTTCATATCTTTTGGGGGCATATTTTATATCTCCCTGGTATTTCACGCACTCCTATAATAAAAGTTCAGTGATGGAATAATTGCTCCCTCTAAGTTTAGATTAGGTTTATTTTTGCTGTGCATCTTCATTTCTTCAATATTTAGTGATTTCCAATTATGTGCTAAACACAGTACAATGGATATTAAAAATAAATTTGAAAAAAATCTATACCTTAGAATTTCTGATCACTTTCACATTTATTGTAATTTTTTTGAATTAAAAAGAATTTCTTCCAGGGCTTCCCTGGTGGCGCAGTGGTTGAGAGTCCACCTGCCGATGCAGGGGACACGGGTTCGTGCCCCGGTCCGGGAAGTTCCCACATGCCACGGAGCAGCTAGGCCCGTGAGCCATGGCCGCTGAGCCTGTGCGTCCGGAGCCTGTGCTCTGCAACGGGAGAGGCCACAACAGTGAGAGGCCCGTGTACCGCAAAAAAAAAAAAAAAAAAGGTTCTTCCAAATTATTGTGTCATTTTACTTATTTTATGTAAGTTATATTAATCATATTCTATGAACAAATGAAATAGAAATAAAATAGAAACTCTTGAAGACAGACTTCTTGGCTATTTCATGAGCATCACTTGAAGATGTTATAAATTATAATGTGTTGCAATAAAGCACACATGAAATAATAGAGAAGTAAGGAAGAAAATTAAGTGGTAACCTAAAACAAAACTTTTATATTATAGGGAATAGAAGTTGATACCATAGTTTTCTGTAGCAGAGTTTAAATCATTGGATTTAATATCACACACATCATCACCGCCCCCCCCCCACCCCATCCCTCAATACATGCCAGTTGCCAAAAGAGAAATTTAATAAGACCTTGATCATTAGGGTAGATTCACAATGCTATTCGAGAAGTAATTCTTGCTACTATTCTGTAAATTTGAGAGTTTTTCAGAAGTTAAAACAATTAAATCAGTTAAAGGAAGCCCTGTGACTATAACAAAATTCAGGAGGGAGAGATCTCGTTTCTCAGAAGTTCAGGTGTAAAGCATTTATAGATTTTATTTGGATACAAACTCAATACTTATAAACATGGCAATAATAATATATAGCTTGAAATATGATTAGAATTAAAAATATTTCCACTAGAACTTTTTTTCTTATATTCTGTATCTATATGAGATGATAGATGTTCACTAAACTTATTGTGGTAATCATTTTATGATGTATTTAAGTCATCATTATACTGTTCACTTTAAACTTATGCAGTGTCAAGTATATCTCAGTAAAACTCGAAGAAAAACAAATAAAATAATAATAATTTCACTGGACTTTGAAGGCAGAAACTTATCTTTTTTAACTAACATAATCTCAATACAGTGTCTGTCATTAAATTTTTTTTAAACAAATGAATAACATGTGCCAAATAATAATCAGTCAATAAATGGTAATTTTAACTGTTTTTAAAAAAAGAATGTGAACAACACACCAAGACCTTTGCTACTGTGGGTACCAAATAGAATGCCATTCACAGATTTAAATAACATTGCTCTTTCTGAAAGGAAAATGAACAGATTTTATTCCAGGTCAACTAAAAACTTACATTTACCTAAGAAAGTAGAACATTACTACAACATTTTATGTTACCTTGGAAAAAGGTTATTTCAACAGTACCATTAATTTATTAGTATAAAATTGGCTAATTTCCCCAAGGTTCTTAAAATTTGAGAGCACATCTTTGAGGCTTCTGAAGTGCAATTATTGGAAAATGAATACAAAGCTTAAATTGGAATAAATGTAATAATCTTTGTTTGACTTCTCCTAATATCACAATCAATCCAAAGAGAGTTTTACCCTGTGTAGAGCTTAATATGAAAATGCACCTCTCTCCCAGCTTAATGTGTGTGTTTAATTTAGTCTTGTTTTAAAGAAGAAAACATAAAGATATTTATAAAATAAATTAATCATACTTCGATATAAATAAAAATTATTAGAACCTAAAATTCCTAAATCATTGAGAGATTATACCAGATTTCTAGGGAGTCTAGAAAGACCAGATACAACTTCAGACAAATTTTCCCTTTTCTATCTGTGACTTTGGTCCAAAACTGCATATAATCTCCAAACCTTATGGTCTGGGTTGGGCTGTAAGAAAGCCTTGATGACTCTGGTTTCTGAATCGCATTTGTGTCCGTGGCCATGTGAGATGACCCAGAGCAACACTGCATTTATCATCCACCCAGAAGTCACATCTGAGATTTTGTATCTTTCTCATGTGCTTCAGGGAAAGATGGTGGGGAGGGTTTGGAGGTTGGGGAATGAGCAGTCTGGAAAGGGGAGAGAGCTGACTGGGTGAAATCCAAATGCCCCTTTGCTAGCAGAATGGCAGGAAAGTTATGAATGCCACATTATAATATATTTTCTCTTATGTAACATCACCCTTTAACTCACCTGGTAAACTAACCAGTTTGCTTGCTTTTGTTTGTTTTCCTCCTTTCCTCTAACTCATGCTGTGAACAGCATTTAACTTCCCAAGGACCAGAGCTACCTCCTGAATAGAAATTCTTTTTCAGGTATGGGATTCCATACACATTTTTTTTTTTTTTTTTTTTTTTTTTTTGCGGTACGCGGGCCTCTCACTGTTGCGGCCTCTCCCATTGCAGAGCACAGGCTCCGGACGCGCAGGCTCAGCGGCCATGGCTCACGGGCCCAGCCGCTCCGCGGCATGTGGGATCTTTCCGGACCGGGGCACGAACCTGCGTCCCCTGCATCGGCAGGTGGACTCTCAACCACTGCGTCACCAGGGAAGCCCTCCATACACATTTTGAGGAAGTGGGTGAAGCATAGACATAAGCAACCAACTGCAGGCATTAGGAGAGAGGCCATAAATGTGGTGTTTGCCTCCATTTTTGTTCATTTACAAATTTTTTATTCCTCATCAAATTCTATCTACTAATGCAGTGTCTAAAATGTAAGTTCCTAAGCATTATATTATTCCTTGACCTTTTCAGAATTAATCTTCTTTGGAGGCTTAGGGTTGAATCTTTTGTACCTTAATGCTTAAGATATACCACTGGCAAAATATGTCTCAATAAGAGGCAAGGTCCAAGTGAAGGGAAGCTATTTTGGTATACTTAGACACATCTGAAAAATTCAGTATTTCACTTCTTTATCATGAATATAGAAATGCACTCTTGAATTACATTATACATAGCTCATTATAGGAAAAATGATGTCATTCTTTATCATGCTTAACTAGGAATCTTGGAGAAACTTTCTGTGCTCATTCTCTTCAGACTGAAGATGTGATGTTTTTGAAGTTACAGAAAACACCATCATATAAACTTTCCTTTAGTCAGCAAACTTAATCTAATTTAAAATTCTAGAATTTATAACTTGAATATATAGATTATTTTTAATAAAAAAGAAAATCAAGTTTAGCATCATAAACCAAAACATCTACTTTAAGAAATTAATGAGAGATTTTATAAGAAAAGACATTTCATTGTTAATA
Organism: Stenella coeruleoalba; assembly: GCF_951394435.1. NCBI lineage: Eukaryota > Metazoa > Chordata > Mammalia > Artiodactyla > Delphinidae > Stenella > Stenella coeruleoalba. The sequence continues at coordinate 69,200,170 of NC_137169.1, read as the reverse complement.
ACTTCTTAGCTAAGGAAAAGATACAGCTATATTCTTCTACTGCTTACTTTAGATATTAAATTTTCTTGAATTGGCATCTACAAAACTGACCTGAACTATAAGAGGTTATACACAATAGAATTACCAAAATGCTTGGAAATTAAGGATTTCTAAATCAAGCTAATGTCTGTTGGACAGTGTTCATACAAAGATTTTGTCCTACAATATTAAAGAATATCAAGAATCATATATATTCTTCTGTAAATCTAGATTAAAAGATGAGTCTCTTAAAGTTATACTTTTCTTTTGATTCATTATTGCTATATTAAATTTGAAAATAAACATCTCTACGCAAAAGGAAAAACAGATTCATAGCTAAATTACCCATTTAAGTGAAAAATGGCTCAGCTTAACAATAAACCTGACTAATACCAGGCTTTATTGCAATTTAGAGCCAATTGACACAATCATTGTCAACGAGTTGGCTATTTTACAAAATCTCTTTTACCCTCCAAAAATTGTTGTTTCTCCTGAAACATTTTTCACGTACTAAACTCAGTATACCAACTTTTCCCCCCTCAGCATTGTAAGTGATATGCACTAACGTCCTATTTCTCAAGCCTGTTTTATTTTCTCTTTACAATCTCTGTTTTCAAGCCTCTCTATCCCCAAGAAACTCGACTAGACAGTTTTAGAATCTGTAGTAAATCTATGTTTGATTTGGTCTAATTTGCTATGACCTAACAAATAACAGTAGCTATTTAACTATTGGTCGTTGACTTCAAAACAGTAATTTTTATCCATCAGAGGTTTTCCAAAAAATAAAAATAAAAAACAAGCTATCACTCATTCACATTCATTCTGATAATTCTTGGTGAATGGATCTAAAAGCAAATGAATGCACAAGTCCTTCAAATGTTTTAACTGCCTTTATTATATTCAGTGTTTGCTCAGTTATCTTTAAGTAATGAGCCTTATACCCTTGATAAATCCAGGAAAAAACAGAACTCGTCCACTCATAAAGTTCACATTTATTTGTAAATTGCAATTAACTCTTGTCAATATAAAACAAAAATATTATTTGCAAATCTGCTCTGTTAATGTTGAGCCCAAGTGGAATAAATGGATAGGAGTAGTCATTTATCCATCCATTCATTCTTTTTTCCTTTTCTTTTAAAATCCCTTCAAAACATTTATGAATGTCTATATGCTAAATTATTTCATTATGAAGGAAAAAAAAAGGTAGAGCCTGCATCATAAGGCCTGCATCTAGGAGCTTAAAGTCTAAGGTACACATGCAAGCACATAATTATCATATATCAAGGCTTTCATTCTTTCATTCATCAAATGTTTATAGAAGGCTTCCTGTGAACTTGTCTCTGTGACAAGCGAGGGAGATAGAACAGAGTCAAAACTGTTATGGCCCTGCCTTGGATTTTTACAATCTTGAGAGGTTGTGGGGCTGGGAGAGACCTCCAGTTATAAAAATCATACTACAAATAAACAGTAATTTTAAAATGTGAGAAGTATTATAAAGGATAGATGGATAGTATATATGAATAGGACATAACCTAGTTTGGAATGAGGGCAAAGTTATCTGTCACAAAATGACTTCAGTTAAAAGCTGAAGTTCTGTAAGGACTAAACCAAGTGAAGAGAAAAAGAAAAATAACTTTAATGGAGAACTAGCTAAAGCCATATTCTTGATAGTGCTGATAAGTGAAAATAAAGGATTTATGTGGAAAAAAAAGTATATATGTGACCTTTACTCACTTCATGCAAAAAATCTTTACTTTCAGGATCTCCTGATTTTTTTTAAGCAAGCTGGTCTTTATTTTCATTTACACACTCATTTCGAATGTTGAATATTTAGTGCCCACTTTAATAATTAGTATAGATAAATTAAATCAATTAACAAAGTGTTTCTATAATTTTTTTTAATAGTATTCTTTTTTTTTTTTTTTTTTTTTTTTTTTTTTTTTTTTTTTTGTGGTACGCGGGCCTCTCGCTGCCGCGGCCTCTCCCATTGCGGAGCACAGGCTCCGGACGCGCAGGCTCAGCGGCCATGGCTCATGGGCCCAGCCGCTCCGCGGCATGTGGGATCTTCCCAGACCGGGGCACGAACCCGTGTCCCCTGCATCGGCAGGTGGACTCTCAACCACTGCGCCACCAGGGAAGCCCTAATAGTATTCTTATAAAAGTTTAACAACCTTATTCAAATAATCATTCCAAATAAAAGAGTGTATACTATTCACGAAAGTTTATATACTATTCACAAAGATGCTGCTAAATTTTCCCAGATTTCCCATGGCTTTGTTAAAAGTTAAAAATTTCAATATGAAATCAGACCCTACCCCAACCAAAAAAGGAAGGAGAATTAAGAAAATCAGAAAGACCTAGTCCTACTAAATTCCTATACTCTATTCCCAGAGAATGTGCTCTCATGAAGAACATTGAATATGATTAGACAGTGATCTGTGTAAAAAGTGTCAATAACACACTTACAGTAAATCACCCAGTGTTCTCTTACTCTTAACTAAGATTCATAAAACTGTCCTGAGGAACACTAGTGTTTCACAAAATGCTAATATATACTTCATGAAAAGGAAACAGATAACTGTGAGCTCTATTGGGATTTAAAAAAATTAAAGAGATTTTGTATCAAAGGATTTCTCAGAATTCTTAATATATTACACCTAGCATGTATAATTTCCCCAATTAATTTGAACTCACAAGCATTTTTTAAAAAGAAAAACTTTAAACATCTTAGAGATATTCCTAATAGATATTGCTGAGAACACAGTTTGGGAAACACTGCATTAAATTGTTTCTTTTGTGATGAAATTGTCTTCTGCAAACCATCTCTCTAGAACTGAAAATAAAACCTGTGCTACACATTATGCTGTTCATGGAATATTTCCCTCTCTTGACTTTCCTGAAACGTGGTAGGATTGCACTAGCTGGTCTCCTTGTGGTGGTGTGTGGTCAAGTGAAAAGTTCCGTGCAATGAATTATGAGTGGAAGTGATAGCTTTTAATTCCAATTTGAAGAATTAAATTATCAGTGTGAGACCATGTAAATTTTTTTTTCTCCTTCTACCATGTTGGCTGGCAACATTAGAGATGACGAATGCTCTGTTGGCTTGAGTCCCTGAGTGACTGTGATGAGCAGAGCCTTCCTGCAGACTATTGATGGACATAAGACAGAAGCAGAAACTAAACTTTCACCTTTCAACCCACTGGGATGTGAAGGCTGTTATTGCAGTGTGATCTAGCCTATCCTGATGGATAGAGAACTCAAAGTGAAATACTACATACTCATACTGTCAATTTTGTTTACATGGAACAACTGGTTACAGAGAAAGAAAGATATGCAGAATACCAGTTCAGGACTCCTTTTATTTTTTTTTTTTTCTTTTGGTAATATCAAAATCTACCATTTAAAGTTTATGGCATTTTCTGCCAGAGAATTGTGATATATCTGTCCATTGAGCACATGACATTCAGTCAATGATAATTGATTGAATGTAACTATACGCCAAGCTAACCAGATAACTTAGATGAGTGGATTATTTCACCTCTAAAGTGTAAATTATCCTGAAAAAAATCATTAGTTAAAAACAGAACATTTAAATCAGACATACATATGATGGGTTTTGGCTCTCCCTCTCAATGAACTATATGACCAGGTACTTTATGAATTAGCTTTCCAATTCAGAAATAAGGGGGGAAAAAGCTTATAATTATATGTTATAGGTTGAATAAAATAAAATACAGGCATACTTCAGAGTTATGGGTCTGTTTGGTTCCAGATCACCACAACAAGGTGAATATCACAATAAAGCAAGTCACACAAATTTTTTGGTTTTCCAACGTATATAAAAGTTATCTTTACACTATACTGTAGTCTATTAAGGGTGCAATAGCCTTATGTCTAAAACACCAATGTACATACCATAATTAAAAAATACTTGACTGCTATAAAATGCTGACCATCATCTGAGTCTTCAGCAAGTCGTAATCTCTTTCTTGGTGGAGGGTTTGAAATATTGCTACAATTACCAAAATGTAACACAGACACGAAGTGAGTTCTTCCACCATTTGTAAAAATGGTTGCTGATAGACTTGCATGATGCAGGGTTGCCACAAACCTTCAATATGTAAAAAATGCAATATCTCTGAAGTGCAATAAAATGATGTATGCTTATAATAGATCAGACTGTAAGAATAACACTAGTAATAATGAGTGCTAACTAAATGACATTAATTTCATGGGACTAACTTGGTAGTAATAGGAAATTCAGAAGTGGAATATATGTTTAATAAGACTCATAAGGTTCCATTTTTTTTCAAATTACTTGCGATCCATCATATGTATATTTTTGTTGTTGTTTTTAATGAATTTTTTTTAACATCCTTATTGGAGTACAATTTCTTTACAATGGTGCAACAGCCTCTGCTGTACAACAAAGCGAATCAGACGTACATAAACATACATCCCCACATCTCCTCCCCCCTGCGTCTCCCCACTACCCTCCCCATCCCACCCCTCCAGGTGGACACAAAGCACTGAGCTGATCTCCCTGTGCTATGTGGCTCCTTCCCACTAGCAATCTATTTCACATTCGGTAATGTATATATGTCCATGCCACTCTCCCACTTCGTCCCAGGACTTCGTCCCAGCTTACCCGTCTCCCTGCCCGTGTCCTCAAGTCCATTCTCTACGTCTACGTATTTATTCCTGTCCTGCCCCTAGGTTCTTCAGAACCTTTTTAATTTTTTTTTTAGATTCCATATACATGTGTTAGCATATGATATTTGTTTTTCTCTTTCTGACTTACTTCACTCTGTATGACAGACTCTAGGACCATCCACCTCACTACAAATAACTCAATTTCATTTCTTTTTATGGCTTTTTATATTTATGTGCCACATCTTCTTTATCCATTCATCTGTTGATGGACACTTCAGTTGCTTCCATGTCCTGGCTATTGTAAATAGAGCTGCAATGAACATAGTTGTATATGACTCTTTTTGAATTATGGTTTCTCAGGGTATATGCCCAGTACTGGGATTGCTTGGTTATATGGTAGTTCTACTTTTAGCTTTTTAAGGAACCTCCACACTGTTCCCCATAGTGGCTGTATCAATTTACATTCCCACCAACAGTGCAAGAGGGTTCCCTTTTCTCCAAACCCTCTCCAGCATTTATCATTTGTAGATTTTTTGATGTTGGCCATTCTGACCAGTGTGAGGTGATATCTCATTATAGTATTGATTTGCATTTCTCTAATGATTAGTGATGTTGAGCATCCTTTCAAGTGTTTGTTGGCAATCTGTATATCTTCTTTGGAGAAATGTTTCATTAGGTCTTCTGCCCATTTTTTATATTAGGTTGTTTGTTTTTTGGATATTAAGCTGCATGAGCTGCCTGTATATTTTGGAGATTAATCCTTTGTCAGTTGCTTCATTTGCAAACATTTTCTCCCATTCTGAGGGTTGGCTTTTTGGCTTGTTTATGGTTTCCTTTACTGTGCAAAAGCTTCTAAGTTTCATTAGGTCCCATTTGTTTATTTTTTGTTTTTATTTCCATTTCTCTAGGAGGTGGGTCAAAAAGGATCTTGCTGTGATGTATGTCACAGAGTGTTCTTCCTATGTTTTTCTCTAAGAGTTTTATAGTATCTGGCCTTACATTTAGGTCTTTAATCCATTTTGAGGGTTTTTTTGTGTATGGTGTTAAGGAGTGTTCTAATTTCATTCTTTTACATGTAGCTGTCCAGTTTACCCAGCACAACTTATTGAAGAGGCTATCTTTTCTCCATTGTATATTCTTGCCTCCTTTATCAAAGCTCAGGTGACCATATGTGTGTGGGTTTATCTCTGGGCTTTCTATCCTGTTCCATTGATCTATCTTTCTGTTTTTGAGCCAGTACCATATGTCTTGATTACTGTAGTATAGTCTGAAGTCTGGGAGCCTGATTCCTCCAGCTTGTTTTTCTTTCTCAAGACTGGTTTGGCTATTCGAGGTCTTTTGTGTTTCCATACAAATTGTGAAATTTTTTGTTCTAGTTCTGTGAAAAATGCCAGTGGTAGTTTGATAGGGATTGCATTGAATCTGTAGATTGCTTTGGGTAGTAGAGTCATTTTCACAATGTTGATTCTTCCAATCCAAGAACATGGTATATATCTCCATCTATTTGTATCATCTTTAATTTCTTTCATCAGTGTCTTATACTTTTCTGCATACAGGTCTTTCATCTTTTTAGGTAGGTTTATTCCTAGGTATTTTATTCCTTTTGTTGCAATGGTAAATGGGACTGTTTCCTTAATTTTTCTTTCAGATTTTTCATTGTTAGTGTATAGGAATGCAAGAGATTTCTGTGCATTAATTTTATATCCTGCTACTTTACCAAATTCATTGATTAGCTCTACTAGTTTTCTGGTAGCATCTTTGGGATTCTCTATGTATAGTATCATATCATTTGCAAACAGTGACAGTTTTACTTCATTTTTCTGATTTGGATTCCATTTATTTCTTTTTCTTCTCTGATTGCTGTGGCTAAAACTCCAAAACTATATTGAATAATAGTGATGAGAGTGGGCAACCTTGTCTTGTCCCTGATCTTAGAGGAAACAGTTCCAACTTTTCACCATTGGGAATGATGTTGGCTGTGGGTTTGTCATATATGACCTTATTATGTTGAGGTAAGTTCCCTCTATGCCTACTTTCTGTAGGGATTTTATCATAAATCGGTGTTGAATTTTGTTGAAAGCGTTTTCTGCATCTATTGAGATGATCATATGTTTTTTCTCCTTCAATTTGTTAATATGGTTTATCACATTGATTGATTTGCATACATTGAAGAATCCTTGCATTCCTGTGATAATTCCCACTTGATCATGGTGTATGATCCTTTTAATGTGCTGTTGGATTCTGTTTGGTAGTATTTTGTTGAGGATTTTTACATCTATGTTCATGAGTGATATTGGTCTGTAGTTTTCTTTTTTTGTGATATTTTTGTCTGGTTTTGGTATCAGCGTGATGGTGGCCTTGTAGAATGAGTTTGGTAGGGTTCCTCCCTCTGCTATATTGTGGAAGAGTTTGAGAAAGATAGTTATTAGCTCTTCTCTAAATGTTTGATAGAATTTGCCTGTGAATCCATCTGATCCTGGGCTTTGGTTTGTTGGAAGATTTTTTTTTTTTTTTTTGGTATGTGAGCCTCTCACTGTTGTGGCTTCTCCCGTTGCAGAGCACAGGCTCTGGATGCGCAGGCTCAGCGGCCATGGCTCACGGACCCAGACATTCCGCGGCATGTGGAATCTTCCTGGACCAGGGCATGAACCCGCGTCCCCTGCATTGGCAGGCGGACTCTCAACCACTGCACCACCAGGGAAGACCCGTTGGAAGATTTTTAACCACAGTTTCAATCTCAATGCTTGTGATTGGTTTGTTTATATTTTCTGTTTCTTCCTGGTTCATTCTCAGGAGGTTGTGCATTTCTAAGAACTTGTCCATTTCTTCCAGGTTGTCCATTTTATTGGCATAGAGTTGCTTGTAGTAATCTCTCATGATCTTTTGTATTTCTGCAGTGTCAGTTGTTTCTTCTCCTTTTACATTGTTAATTCTATTGATTTGAGGCTTCTCCCTTTTTTTCTTGGTGAGGCTGGCTAGTGGTTTATCATTTTTACCTTCTCAAAGAAACAGCTTTTAGTTTTATTGATCTTTGCTATTGTTTCCTTCATTTCTTTTTCATTTATTTATGATATGATCTTTATGATTTCCTTCCTTCTGCTAACTTTGGGTTTTTTTTGTTGTTCTTCTTCTTCTTTCTCTAATTTCTTTAAGTGTAAAGTTAGGTTGTTTATTTGAGATATTTCTTGTTTCTTGAGGTAGGACTGTATTGCCATAAACTTTCATCTTACAACTACTTTTGTGGCATCCCACAGGTTTTGGGTCATTGTGTTTTCATTGTCACTTGTTTCTAAGTATTTTTTGATTTCCTCTTTGATTTCTTCAGTGATCTCTTGGTTATTTAGTAGTGTATTGTTTAGCTGCCATGTGTTTGTATTTTTTACAGAATTTTTTCCTGTAATTTTTATCCAGTCTCATAGTGTTCTGGTCGGATAAGATACTTGAAATGATTTCAATTTTCTTAAATTTACCAAGGCTTGAATTACCAAAGCTTGTGACCCAAGATATGACCTATCCTGAAGAATGTTCCATGTGGAGTTGAGAAGAAAGTGTATTCTATTGTTTTTGGATGGAATGTCCTTTAAATATCAATTAAGTCCATCTTGTTTACTGTATCATTTAAAGCTGTGTTTCCTCATATATTTTCATTTTGGATGATCTGTCCATTATTGAAAATAGGGTGTTAAAGTCCCCTACTCTGATTGTGTTGCTGTTGATTTCCCCTTTTATGGCTGTTAGCATTTGCCTTAAGTATTGAGGTGCTCCTATGTTGGGTGCATAAGTATTTACAATTGTTATATCCTCTTGGATTGATCCCTTGACCATTATGTAGTGTCCTTCTTTGTCTCTTGTAATAGGCTTTATTCTAAAGTCTATTTTGTCTGATATGAGAATTGCTACTCCAGCTTTCTTCTGATTTCCATTTGCACAGAATATCCTTTTCCATCCCTTCACTTTCAATCTGTGTGTGTCCCTATTTCTGAAATGGGTCTCTTGTAGCCAGAATATATATGGGTTTTGTTTTTGTATCCATTCAGCCACTCTGTCTTTTGGTTGGAACATTTAATCCATTTACATTTAAGGTAGTTATTAATATGTATGCTCCTATTACCATATTCTTAATTGTTTTGGGTTTCTTATTGTAGGTCTTTTCCTTCTCTTGTGTTTCCTACCTAGAAAAGTTCATTAAGGATTTGTTGTAAAGCTGGTTTGGTGGTGCTGTATTCTCTTCGCTTTTGCTTGTCTGGAAAGATTTTAAATTCTGTGATGAATCTGAATGAGATCCTTGTTGGGTAGAGTAATCTTGGTTGTAGATTTTTCCCTTTTGTCACTTTAAATATATCCTTCCACTCCCTTCTGGGTTGCAGAGTTTCTGCTGAAAGATCAGCTGTTAACGTACGGGGATTCCCTTGTATGTTATATGTTGCTTTTCCCTTGTTGCTTTTAATATTTTTTCTTTGTATTTAATTTTTAATAGTTTGATTAATATGTGTCTTGGCATGTTTCTCCTTGGATATATCCTGCATGGGACTCTCTGCACTTCCTCGACTTGCTTGACTGTTTCCTTTTCCATATTACATAAGTTTTCAAGTATAATCTCTTCAAATATTTTCTCAGAAACTTTCTTTTTCACTTCTTCTTCTGGGACCCCTATAATTCGAATGTTGGTGTGTTTAATGTTGTCCCTGACATCTCTGAGACTGTCCTCAATTCTTTTCATTCTTTTTTCTTTATTGTGCTCTGCAGTAGTTATTTCCACTATTTTACCTTCCAGGTCATTTATCTGTACTTCTGCCTCAGTTATTCTGCTATTGATTCCTTCTAGAGAACTTTTAATTTCATTTATTGTGTTGTTCATCACTGTTTGTTTGCTCTTTAGTTCTTCTAGATCCTTGTTAAACGTTTTTTGTATTTTTTTTCCATTCTATTTCCAAGATTTTGGATCACCTTTACTACCGTTTCTCTGAATTCTTTTTCAGGTAGACTGCTGATTTCCTCTTCATTTGTTTGGTCTCATGTTTTTTTACCTTGCTCCTTCATCTGCTGTGTATTTCTCTGTCTTCTCATTTTGCTTAACTTACTGTCTTTGGGTTCTCCTTTTCACAGGCTGCAGGTTCGTAGTTCCCATTGTTTTTGGTGTCTTCCCCCTGTGGCTAAAGTTGGTTCAGTGGGTTGTGTAGGCTTCCTGGTGGAGGGGACTGGTGCCTGTGTTCTGGTGGATGCAGCTGGGTCTTGTGTTTCTGGTGGGCAGGACCACGTCCGGTGGTGTATTTTGGGGTGTCTGTGAATTTATCATGATTTTAGGCATCCTCTTTGCTAATGGCCAGGTGTTGTATTCTTGTCTTGTTAGTTGTTTGGCATAGGGTGTCCAGCACTGTAACTTCCTGGTTGTTGAGTGGAGCTTCGTCTTAGTGTTTAGATCGGGATCTCTGGGAGAGCTTTCACTATTTGATATGACATGGGGCCAGGAGGTCTCTGGTGGGCCAATGTCCTGAACTCTGCTCTCCCACCTCAGAGGCTCAGGCCTGACACCCAGTTGGAGCACCAAGACTCTGTCAGCCACCTGGCTACTGCCCGGGCTGGGGATTCGATCAGGTCTGCAGTGGTGCCGGCTACAGCCCACGCTCCTGGGGCTTCCCTCTCAGTCCCATCATATGTATCTTTTAGGAGATTCTAGTTCCCCACCTACATTTCAATAATTTTTACTTCATAGAAGAAAGCATTAATATGCCATCTTCTAAATTGTTTAATAGTAATCTATTACAACTGATAAAACTTTACTATTGACGTATGTTTATTATTGATTAGAAAAGGCTTTTTCCTGTTTTACTTATACAGACTTCTATACAAATAAATATATATAATATATGAAAATATATATCATTGAGATATATATATCTATAAATATATAGATGTATCAATCCCAAAAGACTGTGTCATTTTATGAAGATAGAAGAAGAGTGACCACTCTACAGAATAATTTGTAATCAATTATGAGAACTCTATTAGTTAGGGTTCTGCAGAGAAACAGAACAAATAGGATGTGTGTGTACACATATAAAGAGAGATTTATTTGGGAGAATTGGCTTATGTGATAGTGGGGGTGAGCAAATCCAAAATCTGCATAGCAGTCTGGCAAACTGCAGACCTAGGAAACAGTTGATGTTGTAGTCTTAATCCCAAAGGCAGTCCAGAGTCAGAATTTTTTCTTCCTCAGGGGACCCTCAGTCTTTTTCTCTTAAGGATTTCAACTGACCAGGTGAGGCCTACCATACTGTGGCAGAGAATCTGTTTTACTCAAAACCTACTGACTGGGCTTTCCTGGTGGCGCTGTGGTTCAGAGTCCACCTGCCGATGCAGGGGACGCGGGTTCGTGTTCCGGTCTGGGAAGATAAAATATGCCGCGAAGTGGCTGGGCCCGTGAGCCATGGCCGCTGAGCCCACACGTCCGGAGCCTGTACTCTGCAAAGGGAGAGGCCACAACAGTGAGAGGCCCACGTACCGGAAAAAAAAAAAAACCTACTGACTTAAATGGTAATCACATCTTAAAAACACCTTCACAGCACTATCTATAATGGTGTTTGCCCAAATACCTGGGCACAATAGCCTAGCAAAATTAACACATACAATTAACTATCACAAGAATAAATGATCTCATAGGTATTTGGGGTGCAGAAAGCAAGTCTAATATCTAGTAATAATTTAACTTTCAACAAATGGCAATGACAAATAAAACTTTATCCTTGTAGACCCAACTAGATGGAGGACACTTTCTTCCATCCCTTGACCTCAAGAGTTTAAAACTGTTTACAGTTTTTGAATTGAAAGTAGCAAACCCATTTCATAACCAATTAAACTGGGGCCATTATCCAGGACTCACAGGTGTTTCATAAAGGAATTTCATACATAAATATATTTTTATACAATTTTAGAGGGAAAAATGTAGAAAGCAGTTTTCTGCTTTGTTGAAAAATCTAAAGACCCTTTACACTGAGAACGAAAAATGCAAAATAATACATAACTATAGAAACCAAGCTTCCTCGTTTATGCCCTCATTGGTCCTTATGCTACACCTCAAACATAACTCATTTGACACAGAGTGGCCTTGATTTATTTGTTTATATGCTTGTATCTTCTGCCAAAATATTTGTTCTTTGAGACCAGGGATGATATCTTGCTTCTCTTTGTATCTCCAGCACATGTCAGAGTGTTCAGTAGCTCTTAACAAATGTTTATTCAATTGAATCCATACTTTGAAGTTTGAAAAATATTTTCACATACCGTTAATGTTTGTTCTAACAATATAGCATTAGTTCTATTGCTGTTGTAACAAACAAACACAAATTCAGTGGCTTAAAGCACCACAAATGTACTATAGTTCTGTAAGGTATGGGCAGGCTGTATTCCTTTCTGGAGGTTCTTGCTCATTCAATTGCTGAGATAATTCAGTTCCTTTTCGTTCTGTGACTGAGTTCCCTATTCCCTTGCTGGCTGTCAGCTGAGCTCTGTTACCAGCATCTAGGGGCTGCCTGCATTCCTCCACCTTAAGTTCCCTCCCTCCGTCTCCAAAGCCACTTCTCTTTCATACTTTGACTCCCTGCTGCCTCTTGTTTTAGCAGATCTTTGACCATTCTGCCTTCCTCTTCAGCTTTGGGAACCCATGCCATTGGGCCCTCCCAGATAATCCAGAATAACGTCCCTATTTTAAGGTCCTATTTTAAGTCTTAATTCCATCTACAAAGTCCCTTTTGCCATGTAAAGTAACATAATTACAGGTTCCAAGGATTAGGGCATAGGCAATTTGAGGGCCATTATCCAATCTGCCATATGGAGTACCTTTAAAACGATCCTTATTTTATAGGTGAAGCACCTGAGGGAAGAATGCAAGATGCTTTCCCATAGTCCACACAGAGCTTCAATCCAAAACAGACCATCTGGCATCAATGTTGGATCTTTCCACTGTACCAAACTGTCATGTTATCCCCAAAAGGAATAACGAGAAAACTCTCTGGATATAGCATTGAAATTAAAGTCATCCAGTAAAAGAAAAGAGGCAAGCAAAGCCAATTGTGGCTTTTCACATAATAATGTTAAAAGAATAGGCATTTTAGGGCTTCTCTGGTGGCGCAGTGGTTGAGAGTCCGCCTGCCAATGCAGGGGACACGGGTTCGTGCCCCGGTCCGGGAAGATCCCACATGTCGCGGAGCGGCTGGGCCCGTGAGCCATGGCCGTTGAGCCTGAGCGTCCGGGGCCTGTGCTCCGCAGCGGGAGAGGCCACAACAGTGAGAGGCCTGCGTACCGCAAAAAAAATAAAATAATAAAATAAAATATGCATTTTAAAAGTAAATAAATAAATATCCAAAGTGTATATACATCCAAAATGAAGGTGAATAATAGCTAGGAAGAAAAGAGGGAGAGCAGGAAGCATATAATGAGCCCTATTTATTTCCTTCTTCATGTTTGGGCCACAAGCCTTAAGACCTAAAGCAAAATTGATGTCAGACAATGAACAGTTTGCAGAGTATAAACAGAGATAAATTCCTATCCCCTGGACTAACAGTATAAGACTGCAGTCTATGGAATGGAGAAAGGATTTGTATAGATTGGCCAGAGCTACCATAAGGTTTCAAGGCCACTTTATAGAGCTGCTTACTTCATGGTGAGACTTCATATAGCTACACACCTTAATAAATTTATATCAGACCAAGCCGTGCTTTATCAGAGATAGATAGACACTTTCTTGGCATATTCTAAAGCTTCTGGATTACATCTTGGGAATCAGAATATGAAATCTAATAGCTGTGTTTTGCAGTTAATATGTGGTTTGGTGCTCTTGCCATTAAAAAGAGGAAAAAACACCATAAGCCCACTAACCATCCCTTATCCAACGAGGTACTTTAAGAACTAAGGAAAACAGAAACTCGTGAATTATTTATTTTAAATGTGGCCATTTCAATAGAAGCAGCTCAGTGTCTACTATAGTCCAACCTCAAAAGAGTAATGCATACACACACAAAAAAACATATTTCTCTATGTGAAAGAGAACATAGCTTTAACTGAAAAAATGTCATCTAAAACTGTAATGATTAAACATTGTAAATGCTAACTTCATGTTAAACAAAATTATAACTATATTGCAACAACAAATCAAAACTACCAGCCAATTCGCTTTTCCCCAGTAAGTCTAGTGAATGTTTTACAAAACCAGTATAAAAAAATCCACTTTTATTTTGTTTTGATTTTCTATTTCTTTCTTAGATTAAAAAATTGAAATGAATAAATGTACAAATTTAAAACTTTATGCTCAACACTTGATTATGCATGTTAATGAGAAATCAAAGCATTGGTATTTGAAAATAAGACATAATCCCCCAGACATTCATGTTTTTCATTAGAATGTGGTCATGTATACAATTGGATAAACACACAGGCTCTGTCTACATGATAATAAATTAACTGGTTAAACAGTGAACAATTTAGGTAGCTATGCTTGCTTTGCTTACATGATGCCAAGTGTTTGATATTTTGTTTTTACATGTTAGCAATTCTATTGCTTAATTAGCTTAAGCCACTAGACTTTTTAATACATTCTAGACAAGCCATATTTATATGAAAATATTCCCATATGCAGCTCCTCTGTGTCTAGTTTCTGCAGCCATCAGAACAAGCCTTATATGATAGATATGGCATAATGAAAGGGAAAAGTCTAGCAATATGCATGAAATTAATCATCTTTTCTCATTGAAGCAGATGTGCCAGTGGGTGCACGGTTCGTGCACACAGATATTCTTAGGCAAAACTTTACCTGGCTGCAAACATTACTGTTTTTGTTATTTTATTATAATTATTTTGCTCTAAGAGTGGTAACATGAACAGTCACAGGAAGTAGCATTGATAAGAGGAGCACAGGGTTTGGGAATTAGGATACCTGAGACTTTTTGTTCCATCTAAAGATAGCTTTTTCATGCTATTTGGCAAATCACTTAACCTCTCTAGATCTTGGATTCCTCATCCTTAAAAAGAGTCTTATGTAAGTTTATTATCTCTAAGAAATTTAACTCATTCCTGGCAGACAGTGTGTATTCTTTCAGATAACGTCAGATCTGTCTGGTTTCTCTTCTATAGCCAGCCTAGACTATGCCACAAATAGCAGCTCCAGCTCCAACCATCTGCGAGCTAGGAAATAAACCTTTTTTTCATACATGACTTTTCATACATGACTTTTCATACATGACTTAAATCAGAGTTTCTTAAACTTCTATGTGCATAAGCATTACCTTGAGGATTTCCTTAAAGGTGCCAACTTACCTGTCCCAGCTTCAGTAACTCTTATTCAACAATTACATGGTAGGGCCTAAAAACCTGCATGTTAATTGTCATCCAAAATAATTCTTTCATAGATGATTCTCAGACTACATTTTGAGAAACACCTACCCACACTTAATGGAAGCCATAACTACATGGAGAGCATCATCTGTATAGTGAGCAGTTAACATTTGTCCTTGGATTATGGCTATAATTATAAATGAATTTCTGGTCTAGTCCTGATTGTTTAACAGGTGGTTTAGTCTGGTTTCCCCAGCTGAGAATATTGATAGTAGAATTTGTGTACAAGAGTTCTCAAGAGAAACCAGAACAGGAATGGGAAAATCAGGATAGCTTCAGGCCAAGAAACCTAGCAAGGTGAAGTCAATGCATTCAGAAAGCTTTGGAGTGTAAATTACATTGTATTTTATTGCATATCCTGGTAACACAGCTGGGCCTTTGAACTATGGCACCAGTACCTCATTGGCTACTGCATGCTCTGTGGGAACAAAAACTACCAGGCACCTTCCTGAGACAAGTGGCTCCGGTACCAAAAGGACAGTCTTTGAAAATGACTGCAGATTGCAGTCCTTAGGAGGGGAGCATGCAGAAGTTGGGGGTGCATTTTCCAAGGGTATCTAATTGGGTCAGGATCCAGCAGTTTCCACTTCAGCTGGCTATCTCATATTCTATTTTCCTGTGTTAAGTCTACTTAAATACTAAATACTTGCAAGCTATACATTCCTTGCTTTTGACATTCAGTTAGTCTGAGAACCCTGAAAATGGAACTTGAATAGTGAAGGAGTTCAACCCCAAAATATACCGCTTTGGCATATTGATTATTTTGAGTTAAAGGCAATTGAGAAACAGCAGGTTCCTGAAGGGCACTCTGACTTTCCTTTTTCTACCTAAAAGCAGGAGATAAAAATCCATGTGAAAGATGCCCTCCCTATACCAGGAGGAAGGAAGACATTCTTATTACCAGAGACAGGAAATTGAGGCTGAGAAATCTGTACAAACCAATCTTGTTAAACTAACTCTTACTTCCTGGTTATTTCTCTACAATTGACTGCCCGTTCTCCAAACCTCTTTGTCTTGTTTCTTTGTCTAAAAGTTATAAATGCTTTGTGCTCTGGTCAGTTCTTTGTGTCTTCAACCTCTTGAGAAGGCTCCCGTGTAACAATTTAATCAAATGTGTATCCTTTACTCCTGTTAATCTGTTGAATCATTTCAATGTTTAGACCCAGTCAGAGCCTCTTAGAGGGTAGAGAAGAACTTTTTCTTCCCTAAAAGAGCCAATTCAATTGGATTTTTCCCCGAATGTTCTTCTGCTTTGTATTTCCTAATTCTGATCTCAGTGTTCTTTCTCAGAATTCCATCATAGTGTATCATACACTTGTTGTCACAGAGCACAGAGCATTTAAAATTCAAAATACAGCATTGCTTCTTGTCTTTAGTGAACCCTTATGAATTCTGGACTCCAATCCTCAGGCTACTGCTTGCTAGGCACACACTATCTTGCTGAACTTTCCATTTGACCTTGCCTCTGTCACTCTTAGACTGCCCTAGGACAACTGCCCATCCAAACAAGTCCAGTTTGATTCAATTCGAATTAAGCAAGATTAACTGGAATCCACAGACCAGCTCAGAATTCGATTTGGGAAACAGAAGTCTATGTAATTGCATAATGATTAAAAAGATGTCCTTATGTAACATTTTAGCATTGAAATTAAATGTTCTTAATTTCCCTATTTAGTTAATTTAATCCAATGTACAAAATGGTCTGTTCCCTAAGTCTTATACAAATACAAACTGCTAGTTAGGACTATATAATAAAGATAGTAAAAAATGATCATTGGACAGATTTAAAAAATCAAGTTAAAATTATCTCATATGCTTTTAATGTCCTACTTGGACTAGTGAATTGTATATAAACCTAGAAGTAGCTGCAAAAGTGTTTATTCAGTGAAAACGTGTGTAGAGATGATTTTTTGTTATCTGCCTGTTCTGCCATGTAAAGTGATGAAGATGTTGGTGAGTCAAAGTGCTAGTAACATATTCCTTGAAGTTATAATGCACTTCTAGTGATGAGGAATAAGTAGTGCTAACTCTGGATATATTGACCTAAAGTACATATCTGAAAAAAACATAAGAATGACAAATATTGATGAATTTTTTTCTACAAGATGACAAATTTAGAGTACTTGGAGGTAGTTGTATATTTATATACTCTTTACCATTTTTTTTACAAGACACTTATCTACCTATCAGACAAAAGACGAAACCTTGAAAGCTGTATTGTGTGCTAGTGTGTGTGTGTGTGTGTGTGTGTGTGTGCGCGTGTGCATGACTAAAAGTGTCTTCAATATTGGAGAATAAATAGAATAAGTCAATCAGTTCCATCTTACCTAGACACATAATTATTTGGTTAGTCATCACAATTTTGCATAACAGGGATTTTCACCAGTTATTTTTTAAACAAGTTTTCCAAAATTACTAACGTGAATATTTTCTTTCCATATATTTGACTAAATATTACGTTAGAATTAACTAATGATTTTGGTTCACCTAATAATCTAACACATACTAGCACTAACCAGATAACCTTTTGACATCTCCAAGCATTTATTAAAATGTTACAGGTTGGCCAAGAAAAAGAGTTTAGAATTGACAAATGAAATGCCTAGATTCCAAAATAATGCAGGTTGAAAATTCAGTTTCTGTGAATGGAAAATAAGGTAGGTACAGAATCTTTACATGAAAGCAGAAGATGGGGAGGTGGGTATTGCAGGAATTTTGTTGATTTTAGAAAAGCAGAGGATATGGCAAGCAGAATCCTTTTTGTAAGGGGAAAGAGTGGTCATATTTATAGACTTCAACGTATTTTAAGTTTCATTTGAGCATATTTAATAACTACTTTATTCTTAGAATTGAAGCAGCATCTACTAGATTATTGTGAATAGGGCAAAGAATTATTTCATAGTGTGGCATACCTGTATCTGTGAAACTCAAGTTAATTGCCTGAGATGTTTTGCCATAGAGACAAGCCAAAATAAACCACAGGGATTATATTCTTGTAATGCTAATCAAATTTATTTTTTTATTGCTCATGGCTAGTCATAATAGTTATAATAAAATCTAACTTTTCCCTGTTTTGGATAATGCCAATCTTTTGTGCCAAATAGCCCTGGTAGTTTAACATTTGGGATTCCACATGAATGATTTACAGTAAATCACAGAGACGGAAGTGCTATTAAATACTAAGCTAGGTTACTAAAGACCATTGAGGATACAAAAAGATAAGACAATTTAAGGAGAAAGTGTCTACCTATCATCTATCATCTATTTATCATCTATTAGTTATTTATTTAGTAATCCTTATACCTATAGACACACACATATTTATACACACATATAAAGAAAAAGTGAATTGATTGTTTTTTTTTAAATCATAAAGGCAGGTAAGAGCATAGTTTATTTTGGGACTATCATTATTTCTTGTCACTTGGGTGGTTTTAAATAAGGATATAGTCCAAAACTGCAATTAATTCCACATTATTTTATAAGAATTCTTTCATTCACTTGATTTTACTAAGGTTATTTTTTACCTAAAGAGTAATGCATACATGCATACAAGATAAAATTTTCCAAGAACATTTACTTCAAAACTCCAATTTTATTTTTATTTATTTCAGAAAATAGATCGTTATTATCAGTTCACATGTTCTACTACATTAACAATATCTAAGTCCATAATAGCAGTAAAGAATTTGAGCCACTGAGAAAATGACATCTCTCTCAATTAAATAACCATTGGTGCTGCAGAAATGAACACAGCTCCAATGCTCATTTAAATCTAGAGTTACAAGAATCATTTAGGTATGGCTTGTGATGAAAGCACATAGAAAGGAAAGGGGAGAAATCTGCTTCTCCTTGTCTGACAACTTCATGGTAAGAATGTCTCCTTCGACATATACTGTAGGGAAATAATTTAAAGAAGTCTTTTCACAGCTTGACAACTGTAGTCATGATTTAAGTTTCCATATTAATTCAAAGATTCATAAATGAGAAAGAAAAATTAAATTTATATCAAAATGTGTGTTTTGAAGAAATTTCCAATGGTTGATTGGTTGAAATGTGAAGCTCTTTATTATTTTTTAAGAAATTTCTCCATTCCATAGAAATATGTTTTACAAATGTTTTCAGATTGGTATGTCCTTTATCCTCTAAAATGACTGTTTAAGCAAATCATTAGGTTAGACATAAGATTTTTTTAAAGTAATAATAAGATAATAATAAAAAAGATGATATCATCTAGAAACTTTTAGATGTAAATTTTACTTTTGTTTTGGGTTACCTCATATTTTAAAAACTTATATTTCAGTAAATAAGAATTTAATAGTTGTCTGAGATTTATATCTATTACAAAAGAAAATTCATTCTATAATTATAGCTAATAAATTTGATGTATATTAAATATTAGTTAGTGAGAATATATCCATGTCTCTTACTAGATATCAACATCAACTCAATGATAATTAGTTATGCCAAAAAGTTATATCAAATGATTTTTAGAAAGAAGCACAAGTTATTGATTCAACATACATTCAAAAATAAAAATAAGTATAGTGTGCTTATGACAACAGATGTATATAAAAGAAGAGCAAGACAATTTTACTTGACAATCTGTTCAATGATTCAGCAGTGTCATGTGGTTCCCCCAAAATGTTTATATTATCTAACTTTAATGCACACTGAAAATATGGGTATATAATGCTTAGATGGTAGTCCCGAACCTTCTTTTTTTACCTTTTTTTTTTTTTGTCAAATTGTATCTATAGTATAGAGTTCTCTACTATATACATATGGTAGATTAGTGATGGGTGTACATTTTTTGTCATATCTTACATTAAGAGATAAAGTCTGTTTCTCTTCCTTTTGGACCTGGGCTAACCTTGCTCTAACTTGCTTTGCTCAAGAGAAAGAAGCAGAAATGACATCATGCATGTTTGAAGCTGAGCTTAGATCTACAAATTCTGCTTTGGCTTTCTTAAAGCACTTCATCTTGGGGGCCAGCACTCCTGCTGGAGAAAGCCTCACTCCATGAAAAAGCCATGTAGAGTGGACTGAGGCACTCTTGTTGATAGACTCAGCTGAGCTCCAAACAGTGTTCCAGCAACAACTACCCGTCACAAGAGTGATTCCTGTTGGATACTTCAGGCCGGTCGAGCCTCCTGATGGCTGTCATCCAAGCTAATACCACATGGAGCAGAATAACCATCCATCTGGTTCATGTCAAACCACAGAATCATGAGAGATAGAAAATGGTTGCTTTGTTTTGTCACTAATTTTTGAGTGACAGTATTTATGTTCAATTACCTATTTACAGTTTATTGCATAGTAATAGGTAATTGAAGCATCCTTTGAGGGTTATAGACAAGATAGAGTGTGTTTAGAGAAGAGGGCTAAGTCTTTTGATATCCTCACCACTCATAAGTGTTAGCATGGGCTTTGAGATTAGTGTTATTGCTCTCAGCTTGTTGTCAATCACAGAGGGTGTCCTCAGCTTCCCTCTGAACCTCATTGCTTTAGCAGGTCTTTGTGGCCCAGTCTCTGAATCAGTTTATGATAAGCATTCTAATGCTCTTCTGAGACTTCAGTTCTATCCTGAATCCAGTAATGCAGCTGGGGCCCAGACAACCTATCTTACACTTTTCAGTCCCTCTTTCTGTGAGCTGACATGATTTCCTACATTTGCTTGACTAGATGGTGGGCTAATTCAAATGGAATAAATCATCAGAATACACAACTCTTTCATTCAATTGACTTTGAAATCACATGGTTCTCAGTCCCACTGAGGACTCGTGAAAATCTCACCTCTCTAGAGGCCTCTTTTAGAATAAACAAATGGATTTATTAGTTAACTGTAGTGTAACTCAGGATGACAAAAGAAGTTTAAGCAACCTCCTATGTGAGTCCAGAGGAAGGAAAGTTTAATTCTGACTTTAGAAATTTACTGGAAAGGAGAGAATAAGGTTTGAAGAAATCTTGATAAAGGAAACATGGGAGTTAATACAAGAGGTTAGGACAAGAAGGTCTTGCTAGGCAATGAAGAAGGTAACTGAATTCCAGATTGAGGGAATGCAGTGAACACAAGAATAGCAAGCATAGGGCATTTGGGAAGTTTGATATAGCTAACATAATAGGAAGATAACTAGGAAACAGGAGTTTGAAGCCAGGTTTCTTCAGCCCTTGCTAGAAGTTTGCACATTTGGGGGGACAATATGGCACTAGGGAATGCTTTTTTGGGTACTGTTGGATTATATGACCAAACCAATATTTTAGAAAGATAGCTGGTGACAGAATGGAGGATGATCTGAGGGATGGATGGACGTGCAGCATGTAGAATATTTAGGAGGCTCCCGCAATAGTTTAGTAGAGAAAAGATGGAAATACTGAAGAGTAAAAGGAAATGAATAAGGGGATAACAATGTGAAAGAATATCTTTAGTCTTGAGGTTGGAAAAAAACAACTTTGAAGTTTCAAAGCTGGGTGGCTGGGAAGATAGTGCTATAATTATCCTGCTGAAGAGGACAGGAGTCTTTTGATATGGAAAAGGGGGAAAGAGGCATAATAAGAACATGCTGGTCTTATGTGGAGATTGCAAGCAAACATTTGCAATTCATCTGTAAAACGCACAAGAAAAACACTGAGAAAGTGTTATCAATAGAAGATAAACCAGTTGGAGAAAGAAACTGAAGCCATGAGAGGAGAGGAAATGTGCAGAAAAGAGTAGAGTAAAACTTCTGACAATCCCAGTGATTGTCAGGAGAATAGGAACAGAGGCACCAGTGAAGCAGAATAAGAAAATCATGAGAGTCATGTTATTGAATCAAAGGAGTTCAGGGAGATGGGTGAACCACAGGGCCAAATATTTAAAAAAGGTTAAAGATGATGAAAAACAAAAACCCAAAACTGGACCCCAAAATGAGAAGAGCATCATAAGGATATTAAGAAAGCAGCCTTATATTAATATTTCAAGACAATTAGCAGAGAAAGGAAGAGAACATTACAAAAATGATATCTGAGGTATAGAGATCATCAACATGTATAACAGCTTTTCAGAAGAGATCAGTTATAAATGATCCAAAAATTCATCTGAGTGTAGAATAATAAATTTTAGATTAGTGATTTACAACATGGAGTATTTAATTTAAGGAATATGCTATTATAAATTCCTGAATGATACTGGCACTGCTAGTGCAGAGAACACATGGACTATTTAGAAGCCACATCTGGGTATTTTTCATTTATTTTCATTTAAAGTTATAGCCAAATTCATCTTAGACATTTTGTTGTATAATTTTATATGATTTAAATATGTATTGGGTACAACCAAGGGAAATGTATAATTAAAATTTGATTATGGTTTCATTTCAAACTATATTTCTTTTTTAAAAACCTAGAAACTGATTCATTATATTAATATTATACACAATTGTTAGTGATCTTAAAATGTAATATTCAAACTTTTAATTCTACCTGAGTAGGGTTAAGATACAGTGTAAATAGATTGTTGTTCACTTTAATACTTGACACTATCGATTCATCAAAAATAGCTTTACTTTCACAGAAGATCAAAGTTCCAAGTTTGCAAACAATAGCGCAATGCCACAGTAGTTTGATTTTTTTTTTAAGAAAGAACTATAGGATCTCCATGTTTATAAAGAACAATAAACATAAGAAACTAAGCAAGCAATAAAAGGTAACTTTCAAAAATAGTTCATGAAATTCTTTGTAGATTGCTTTCAGTCTCTAATCTGAAGTGCCTCTTCTGAAGATTCACTTCTGCTTACAGTATTTTAGCTAAATTCAATGTGTATAGAAGTTTTAGTTTATGTAGTAAATGTTTTCATGTGAAACTCTTTACTTGTCCAGTCATGTTGTTCCTGATCAATCATGACCAAATACCCCAGCAAGCATTCCAGGAAGTCAAATCTGTGGGTGTGAGAACATGAGGTGAGGCTTCCACTACTTGTTTTGTTTAAATATACTTGGAAAACTTGGGGAAATACCTCAAGGGAATATGGATATTTTTCACTTGCTTGTGATTAAAAACAAATTTTAAGAAAGTCTCCTTTTAACTGAAGATACTTAATTAAAGCTAAAGGAGAAAGATAACCACTTAACAGCAGGGGTACCCATGGATACATATGCTTCATTAATTGGATGAAAGCAGAGGAGAAAAACCTTTCCAAAAATATTACTCTGTGTTTCTGAACACATTTCATTAAGTGCATTCTTTAATCAGTGATCAACATAGATTAGGGTGAGACCTCCCATAGTCATGTCTTCAAAACACTTTTAGATAAAACACCACAATAAAGGGGCGGGATGGAAGTTAGGAGGACATTCTTTTTTGTTTTAAAGAGCAAAAGACCATTATCTGCTCATAAGTAGAGCTTGTACATCTCTACAAAGCAAAGACCGTACATTCATTCTTGCATTCAGTCAACAATGACTTCCTGTCCCCTAACGCCAGTGGTCCTAAGCTAGACGTTAAGTATAGAGCAGTGAGCAATAATGGCACTCAACAACAGGGAGCTCTATTACCATGTGATAAGTGCCATAACATAGATGAGTCCAAAGTGCTCCAGGAAGACTAAGGTGATATAATTAATTTCATCTTGGGAGGACAAAGGATGTTTTTCTGAGGAAGTTACTTATATACTTACACCTCAGAATAAAAAGGAATTAACTTGTCAGAGAAAGAGGGAAAAGAATGTTATAGGCAGCATTAAAAGGTAAACTGAGGCACATTAAACATTTTAAGAATTTGAGCAAAAGTTGCTTTGAATCAGGTAGTGACAAATTGGAAGTAGTTGGAGCACCCCAGAACTGGAGCTAGGGGAAAGGCTTTCATAGAGCAGACACAAGCAAAGCAAAGAAATGATTTGACTGGCTCTAGCTTATGCGGTTGCCTTGTTTGGGAAAGCCTAGTTGACTGTTTGTGATTAGCTGTCCCTAGGTTTTGATTTTCTAACCTTGAGGCATTTACAAGCTTATGATTTAGTTTGCTTATGCAGGCTTTTGAGGCATTAGAACCTCCTCAGTCTAATGCCCTCCTTGTTTAATTAATTTAACAGCAGAAATAATGATATACACAGACACCAGGAAGCAGGGAGAACCTGGGACTTCTGCAAGTGATTCCATGCAGCTGGACAACAAAAAGCCAAATGAGGGGTATGGAGTGAACATAAGACCAAAGGTAGAAGCAGGGATTAGTTAAAACAGGCTTCTTAAGCTATGTTTACAAGAATGGATTTTACTTGAAACATAATAATGTGTATAATACATGTCAACAACTCTACATTTTTGGAAAATGGATAATATTTTAAAAATATCTCTACATAAACTATATAAGAAGCACAACTAAGTATACAAAATCTGTTTTTCCCATCTATTCAAAGAAAGAATGAACTGGAAATATCAACCATGATATCCTCATACAAGCTGACTTAACATCACAAATTTCATTTAATGTGTATTTTGAGGGTGATATTACTGATCCTTTTGGATACAGACCTGCTATTTAACTCTAATAATAAAAATTTGAAAAGCTAACAAACCATTAATAATAAAATCAAATACTCCAGAACAAAGTATTTCCAAAATTGAAAGTCAATTTTGTATAAAGAATACAATCTCACCATATATATAAGAGAACTCTTGAAGGACATAATGGCAGAGACTACCTTGTATGCAAAAATGACATAATGATTTGTTCCTTCCCCCAAAATTGAATGTGGTGATGGTGGCATTAGCAATATTGTATACATTGCATAATTTAAATGATATTTTGGCAAAATATGGATTTGCCTACTTAGCCAAGAAATAAACAGAAGGTATAAATTCTCATTCACTTATTTTTGAAGAAAAGAATAGTAAGAAAATGAATAGAAACTTTCTTTTTCACATACTCATCAAGCTATTTTAGGAGAAATTCTAATCTAAGCAATAACAGGGGAAAATTTAGCAATAGCAGCCAATGCATTAATTTGATGACATGAAAGCAGTCAGTTTACTGATAATACTAAAAGAAAAGGATGAAATAATAATAAGCTAATGGTAATCAAATGAACTCCTTAAGGCATAAAAGGTTTAGCTTCTGATACACTGATCACTAATGGAAACAATGATAATTCCCCCCAACAGGATACGCCATAAATATCACCTAATAAGCCTCAAACTATATTTTAACTAAAGAGCTGGATTTTTCCTAGAGATACAGCCACATAATGCTATGTATCTTTTAAGATCAGTTATTGTACATGTGCCGTGGAAGATATTATAAGATTTGTAGCAAGAGCAGTTATGCTTTGGAGATAAGAATCCTACTTTCAAAGGGAGCAGGTTTACATCAATGTTCTTTGGTTTATTCTTTTTTAAAAAGTTGTAAATTTTTTTCTCTTGTGGACTAGACTGATACTGATTTTATATATTTTATAACCAGTACTTATGACATAACCCAAATCTTAAAGATATCTCCACTTTCCATTGCTGCTTACTTTGATTAGTTGTAAATTGAACATAGTCTTTGAATGGTCTCTTTCTGTGGGTATTTTTACTATTGTGTAAGGCTAGGAGGCATTCCTTTTGGGGATTTGCCACTTATAGTTCCCTTTCTTTTCTAATCTTTTTCTTCACTGCATCATGATCATGCAAAGATGAGGGAAATAGTTTTTTATTGTGACACTAAGACAAACTACTTTCAGTTTAAATATACCCCTGGCTAGAAAAATGCAATAAAGCTTGGTATCTATGGAAATACATTAAGCATTTTTTGAAGCTAAATTGAAGAATTTTACATGAATACAAACAGATCATTTGTGTGAGTGACTGAATATTTTCTTTTGAGAATGATGAGTATATAAACATTTTTCAGACAAATTCCTGAAGTTGGGAAACATACTTAATTTCAGTAAATCTTTTAAAGACTGGAGGAAAAGAGAATCAATAAAAAATGCAAATCAGGGCTTCCCTGGTGGCGGAGTGGTTGAGAGTCCGCCTGCCGATGCAAGAGACATGGGTTCGTGCCCCAGTCGGGAGGATCCCACATGCTGCAGAGCGGCTGGGCCCGTGAGCCATGGCCACTGAGGCTGCACGTCCAGAGGTTGTGCTCTGCAACGGGAGAGGCCACAACAGTGAGAGGTCCGCGTACCGCAAAAAAAAAAAAAAGAAAAAAAAAAGAAAATCAATCTATATATGGAACCTGAAAATATATTTTAACAAGCAAAGTGCTCTGCTCTCAAGCTTTTGTAAGAAAATATCTGAAGCCCCAAATATGATTTTAAAAGGGAGCAATTGTCAGTATTAATTATCTTAAGCATTGAAAACTATTTTTATGTTCATAACATTAGAATGTCATTTGTTTCTGATACAAATTATTCATTATTTGATCATTATATCTATCATCCATTATCATCAGTTCTTCTCATGATGTTAGTGATGTAAAGAAGTTAAACTGATTTCTCTTTACTTTACAATAGTTGTAACAAATGAGATCACTACTGACAGCAGAAATATCAAGGAATTTCTGAACATAGGGAGAAAGGAGGGTGTTAAGAAAGACAAAGAACTCTTTTGGAAGTTTAGATAGATAGATAGATAGGGATATCTGTGGCTAATAAAAAGTATCCCAGTTTGCAAAAGCAAAGTTGTCACAATCAAGATCTAATTAAAAAAAAGAGCGATTTTGGGTGTTCAAGATGGCAGAAGAGTAATACGTGGAGATCACCTTCCTCCCCACAGATACATCAGAAATACATCTACACGTGGAACAACTCCTACAGAACACCTACTGAACGCTGGCAGAAGACCTCAGACCTCCCAAAAGGACCTCCCACGTACCTGTGTAGGGCAAAAGAAAAAAGAATAAACAGAGACAAAAGGATAGGGATGGGACCTGCACCAGTGGGAGGGAGCTGTGAAGGAGGAAAGGTTTCCACACACTAGGAAGTCCCTTCGTGGGCAGAGACTGCGGGTGGTGGAGGGGGAAAGCTCCAGAGCCACGGAGGAGAGCACAGCAACAGGGGTGTGGAGGGCAAAGCAAAGAGATTCCCACACAGAGGATCGGTGCTGACCAGCACTCACCAGCCCAAGAGACCTGTCTGCTCACCCACCAGGGCAGGCAGGGGCTGGGAGCTGAGGCAAGGGCTTCAGTCGGATCCCAGGGAGGGGACTCGGGTTGACTGTGTGAACACAGCCTGAAGGGGGCTAGTGTGCCATGGCTACCCAGGAGGGGTTCTGGGAAAAAGTCTGGAGCTGCCTAAGAGGCAAGAGGCCATTGTTTCGGGGTGCGTGATGAGAGGGGATTAAGAATGCCACTTAAACAAGCTCCAAGAACGGGCATGAGCCATGGCTATCAGCACAGACCCCAGAGACGGGCATGAGATGCTAAGGCTTCTACTCCCGCCACCAAGAAGCCTGTGTGCAAGCACAGGTCATTCTCCTCACCTACCCTCCTGGGAGCCTGTGCAGCCTGCCACTGCCAGGGTCTTGTGATCCAGGGACAGCTTCCCCAGGACAACACAAGGCGTGCCTCAGGCTGGTGCAGTATCATGCTGCAGGCTTGCCCCACATCCGTACCCCTCCCTCCCCTTGGCCTGAGTAAGCCAGAGCCCCCGAATCAGCTGCTCCTTTAACCCCATCCTGTCTGAGCAGGAACAGACGCTCTCAGGCGACCTATACGCAGAGGCGGGGCCAAATCCTAAACTGAAACTCAGGAGCTGTGGGAACAAAGAAGAGAAAGAGAAATCTCTCCCAGCAGCCTCAGGAGCGGTGGAATAAATCTCCACAATCAGTTTGATGTACCCAGAAACTCTGGAATACCCAAATAGGAAACGAGTCATCCCAAACTGAGGTGGTGGACTTTGGGAGCAATGATATATATATATATATATTTTTTTTTTTTTTCCTTTTTCTCTTTTTGTGAGTGTGTATCTATATGCTTCTGTGTTTGATTTTGTCTGTATAGCTTTCCTCTACCATTTGTCCTAGGGTTCTGTCTTTCAGCTTTTTTTTTTTTAATATAGTTTTTAGTGCTTGTTACCATTGGTGGATTTGGTTTGGTTGCTCTCTTCTTTCTTTCTTTCTTTCTCTCTTTTTATTACTTTCTTTAAAATTTATTTTATTTTTTATTTTTCATTTCAATATCTTTTTATTTTATTTTATATATATATATATATATATATACTTTTCTCTTGCTTTTTTTCTTTTTCTCACTTTTATTCTGAGCTGTGTGGGATGATACGGTCTTGGCACTCTGGCCGAGTGTCAGGCCTGGGCCTCTGAGGTGGGAGAGCCGAGTTCAGGATATTGGCCCACCAGAGACCTCCCAGCTCCACGTAATATCAAAGAGTAAAAATCACCCAGAGATCTCCATCCCAATGCCAAGGCACAGCTCCACTCAACGACCAGCAAGCTACACTTGCTGGGCACCGTAGACCAAACAACTAGCAAGACAGGAACACAACCCCACCCATTATCAGAGAGGCTGCCTAAATTAATAATAAGGTCACAGACACCCCAAAACACATGACCAGACATGGTCTGCTGACAAGAAAGACAAGATCCAACCTCATCCTCCAGAACACAGGCACTAGTCCCCTCTACCAGGAAGCCTACACAACACACTGAACCAACTTTAGCCACTGAGGGCAGACACCAAAAACAATGGGAACTACGAACCTGTAGTCTGCAAAAATGAGACCCCAAACACAGTAAGTTAAGCAAAATGAGAAGACACAGAAATACACAGCAGATGAGGGAGCAAGATAAAAACCCACCAGAACAAACAAATGAAGAGGAAATAGGCAATCTACCTGAAAAACAATTCAGAGGAATGATAGTAATGATGATCCAAAATGTTGGAAATAGAATGGAGAAAATACAAGAAACGTCTAACAAGGACTAAGAAGAACTAAAGAGCAAACAAACAATGATGAACAACACGATAAATGAAATTAAAAATTCTCTAGAGTGAATCAATAGCAGAATAACTGAGGCAGAAGAACAGATAAGTGACCTGGAAGATAAAATAGAGGAAATAACTACTGCAGAGCAGAATAAAGAAAAAAGAATGAAAAGAATTGAGGACAGGCTCAGAGACCTCTAGGACAATATTAAATGCATTTGAATTATAATGGTCCCAGAAGAAGAAGAGAAAAAGAAAGGGACTGAGAAAATATTTGAAGAGATTATAGTTGAAAACTTCCCTAATATGAGAAAGAAAATAGTTAATCAGGTCCACGAAGCACAAAGAGTCCCATACAGGATAAATCCAAGGAAAAACACGCCAAGACACGTATTAATCAAACTATCAAAAATTCAATACAAAGAAAAAATATTAAAAGCAACAAGAGAAAAACAACAAATAACATACAGGGAATCCCTATCAGGTTAACAGCTGATCTTTCAGCAGAAATTCTGCAAGCCAGAAGGGAGTGGCAGGACATAATTAAAGTGACAAAAGGGAAAAACCTACAACCAAGATTACTCTACCCACCAAGGATCACATTCAGATTCAATGGAGAAATTAAAACCTTTACAGACAAGCAAAAGCTAAGAGAATTCAGCACCACCAATCCAGCCTTACAACAAATGCTAAAGGAACTTCTCTAGGAAGAAAACACAAGAGAAGGAAAAGACATGAAATAACAAATACAAAACAATTAGGAAATTGTAATAGGAACATACATATGGATAATTACCTTAAACGTAAATGGATTAAATGCTCCCACCAAAAGACATAGACTGGCTGAAGGGACACAAAAACAAGACTGTATATATACTGTATACAAGAGACCCACTTCAGACCTAGGGACACATACAGACTGAAAGTGAGGGGATAGTAAAAGATATTCCATGAAAATGGAAATCAAAAGAAAGCTGGCATAGCAATTCTCATATCAGACAAAATAGACTTTAAAACAAAGACTCTTACAAAAGACAAAGAAAGACACTACATAATGATCAAGGGACCAATCCAAGAAGAAGATAATTATAAATATTTATGCAACCAACATAGGAGCACCTCAATACATAAGGCAAATGCTAACAGCCTTAAAAGGGGAAACCTACAATAACACAATCATAGTAGGGGACTTTAACAACCCACTTTCACCAATGGAAATATCATCCAAAATAAAAATAAATAAGGAAACACAAGCTTTAAATGATACATTAAACAAGATGGACTTAATTGATATTTAAAGGACATTCCATCCAAAAACAACAGAATACACTTTCTTCTCAACTGCTTATGGAACATTCTCCAGGATAGATCATATCTTGTGTCACAAATCGAGCCTTGATAAATTTAAGAAAATTGAAATCATATCAAGTATATTTTCTGACCACAAAACTATGACATTAGATATCAACTACAGGAAAAAATGTGTAAAAAATACAAACACATAGAGGCTAAACAACACAATACTTAATAACCAAGAGATCACTGAAAAAATCAAGGAGGAAATCAAAAAATACCTAGAAACAAATGACAATTAAAACATGACAACCCAAAACCTATCAGATGCAGCTAAAGCATTTCTAAGAGTGAAGTTTATAGCTATATAATCCTACATTAAGGAACAAGAAACATCTCAAATAAACAACCTGACCTTACACCTAAAGCAATTACAGAAAGAAGAAGAAGAACAACAACAACAAAAAAAAACCCAAAGTTAGCAGAAGGAAAGAAATCATAAAGACCACAACAGAAATAAATGAAAAAGAAATTAAGGAAACAATAGCAAAGATCAATAAAGCTAAAAGCTGGTTCTTTGAGAAGATAAACAAAATGGATAGAACATTAGTCAGACTCATAAAGGAAAAAAGGGAGAAGACTCAAATCAATAGAACCAGCAGTGAAAAAGGGGAAGTAACAACTGACACTGCAGAAATACAGAGCCTCATGAGAGAATACTACAAGCAACTATATGCCAATAAAATTGACTACCTGGAAGAAATGGACAAATTCTTAGAAAAGCATAACCTCCCAACACTGAACCAGGAAGAAATAGAAAATATAAACAGACCAATCACAAGCACTGAAATTGAAACTGTGATTAAAAATCTTCCAACAATAAAACCCCAGGACAAGATGGCTTCACATGCAAATTCTGTAAAACACTGAGAGAAGAGCTAATACCTATCCTTCTCAACTCTTTCAAAATATAGCAGAGAGAGGAACAGTCTCAAACTCATTCTACAATGTCACCATCACCCTGGTATCAAAAACAGACAAAGAAGTCACAGAGAAAGAAAACTACAGACCAATAACACTGACGACTATGGATGCAAAAATGCTCAACAAAATACTACCAAACAGAATCCAACAGCACATTAAAAGGATCATACAGCATGATCAAGTGGGGTTTATCCCAGGGATGCAAGGATTCTTCAATATACACAAATCAATCAATGCGATAAACCATATAAACAAATTGAAGGAGAAAAAAACATATGATCATCTCAATAGATGCAGAAAAAGTTTTCACCAAAATTCAACACCCATTTATGATAAAAATCCTAAAAGTAGGCATAGAGGGAACATACCTCAACATAATAAAGGCCATATATGAAAAACCCACAGCCAACATCATCCTCAATGGTGAAAAACTGAAACCATTTCCACTAAGAACAGGAACAAGACAAGATTGCCCACTCTCACCACTATTATTCAACATTGTTTTGGAAGTTTTAGCCACAGAAATCAGAGAACAAAAAGAAATAAAGTGAATCCAAATTGGAAAAGAAGATGTAAAGCTGTCACTGTTTACAGATGACATGATACTATACATAGAGAGTCCTAAATATACTACCAGAAAACTACTAGAGCTAATCAATGAATTTGGTAAAGTAGCAGGAAACAAATTTAATGCACAGAAATCTCTGGCATTCCTATACACTAATGATGAACAATCTGAAAGAGAAATTAAGGAAACACCTCCATTTATAATTGCAACCAAAAGAATAAAATACCTAGGAATAAACCTACCTAAGGAGACAAAAGGCCTGTATGCTGAAACCTATAAAACACTGATGAAAGAAATTAAAGATGATATAAACAGATGGAAAGACAAACCATGTCCTTGGATTGTGAGAATCAACATTGTGAAAATGACTATACTACCCAAAGCAATCTAAAGATTCAATGTCATCCCTATCAAACTACTACTGGAAATTTTCACAAAACTAGAGCAAAGAATTTTGCAATTTATATGGAAACACAAAAGACCCCGAATAGCCAAAGCAATCTTGAGAAAGAAAATCGGAGCTAGAGGAATCAAGCTCCCTGACTTCAGACTATAATACAAAGCTACAGTAATGAAGACAGTATGGTAAAAGCAGAAATTTAGATCAATGGAATAGGATAGAAAGCCCAGAGATAAACCCAGGCACATATGATCACCTTATCTTTGATAAAGGAGGCAAGAATATACAATGGAGAAAAGACAGCCTCTTCAGTAAGTGGTGCTGGCTAAACTGGACAGCTACAAGTAAAAGAATGAAATTAGAACACTCCTAACACCATCCACAATAAAAAACTCAAAATGGATTAGAGACCTAAATGTAAGGCCAGACACTATAAAACTCTTAGAGGAAAACATAGGC
This sequence comes from Stenella coeruleoalba, assembly GCF_951394435.1. Classification (NCBI taxonomy): domain Eukaryota; kingdom Metazoa; phylum Chordata; class Mammalia; order Artiodactyla; family Delphinidae; genus Stenella; species Stenella coeruleoalba. The sequence goes on along the minus strand of NC_137169.1, from coordinate 69,167,515 downwards.
AGAACACTCTATGACATACATCACAGCAAGATACTTTTTGACCCTCCTCCTAGAGAAATGGAAATAAAAATAAACAAATGGGATCTAATGAAATTTAAAAATGTTTGCACAGCAAAGGAAACCACAAGACGAAAAGGCAACCCTCAGAATGGGAGAAAACATTTGCAAATGAAGCAACTGACAAAGGATTAATCTGCAAAATTTACAAGCAGCTCATGCAGCTCAATAAAAAAAAAAAAAAAAAAAAAAACCCAATCCAAAAATGGTCGGAACACCTAAATAGACATCTCTCCAAAGAAGATATACAGATTGCCAACAAACACATGAAAGAATGCTCAACATCATTAATCATTAGAGAAATGCAAATCAAAACTACAATGAGGTATAACCTCACACCAGTCAGAATGGCCATAATCAAAAAATCTACAAAGAATAAATGCTGGAGAGGGTGTGGAGAAAAGGGAACCCTCTTGCACTGTTGGTGGGAATGTAAATTGATCCTGCCACTATGGAGAACACTATGGAGGTTCCTTAAAAAACTAAAAATAGAACTACCATACAACCCATCAATCCCACTACTAGGCATATACCCTGAGAAAACCATAATTCAAAAAGAGTCATGTACCACAATGTTCATTGCAGCTCTGTTTACAATAGCCAGGACATGGAAACAACCTAAGTGTCCCTCAACAGATGAATGGATAAAGAAGATGTGGTGTATATATATAATGGAATATTACTCAGCCATAAAATAAATGAAATTGAGTTATTTGTAGTGAGGTGGATGGACCTAGAGTCTGTCGTACAGAATGAAGTCAGAAAGAGAAAAAACAAATACTGTATGCTAACACATATATATGGAATCTAAAAAAAAAATTGGTTATGAAGAACATAGGGGCAGTATGGGAATAAAGACACAGACCTACTAGAGAATGGACTTGAGGATACTGGGAAGAGGAAGGTTAAGCTGGGACAAAGTGAGAGAGTGGGATGGACATTTATACACTACCAAACGTAAAGTAGATAGCTGGTGGGAAGCAGCCACATAGCACAGGGAGATCAGCTTGGTGCTTTTTGGCCACCTAGAGGGATGGGATAGGGAAGGTGGGAGGGAGGGAGATGCAAGAGGGAAGAGACATGGGGATATATGTGTATGTATAGCTGATTCTCGTTGCTATAAAGCAGAAACTAACATACCATTGTAAAGCAATTATACTCTAATAAAGATGTTACAAAAAGAAAAGAAAGCACTGGAAAATAATCTAAAACTCATTAATTATATTAAGAAAAATAAAGAAAAAGGAAGAAAGAGTCTTCTACACGAAACATGTATTCCCATTGCATACGTGATGATTAGTTTTATGTGTCAACTTGGCTAGGCTACAGTATTTAGTTATTCAATTAAACACTGCTCCAGATGTTGCTGTGAAGACACAATGTAGATGTGGTTAGGATCTACAGTCAATTGACTTTAAGTAAAGGTGATGATCCTTGATAACATGAATGGGTGTCACTCAATCAGTTGAAGGCCTTTAGACTAAACACTGAAATTTCCTGGAGAAAAAGAATTTCTGCTGGAGACTGCAGCATAAACTCCTGCCTGCAGGCATGAGCTAAAGTTTTTTGGACTTTGTTATTCCCTACAATCACATGAACAAGTTCCTTAAAATAATCTCTCTCTCTCTCTCTTCCTCTCTCTCTCTCTGTATCTACACACACACACACACACACACACACACACACACACACACACACACACACACATATATATAATTTACTTGTTTGTTTGTTTGTTTTTCTGGAGAACCTTGACTAATAAAGCAGGTAATCCTTTCCTGAATGTTCTTCTCTTGTTGAAGAAACATTTCCCTGATATCACCATTGACAAAACTCACTCACAGGTTTTATTAAAAAGAGGAATTTCTGCTAACATATGATAACCAGATGTTTCTGAATAAAAATATCCCATGTTTTACAGTTGCATTCCCAGTAATTTATTTTATTTTATTTTCCAAAATATCTGAAAAATACCTCTGTAACTACCTGAGAACCTTATTTATTATACATTTTCACAAAACCTTTTAAGGTTCAAAGATATGCTCTTGGGCCTCCAGTTTTCTGTTCAGAGATCCAGAGCATGGAGCCTGCATCGATTGTCACTCTCCAAACTCTCATGGTACAGCTCCACTCAGGTCTTGATAAGAGCAAAAGTAATTACTATTATTTTCCACAATATAAGAGGACTGATCTGAACATGCCGATGTAATATAATTACAGATTGTTTTACAATTAGTATATTAGTATACCATCTCTGTAAAAACTCCTATTGGTGAAAATATTTATGTGTGATGTATTTATATAAGTGCATATGAAAATGTGAACAGCTATTAGGCTATTCTATTCCAAATCTCAAACTATATGCAAGTGCTCTGGCACTTGTAAAGTGCTGGATGATGTTAAGTTTAGCTGAGGAGCTAGAGAAAGCATCATGTAGGTGATGGGACTTAAGACAGGCCCTAAAGAACAAGTAAGACTTAAGCAACCACACAGAAGATTCAGGGGCATACAGCATCTGGGGCAAGTTCTAAGCAATGGTTTAGAACTTGTTCTAAACCATGGATGTTGGGAAACACTACCAAAGAGGGTAGAGTAAGAGAAGGTTTCACATTTTGCCATTTTAAATGTAAGAAAACAAAACACAACTTTGTGCTTCCAATTCTGGCTTCCTGGGTGATTACACAGCTGCCAATAAAGAAAGGTTTACTCAAGAAAAAATAAGTCGGTATAAATTGAAATAAACAGTAACAGTTTAAAATAATTGTCTAATCAATATTAATTCCTCTGGTAACTATTTAACAACATTAATCCCAGTGAACTCATTTAGTATTAATGTGAATGTCACAGGTAATTCAATTGGATTTCCACTGTAATTCAACATTAATTACCTTAACTAGGCCATTATTTTATAGCACTACCCAGAAAACATGAAAATAAAAGCAACACAATAAAACATTAAAGAATTATATTGAAGTGCTCTACAGTTTATCTCTTTATAATAAACTACTTAATTTATCAAATAAACTATTTGATAGATTTGAAATATTTACTTTGAAAGGTTTAATTTATTAGTAGAATATACACACTCACACACACCCACAAAATTATGGCACATCACACCCATATTTGTAAGAAAAATAGTTAAGTCTTGAGATTTCCTGTTTAAGTTTCTACACTTAGTAAACCTTATTCATCTAACTGTTGACTTCCTATATGCAAGTAGAGATGTATATGAATTTTGTTACACAATATGATTAGAAGAAACTATGTTTTATGGTACTTTTGCTAGTTTGTCAAGGTTTTTTTCAGTTTTCTCACTATCAGGGTATCAGCTGTCATATGTTACTTGTATGGCATTATGTAGGCATTTAATTTATCTGTCTTCTCTCCACTTTCAATGTAATCCTTCTAATATACTGAAGGCTATAAAAAAAAAAGGAAGGAAGGAAGGAAGGAAGGGAGGGAGGGAGGAAGGAAGAAAGGGGACTTTCCTGGCAGTCCAGTGGTTAAGATTTCACCTTCCACAGCAGTGGGTGTGGGTTCGATCCCTGGTTGGGAGCTAAGATCCCACATGCCTTGCGGCCAAAAATCCAACACATAAAACAGAAGCAGTATTGTAACAAATGCAATAAAAACCTTTAAAAAAAGAAAGAAAGAAGAGAGAGGGAAGAAAAAAAAATAAGCTTCTTACAAGTATCTGTGAAGTATGAATCAGCAGGTTCTAAGTGACAGAATGTGGATATCTGAATATAAATATTAGCCTTCATTTACTGATTATACATAGATATTTCACCTTTGAAAACCTCAAAGGACTGTGCTCTAGGACATTAAGAGTTCCACATCCTGATTTCAAATTAAATTGTTCTGAGACGTATCACAAAATGTAAATGCTATATCTAATGCTTCTTTTTACATTTTTATTTCATATATAAGCACTCAAGAAAGGAAGCATGTTTTATTCAATTTTGCACATCCTGTAGCACGAAGAGCAGTGTTTTGCAAAACAAATATTCCCTGGGGGAAAAAATACAACAGAATTATTCTTTACCTCATCATAGGTACTAAATAAATATGACAATTATCTACTAAATCATTCATTCATATATGTTTATATACTACTCATTATATAATGTGATTTACAACACAGTCTTTTTTAGCAGTTCATTGAACAAGTATCTTTAAAAAGTATGCCAAATGAAATCTTACATGAAACGCCAATATACAAAACAAACATGCATCAGACACGTGATTGAAATGGGGGCCATGGGACCTGGAACCCTAGCAGGTCTTCCCTTAATGATAAGGGCAGCCTATGGGGAACCACCAGGGAACCTCAGGGCTTAAATAACCTTAAAACAGGTAGCAAGGATATAGGAATCAAATCTGAGCAAAAACGGAGCTATACAGTTTGTTAACTATAGGTTGTTGGTCATGCAACTTAACTTTTCTGAGCTTCCATTTGTCTACTTGTAAAATGAGATTGAATGTATCTATCAGTAAGTGTTATCATGAGGGGTAGAATAACAGACATAATATCACTGCTATACTTATAATTCATTCATTCAAGAAATATTCATTTATATACATACACAAGAGAGTATTATTGGCCATAAAAAGGAAGGAAATCTTGCCATTTTCAACAACATGGATGGGCCTTGAGGTCATTACACTAAGTGAAATAAGTTGAAAGGCAAATACCATAAAATCTCACTTTTATGTGGAATCTAGAAAAAACAAAACAAAAATCAAGCTCATAGATAACGGAAAACAGATTGGGAGTGGCCAATGTGGGGAGTGAGGGGCAGAGGAAATGGGTGAAGGTGACCAAAAGGTACAAATGTCCTGTTATACAATAAATAAATCATAGGGATGCAAGGTATAGCATAGTGACTACAGTTAATAATATTCTATTACATATTTGAAAGTTGCTAAGAGAGATCTTACAAGTTCTCATCACAAGAAAAAAATCTGTAACTGTGTGTGGTGATGGATATTAACTAAACTTATGGTGATGATCATTTCACGTGTCTTATGTTGTACACCAGAAAATAATATAGTGTTATAGGTCCATTTATGTCAATAAAAATATTCATTTAATTTGTACTTTGTTCAAAACTTAATAGTTGTTGAGGTTAAGGTAGTGAACAAAACAAATGAAGGCCCTGCCTTCATGGAGCTCATATTCTAGTGGAGGAGATTGATACTAGATCAAGTAACGATATATCATTTCAGATGATTATAAATAATATAATTAACAACAGGTAGAGAAAAAAGAGGAGAGATGTTTTTGTTAGTCTAGTATTTAGGTATGGCACTCAGGAAAGCATTTGGGATGAAGTGAGAGAGAAACTTAGATGGATATAAGGAGGGAGAGAATTCTTGGTACAGGGAATGATTATTATAAAGGTCCTAAGGTGGAGTAGTCTGGATGTATTAGAGGAACACAGCAGAGGCCAGTACTAGTTGACTGGAGGGGACCATATCTGGCCAGTGAGAGGAACTGAGGTCACAACATTATCAGGGACTCTGATCGTTAAAACTTTAGGTCACTTTAAGAACTTTGGATTTGACTCCAAGTTAGATGGGAAGGTGGTGGGTGATTTTAAACAGAGATGCTAATTGACTCACACACTGAACACTGAAGGAAACACTCTGCTGTTTGGGAAAGAGACTGAAATGGGAGGTAGCATGGGTGAAGGAAAGCGTTCAAAGCAGGCTTTGATTATAAGGGATGATGGCTGGTGTCTTGGGCTGGGGAACCACTGATGAAGTTGGAAAAATGTATAGGTGGAATTGGGAGGTCTATATATTTTGTTTTTTACTAATCATGAATTATGTATCATGATGTAGTAAACACACACACACACACACACACACACACACACACACACACACGATTTGAACTGGAGCAAGATTGTGTTTGTATTCCTATTTGAATTGATGCCAAATTTGTACTGATGCAAAAAAGCTCTAGGAAAATACTTCATCTCTCTGTTTCCCTCCTATGGCTTTAGCTTCACGCTGGCATCCTCCCTCACGAGCGTGCACTCCTACTCCCATAATTTAACCTCTCTCAGCCTTCCTTGCTCTGTTTGTAAAATGTTCAGTTTTGCTCTCTAGGTTGAGACTGAATCTAATGAGAAGGCGGAAATGCTTTGAAAACTATAAAAGTGCCCACAGTTGTCAGATGCAATCAATATATTACAATATATCATAACCCATTACATTATATTATACTTGATGCTTATATAAACTTACCTTCTGATTCTTGTGGTCCTTTATTATCTATTAACATGTCCATTTCTACTTTTCTCAATGTGTTTTTTCTTTTTCACTATATTGCTGTATACGAAGGAGAATGTTATTTGAGTTCTCCTGTACTTCTTGTGTCTCAGGAGAATGTGTTATGGGGCAGGTTGTGGAGGCAACTGCAGAGGGAGTCCTCTCCAAATCCAGAATAACTATGACATCGCAATATGACATAACATACCGCAGATGAGATAGTGTTATTGTCTTTCATGCATATAAGTGTGCTGGAAAATACGTTTCTTCATTGTATTTTATAGCTTGCCAGTAGCAGCTACACTTTGTGTGTGTGTGTGTGTGTGTGTGTGTGTGTGTGTGTGTCTGTGTCTGTTGGTCTGTCAAGGGGGTGGTGCTCTACAACTTACTTTTATAATTGCTGTTTTTGTGCTTCCTACAACTTTATACAATTTTTACCAGTCATCTGTTTTATTGCTGTGTTCTTCTAACTGGTTTTGCTCTTTGACCACTGAATTCCATCAGGTTTCCCACTATGCTGTATATTGCATCTTAAGATAACTCCTATGATCCAGTCATTTGAACCATGACATTTGCACTGTTTTTTCTACATGTGGTAACAGATGTTTTTGTCTTCTGAATAATGTGACCAGCCCCACTGACGATGAATGAGAAGTTTGTGAAATACTAGCTAAGGTTGATTAGTGTCAGTGCAAAAATGTTTTTTTTTCTTGTATTTGTTTTGTTTTATTATAAACCTATTTAATAAGAAGGGGTGGATTAACATTTTAGAGTGTGTTTCTTTTTGATAAATATGCACACTTCTCTCAGAACAATTCTGTCATAATGACATTTCTATTCCTAGAATAATACCTTTTTATAATCTTTCCATACTATACATCTGATTTTGCTTTCCTCATACAAAAGAGACCATTCAAACTGTTGATGGAATATCTGCAACACTTATTTATATTGTTTTATTTTTAAACAACATAATTGAGATATGATTCATATACCATACATTTAAAGTGCCCAATTCAGTGTTTTTAGTATATTCCCAGAGTTGTGCAACCACACACTGTAATCAACTTAGAACCTTTTAATCACTCCAGAAAAAAACCCTGCATCATCTAGCAGCTACTCCCCACTTTTCCCCAGTATCAGAAAAATGTTCATTTCCTTTTTGTTTCTATAGATTTGCTTAATCTGAAAATGTCTTATAAAAGGAATCATACAACATGCAGTCTTTTGTAATGGGTTTTCTCACCTGACATTAAAATTTTAATATTCATTCATGTTGCAACATGTATCAATATTTCATTCATTTTTATTGCCAAATAATATTCCATTGTGTGGATATAGCATATCATATACACCCATTCATCAGTTGATAGACATTTGGGTTTTGACCACATTTTTGGTTATTGTGAATGTTTGTGCTATGAACATTCATGTCCAAATTTCTATGTGGACATACCATCTCATTCTCTTGTGTATATACCTAGAAGTGGGGTTGCTGGGTTATATGGTAACTCTATGTTTAACCTCAGAAACTTCTAGATAGTTTTGCAAAGCAGCTGCAGCATTTTGCATTTCCACCATCAGTGTATGAGGGCTAGAATCTATCCACATCTTCGACAACATTTCTTGTCATCTGTCTTTTTTATTGTATCCATCCTGAATGTGAAGGGATATCTTACTGTGGTTTTAATTTGCATTTCCCTGATGGCTAATAATGTTTGTCACCTTTTCCTTTTTTCTTATCGGCCATCTGTATACCTGCTTTGGAGAAATGTCTATTCAGATGCTTTCCATTTTTAAATATTGTGATATTTGCCTTTCTATTATTGAGTTGCAATCCTTTGTATATTCTAGATACCTTATCAGATGTTTTATTTTCAAAATTTTTCTCCCATTCTGTGTATTGCCTTTTCACTTACTTGAAGGTGCCTTTTGAACCACAAGATTTTAATTTTGATTTAAATTAAAATTTAATTTGATGATGTCCAATTTATATTTTTCCTGTGTTACTTGTGCTTTTGGTGTCATATCTAAGAATTCCTTGTCTAATCCAAGGTCATGAAGAATTATACCTATGTTTTCTTTTAAGAATTTGATACTTTTAGCTCTCACATTTAGGGTTTTTTAATGTATTTTGAGTAAATTTTTGTATATAACATAAGATAGGTATACGACTTAATTCTTTTGCATGTGGATGTACAGTTGTCCCAGCACCACTTATTGAAAATACTATTCATTTCCAAAATTTTTATCTTAGTGTAAAAATAACTAGATTTGCAGGAATTTAAGCAGCAATTTTTATCCCCATTTTACTTAACAAGCATTAACTAATCACTTACTTTATTTGTTTTGCTTTGAAATATACACTAGGAATCATTAGAGTCCCTCTCTTGGGCAATTATAATCCAATTAGTTCCTATATGAATGATTAGGCCTAAATAAAATAACACTTTCTACACCACACATTATAAGTTTCTGCTCTTCTTGTTTTCTATCTTCCTCTCTCTTTCTCTCCTGTGCATTTGTGTGTGTGTTGAAATTGAAGACATCGTTATAGGTATATATATATATATATATATATATATATATATAAATTTAGAAATAGATGATAATGTGTACATATATACCATATTAATTCTACATCAATAAATTCAACTCCATCACCAAAAATCTTCCACTTTCATAGCATTTTGCTTTTCTCTTCCTAATGACTTGAAAGATTGACTTCATTTGAATGTGAATAACAAGCTCTTTGGTGTTTATTGGTTCTTCTATTTTATCTTTTCTCTTCCTATTCTGGTGTCTTAAGTGCCTTCTTTTCTATTTCTTGTTAAGATATTTTTGTACTGAGGAATAGACAGAGAACATTTTCTATTTTTCATGAACAACCCCCCAAAATCTTTAGCATTCACGAAAGCTACTCAAACTGTCAGGTGCAATTATTTCTGTGAAATTAGGAATACTGAAACTGACCTCTACAATATTTTGTTGTATCTGGCTCCATATCTAACTTTGAGCTGACTAGGATAGGTGAGATACTTGACATTATAAATACAAGGTTGAATTTGCAATTGTTATATTCTTTTATTGTTTTTCACACCATCTTCAAAGTATTCTGGGCACTTGTGGCTTTATAGAAGTAGTAGCAATAAAAAATAAGTAGGATGGATAAGGACACTCCCAGAACACTGGTACAAACTGCTCTGAGCACTAATAACCACGTATTTAAATTCCCATCTTCAGCTCTCACAGATTGGTTTGGTCAATGCCTTGCAGTTTTTATGGAAGCATCTATGTGATTTCCTGGAAAACATAAAAGTATTTTCCTGGAAAATATAAAAGTCTTTGCCTAGATCAGCAGCTGCTGGTTGTGTGGTGTATCTGCCTCTAACAGCAGCTTTCATGAATGCAAAAGCAATCCCCACTGGAGATCTAAAATGCTAAATCAATTTCTGTTTTAAAATCTAAACCAAAGTAACTGATGTTTGATGTTGCAGTTAAGAATTTTTAATTTTTGTAAAGCTCCTGGGGATTCTCTGAGAAAAATCACTCAGAACATAAGTGTAATTTATTGTCTTCATTGCATTAAGTCAACTCTACATTCATTTGGCTTAAAGAGAAAGATACCCCCTTAATGGTATATTTATTCATCATTCCTGAGCAAATATGTGCTTTGAAATAATATTTGCCCATATTACAGAATAGTTTCCGTTCAACCCAATGGGAGAGAGAAACTAGATGAACATTATCAAAAATGCTAATGCTACCTGAGAAGTCAACTGGGTTTTTCAAGTATATTGATCAAGCAGAGTGGACTCTTATCAAAATCAAACAGAAATGCATTCTTGTTCTGCATTCATTCTTCTTTAGCCTTTCATGGAGTTTCCAAAGAACAATACACATAGAACGAGAGTTTTGAGCACAACTGAAGCTTTCTTACATTACTCTCACTCTTGAAACCATGGACATGGAAGGAAAAAAAGTAGGAAAATTCCACTAGACATGTGAAAAGGTGATTCTGGCATTTCAAGAAAAATAAAGTCTACTGGAAAATTATCTAAGAATATTTTTCTTGAATTGACTTTAATGTAGTATTAAGAACACTTCTTCCATTTTTTGCAGCTACAATTGAAATTTACATTCCTTTCCATTTAACCATACCTTAGAAGAGACCAAAATATGGATGTATGGATGCATACGTGGTAAGCACTCCAAGGTCCTATGCTTGGTAATTATGAGAATGAGCTTTGAGGTCAGTAAAGTTTTAGCTATTATGAATAATGGTGCAATGAACATTCATGTCCACTTTTTTGTTGTCTGTCAACAATATTTACAGGATATGCAACCTTAGAAAATTACTTTGACAATTTCTCCACATCTACAAAAGAGGTATCCTAATAATACAGACTTCTTAGGTTTGCTTTGAATATGAAATGAGACAATGGATGTATAATACACAGCATAATGCCTAGCATAATTTTAGGTTCACAGTAAAGTGATATCTTTAATTATAGCTGTTATTGGTGGCTAAAAAAGCTCATAGGAAATTTTGAGCTTTTTAAGGTGAGACAAAGAAGAATCAAATACAGCAGCTTTGCACACTGAAGGGTAAGAAAAACCACTAATGTTTTTCTCCCATCCTTCATGAGTTTGTGTAAGATCTATAACCACTATGTGACTCCATAAAAAGAAAATGTCTGTCATACTACAATACTGTTTGAAAAGTTCAAAAGAAAAAGGGCAAATAATGTGCCCAACAAAAATAAAATGTTTTCATTTTTAGTTAGTTAATTAGTTATACACTAAATTGTTGTCTTCAAAAGCCTTCAAATGCAAAAGGCATGTTTGCATACTTTCAGAGATTCAGAGAATGGATGACTGGTTTCCTTTAAACAGATTTAAATTGTACCTAGCTTCTGCAAGTCATGCACATGTATTGATTTAATAATTAAATGCCATATTCTCATTCCCTTTTCTACTCATGCATTTTTCCTCAGGCAGTGAATATGAATGTTGAAGAATTTGAGTCTAGACTTCAGTGGGTAGTCAAAGTTGCTAAAAAGAAATGTATGTCATGCCAAAACAAATCTAAAAGCATTTGCAATTCTTGCAATCTCAAGTTTAGCAAGGCACACAATCCTCTTTGGATTCTTAAAATGTCACAAAGGTTTGTAAAAGACAAAGGTGTGTTTCTTATTTTTCTCCCATTGTCTTAGTACTTGTTGATATTTTTCTCATAGAGAAGATGTTCAAATCCAGAGAGAATGTTTCCATTCTCTCATTTTAAAGATGAAATTGAAAAACTAAGAATTAAAAGAAATCACTGTCAATGCATATATATTTGATTCAAAGACCATCTTCTAGGGAAAAATAAATGCATGGTGTTAGTAAAAGATGATAATTTATTTACTATACCTACACATACCTTTCTGGATATAATGTACATATTTCTAAATTTTATTTGATTAAAATTGTAAATATACATAAATATTTATAAATTTCAAAGGAATACATATAGTATACAATATTATATTATATGTCATACATTATATAATTTATATAAGATAAATATATATTATTTCTAGGTATAAAGGCATATATGGCTAAAATCTATTCCAACGTAAATATTCTTAGTAACAATAGGATATAATATACTTAAATTTCACCCAAATATTTCCAGATCTTTAGGTTTGTATCATATTCCAGGAATATAAATAAATCCACACTTAAAAAATAAACAAACAAAAAACCAAACAAAAACCCACCTCATTCTAGCCTCTATCCAATATGTCTTAAACAAAATTAAGGAGGACCTTCAAGATGGTGGAAGAGTAAGACGTGGAGACCTTCCTCCCCAAAAATACATCAGAAATACATCTACACGTGGAACAACTCCTACAGAACACCTACTGAATGCTGGCAGAAGACCTCAGACCTCCCAAAAGGCAAGAAACTCCCCACGTACCTGGGTAGGGCAAAAGAAAAAAGAATAAACAGAGAAAAAAGGATAGGGACGGGACCTGCACCGTGGGAGGGAGCTGTGAAGGAGGAAAGGTTTCCACACACTAGGAAGTCCCTTCGTAGGCAGAGACTGCGGGGGGCAGAGGGGGGAAGCTCCAGAGCCACGGAGGAGAGCACAGCAACAGGGGTGTGGAGGGCAAAGCAAAGAGATTCCCACACAGAGGATCGGTGCCGACCAGCACTCACCAGCCCAAGAGACCTGTCTGCTCACCCACCGGGGCAGGCAGGGGCTGGGAGATGAGGCAAGGGCTTCAGTCGGATCCCAGGGAGAGGACTGGGGTTGGCTGTGTGAACACAGCCTGAAGGGGGCTAGTGTGACATGGCTACCCAGGAGGGGTTCTGGGAAAAAGTCTGGAGCTGCCTAAGAGGCAAGAGACCATTGTTTCAGGGTGCGTGATGAGAGGGGATTAAGAGTGCCACTTAAACAAGCTCCAAAAACGGGCATGAGCTGTGGCTATCAACACAGACCCCAGAGACGGGCATGAGATGCTAAGGCTTTTACTCCCGCCACCAAGAAGCCTGTGTGCAAGCACAGGTCATTCTCCTCACCTACCCTCCCGGGAGCCTGTGCAGCCCACCACTGCCAGGGTCCCATGATCCAGGGACAACTTTCCCGGGAGAACACACGGCACACCTCAGGCTGGTGCAACGTCACCCTGGCCTCTGCCACCGCAGGCTTGGCCCGCACTCCGTACCCATCCCTTCCCACGGCCTGAGTGAGCCAGAGCCCCTGAATCAGCTGCTCCTTTAAACCTGTCCTCTCTGTGTGGGTAACAGACGCCCTCAGGCAACCTACACGCAGAGGTGGGTCCAAATCCATAGCTGAACCCCGGGAGCTGTGCGAACAAAGAAGAGAAAGGGAAATCTCTCCAGCAGCCTCAGGAACAATGGATTAAATCTCCACAATCAACTTGATGTACCCTGCATCTGTGGAATATCTGAATAGACAACGAATCACCCCAAATTGAGGAGGTGGACTTTGAGAGCAACAATATATACATTTTTCCCTTTCTCTCTTTCTGTGAGTGTGTACGTGCATGCTTCTGTGTGTGATTTTGTCTGTATAGCTTTACTTTACCATTTGTCCTGTGTTCTTTTTTTCTTTATTAAAATTTTTTTCTTAACAATTATTTTTCGTATTAATAACTTTATTTTATTTTATTTTATCTTCTTTGTTTCTTTTTTTTCTCATTTTTATTCTGAGCCGTGTGGAAGACAGACTCTTGGTGCTCCAACCAGGCGTCAGGGCTGTGCCACTGAGGTGGGAGAGCCAAGTTCAGGACATTGGTCCACCAGACACCTCCCAGCTCCATGTAATATCAAATGGCAAAAATCTTCCAGAGATCTCCATCTCAACACAAAGACCCAGCTCCACTCAATGACCAGCAATCTACAGTACAGAATACCTTATGCCAAACAACTAGCAAGACAGGAAGACAACCCCATCCATTAGCATAGAGGCTGCCTAAAATCATAATAAGATGACAGACACCCCAAAACACACCACCAGATGTGGACCTTCCCTCCAGAAAGACAAGATGCAGCCTCATCCACCAGAACACAGGCACTAGTCCCCTCCACCAGGAAACCTACACAACCCACTGAACCAAACATAGTCCCTGGAGAGAGACACCCAAAACAACAGAAACTATGAATATGTAGCCTGTGAAAAGGAGATCCAAAACACAGTAAGGTAAGCAAAATGAGAAGACAGACAAACAAAAAGCAGATGAAGGAGCAGTGCAAAACCCCACCAGACCTAAGAAATGAAGAGGAAATAGGCAGTCTACCTGAAAAAGAATTCATAATAATGATAGTATAGATGATTCAAAATCTTGAAAATAGAAAGAAGAAAATACAAGAAACATTTAACAAGGACCTCGAAGAACTAAAGATCAAACAAACAGCGATGAACAACACAATAAATGAAATTAAAAATTCTCTAGAAGGGATCAATAGCAGAATAACTGAGGCAGAAGAACGAATAAGTGACTTGGAAGATAAAATTGTTGAAATAACTACTGCAGAGCAGAATAAAGAAAAAAGAATGAAAAGAATTGAGGAACTCTCAGAGACCTCTGGGACAACATTAAATGGACCAACATTCGAATTATAGGGGTCTCAGAAGAAGAGAAAAAGAAAGGGACTGGGAAAATATTTGAAGAGATTATAGTTGAAAACTTCCCTATTATGGGAAAGGAAATAGTTGATCAAGTCCAGGAAGCACAGAGAGTCCCATACAGGATAAATCCAGAAACATGCCAAGTAACATATTAATCAAACTATCAAAAATTAACTACAAAGAACAAATAATAAAAGCAGTAAGGGAAAAACAACAAATAAAACATAAGGGAATCCCCATAAGGTTAACAGCTGATCTTTCAGCAGACACTCTGCAAGCCAGAAGGCAGTGGCAGGACATATTTAAAATGATGAAGGAGAAAAGCTACAACCAAGATTACTCTACCCAGCAAGGATCTCATTCAGATTTGATGGAGAAATTAAAAACTTTACAGACAAGCAAAAGCTAAGAGAATCCAGCACCACCAATCCAGATTTACAACAAATGCTAAAGTAACTTCTCTAGGCAGGAAACACAAGAGAAGGAAAAGACCTACAATAATAAGCCCAAAACAATTAAGAAAATGGTAATACAAACACACATATCGATAATTACCTTAAATGTAAATGGTTTAAATGTTCTAACCAAAAGACATAGACCGGCTGAATGGATACAAAAACAAGACCCATATATATGCTGTCTACAAGAGACCCACTTCAGACCTAGGGACACATACAGACTGAAAGTGAGGGGATGGAAAAAGATATTTCATGCAAATGGAAATCAAAAGAAAGCAGGAGTAGCAATTCTTATAGCAGACAAAATAGATCTTAAAAAAAGACTATAACAAGAGGCAAAGAAGGACACTACATAATGATCAAGGGATCAATCCAAGAAGAAGATATAACAATTGTAAATATTTATACACCCAACATAGCAACACCTCAATACATAAGGCAAATACTAACAGCCATAAAACGGAAATTGACAGTAACACAATCATCGTAGGGAACTTTTAACACCCCACTTTCACCAATGGACAGATCATCCAAAAAGAAAATAAATAAGAAAACACAAGCTTTAAATGGTACATTAAACAAGATGAAGTTAATTGATATTTATAGGACATTTCATCCAAAAACAACAGAATACACTCTCTTCTCAAGTGCTCATGGAACATTCTCCAGGATAGATCATATCTTGGGTCACAAATCAAGCCTTGGTAAATTTAAGAAAATTGAAATCATATCAAATATCTTTTCCAACCAAAATGCTATGAGACTAGATATCAATTACAGGAAAAAACGTGTAAGAAATACAAGCACATGGAGGCTAAGCAACACACTAGTTAATAACCAAGAGATCACTGAAGAAATCAAAGAGGAAATCAAAAAATACCTAGAAACAAATGACAATGAAAACAAGATGACCCAAAACATATGGGTTGCAGCTAAAGCAGTTCTAAGAGTGAAGTTTATAGCAATACAATCCTACCTTAAGAAATAAGAAACATCTCAAATTAACCACCTAACCTTACACCTAAAGCAGTTAGAGAAAGAAGAACAAAACTCTTCAAAGTTAGCAGAAGGAAAGAAATCGTAAAGATCAGATCAGAAATAAATGAAAAATAAATGAAGGAAATGATAGCAAAGATCATTAAAACTAAAAGCTGTTTCTTTGAGAAGATAAACAAAATTGATTAGCAAGACTTATCAAGAAAATAAGGGAGAAGACTCAAATCAATAGAATTAGAAATGAAAAAGAAGTAACAACCAACACTGCAGAAATACAAAGGATCGCAAGAGATTACTACAAGCAACTCTATGCCAAAAAATGGACAACCTGAAAAAAATGGACAAATTCTCAGGAATGCACAACCTTCCCTGACTGAACCAGAAAGAATAAGAAAATGTGAACAGACCAATCACAAGCACTGAAATTGAAACTGTAATTAAACATCTTCCAACAAACAAAAGCCCAGGACCAGATGGCTTCACAGCTGAATTCTATCAAACATTTAGGGAAGAGCTAATACCTATCCTTCTCAAACTCTTCTAAAATATAGCAGAGGGAGGAACAGTCTCAAAGTCATTCGATGAGGCCACCAACACTCTGATACCAAAACCAGACAAAGATGTCACAAGGAAAGAAAACTACAGGCCAATATCGTTGATGTACATAGATACAAAACTCCTCAACAAACTCCTAGCAAATAGAATCCAACAGCATATTAAAAGAATCATACACCATGATCAAGTGGGATTTATCCCAGGAATGCAAGGATTCTTCAATATACGCAAATCAATCGTGAAACACCATATTAACAAATTGAAGGAGAAAAATCATATGATCATCTCAATAGATGCAGAGAAAGCTTTCGACAAAATTCAACACCAATTTATGATAAAAACCCTCCAGAAAGTAGACATAGATGGAACTTTCTTCAAGATAATAAAAACCATATATGACAAACCCACAGCCAACATCATCCTCAATGGTGAAAAACTGAAACCATTTCCACTAAGATCAGGAACAAGACAAGGTTGCCCACTCCCACCACTCTTATTCAACATAGTTTTGGAAGTTTTAGCCACAACAATCAGAGAACAAAATGAAATAAAAGGAGTCCAAATTGGAAAAGAAGAGGTAAAGCTGTCACTCTTTGCAGATGACATGATACTATACACAGAGAGTCCTAAAGATGTTATCAGAAAACTACTAGAGCTAATCAATGAATTTGGTAAAGTAGCAGGATACAAAATTAATGCACAGAAATCTCTGGCATTCCTATACAATAATGATGAAAAATCTGAAACTGAAATTAAGAAAACACTCTCATTTACCATTGCAACAAAAAGAAGAAAATGTCTCAGAATAAACTTACCTAAGGAGACAAAAGACCTGTATGCAGAAAATTATGAGACACTGATGAAAGAAATTAGAGATGATACAAATAGATGGAGAGATATACCATGTTCTTGGATTGGAAGAATCAACATTGTGAAAATGACTCTACTACCCAAAGCAATCTACAGATTCAATGCAATCCCTATCAAACTACCACTGGCATTTTTCACAGCAGTAGAACAAAAAATTTCACAATTTGTATGGAAACACAAAAGACCCCAAATAGCCAAAGCAATCTTGAGAACGAAAAATGGAGCTGGAGGAATCAGCCTCCCTGACTTCAGACAATACTACAAAGCTACAGTAATCAAGACAGTTTGGTACTGGCAGAAAAACAGAAATATTGATCAATGGAACAGGATAGAAAGCCCAGAGATAAACCCACACACATATGGTCACCTTATCTTTGATAAAGGAGGCAAGAATATACAGTGGAGAAAAGACAGCCTCTTCGATATGTGTTGCTGGGAAAACTGGACAGCTACACGCAAAAGAATGAAATTAGAACATTCCCTAACACCGTGCACAAAAATAAACTCAAAATGGATTAAAGACCTAAATGTAAGGCCAGACACCATCAAACTCTTTGAGGAAAACATAGGAAGAACACTCTGTGACATAAATCACAGCAAGATCCTTTTTGACCCACCTCCTAGAGAAATGGAAATAAAAACAAAAATAAAAAAATGGGACCTAATGAATCTTAAAAACTTTTGCACAGCAAAGGAAACCATAAACAAGTAGAAAGGACAACTCTTAGATTGGGAGAAAATATTTGCAAATGAAGCAACTGACAAAGATTAATCTGCAAAACATACAAGAAACTCATGTAGCTTAACATCAAAAATCAAACAACCCAATCCAAAAATGGAAAGAAGACCTAAATAGACATTTCTCCAAAGACTATATACAGATTGCCAACATACACATGAAAGAATGTTCAATATAATTAATCATTAGAGAAATTCAAATCAAAATTAAAATGAGATATCATCTCACACTGGTCAGAATTGCCATCATCAGAAAATCTACAAACTGTAAATGCTGGAGAGGGTGTGGAGAAAAGCGAACCCTCTTGCACTCCTGGTGGGAATGTAAATTGATACAGCCACTATGGAGAACAGTATGGAGGTTCCTTAAAAAACTAAAAATAGAACTACCATACAACCCAGCAATTCCACTACTGGGCATATACCCTGAGAAAACCATAATTCAAAAAGAGTCACGTACCAAAATTTTCATTGCAGTTCTGTTTACAATTGCCAGGACATGGAAGCAACCTAAGTGTCCATCAACAGATGAATGGATAAAGAAGATGTGGCACATATATACAATGGATTATTACTCAGCCATAAAAAGAAACAAAACTGAGTTTTTTTCTTGTTTTTCTTTTTTTGTTTTATTTGCGGTATGCGGGCCTCTTACTGTTGTGGCCTCTTCCGTTGTGGAGCACAGGCTCCGGACGCGCCGGCCCAGCGGCCATGGATCACGGGCCCAGCCGCTCCACCGCATGTGGGATCCTCCCGGACCGGGCCACGAACCCGTGTCCCCTAAATTGGCAGGCGGATTCTCAACCACTGCGCCACCAGGGAAGCCCCAAAACTGAGTTATTTGTAGTGAGGTGGATGAACCTGGAGACTGTCATACAGAGTGAAGTAAGTCTGAAAGAGAAAAAAAAATACCGTATGCTAACACATATATATGGAATCTAAAAAAGAAAAAAGAAAATTATCTGAAGAACCTAGGTGCAAGACGGGAATAAAGATGAAGATCTACTAGAGAATGGACTTGAGGATACGGGGAGGGGGAAGGGTAAGCTGTGACAAAGTGAGAGAGTGGCATGGACATATATGCACTACCAAACGTAAAATAGATAGCTAGTGGGAAGCAGCCGCAGAGCACAGGGAGATCAGCTCGGTGCTTTGTGACCACCTAGAGCAGTGGGATAGGAAGGGTGGGAGGGAGGGAGATGCAAAAGGGAAGAGATATGGGGACATATGTAAATGCATAACTGATTCACTTTGTTTTAAAGCAGAAACTAACACACCATTGTAAATCTATTATACCCCAATAAAGATGTTAAAAAAAAATTAAAAGAGGCCAGAAAAACATGAACATAATGCCATTCTCTCCTTCATCTCCATTCCTTCCATTCATCCCTTAGTCACCCCTTCTCCAACAGCTGACAATCCCAACACTACCCAACTACTAAACCAAAGCATTCAGTCACATATTATGGAAGAAAATACATATGAAGGAAAAGGAAGTGGCCACAAGCAGTGTCTGTGCCTCAGCAGTGGTCAAAAATGACCCATTACTCTGATAAATAAAATGAATAATTATTTATACATCTACACTGTAACCAGAAATATAAGGTGTGAGTTATATCTTGGCACCTACATAAGAAGAAAGAGTTAAATTTTTGTGACATCCTCGCCTTTTCCAAAATATCATCATTTCAATGAACTCACTGAACATATCCTGATGAATTAGAAGTCAAGTTTAATTGGTTGAAAGAGCAAGAACAGTCAGAGAGTAAAAAATTCTTGGGAACTAAGAGTACAGCCAAAACGAAAGAGGGAATCTTGAACTGGGTCGCAACGCATTTTAATGGGAATGGGTCTGGATATAGGATTAGAAGACCAGGGTTTAAATCTCAGCCTAGACACTTACTAACTGTGCAGCTTTAGAGAAATCATTCAATACTCAGCAATGAAGGGTGCAAAGATGACTACAATACACCTTTCAAATAGGTAGAGACAATTGTGAATAAATCGTTATACTTATGTGAGAAAAATGCTTCAAGAGGGATAAGAATAGTAATTTAGAAATATGGAGGAGAAAACAACAAACGCTCTTTGAGAATTTGTTATGACTTCACAAAGTAAAAATTTAAAGGGTAAGCAGTGGTGAGAAACAGAAAAGTCATTCAGGTCCGATAGAACTACAGGCATACCTTGAAGATATTGTGGGCTTGGTTCCAGAGCATCGCAATAAAGCAAGTAACACAATTTATTTGGTTTCCCAGTGCATGTAAGACTATACTCTAGTCTATTTAGTGTAAAATAGCATTATGTCTGAAAAAAATGTATGTACCTTAATTAAAAAATACTTTATTGCTAAAATTACTAACCATCATCTGAACCTTCAGCGAGGAGTCATAAACTTTTCACTGGTGGAGGGTCTTGCCTTGATGTTGATGGTTGCTGACTGCAGGGTGATAGTTGCTAAAGACTGGGATGGCTGTGACAATTTCTTAAAATAAGACAACAATGAAGTTTATGGCATCCCCTGACTTTTCCTTCATAAATGATTTCTCTGTAGCATATGATGATATTTGATAGCATTCTACCCACAGTAGAACTTCTTTCAAAATCGGAGTCAATCCTCTCAAACCCTGCCACTGCTTTATCACCTAAGTTTATATAATATTCTAAATCTTTTGTTGTCATTTCAACAGTCTACACAGCATCTTCACCAGGTGTGGCTTCCACTCCTGGTGAAGAAACCACTTTGTTTTTGCTATCCATAAGAAGCAACTCCTCATGAAATTGCAGTAATTCAGTCACATCTTCAGCCTCCACTTCTAATTCTAGTTCTCTTGCTATTTCTGCCACATCAACAATTACTTCTTCCACTGAAGTCTTGAACCCCTCAAAGTCATGCATGAGGTTTGGAATCAACTTCTTCCAAACTCCTGTAAATGTTGATATTTTGACCTCTTCCCATGAATCATGAATGTTCTTAGTGGCATCTAGAATGGCGAATCCTTTCTAGAAGGTTTTCAATTGACTTTGCCCATATCCATCAGAGGAATCATTATCTATGAAAGCCATAATCTTATGAAATATACTTCTTACATAAGACTTGAAAGTCGAAATTACTTTTTGGTCCATTGGCTTCAGAATGGAAGCTGTGTTAATAGGCATAAAAATAACACTAATATCATTGCACATCTCCGCTGGAGCTCTTGGGTGACCAGGTGCATTGTCAATGAGCAGTAATGTTTTGAAAGGTATCTTTTTTCCTGAGCTGTAGGTCTCAACAGTGGGCCTAAAATATTTAGTAAACCAGTGTGATAAATACATGTGCTGTCATCCACACTTTGTTGTCCCACTTATAGAGCACAGGCAGAATAGATTTAGCATAATTCTTAAGGGCCTAGGATTTTCTGAATGGTAAATGAACATTGGATTCAACTTAAAGTCACCAGGTGCCTTAGCTCCTAATAAAAGTCAGCTTGTCCTTTGAAGCTTTGAAGCAAGGCATTGACTTCTCCTCTCTAACTATGAAAGTCCTAGAGGCCATCTTTTTCCAACATAAGGTTATTTCATCTACAGTGAAAAATTTGTTCTTTAGTGTAGCTGCCTTCCTTCATTATCTGAGCTAAATCTTCTGGATAATTTCCTGCAGCCTCTACATCAGCATGTGCTGCTTCACGGTGGCACTTTTATGTTACGGACATGGCTTCTTTTCTTAAAGAACCAATCTCTAATAGCTTCAAACTTTTCTTCTGCATATTCCTCATCTCTCTCAGCCTTCACAGAAATTGAAGAGGGTTCGTCTTTCTCTGGATTAGGCTTTGGCTTAAGGGGGTTTGATCAGCATCAAACTTTGACTGTTGGGGCTGGTTTGATCTTGTATCCAGACCACTAAATCTTTCTCCATATCAGCAATAAGACTGTTTCTCTTTTACAACATTCTTGTGTTCACTGGAGTAGCACTTTAATTTCCTTCAAGAAGTTTTCCTTTCCACTGACAACTGTTTGGTGCAAGAGGCCTAGCTTTCAGCTTATCTTGGCTGTCACCATGCCTTCCTCACTAATCTTAATCATTTCTAGCTTTGGTTTAAAGTGAAAGACAAGCAATTTTTTCTTTCACTTAAACACTTAGGGACAACAAGTCCTACTGTATAGCACAGAGAACTATATTCAAATCCTATGATAAACTATAATGGAAAAAATACTAAAAAAAGAATATATATATATATATATATATATATATATATATATACACACACATATATATGTATAACTGAATCACTTTGCTGTACAGCAGAAATTAACACAACATTGTAAATCAACTTCAATTAAAAAAATTAAAAAACATACTTAGAAGCCATCGCAGGGTTTATTAATTGGCCTTATTTCAATATTGTTGTATCTCAGGGAATAGGGAGGCCTGAGGAGAGGGAGAGAGACAGGAAAACAGTGGGTCAGTCAAAACACACACACCATTTATGGATTGTTTGCTGTCTTATATGAGCAAAGCTCTTGGTGCACCAAAACAACTACAATAGTAACATCAAAGATCACTGATCACAGATCACCATAACAAATATAAGAATAACAAAAAATTTGAAGCATTGTATTACCAAAGTGTGGCACAGAGACATGAAGTGCACAAATGCTGTTGCACAATGGTGCCAATAGAATTGCTCAACCCAGGGTGGCCATAAACCTTCAATTTGTAAAAAATGCAACATTTATTGTGAAGCACAATAAAGGGAAGCACAATAAAATGAGGTCTGTGTATACATGTAAAAGCATAAAGCAGTAAATAACACGATAAGAAAAGGAGTGTGAAAGGTCAGTGGGTGTGGAGGGAACTGTTTATGGGTTAGTGAAGGATATGGACTCAGAAACCTGGGAAAACCTGGATTCTAGAGGGCTTTGCCTGACGTGCATTAGACTTTGGACTCTATCTTGTGGGCACACCAAGTCATATGAAAGGTCTTTTAGTAGAGAAATTATACAGTTAAATGTGTAAGTTTGAGAAGATAACCTTAGCAACACTTGTAAAATTAGATGGGAGGCCATTTCTGATAGCCTAGGCAAGACATGTGAGGCATGTAAGGGACTTGCCTAAGACAGGCCCTGTGTGATGGGACAATAGTAGCCAAATTCCAGAAATGTCTGTGGGCTGAAATCAACAAGCTTTGATAACTACTTAGAAGTTTGGGTTAAGGGGTTAGAGAAAAGGAAGTCTAGAATTACATTGGTGTTTAGTTTTGTTTTGTGTTTCCAGCTTGGAATACAGAGTGAATGGTGATGGTTCTTAAGAAAAATGTTATAAACATGCAAAAAATTATCAAATTTGTGTCCAAATTATTGATATAAGTTTTGACTTATTGAATCTGGTCACCAGATAGATTTGAAAATATAATTTTTGAACGTAAAATATGGTCAGGGTTGCTTATAAAATTTCAGTAGTCAGCAGCTTTAGAAATGGTAACTGAGGCTATGGCAGAAGGCTAAGATCTCTGAGGAAGAATGCATAAGACAAAAATTTGAGGGAATAAAATCAAAGGAATACCAACATTTAAAGGACAGGTAGAGGAAGGGGAAAGCCAGTTAGGAGCTAATTGTAGGCAAGAGGCCAAAAAGAAGAGATGTTTCTAGTAGGAGACAATGGTCAATAGAGCAAGTAGTGTAGAGATCAAGTCAGTTGAGGGTGCCCAAGAGATTGTGTGGGAGAAATATATCCCCAAAATAATGCTAGATACAGATTAAAAAATGCACTAAATTAGAAATGTGTCATTTTGTTTGAAATCAGCCCTAATGATTCTATATATGTTACAAGTCATATTAAACATGATCTCAGGAATCAGAGAAGTGTGTTATCTCTAGAATACTAAGCACTGTGTCAATTTTTTATAAACATTCTTAGTGTCTTTATATGTTAGAGTTCTCGTATTGATGAGGTAACAAATCAATATAATCTACCTCAATTTTATGCACCATTTTTTTCAGTTTCTTGGGAAAATATAATTACTAGCCATTAATTATCAATTTACTGGTGCCATTTTTAACATTAATATTGGAATATTTAGCAGTCCTGAAATGTAAACAAAATGGGGATAAAATGTTAGCCATAATGCTAACCACTTCCATGAAATCCTATTTTGGTGAAAGACTCAAACATTAGCACTTGAGTTTTCTGTACAAAAGCATTTCCACTGTGGCAGAGATGAGATTTAAAAAAAAAAAAAACTAACAGAATTCCCCATAAAACAGCTTAGAAGTGTTCTTATTTGTGAAAAAAAAATAAGTCAGAGTATGGATTCCACAGCATAAAAGAAACCTCATATTTCTCTGCATTTAGTATTAAATGTTTGAACATATGATCTCTATATTCATATGTATATTCACTGCTACATATCGAGTAGAAACATGTTCAAAATAATTCTTTGCATCTTAACTTTAAAATCCGGCTTTGCTTAAATTTTATCACAAGTTGAAGATATTTTACGTACAAATTGAATCAGAATGTAGAAAATACAACTATGTATAGTACATGGTGAAGCTACCTAAGTAGATAATGCATTTTTATTCCACGGCTTTGTTCTCTCCTTATTTGGGAAAACTGTATAATCATTCAGGAGTGTAGCTATTTCCTGATGAATATACACATAATGCCCTCAACTTTCTGCATTGCCTCTGGAAATGTGCCATCAGGGTGCCTTGGAAACACACTACTGCTAGTTTGTCTGTGGTTTACTGGGAAGCTTTGAGGTTTAACTTTGATCTCTTTCCTCACACACCGAGATTTTCTCCTCACTCCACTAGCCCAGACAGAATTTCTACCCTTGATCGCTAAGGAAATCTTAAACATACTCTTGACACCAGAATCAGTGGTAAAGTTTCCCTCTTAACCATGGCCTGTTTACTCTTCAGTTTCTGTGTTGTCCTTTGTTCGTCTAGACTCAAAAGTGGCAAGTGGCTTATTTAAACTTTCTAACTCAGGAAGAGTTTCTCATTTAGTTTACTTGTTTCCTGCCTTGACTAAAGTGTGTTGAGGTTCCATTTTTGTTTCCTCAACTCTTTAAATTCCTCTCTTTGACCTGTCAGAGAATTTGTAACAATGTTTGACCACGGGGTGAACTCTACTTAAAGTGGCTTCATATCTTTGCAGCACTTTCATGCATCCCTTTTTTTATTCTGCTTCTCTTCCAAGGCACTGTACACCTCAGATATTGAAGTTTTGTTTTGTTTTGTTTTACCATTTAACCCGTTACTATCAGACTGAATCTCAGAAATGAATCTCCCATCAGTAACTTGTAGCTTCATATGCCAATGATATAACATATACTTCAGCTAGAGATATTTTTAATTGAGCCTTAATTTTCACAGGTGGAAAGAAAGGAAGGGTTTATTTGACATAAAACATAATAAATTAACAAACTAATGGCACTTTTGGAAGAGACTGCTTCTTTAGATCTTGCCAGCCTGTAGAATCATTTTCCTTTTGTCATCTAATAAAAAGAAGCAGGCCATGTACAAAGGAAGAAGATAGTTATTAATCTACCTCAGAGTCAGTCTTTTATGATAAAGAATGTGAAACATATAACTAATACTTTCATGGCACTTTAACCACTACAAAGAACTATCAAGATATTATCTGACTGTTAGTTCCTCACATCGAAAAAAAGTGTGTTAAATGTTATCATTTTTATCCCAGTTTAATAAGTAAGCTCAAATGCAGAAAGGTTAAAGTTTTCCAAAGGCCCCCAGTGAGCAGCAGTGGGATCTGGAACTCTCTCCCGGGTCTTCCTCTTCACAGCTTGTTTACTTTCCCCAACATCACAGCTGCCACAGTTATGATTTCATAATTTCTCAAAACCTACCATTTTCCCAGTTACTTCTTTTTAACCAATGCTTTGCTTTCACCATATGGATCTCAAACAGCATTAAATGTGTTTAATACCAGTTGCAGATGGAATTCAGACTTAAATATTTTAAATGCATCTCTAAAATAAGTTGAAATAGTTTACTTGGCATTTACCCTAACCAAGGTATAGTTCTAGACCTGAGAGGTAATGCCAAGCCATAAAATTATACAAATGTCAATGCTAATGTCCTTAAATTATTATTCCTCAAGTACTGCTATTTGATTATTAATACTAGATCTCTTGTCATGTTTGCCCGTGTTCTGTAGCTCATTTTTGAAACCATTCCTTTTATGAGCTACATAATTTTCACTTAGATCACCTGAATATTCCTAGAGTTGATGGGGGTTCCTCTGACAAAAACAGCCCATTTATAAAATCTCTCATTACTATAGCCGCAAACAAGAAGGTACCAATTTGTAAATTGAAGTAAATTAAATTTAAATGATCTCTAAATGTTATCATGACCTCCAAGGGATTAAATATAGATTTTCAACTACTAATATTTAAGCTAATTGCATTCAATCATTCATTCATTCTGAAAAGATTTAAGTTTTCCAATTGTCAAAATCATCCTTGAGAAATTTGTTATTGGATATTTTATTTGTTTCTATTAAGGGTCCATTATAAAAACAAACAAGAAATATTACAACGTGGAATTTTAAGCATGCTTGTTTTTCAGAGGGATAAAGAGGAAATTATATGAAGGTATAATCCTCTGAAGACATTATATTTCTGAAGTTGGCTTAATTTTGTACATCATTTATCTATTTTTCATATTTCTCTTTGTGTGAAGTTAACATGGGCAGGGTAAAAGATACTGAGATAAATCCAGTGCTGGAGTCTGAATATACTCTTTGCTCTAATAGACTCACCAGGATTTCTCTAACCTTCTCTGTTGCCCTGAGTGCTGGGCTGAGGCCTAGTTTTCAACTGAGAAAAAAAATAATTTTAACAGAGGAGTAGCAGTTCATTCTTTGCTCTTGCTGGGCTAGCAGTCTGCAGGATATATGTACTACTTCCCAGACCAAAAGGATCTTGAGGATCCATTATCATTCTCCCAAGTACTATCTGCTCCTCCAGCCTACTTTCTAACACTAGACAAGTCCTTCAGGGGGTTCCCCTCTACACGCTGGTGGTGACTCAACACAACCAAATGGATGCTGCCAGCTGAATTTAATAGTTACATATTCTCAGAGGTTCAATATCAAGAAAGCCCCTCTTTGTCCCTTAGATAGAGGCATACATTTATGAGTATCTGTATCCTCACATAAGAGCAAAATTCTCCCTGTATGGTGGGTTTTATCAGAAGAGGGCTTAGATAAGTGGCAAAATTTTCATAACATGAAACAATGCCACTTACTGTTTTATCCTTATTTAGATAAACCAAAAACTAAAAATAAATAAATAAGCTTTGCAAAGTACTATGGGAGTTAAAATTGTCAGAATCCTTGAATTCAAGAAGCATACATGTAGAGAAGAGGCGGTCATAGAACGAACGAGGAAATGCTACATGATTACAGCAATTATACGAACAATTTTGTTTAGGAGTTTGGAAGTTACTTGAGGTTTAGTAGGGAAGGGTTTATAGAGGAGATGGAATTTCAGCTGGCTTGAAGGCAACTGTGAAATTAAAAAAAAAATCTGAACTGGGGTTTTAAATCCATTCTCTGTCATTTCATAGCTCAGTGCCTTAAGATATAAATTTAGTATGTCCAATATTTAGTTTCTTAATTTTTAAAATAAAGCATTGTTTCAGAGATTCATTTGGTAGATCCACATAAAAAATCACCAAGCATAGTGCCTTGTAGATAGTAGGCTCTCAGTAAAGCTGCTGGAGGATGGGTGGAGCTCTCATAAAAAAGAAAGGGAAATCCAAGCAAGGAAAGTAAGATAAACAAAATAATAGAGGTGAAAGACAAATATATTCAGTCTATCAAGTATGCCAGTTTGATTGACATGGAAGATCAATATAAAGGAGAAAGAAAAAAGAAAACGGGGCCACATTGTGAAACCCTCCCCAGAAGAAATTTGGACTTGATCTTTGAGAAATGGGAAGTGATGAAACATATTTCCACATGAACGTAATTCCCAAAGTGACATTTTGAAAGCTCAATTATCATCAGCAAACATTTTTCCTCAATAATTATATATTTATGGCCAATAATATTTTTATAACTGTATTATTAAAACCCAGTCTCAGCTATA
The DNA here is from genome assembly GCF_951394435.1 of Stenella coeruleoalba. NCBI lineage: Eukaryota > Metazoa > Chordata > Mammalia > Artiodactyla > Delphinidae > Stenella > Stenella coeruleoalba. Next base: position 69,139,310 of record NC_137169.1, on the reverse strand, counting down.
CTTCTCTCAATCATCTGATGATGCAATGATGCTGAATTATTCATTAGTACAAATTTATCATTCAGCTAAGAGAATTAAGGACACAAGGGTAGAATATTTTACATAAGTATTTAAGGAGGCATTCCAGCCTCCCATAGAAATCAGTTGCTTTATTTTAAGAAATTTGTTTGGTTAAAATTTATACTCTGACTATAAAATGATCACAACAGATGAGGCTTCCCGAAACCTTAGAAAGTCAAGCAAGATACTGTTTTCAAAACATCAGAAAGCTGTGGTCCAGACTGAGAGTTGTAGTTGCTTAAAATGTCTGGCAGGTAAGTCAGGGTAAATTTTGCAACCTCACTCAGAAGGGTGGTGTTGCCAAGTGACTAGAAAAAGCTTGGAAATAATTATCACAGAGACTGTCTTGGGACTTTAGTCAACAATTCGCTCCTGATGTGACAATTGTTTATTCTTAATAGTGACTACTGCTTTGATAAAGGAGTGTGTATGTCTGTGAGTATGTGTGTATACTCATGAGTGCAGGGAGCCTCAATTCGGGGAGACTGGGTGGTTATGTGGGTACTCTTTGGAGCACTATGCCAGTAACATTGCTGGTACTTCTGAGATAAAGCATCACACATTATAATAAAGTGTCAACCATGACTGCTTATGCCTGTCTTGGTCCTTGAAAGAGTTTGAGTCTTTGTCACAGTCACGTTGTTAGTTACTTTGAAAAAACTCTAATGAAAAAAGTGAGAAAGATGTGTTAATATTTAATAAGCCTACTGATCGATTGCCGTGCCTCCTAAAAATGTTCATCTCTTGGACTGGTGGGAAATGAACTTCATTAGGATTTCTCTGCTACCTTATAGCTCCTTGTTAATATTTCTCCTTTTGGGGCCCTGAGAAAAAATGCACAGCTTCTTTCCATGAATCTCTGCCAACCATACTCTCCTGCACGATTTTCAATATTCGTTTGCTCGGAAAAGTGGATGTAAATCTCATTTTGCAGGGAAAATATTATCAGATCTTTGTGATCTAAAATAAAATTCATGAAATGGTATTTTTATGAGTCATAGAAATAACCAGGAGATTGATTTAATATATATGGAAGCTAGTGCTATATTTAGTTTAAAGCTATGAATATCAAAAATATTAAGCACACTTTCTCATATTTTAGCTTCATTTTGCATGTTTGATTTGAAAAAGAGAAAGAAAAATGTAGAACCTTGAAAGAAGGGAAAGTACTAGGAAAAGACTTGTCCCTAAAAAATATTATGAAATTTGATTTTTTAAAAGAGTTCAAATAGAGGAGAAAAAGGAAATAGAGTGTAACACATATAATACTAGAGGTAAAAGAGAAATAAAAATGATGATTAATAAAATAATTATCAATGTGACACTTCAAGATTTTTTGGTATACAGCTATTTCTGGTAATCTAATACGGGCATATATAAATGACTCACACTGAAGCTGACCTTAATGGTAAAAAAAAATTTTAAATGTATTGATAACTTAATAAGTGGCCAAAATATGTTAAACATTTGATATGCATTGTCTCATTCAATCTTCATAACCAAGAAATGAGATGTATACCATAAACTACTATTTTTCCTACTTTAATAATGAGAAAACTCAGAGAGAGATTATGTAATAAACTTGCCCAAGGTCACACTGTTAAAAATGTTTCTAAGTACCCCAAAGGGTATTTCAACCAAAGCACTCTGCTTCCAGAGCCCATGCTCCTAAAAAAGTATTTATTCCTGGATGCAAGGCTAAGAGGAGTTAGGTGGATCTCTCTTTTGAAATTCACCTATTTTCAGAGAAAGCAGAAGACAACACCCAAACAGAAAAGTTGAACAGTAAGGGAAAGGTTATTTTAGGATCAGCCCAAATGAAAAGCCAGACTTCATTTTGATTATGTGAATCTGAATGAGAATATAATTCAGGAAAACAAGAGACAGAGAATAGCCAGAATTTCTTCTTGTGCTTTTATTCTCTTTATAAAACAATATCATTACTATCCAGTTACTGAAGACACTTTTTCTAATCCTAGTCCTTTGCTGATGGTGGAATTTTCTCTGTTTCCAAGCATTTAAGAACCCTAGCTGATGCAAATAAGTTTCAACCCAGGGACAACTGCCTACATACGTTGCAGGGCCCAGTACAAAATGAAAATGAAAGGCTCCTTGTTCATTAATTATTAAGAATTTCAAAATGTTTACAGGAGAGCATTAAACCAAACTCAGAGTCCTGTGACTGCATAGTTCGTATACCTATGAAGCCTGCCACACTCACAGACAAATTCTGAGTGCTTATTCTGTGAACTCTTCCAAGCAGGAAGTTTTTGTATATTATTCATTCTTGGCTAGAAACTGTGGATGTTGATGACATACAAGCAACTTTCTTTTTTCATTTGAGACAGATTTAATTTTGATATTCAGTTATAACGTTTTTTTTACCTCATTCAGGGCACTGAAGGAAAATTCTATTTCCTGAGAGAAAAAAACAAACAAACAAAGAACTGTGATTTCTGGACAATCTTCAACGGGAGAAAACTTGAACGACAGAACATATGATGTTATACTTTATCCTTTTTAAATGTAGCCTGCTTCTAGGAAAAAGGTATACAGATCTTTGAGTCCCTACCTAAAAGTAAATAAAAACTATATGGGAAAAGAATCTGAAAAAGAATGGATATATGTACATGTATAACTGAATCACTTTGCTGAACACTTGAAACTCACATAACATTGTAAGTCAAATATGCTCCACTGTAAGATAAAAAAATTAAATTAAAAAATAAAATCAAATAAAAACTAATCATAGTTTGTCTTTTCTCTTTTATTAAAAGGACAAAACTATCACATGATTATTTCAGAGGGTATCTCACATCTGGAGTATATTTCCTATATTGAGAGTGGGGGTGAGGAGAAAAAATGAAAGGAAATGACAGCAAACATTTTTTTCCTATATCTCATCCATAGTTTGTCCTGCCTCCAATTCTACTATCTCACCATTTTCCAAGTAGAATTGGCAGGATTGAAACTAAGTAATCCTCACAATAAACTATTGAGCAGGGGCAAATGCAAGGGTGATCTGTCAACCATATTAGCACCTAGAACAAGACCTCTCACATAGAGGCTAGTCAATAAATATGTATGGAGTTAATAACTTTATTAATAATCCCAAACTTAAGATGTTAGGTGCAATATACAGGAGGAATTCAGGATAGGAAAAACTAGATTCCTCTTGAGAGGTCACATTCTTAGCTCACTATGTATCTAGCAACTGCTAGGAGCTAAGCATCATCATCTATAGAATCCAACAGAGGTGCCCCTTATGACCATGAATACTTTGCATGCACGCCCCCAAGGAACACCGTTCTCTGACTTTCTAATGTCCCTGGCTCAGTATACTGATATTACACTGTTGAAATTGAATAACACTCCATTAGTATTTTTCACAAAAAAAAGCTAGTGGAAGTTATGACTACATGCTAAAAGAAGGGGTGGAAAAGAGAACGTTGGGTGAAAGGAGTGTCAACTGAAAAAAAATGTACAACCTAAAAGTTGAGAGTTACCTTTTATTCAGTGAACATTCTGAGAACTTCAAGCCCGTGATGCAACATCTCAGATAATGCTGAGAAATTGTTCTGAAGAGGCGGAGGGATCAGGGGCAGGATATATAGGAGTTTCTGCAACACAGGCCAGGTAGTCAGAACATCAAGAGATTATCGTTAATTAAAGGAAACCAGACATCTCAAGTTAAACTAGCGTTTTTCTACATATGGGAAGATGCAAAGTCTGGGCTCACTGAAATCATTCCTTTGATGTGCACCTCAGCTATCTGGGGCCAGTATCCTGTTTTTTCTCATCCTGAGTCTCCTCAGAGTGCTCCATCAGGGTTGGCTGCAGCAGTTGACTGCTAGATGGCAGGCATCTTGTGTTCATCCTGAGTTCCCTCAGGGCTCACTGTTGGGATGGCTATAATGTGGTGGCTTGATGGCTGCAACATCCTTTGTTTACTGATATGGCAGGCTGCATTCTTAGTTCACATGGTTAACTTTGATGAACTTATGAAGTACCAAGAGACATCAGGACAATAAAATAGTGTTTTTCATTTTGGCCACTATTTGGAAATGAACTATTGAATTAACCGCCTTAAGACATTTTTAAATTATGATATGCACTTAATACAATATATGTGGAAACAGGTACCATACTGCTTCAGCCCCTTCTTAAATTCTGTTCCTGAGGTTTTATTTGTGAGATTTACGTATTTCTCCTCTCTTAACCTTCCTTTTCTTCATGAACAATTTTTTTTGGTAGAATTCCTTGTTTTCTAATTATATAGAGACTTAAGTTAGTCCTGCCTTTTGTTGAGTGCTGAATATTTAAATACAGCTTTTATTTCAACTGCAAGCTTTTCCTTGTAGCTAGAGTTTTGTTTTGTTTTGTTTTTGAGAAGAATAAATCTCTTCCCAAATGGCTTATATTTATCTTTAAAAGCAATTTATAAGGAAAATAAATCTTTCATAATCAGGTCACCCAGACGTAGAACTATAAAAGCATTCTAATATCTGATAAAGTCTGTGAAATAAGGAACAATGCTGATTTTGCTCTTAAAATTCATCATGTCACATAATGGGCTTATATAGAGATGTCAATTTTAGTGTTAGCTGATCTACACATCTTAGTCAAAGAATAATATGAACTGAGGTAGATGCGGCATATGCATTGTTTTACATTATTTTTTAACATAGTTTTCTCTGAAGTTTAATGATTTTCCCATTGATTAAACATGTCTAGTTGAATTAGGCATATCTGATGTACTGGCAACAATCTTAGATGAATCTTCGGGGGCTCTAAGTTATACTTGGGGGTTTGGATTTCATTTGCCAGGCTTATTTCATTACAATATAATAAAATGCAGCAAATGGCAGCACTGATATGAGACTGAAATAATAAAACATCCAGTTATTTTTAAGGAATCAGTTAATTACATGCTAATGCTGACTGAGTTTGTGCTTGTGTATGTTAGATTTTCTTCAAGGGGTTTATGTATTACACATAGCATTTGTGTATGTTCTTTAAAGCAATTCAGTATGAAAAACAACAAGAACAGTTTGTTTCTTTCTATCACAATTTGCTTTGTCTTCTCCAAGAGTTGTTTGGTGCTATAAATAAATTATATCCATTTGGTAAATATAGTCAATTATTATTATAATAATTGTATGGCAATTAGTATTTTATGGCTATAATATTAATATTACCTAAATAAGACAGTAAATTTATGCCATGAGTGGCTATTTGGCATACACATCGTTTTGCTATTAACTGATTATAAACTGAAAATGAAGTTTTCATCACCTAAGGCAAAAATTATAAGTAATTTCCAAGAGTCTTTTAAATTAAAGGATAATGGGAATCCTTTGAGATGCTTTTGACAAGGAGCATGTTCTCTCAGTGAGGGTCAGAGTTCAGTTCCTGAAATCATCCATCAAATTCTGACTGACAAGGCCTGAATAGCTGTAAAAAGTGAACGGGAGATAGGGCGCCTTTGCTGACCTCCTAAATCACTTACATGCACATAGTTCAGTAAATACACACACCCATTCACAAACACCATACACAAATAAGTATACATTTCAAAAAGGGCATTTGTGAGTTGGAAAAGCAAGCTTTAAGCAGACTGGGATGTCAAAGGATTTTATATATTTGAGATTTTCTTTCAAAAGTTTAATTTCATCACAGGAAAACACCATTTCATACCATTATTTCAGTTAAAAATAATCAGTTGAAATATTTATTGATGCCTTTCTATATACTACAACAATTTTGGGAATCATGAGAGGTGCAAAAAATGTTTAGATAAAGGCCCCTACCTATAGCTGGTCAGTCAAAACCTATCTCTTTAGCATTAAGCGTTCCTGAGGATGCTATAACCTGATGATGCTTCTGAACTAAATCGGAAATTTAGTGTTAACTTGAGGTTGTTCCAACTGTACTGCTTAGCCACATTTCTTATCTCTTTTCCTTATGATTCAGCCTACATGTTAAGGAATATAGGTTAGGTAATCATCCTCTGAAGTGCCTTAACACCATCTACTTAGCCCATTTTACTCACGAAAATATATTATAAATTTTCTCTATAATTCTTCATTTCCCTATCTAAAATGTGAACTCCACTGTAGCAGGGACCAGCTTATCTCTATAGTTGATATCCGGTGACTGGCATATTATAGGTTCTAACTATTTGCTGAACTAATTGATTAGATAACTTGTCCTGCCTCCAAATCCTAGGGCCAAGGGAACCTTTCCCATATGTGAAAACTATTGATAATGTACAAAACAGCATTTCTCTCAGAAGTACTAAATGTACTTTTCAGACAATAGTCAATCCACATCTTTTCTACGTTTGAAATTGGTGTAAGACTATATCACTTATTTATAAACCAAATAAAGTAACTAGGGGGATGCTTTTCTCTAGCTTTATGAAATTAAACCTATTTTGGGTCCACATTCCACCTTCAGTAAGAGGGTCAGATGAGCATACCTGACTTTCATTCATTCCCTGTTCATGATCACAATGCTGGGCATTGCAGGGGTTCAACACACTTTTCTAAAATTAATACAACCAAATTCAAAAATCCTTTATTCCTTACCAATGTTTTAATTCAGAAGATTGTCTTTAAAATTTGGAAGTTGAAGAGGATTTCAAGAGTGGATGATTGCATTCTTCAAAATTCCTTTAAAAATAGCCTATTAAGAAACTTCAAATATACCCATAAAGAAATCATCATGACCAAGCTTCTCAATAAACTCTGAGTCTTAAAATAGTACATTATATATAAAGATATTTTGTTATATAGACTTTTCTTGAATTTTTTTCCTTTAATTTGTTACTTGACTAGAGAAATGGCCATTTAAACAAGTGTTCCAATGAAACTATCAAAATTTCTAGATGTTATCAGTACTTCTGGAGAAGTAAAAGCAACAATGATAGTGACTCAATATTAACTGCAATGTTTTCGAATTTAACCATGATCTTTACCAAAAACCTTTTAATTTCCTAACTTGTGAGAATGTTAGAAAATTAAAAGTTAAATAATGGAATTGGCTTCTGTGCTCTAAAAAATACAATATTCTTAGGTTGACCTAAAACAAAATTGGTTTAATTATATATATATATAGATATATATATACACACATGTATATACATATATACATATGTATACATATATACACATACGTGTGTGTATGTATAAATATATCTATATATATAGAGAGAGAGAGATGCACACATACAAAATTCTTAATTGGTATGCTTACTTCTCCTGAACTCAAGTATTAATTAGAACCCCCTGGCTTAAAATTTGCAGAAAAATATATTTATTAAAAAAAAAAAAAAAACCTCACTAGTTTTCCTAAGGTATGACATTTACATGTTTTAAAATTTAGAATGGTTTGAAGCATCAACATGTTCTATTTAAAAAACAAGAGTTGAGAATATTCTTACTAAAATTTCTTTTTGGGGCAAACCTTACCAAAGTGGACAGAAACCTATGTCCGTGTGCACCCAAACACACACGCACACATCTTACCTTTTCTGACAAGAGGCTGATAAAACATCTTGTTTTCAGTTCTGAGGGCCAGATTTCATTCAGCTGTAAGGTTATAGCACCCCCTAGCCTAGCCTAACAGAATAGCAGTCACTTCTGGCATCGATTGAAGTTTAAAGGAAGCTTTAAAAATGTCTGTAAAACCCACGAGCTTTTTAAAAGTATTCTTCATTAAAGGAGGTATTTTATTTTATTTGGTAGCAATTGTTTTGTTTTTTATTATTTACAATTTCTGGTATATAATCTGTTCTTATTCTGAATTGTACCAGCTGCTGGTGAAGTACAGAAAGCTGATTTATACTAAGGATCACATACAGCATAAATATATCAAACAAATTTCCACTGGTCCTCTAAATTCCCCCCACCCTCCCAAATAATCAAAGAGCCAGACACTTGGAGTGCAAATATGAAATATAGGACATGGCTGTGATGGTTATTGGCAAATCCTATGCTAGGAGGCAACAGCTCTCCGGAGAAAAAAAAGTACATTATAGAAAAATATATCTGAATATGACACATGTGGCCACCATTCAGATAAGATCCTTACCATTATTCTTTTATTCATGTATCACATATTAAGGAAAGAGTTGAAAAAGGAAGAATTCTGATGTGCTTGTAATAAATTTAAACTGTTTTTCTTGTCTTATCTTTGAATCTTCATGGTTTCCTTATTAAGCTACAAAGACTATTTCCAGCATATAATAGCACTGCTTGCATAGCACCTGTCGGTATAAATTCAGCAATATAAACCTTAAAGTATTTGATGGGAATGTAAATGGAATACCAATTTGCCAATGCAGCACTCAAGCCTGTAGTATCTGTGGAGTTCACAGGATTCCAATTAGTCTAACATTTTTTGCAGACTTCAGAAAAAGAACGATTGTAAAACTTGGAAGCAAACAAAAAGGCAAGTGTTCACACTGTCTTGGCCCATTGTACATGTATTCCTCTCTTTGCTTCAGGAATAGTTGAAAGTCATCCTTCTTTATTCTGAGATACTATAAATCTAGATACTGTAAATCACTTAGTCAATCCACATTAAATTTAATTTAGTCTGACCACCACTACCATTCAAAGACCAGCAAATTGATTTTGTGTTACTGAAAAGTGATCACATTGATACTGCCATTTAATGAGCTCCATGCTTGTACATTGCTCCTAATGCACACTACTTCAGATCACTTAGTCAACTCCAGTCTAATTGAATGTACAATTTGAAACCTTGACTTGATGCTAACCGTCCAAAAATAGCAGAGTCTTTCCAGAGTAGTCCTGTCTACAAAATGCCATATATTGATGTTGTCCTACAACAAGCACTTGTCTTTCTTGTCTTTTTGTCAGGGCCAGCTGTCAGTTATTGAGGTACAATTATAAGAAAACTTGCATTTAGAAAAAGATATTATTGACCTCTGCAAATTGGCAACATCAAAATTTGAAAGTGAATCTCAGGCAGACTTAATGGGGTATATGCAAATTCTCCAAACACAGGCCTGAAACTGTCACACGGCTGTTGTTATTTTAAGATATGCATGATATCCTCTTTCTGTTCTACCCCTTTTATTTTCACTAAATGGAGGCAGCATGTTTGCAAGACTAGTCTGGCTTAAGAGAAATGGCAATAGCATTTGCTGGGGTCCACTGTGAAGGATCACTATCAGTGCCAGTGGGTTTCATAAGCAAGCACTGCAAAAAAAGTGAAACTGATATAAGGTGACATTAAAACAGGAAAAGAGAGTACAGAAAAGACATGATTTCTGTAGGTTTACAAAATCAAGGCTGCATTGTAGAAATTAGAAATGAGCAGGGAATAGTAACTGATTATGCTTTATTATTTTTTTTACAAAAGAACCTAATTTAGTGTTGCACTGTAGTTCAAAAATAGCTCCACATAATTCATAATGTGCTGTACTTGAGCACTGATGTTCCTCATTATGATAATGCCTTTTGATAACTTTTATTGAACATAAGCATTCCAATGATTAAACCTTTTAATAGGCAGCTCTCTTCAGTACTGGTTGCCATAATTTCAAAGCTCTGCTATACACATTTCCATACCAAAACAAGATGAAATCTAACACAGCTAGCCAAAAATCTATTGGGAGAATAAATGTATGGAAAAATAATCTAATTTGCAATTAAAAATCCAATAAAAAATTACCATCTATACAGAGTTTTGAGCCAAGAAATAAGACATTCTTCATCATGGGTTATACTCATAACCCAAACTAAATAGAAAATTAAGCATTTTTTGAAGTGACCCATCGTTTCCAATCCCCCTTTCTTTTACATATGTGTGTCCCATTAAGTTCAACCTCACAAAAAGAAATTAGCTAATTACACTTTTACCTACACCACCTCCCATCATTTGTTATGTGGGGTTTGTTAGAGTCCTAAATTTCAGGTAATAAAAAGTTATCCATGAGCAGGAATATTTGTATCAGTTCCTTCATTGCTCAAATCCTACAGAGTGACATGAGTGGCCCAGGTGGATGCTTTGCATGCAGTGAGTTTGTATCACAGCCAAGGAACCCCAAATTTAGGAGACCTCAGCCTTCTATAATGGACTGTAAGCAAATCTGCCTAATCTTTGCCTGGAGGGGAACATTTTCATTATTATACTGGGCTGTATACAAACCTGCTCTTTGCTCTAAAGGATGCATTACTTCTACCTTCTAAGGCCGCTTGCCATAATCACAACTAATCATTGACTGGAAGACACTGGAATTCACCAAAAAAGATACCCCACATCCAAAGACAAAGGAGAAGCTGCAGTGAGACAGTAGGAGGGGCGCAATCACAATAAAATTAAATCCGATAAGCAATGGGTGGATGACTCACAAACTGGAGAACAATTATACCACAGAAGTCCACCCAATGGAGTGAAGGTTCTGAGCCCCACGTCAGGCTTCCCAACCTGGGGGTCCGGCAATGGGAGGAGGAATTCCCAGAGAATCAAACACTGAAGGTAGTGAGATTTGACTGCAGGACTTTGACAGGACTAGGGGAAACAGAGACTGCACTCTTGGAGGACACACAAAAAGTAGTGTGCACATCAGGACCCAGGGGAAGGAGCAGTGAGCCCATAGGAGATTGAACCAGACATACCTGCTAGTGTTAGAGGGTCTCCTGCAGAGTCAGGGAGTGGCTGTGGCTCACTGTGGGGACAAGTACACTGGCAGCAGGAGTTCTGGGAAGTACTCCTTGGCATAGGCCCTCCCAAAATCCACCATTAGCCCTACTAAAGAGCCTGTAGCCTTCAGTGCTGTGTTGTCTCAGGCCAAACAACCAACAGGGAGGGAACTCAGCCCCACCCATCAGCAGACAAGCAGATTAAAGTTTTACTGAGCTCTGCCCACCAGAGCAACAGCCAGCTCTACCCACCATCAGTCTCTCCCATCAGGAAGCTTGTACAAACCTCTTAGATGGCCTTATCCACCAGAGAGCACACAGCAGAAGCAAGAAGAACTACTATCCTGCAGCCTGTGGAACAAAAATCACATTCACAGAAAGATAGACAAAATGAAAAGACAGAGGACTATGTACTAGATGAAGGAAAAAGATAAAAAACCCAGAGAAACAACTAAATGAAGTGGAGATAGGCAACCTTCCAGAAAAATAATTCAGAGTAATGATAGTGAAGATGATCCAGGACCTTGGAAAAAGAATGGAGGCAAAGATCGAGAAGATGCAAGAAATGTTTAACAAAGACCTAGAAAAAATAAAGAACAAACACCTAGAAAAATTAAAGAACAAACAGACAGAGATGAACAATAAAATAACTGAATGGAAAAATACACTAGAAGGAATCAATAGCAGAATAACTGAGGAAGAATGGATAAGTGACCTGGAAGACAGAATGGTGGAATTCACTGCTGCAGAACAGAATAAAGAAAAAAGAATGAAAAGAAAAGAAGACAGCCTAAGAGACCTCTGGGACAACATTAAACGCACCAACATTCGCATTATAGGGGTCCCAGAAAAAGAGAGAGAGAAAGGACCCGAGAAAATATTTAAGGGATTATAGTCAAAAACTTCCTAAACATGGGAAAGGAAATAGTCAATCAACTCCAGGAAGTGCAGAAAGTCCCATACAGGATAAATCCAAGGAGAAACATGCCAAGACACATATTAATCAAACTATCAAAAATTAAATACAAAGAAAAAATACTAAAAGCAGCAAGGGAAAAATGACAAATAACATACAAGGGAACTCCCATAAGGTTAACAGCATTTTTTTCAGCAGAAACTCTACAAGCCAGAAGGGAGTGGCACAATATATTTAAAGTGATGAATGGGAAAAACCTACAACCAAGATTACTCTACCCTGCAAGGATCTTATTCAGATTTGATGAAGAAATCAAAAGCTTTACACACAAGCAAAAGCTAAGAGAATTCAGCATCAACAAACCAGCTCTACAACAAATGCTAAAGAAACTTCTCTAAGAGGAAAAGGACCTAAATAAACAAACCCAAAACAATAAAGAAAATGGTAATAGGAACATACATATTGATAAGTACCTTAAATGTGAATGGATTAAATGCTCCAACCAAAAGACACAGGCTCGCTGAATGGATACAAAAACAAGGCCCATATATATGCTGTCTACAAGGGACCCACTTCAGACCTAGGGACACATACAGACTGAAAGTGAGGGGATGGAAAAGGAGATTCCATGCAATTGGAAATTGAAACAAAGCTGGAGTAGAAATACTCATGTCAGATAAAATAGACTTTAAAATAAAGAATATTGGAATGAGAGGAAGATGGCGGAAGAGTAAGACGCGGAGATCACCTTCCTCCCCACAGATACACCAGAAATACATCTACACGTGGAACAACTCCTACAGAACACCTACTGAAGGCTGGCAGAAGACCTCAGACCTCCCAAAAGGCAAGAAACTCCCCACGTACCTGGGTAGGGCAAAAGAAGAAAACAGAGACAAAAGGATAGGGACGGCACCTGCACCAGTGGGAGGGAGCTGTGAAGGAGGAAAAGTTTCCTCACACTAGGAAGCCCCTTCACAGGCGGAGACTGCGGGAGGCGGAGGGGGGAGCTTCGAAGCCGCGGAGGAGTGCACAACAACGGGTGCGGAGGGCAAAGCGGGGAGATTCCCTCACAGAGAATCGGTGCCGACCGGCACTCACCAGCCCGAGAGGCTTGTCTGCTCACCGCCGGGGCGGGCGGGGCTGCGAGCTGAGGCTCTGAGGCTCGGGTTTCGGTTTCGGACGGGCGCAGGGAGAGGACTGGGGTTGGCGGCTTGAACATAGCCTGAAGGGGTTAGTGCACCACGGCTAGCCGGGAGGGAGTCCGGGGAAAAGTCTGCACCTGCCGAAGAGGCAGGAGACTTTTTCTTCCCTCTTTGTTTCCTGGTGCGTGAGGAGAGGGGTTTAAGAACGCTGCTTAAAGGAACTCCAGAGACGGGCGCGAGCCGCGGCTAAAAGCGCGAACCCCAGAGACGGGCGGGAATCGCTAAGGCTGCTGCTGCCACTACCAAGGGGCCTGTGTGCGAGCACAGGTCACTCTCCACACCCCTCTTCCGCGGAGCCTGTGCAGCCCGCCACTGCCAGGTTCCCGGGATCCAGGGACAACTTCCCCGGGAGAACGCACGGTGCGCCTCAGGCTGGTGCAAAGTCACGCTGGCCTTTGCCACCGCAGGCCCACCCCGCACTCCGTGCCCCTCCCTCCCCGCCGGCCTGAGTGCGCCAGAGCCCCCGAATCAGCGGCTCCTTTAACCCCGTCCTGTCTGAACAAAAAACAGACGCCCTCCAGCGACCTACACGCAGAGGCAGGGCCAAATCCAAAGCCGAGCCCCTGGGAGCTGTGAGAACAAAGAAGAGAAAGGGAAATCTCTCCCAGCAGCCTCAGAAGCAGCGGATTAAAGCTCCACAATCAACTTGATATACCTTGCATCTGTGGAATACCTGAATAGACAACCAATCATCCCAAATTAAGGAAGTGGACTTTAGGAGCAAGATCTATGATTTTTTTCCCTTTTTCTCTTTTTGTGAATGTGTATGTGTATGCTTTTGTGTGAGATCTTGTCTGTATAGTCTTGCTTCCACCATTTGTCCTAGGGTTCTATCCGTCCATGTTTTTTTTTTTTTTAATTTTTTTCTTAATAATTAATTTTAGTTTTAATAACGTTATTATACTTTTCTTTCTTTCTTTCTTTCTTTCTTTCTTTCTTTCTTTCTTTCTTTCTTTCTTTCTTTCTTTCTTTCTTTCTTCCTTCCTTCCTTCCTTCCTTCCTTCCCTCCTTTAGACAACGAATCATCCCAAATTGAGGAGGTGGTCTCTGAGAGCAAGATTTATGATTTTTCCCCCTTTACCTCTTTTAGTGAGGGTGTATGTGTATGCTTCTGTGTAAGATTTTGTCTGTATAGCTTTGCTTCCAACATTTGTCCTAAGGTTCTATCCGTCCTTTTTTTTTTTTATAAGAATTTTTTAATTCAATAACTTTATTATACTTTATTTTATTTTTATTGTATCTTCTTTCTTTCTGTCTTTTTTCCTTCTTTCCCTCCTTCCTTCCTTCCTCCCTCCCTCCCTCTTTTCTTTCCTTCTTGCCTTCTTTCCTTCTTTGCTTCTTTCTTTCTTTCTTTCTTTCTTCTTTCCTTCCTTCCTTCCTTCCTTCCTCCCCTCCTTTCCTTCTTTCTTTCCTCATACTTCTACTAATTCTCTCTACTTTTTCTCCCTTTTATTCTGAGCCGTGTGGATGAAAGGCTCTTGGTGCTCCAGCCAGGAGTCAGGGCTCTGCCTCTGAGGTAGGAGAGCCAACTTCAGGACACTGGTCAACAAGAGACCTCCCAGCTCCACATAATATCAAATGGCGAAAATCCCCCAGAGACCTCCATCTTAACAACAGCACCCAGCTTCACTCAACGACCAGCAAGCCATAGTGCTGGACAACCTATGCCAAACAACTAGCAAAACAGGAACACAACCCCACCCATTAGCAGAGAGGCTGCCTAAAATCATAATAAGGCCACAGACACCCCAAAACACACCACCAAACATGGACCTGCCCACTAGAGAGACAAGATCCAGCCTCATCCACCACAACACAGGCACTAGTCCCCTCCACCAGGAAGCCTACACAACCCACTGAACCAACCTTAGCCACTGGAGACATACATCAAAAACAGCGGGAACTACGAACCTGCAGTCTGCAAAAAGGAGACTCCAAACACAGTAAGATAAGCAAAATGAGAAGACAGAAAAACACACAGCAGATAAAGGAGCAAGATAAAAATGCACCAGACCTAACAAATGAAGAGGAAATAGGCAGTCTACCTGAAAAAGAATTCAGAATAATGATAGTAAGGATGATCTGAAATCTTGGAAATAGAATGGACAAAATGCAAGAAACAGTTAACAAGGACCTAGAAGAAATAAAGATGAAACAAGCAATGATGAACAACACAATAAATGAAATTAAAAGTACTCTAGATGGGATCAATAGCAGAATAACTGAGGCAGAAGAACGGATAAGTGACCTGGAAGATAAAATAGTGGAAATAACTACCGCAGAGCAGAATAAAGAAAAAAGAATGAAAAGAACTGAGGACAGTCTCAGAGACCTCTGGGACAACATTAAATGCACCAACATTCGAATTATAAGGGTTCCAGAAGAAGAAGAGAAAAAGAAAGGGACTGAGAAAATGTTTGAAGAGATTATAGTTGAAAACTTCCCTAATATGGGAAAGGAAATAGTTAATCAAGTCCAGGAAGCACAGAGAGTCCCATACAGGATAAATACAAGGAGAAATATGCCAAGACACATATTAATCAAACTGTCAACAATTAATACAAAGAAAGCATATTAAAAGCAGCAAGGGAAAAACAACAAAAACACATAAGGGAATCCCCATAAGGTTAACAGCTGATCTCTCAGCAGAAGCCCTACAAGCCAGAAGGGAGTGGCAGGACATACTGAGAGTGATGAAGGAGAAAAACCTGCAGCCAAGACTACTCTACCCAGCAAGGATCTCATTCAGATTCAATGGAGAAATTAAAACCTTTACAGACAAGCAAAAGCTGAGAGAGTTCAGCACCACCAAACCAGCTTTACAACAAATGCTAAAGGAACTTCTCTAGACAAGAAACACAAGAGAAGGAAAAGACCTACAATAACGAACCCAAAACAATTTAGAAACTGGGAATAGGAACATACATATCAATAATTACCTTAAATGTAAATGGACTAAATGCTCCCACCAAAAGGCACAGATTGGCTGAGTGGATACAAAAACAAGACCCTTATATATGCTGTCTTCAAGAGACCCACTTCAGACCTAGAGACACATACAGACTGAAAGTAAGGGGATGGAAAAAGATATTCCATGCAATTGGAAACCAAAAGAAAGCTGGAGTAGCAATTCTCATATCAGACAAAATAGACTTTAAAATAAGGACTATTAAAAGAGACAAAGAAGGACACTACATAATGAGCAAGGGATCGATCAAAGAAGAAGATATAACAATTGTAAATATTTATGCACCCAACATAGGAGCACCTCAATACATAAGGCAAATACTAACAGCCATAAAAGGGGAAATCGACAGTAACACATTCATAGTAGGGGACTTAAACACCACACTTTCACCCATGGACACATCATCCAAAATTAAAATAAATAAGGAAACACAAGCTTTAAATGATACAATAAACAAGATGAACTTAATTGATATTTATAGGACACTCCATCCAAAAACAACAGAATACACATTTTTCTCAAGTGCTCATGGAAAATTCTCCAGGATAGATCATATCTTGGGTCACAAATCAAGCCTTGGTAAATTTAAGAAAATTGAAATTGTATCAAGTATCTTTTCTGACCACAACGCCATGAGACTAGATATCAATTACAGGAAAAGATCTGTAAAACATACAAACACAGGGAGGCTAAACAATACACTACTTAATAATGAAGTGATCACTAAAGAAATCAAAGAGGAAATCAAAAAATACCTAGAAACAAATGACAATGGAGACACAACGACCCAAAACCTATCGGATGCAGCAAAAGCAGTTCTAAGGGGGAAGTTTATAGCAATACAAGCCCACCTTAAGAAGCAGGAAACATCTCGAATAAACAACCTAACCTTGCACCTCAAGCAATTAGAGAAAGAAGAACAAAAAAAAAAAACCCAAAGCTAGCAGAAGGAAAGAAATCATAAATATCAGATCAGAAATAAGTGAAAAAGAAATGAAGGAAACAATAGCAAAGATCAATAAAACTAAAAGCTGGTTCTTTGAGAAGATAAACAAAATAGATAAACCACTAGCCAGACTCATCAAGAAAAAAAGGGAGAAGACTGAAATCAATAGAATTAGCAATGAAAAAGGAGAGGTAACAACTGACACTGCAGAAATAAAAAAGATCATGAGAGATTACTACAAGCAACTCTATGCCAATAAAATGGACAATCTGGATGAAATGGACAAATTCTTAGAAATGCACAACCTGCCAAGACTGAATCAGGAAGAAATAGAAAATATGAACAGACCAATCACAAGCACTGAAATTGAAACTGTGATTAAAAATCTTCCAACAAGCAAAAGCCCAGGACCAGATGGCTTCACAGACGAATTCTATCAAACATTTAGAGAAGAGCTAACACCTATCCTTCTCAAACTCTTCCAAAATATAGCAGAGGGAGGAACTCTCCCAAATTCCTTCTACGAGGCCACCATCACCTTGATACCAAAACCAGACAACGATGTCACAAAGAAAGAAAACTACAGGCCAATATCACTGATGAACATAGTTGCAAAAATCCTCAACAAAATACTAGCAAACAGAATCCAACAGCACATTAAAAGGATAATACACCATGATCAAGTGGGGTTTATTCCAGGAATGCAAGGATTCTTCAATATACGCAAATCTATCAATGTGATAAAACGTATTAACAAATTGAAGGAGAAAAACCATATGATCATCTCAATAGATGCAGAGAAAGCTTTCGACAAAATTCAACACCCATTTATGATAAAAACCCTGCAGAAAGTAGGCATAGAAGGAACTTTCCTCAACATAATAAAGGCCATATATGACAAGCCCACAGCAAACATCATCCTCAATGGTAAAAAACTGAAAGCATTTCCACTAAGATCAGGAAGAAGACAAGGTTGCCCACTCTCACCACTCTTATTCAACATAGTCTTGGAAGTTTTAGCCACAGCAATCAGAGAAGAAAAGGAAATAAAAGGAATCCAAATCGGAAAAGAAGAAGTAAAACTGTCACTGTTTGCAGTTGACATGATACAATACATAGAGAATCCTAAAGATACTACCAGAAAACTACTAGAGCTAATCAATGAATTTGGTAAAGTGGCAGGATACAAAATTAATGCACAGAAATCTCTGGCATTCCTATATACTAATGATGAAAAATCTGAAAGTGAAAGCAAGAAAACACTCCCATTTACCATTGCAACAACAATAAAAAATTATCTAGGAATAAACCTACCTAAGGAGACAAAAGACCTGTATGCAGAAAATTATAAGACACTGATGAAAGAAATTAAAGATGATACAAATAGATGGAGAGATATACCATGTTCTTGGATTGGAAGAATCAACATTGTGAAAATGACTCTACTACCCAAAGCAATCTATAGATTCAATGCAATCCCTATCAAACTACCACTGGCATTTTTCACAGAACTAGAACAAAAAAATTCACAATTTGTATGGAAACACAAAAGACCGTGAATAGCCAAAGCAATCTTGAGAACAAAAAAAGGAGCTGAAGGAATCAGGCTCCCTGACTTCAGAATATACTACAAAGCTACAGTAATCAAGACAGTATGGTACTGGCACAAAAACAGAAAGATAGATCAATGGAACAGGATAGAAGCCCAGAGATAAACCCACGCACATATGGACACCTTATCTTTGATAAAGGTGGCAGAAATGTACAGTGGAGAAAGGACAGCCTCTTCAATAAGTGGTGCTGGGAAAACTGGACAGGTACATGTAAAAGTATGAGATTAGATCACTCCCTAACACCATACACAAAAATAAGCTCAAAATGGATTAAAGACCTAAATGTAAGGCCAGAAACTATCAAACTATCAAACTATCAAGAATATACAATGGAGAAAAGACAGTCTCTTCAATAAGTAGTACTGGTTTAACTGTACACCTACATGTATAAGAATGAAATTAGAACACTCCCTAACACCATATACAAAAATGAACTTAAAATGGATTAAAGACCTAAATGTAAGGCCAGACACTATAAACTCTTAGAGGAAAACATAGGCAGAACACTCTATGACATAATTCACAGCAAGATCCTTTCTGACCCACCTCCTAGAGTAATGGAAATAAAAACAAAAATAAACAAATGGGACCTAATGAAACTTCAAAGCTTTTGCACAGCAAAGGAAACCATAAACAAGACCAAAAGACAACCCTCAGAATGGGAGAAACTATTTGCAAATGAAGCAACCGGCAAAGGATTAATCTCCAAAATTTACAAGCAGCTCATGCAGCTCAATAACAAAAAAACAAACAACCCAATCCAAAAATGGGCAGAAGACCTAAATAGACATTTCTCCAAAGAAGATATACAGACTGCCAACAAACACATGAAAGAATGCTCAACATCATTAATCATTAGAGAAATGCAAATCAAAACTACAATGAGATATCATCTCACATCAGTCAGAATGGCCATCATCAAAAAATCTAGAAACAATAAATGCTGGAGAGGGTGTGGAGAAAAGGGAACACTCTTGCACTGCTGGTGGGAATGTGAATTGGTTCAGCCACTATGGAGAACAGTATGGAGGTTCCTTAAAAAACTACAAATAGAACTACCATATGACCCAGCAATCCCACTACTGGGCATATACCCTGAGAAAACCAAAATTCAAAAAGAGTCATGTACCACAATGTTCATTGCAGCTCTATTTACAATAGCCCAGAGATAGAAACAACCTAAGTGCCCATCATCAGATGAATGGATAAAGAAGATGTGGCACATATATACAATGGAATATTACTCAGCCATAAAAAGAAACGAAATTGAGCTATTTGTAATGAGGTGGATGGACCTAGAGTCTGTCATACAGAGTGAAGTAAGTCAGAAAGAAAAAGACAAATACCGTATGCTAACACATATATATAGAATTTAAGAAAAAAAAATGTCATGAAGAACCTAGGGGTAAGGCAGGAATAAAGATGCAGACCTCCTAGAGAACGGACTTGAGGTTATGGGGAGGAGGAAGGGTGAGCTGTGACAGGGCGAGAGAGAGTCGTGGACATATACACACTAACAAACGTAGTAAGGTAGATAGCTAGTGAGAAGCAGCTGCATGGCACAGGGATATTGGCTCGGTGCTTTGTGACAGCCTGGTGGGGTGGGATAGGGAGGGTGGGAGGGAGGGAGACGCAAGAGGGAAGACATATGGGAACATATGTATATGTATAACTGATTCACTTTGTTACAAAGCAGAAACTAACACACCATTGTAAAGCAATTATACCCCAATAAATATGTTAAAAAAATAAAGAAAGAATATTACAAGAGACAAGGAAGGACACTACATAACAATCAAGGGACCGAGCCAAGAAGAAGATGTAACAATTACTTATATATATGCATCCAACATAGGAGCACCTCAATACATAAGGCAACTGCTAGCAGCTATAAAAGAGGAAATTGACAGTAACACAATAATAGTGGGGGACTTTAACACCTCACTTACACCAATGTACAGATCATCCAGACAGAATATTAATAAGTAAACACAAGCTTTAAAGGACACAATAGACCCGATAGATTTAATTGATATTTATAGGACATTCCATCCAAAAAAAGCAGATTACACTTTCTTCTCAAGTGTACACAGAGCTTTCTTCAGGATAGATCATATCTCAGGTCACAAGTCAAGCCATGGTAAATTTAAGAAAATTGAAATTGTATCAGGAATCTTTTCCAACCACAGCACTATGAGATTAGAAAAAAAACGTAAAAAACACAAACACATGGAGGTTAAACAGTACGTTACTAAATAACCAAGAGATCACTGAAGAAATCAGAGAAAATCAGAAAACACCTAGAGACAAATGACAATGAAAACAAGACAATCCAAAACCTATGGGACTCAGCACAAGCAGTTCTAAGAGGGAAGTTTATAGCAATACAATCCTAACTCAAGAAATAAGAAAAATCTCAAATAAACAATCTAATCTTATACCTAAAGGAACTAGAGAAAGAAAAACAAACTAAACCCAAAATTAGTAGAAGGAAAGAAATCGTAAAGATCAGATCAGAAATAAATGAAATAGAAACAAAGAAAACAATAGCAAAGATCAATAAAACTAAAAGCTGGTTCTTTGAGAAGATAAACAAAGTTGATAAACCTTTAGCCAGAATCATCAAGAAAAAGAGGGATAGGACTCAAATCAATAAAATAAAAAATGAAACAGGAGAAGTTACAACGGACACCACAGAAATACAAAGCATTATAAGAGACTACTACAAGCAACCCTATGCCAGTAAAATGAACAACCTGGAAGAAATGGACAAATTCTTAGGAAGGTATAACCTTCCAAGGCTGAACCAGGAAGAAACAGAAACTATGAACAGACCAATCACAAGTAATGAAATTGAAACTGTGATTAAAAATCTTCCAACAAGCAAAAGTCCAGGACCAGGTGACTTCACAGGTGAATTCTATCAAACATTTAGAGAAGAGCTAACACCCGAAGAGCTAACACCCATCCTTCTCAAACTCTTCCCAAAAAATTGCAGAGGAAGGAGCACTCCCAAACTCATTCTACGAGGCCACCATAGCCTGGATACCAAAACTAGACAGAGATACTACAAAAAAGGAATATTACAGACCAGTATCACTGATTAACATAGATGCAAAAATCCTCAACAAAATACTAGCAAACAGAATCCAACAACACATTAAAAGGATAATACACCAAGATCAAGTGGGATTTATCCCAACGATGCAAGGATTCTTCAGTATATACAAATCAATCGATATGATACACCATATTAACAAATTGAAGAATAAAAACCATGTGAACATCTCAATAGATGCAGAAAAAGCTTTTGAAAAAATTCAACACCCATTTATGATAAAAGTTCTCCAGAAAGTGGGCGTAGAGGAAACCTACCTCAACATAATAAAGGCCATATATGACAAACCCACAGCATACATCATTCTCCGTGGTGAAAACTGAAAGCATTTCCTATAAGATCAGGAACAACACAAGTAGGTCCACTCTTGCCACTTTTATTCAACATAGTTTTGAAGTCCTAACCATGGCAATCAGAGAAGAAAAATAAATCAAAATAATGCAAATTGGAAAAGAAGTAAAACTGTTTGCAGATGACATGATACTATACATAGAGAATCCTAAAAATGCCACCAGAAAACTACTAGAGCTAATCAATGAATTTGGTAATGTTGCAGCATACAAAATTAATGCACAGAAATCTCTTTCATTCCTATATGCTAATAGTGAAAGATCAAAAAGAGAAATTAAGGAAATAATCCCATTCACCATTGCAACAAAAAGAATAAAATACCTAGGAATAAACCTACCTAAGGAGGTAAAAGACCTCTACTCAGAAAACTATAAGACACTAATGAAAGAAATCAAAGGTGACACAAACAGATGGAGAAATATACCATGTTCTTGGATTGGAAGAATCAATATTGTGAAAATGACTATACTGCCCAAAGCAATCTACAGAATCAATGCAATCCCTATCAAACTACCAATGGCATTTTTCACAGAAAAAACAAAAAATCTTAAAATTTGTGTGGAGACACAAAAGACCCCGAATAGCCAAAGCAATCTTGAGGAGAAAAAAACAGAGCTGGAGGAATCAGACTCCCTGACTTCAGACTATATTACAAAGCTACAGTAATCAAAACAGTATGGTATTGGCACAGAAACAGAAATATAGATCAATGGAACAAGATAGAAAGCCCAGAGATAAACCCACACACCTATGGTCAACTAATCTTTGACAAAGGAGGAAAGGATATACAATGGAGAAAAGACAGTCTCTTCAATAAGTGGTGCTGGGAAAACTGGACAGCTACATGTAAAAGAATGAAATTAGAACACTCCCTAACACCATACACAAAAATAAACTCAAAATGGATTAAAGACCTAAAAGTAAGGCTGGACACTATAAAACTCTTAGAGGAAAATATGGGAAGAACACTCTTTGACATAAATTATAGCAAGATCTTTCTTTTTTAAAGCACATTAGGTATAAACAAACTTTTGGATATAGAAAATAAGATAAGATTCCTCCTTAAAAATAATAAATTGTTGTATCAATTGAATATCTTATCTATAAAGTGAAGCATAAAGGGAAATACCTTTTTACTGATAACTTTAAATGTATCTTCATATTTAATATAAATATGAAAAGAGTACCAACATACTTTGCAAGTATCTTATTTTGTATAATAAAATAAATGAACGCTCTGTTAAAATCTGAACTAAGAAAGAGTCAATTTTTTAGAGAAAAAGGGAATCATTTGAGATGTAAATATCTGACAAATAGATACAGGAGCAAAGGGAATTTAAAAAGGGGCTGGGAAGAAATGGGCAGTTTCTAGTTGTTAAGGTAATTAAACTTTTTTCAAGATCATTAAAAAATGTTTTTCCTGCACACTACTAATTTTCTTTCAGGTTATAAAGGTCATTGTTAAGCAGAACAGGAGGGAAAAAATTGAGAGCTGGTATTTATCTACCTAGTGCAAAGGGGCACAAACAATATTAACAATCACAGTTAGGTTCTTCCTTTCTGGCATATGTCTTTCTGGCCCAGAATTCTACCACAGGCCAGTGAGATAGAACTATAAAACGGCACCTATTTAAGTATTAATTACAGTGACAATTATCAATGTAAAATAGATCCTTCAGTATTTTGAATATGGCCCACTATCTCCACACTACTTCCTATAAGAAATGGTATTCTTTTTAGCATCCAATTGTGCATGAAACAATTTGTTCCGATGTACTGCAGAGGGATATATTTTTGCTTCTGTGCTCCGTGAAGCTGATTCCTAAGGGATTACTACATTAAGGATAGAAAGATTGTGTTTGAAGTATTTTTACAAAACAGAAATGTTGAAAGTCTAAGGTGATGGAATAAATAGCTAAAATACCAGTTCTGGCCAAGTACATGATCATACTGACCTCCTTAATTTCATAACTGCTTTAGCTTTTCATGTGTAGAAGTTTTATTTTTATCGGTACTGAGTAACTTAAAATACCTCTGACTTTTGTAAGAACCCTTCAGTAAGAGAAGAGCTCAAAAGCATGATATCATATGTATCTAGGAATGATAATGACTAAATCTGACCCTGTGAGCTTCTGGTAGGGTAATTTAATCCTCCTAGTTACCATATTGTTCAGTTTCTTTATCCAATACAAGGACTAAGCAGATAAACCACTTGTAGTGTGATTGTTCAAGAGTTCAACTATTTTGAAAATGAAACCAACAAATAATCAAGCTGGAGACATTATATAGAAACATAAATCTGGTCTACAGATGAAAGAAAGATGATATAGAAGAAAGCATAGAAGCTTTGAAGTTAGATAAGCCTGGCTTTGAATCATGTCACACTGAAGCTTATTCAGTTGCCTTGTTTAATAGAAGTTTTATTTAAAGGATATAAACACAGATGTACACAGAGGGATCTGAATATCACCTCCTTGGTGTCAGCAAGAACTGGCACCCAGATGAGCTCTAGTGGGAACATGACACTTGACAAAACCAGGACATAGGCTGGTTCTATGTGAGTTCTATGTGAGTACTCAATGTGAGTGCTCTGCTTATTAATAACATTTATTTGCATTTAGCTTATTTGTCTCTTATATTTCTTTTTGTCTCATGACACATCTGTCTACTGGTAGGTGAAAAATTCACTCATATGTCCATTTCAAATTCTTGAGAGAGAAACTAAATGTTCCCAATTATCTTTTTCTACCTGGTCTGCCATCTCTGGTCAATGAAGGCACCAACCTAAAATCCCAATGGATTGAATCTGGGAATAGAGGGCACCCTCTGGCAGTAGCAAACACGACAATGTGAATCTGCTACCTAAGGACTAACGGTGGGCAAGTATAATGATTAATATCATAATTCAAAATCCCACCTTTGGAAGTACGGTAAAACATCTGGCAAAACTTGACTGAACCAGTGTAGCCCTCAGCAACTGGTAGTAAGTTATAACTTCATGCTTCAAGAGGTGATCATAAATGGGTGTGATTTAATAACTTCCCCAAATGATATTTGTTTC
The DNA here is from genome assembly GCF_951394435.1 of Stenella coeruleoalba. Lineage (NCBI taxonomy): Eukaryota > Metazoa > Chordata > Mammalia > Artiodactyla > Delphinidae > Stenella > Stenella coeruleoalba. The sequence continues at coordinate 69,114,396 of NC_137169.1, read as the reverse complement.
TGCAACTTATGTACCTCAGAATATCCCTCTTACTTTTAGAAGGGGCTTCTAGAACAGATGGTCATTTTAACATAAAGTCAGCTGCTGATTCTATTTCCTGCTTGGTGCCCAGATTGATATTCAAGGACATATGAACATCCTCTAGTTTAAAATCCTTCACTGGCTTCCTATTTCCCTCCATATAAAATTCCATCTTCTTAGAATGTACCTTCATATTTGTTCATGTTTAACTTCATGTTTGGCTTCAACAACATCTTTGGCTATTCCCTTCTTCTACCACTTCAAACCCTGTGTTTCAGTTATGCCACTTTATTTTTTCCCCCTTGCTAGATGTTGTAATTACTGAGGTCCAAATATCACACCAGACAGCAAGTATTTGATCACTAAAATTCAGTGAAACTCTTTCTGGCAGGAATTGTCCCTGATTTTTATATTGTGTTTATACTAACTACCATGATTAAGAACCAACTCTCTGTGAAATGCAACACAGACCTCTTAATCTAATTTTCACAGCACCCTTATGAAGGACAAATTATCATACTAATTTTGCAGCTAAGGAAACAGTCTCTAGTAGGTATGAAAACTTGTCCAAATTAAGACAGTTACTAAGAGAGCCAGACAGAATTCAATCTCAGGTATATCTGACTTTAAAATTCACTTACTGTTCCACAAGACTCTCTCTAGTCTCCATAATAATGGAGAATCTAAGGGGCACTTGTAGTAGAAGAAACTAGTTATAATTGATCTTTGCTAAATTATGAAGAAACATCAAATCTGGGGTTGTCCAGTGTAGGACATCTTTGCCCTTGCCTTTCATTAATATTTGCTCTCAAGGATGGGATGGGAATACAAGCTCATAGTGCTTGCTGACTCTATGTCCTTGCCCTTCCTTTAGTAACCTGGTGTCCATTTTTTTTTTTTTTTTGGTACGTGGGCCTCTCAATGCTGTGGCCTCTCCCGTTGTGGAGCACAGGCTCCGGACGCGCAGGCTCAGTGGCCATGGCTCACGGGCCCAGCCGCTCCACGGCATGTGGAATCTTCCCGGACCGGGGCACGAACCCGTGTCCCCTGCATCGGCAGGCGGACTCCTAACAACTGCGCCACCAGGGAAGCCCTGGTGTCCATTTTTAAGTGGTGGGGAAAATAGTTGTTTGCTTATAGCTACCATGATGATGATGTGAAAAGAGTGTGATGGGGTAGATGAGCCAGGAAAAGATACAAAAATGGGCAAGATAATAGTTTGTGATTGCCTACTATAGAGGAAAGAATGAGATTCTTTATTTGCACAACTGTATTAAGGTTCTAAGATATTCTGTCTTTAGGTATTACTAATATTTCATTGTGTTTTACTTGTATTGCTGCTTTTGAAAACAAGTAAATGATTTTTTGTTGCTGTTATTTTTCTTTGCTATTAATTGACTGTGTAAATTAAAAAAGTATATTTTATAAAATATAATTATTTTACTTCATAGAGATTAGCAGTAAGAAACGTTTCAAGTATTACACACAATAAAGAGAATCAGAGCAAATTTAATGCAGTAGCATGTTATAAAATGTCTTCATTGTTAATTTTCTGAAAGATATAGTACCAGATTATTACAAAATAAATTTATTTCTCAAATATAGGTATAATACAATATATATATTTGTAATATAGGTTATGATGGGACATTATAAACTAATATTAAAATATAGATATTTAAGTATTTTATTTGTTTAATAAGCCAAAAATTACAGTACCACTACCAAGGTACTTGATACTTGGGCTGTCCTTAAACCTTTGTAGAAAGCTGTCAGATTGTTTCACAAATATTTGTTAATTTACCTTTTCCTCCTGAAACTTCAGAGCTCTTATCAATGACAGAGTTTCTTCCTAAGAAACTCTAGTCGGGCTCTTCTGAACTCTCTTCTCAACTAGGTCCTGATTTTGGGTTTCCATGTCTATTTCTTCATTGTCCAATTTTAGCAAGAATCCTAATAAGTTTAGCCATCCTCAATATCTGATTGCTCATAATATCTGGTCATGGGTTTCCTCATCCTCCGTCATCCCCCAGGTGATGTTTGATCACCCTGGCCTACCTTCTGCAAGAATTAAGTTAGGTCAGTTTAGCCAGAATCTCCCCTTACCCTGATGTTTCTTCTTAGTTATTTTCCATCCACTGATCCTCACCCTGCTCCTTGGTTATAAATTCCCACTATTCCTTGTTGTATTTGGAGTTGAGCCCAATCTCTCTTCCCATTGCAAAACCCCATCAAAATTGTCCCTACACTTATTGTGATGGTCCTAAGTAAATTCTGCCTTACTGTTCTTTAACAAATGTCATTGAATAATTGTTTTTCTTTAACATCAGTGTGCAAGAACTCTATAAGGAAGTCTCCCACCTTGTAGAGCTGTTTTGAATATTCAATGAGTTAGCATAAATAACATTTCCCAGCTTAATACCAGGCACCTAAGAAGCACTAAGTACCTTCTGTTGAAGGTAAAATTTTCAAGATGGTAAAATCATGGCTATCCTCAAACATAAAATGAACACATCAAATACTTTCTTTAGCTCATTAATTAGTGAGGAAACATGAAAGATGGTGAAACTGGTTCAAATGAAAATGTGTTATAGAGATTTTTATTCATGACTAGACAAAATTTATTTACATTTCTATGTACGAGAAATATTTACATTGTTAACAGTTTTCTACAACATAACCTCCATTCCTATACAGTTGTAAAAGAGCCCAGTTAGTATAAAAGATAATCTAAGGTGTACAGCCTTATAGAATCAGATAATCCCCAGAGGGTCAAGTAAACAACATTCACCAAATCACTTGAAAAGACAGGCAGGAATTTCATTTGCTGTTTCCAAGTCAATTTACTTTTTATAACTGTTTACCCATTTTTTCTTGAAAAAATTTAAGACAATTTTTTTTCTGGCACTTTCTTCTCCATAAGGTTTATTTATTTTAGAACTAATCTTTATACTCTCAGTACTTAGATATGCTTAGTAGTCTAAAAATGATGGTTTAAATAATTTATTAATTGCCACTGCCACTTATACAGCACTTTATTATATGAAAAAGAGCTTTCTCATGATTCCTGTCATCCGTTCAATTATCTCACAAGGATCATTGAAAAAACAACAGTCACAACATTATTTTCAACTCAATTTAATAAATATTTAATGAGAACCTACCACATATTCTCTGAAATAAAGGGGAGAAATTTAACTACAGTGGCCTGATTGAGGTCTCTTCAATTTTCCTCCCTGATAATACACTGGGCTTTTCTTTTTTATCCTCTCATGATAATGTATCCATCATTATCATAGAAACCCTTCCAGAGTTATAACTCTGCTTTTCATAGGGAGTTTCTAGTCTGAGTACCAAAGGACAATATAAAAATCATAACTACCTCCTATTAGTTTATAATGAATCCTCACAATAGTCCTCTCAACAAGCTTCTGAAGCATAGATTCCTCCAAGAAATAGCACAAAGCAAAAGAAGACCGAGGGCAGTCATGAGATCATTTGCATTTAGAGGGACCCCATCTGCTGTTCCACTGTTTAGTGTCAGAGCCACTTTTCAATCCCATACTCTTTATCAGCTGAACTTCTCTTCTCCTAATGAGTCAACACACTCTGTATTCCTCAGGGATTTCACCCTTCAACCTGGCTTCAAAGTAGCAGAAATGTCATCTCTCTTGCTCTTCTCTTCTTTGCTCCTCCCAGTGATAAGGGTTTTAGAAAGAAAAGGAAACAAATGCTACTAAATGCCCAGGACAGATTGAGATGTTATGAATAAATGAGGTCCCAAATTGGGTACATTTCATAAAAGGAAGTATAGCTCATAGAAGGTAAATAATTTATATATAATTACTAAACTAAAAAGTGGCAGGGGCACGATTCAAATTCAGGATCCAAGGTTTCCACAGAAGGTATATTGCTAACAGCTTAGATTTTGGAGTTAAAAAAAAAAAAAACAAAACTCTTTTTGCATCAAGGTCAGCCACTCTCTGTGACTTTAAGGAGGTTACTTAACTTTCCGTAATCACATGGATTTCTTCTAGAAATAGTATGTACCTAATGAGGTCGTTTTCAGGATTAAATTAGATACTGCCTGAAAGGCAACTATTCAATAGTATTTTAACTTTCAATATTATTATCTTTAGTTAATGTTATCTGCCAAAACTTTTACTGCTAATCAATACCAAAAATCAAAGAGATAATAACAAACATGAAGAAGTTACAAAGGTCAAGCATTTTATGAAGTTCTTAAAGTCTTTAGCCTTGTAACTAGAAACATGTAAGTGCCTGCTTTCAACTTTTTTTAAGCAGGAGATAGAATTCACTATTCATTTCCATTTACAGCTCTCCACCCCAATTTTCTTCTAATTTCCTAACTTTCTTCCTTCCATTAAGTGGCACTTAAACTCCATATTTTAAGAAATCTCCCTTCCTGGTCCCAGACCACTCACATGATCACTTAACTCAACCATGTAATTTTCATTTTTAAGGATGTGACCTCCATCTCAGTAGCCCATGGCTCCAAAGTGTTGATGAAATATTAATCATTCAATCCAAGAAAGAATTGGAGAATTTTATTTGAGCCAAATTTAAGGATTATAACCCAGGAAGAATATCTCAGAAAGCTCTGAGAACTGTTCTGCTTGTTAGAAGTAAAGACACAGTTTATGTAAGTTTTTTTGACAGAGGGCTGTACATCAAATGACAAATACTGACAATTTACATAATCCAGATCTAAGCGCCATCGTGGTGGGTCATGTGACCCATTACAAGATCAAGAAGTGTTGTTATTTTTTAAGGAGTTGTCTTGTTGATGTTGGGAGAATGTTACTCTTTATGGTTGACCAGCTATTCCTGCCTTTGAGGGAGGTTTGGTCGATGCATAATGCAGGTACAAAATGCACAGTCGGGGGAGAGACGAGGTCAAAGCACAGATAATTTTTACGTTTAAATTTATCTTTTCTTGCCATAAAATATGCATTTTATTTCAAGAAAGAAGGAAGGAAGGAAGGAACGAACGAACGAACGAACGAACGAAGGAAAGAAGGAAGAATAATTTCTTGTGTATACAGTTCTCATTTTAGAGTTTAAAAAATGTATATTTTGGGGCTTCCCTGGTGGCACAGCGGTTGAGAGTCCGCCTGCAGATGAAGGGGACATGGGTTTGTGCCCCAGTTCTGGGAAGATCCCACATGCCACGGAGCAGCTAGGCCCGTGGGCCATGGCCGCTGAGCCTGCACGTCCGGAGCCTGTGCTCTGCAATGGGAGAGGCCACAGCAGTGACAGGCCCACGTACTGCAAAAAAAAGTATATTTTTAACACTTCTCTTTATACACTCAGAGAGATCTTGCTTTTCTGTGCAAATGCTTAACCATGCTGAAAGAGGAAGAGCTCATCTATGTTTGAATGGGCTCAATCTTTATGGTACCCCACATCAAAGTTGGACTTTTATAGGACCCATTTTCAATTTTCGGCATCTCATTCCATAGAATTCAGTCAATCCAGAGCTTTCAGATTGATTCGATCAGTAACTGGCCCATTCATTTGTTCCAGTTTATCAAGGATTCAAACTATGGCAGATATTCCTTTTCCACTGCTGATTAAATCCTTTTATCACAGCAGTAATTTTTGACTGAGATTTATTGACCCCCCTCTCTTCCCTTAAAATAGGCAATTAGTAATCCCTTATTCAGACCTTCAATTCTACTTGTCACAAACTTACGTAAAAAGAGAAAAATTGACCCAAGTCTGGATGAGGACTAAAACTTTGTTCAAATTGTAATTTGCAAATCTTTTTTTGGAAAAAAATGATTATCCTTGATAAAAGACTTAATTAATGTTCAAATAAATTTTAATGAGAATAAGACCACTTCTGAGAGCTCAGTTATCCACTCTTTCAGTGGACTGTTAATCTTGGGAAGGACCTAATGGCTAGTCTTGAAGCACTGTGTAATATTTCTTAACTAGATTCTTTTTTCTTCTGTATAGAATAACAGTGGTTATCTAATCATCCCCTTTTCCTATAGTATTTCCCCCCAAAAGTAAATCTTATTTTTAAACTGACCTGTTGAAAGTCTTTTCCCCTGCAGCCAGATTGTAATAAAATTTTGACATATGCACAGAAGTAAATTGCCTAAAAAATATTTCACCATGTCATTATTTTAAATTACTTTTTGTTTTTCTTGTTTTTTTAATTTAATATTATTTTTTAAATTTTTAACATCTTTATTGGAGTATAATTGCTTTACAATGGTGTGTTAGTTTCTGCTTTATAACAAAGTGAATCAGTTATACATATACATATGTCCCCATATCTATTCCCTCTTGTGTCTCCCTCCCTCTCACCCTCCCTATTCCACCCCTCTAGGTGGTCACAAAACACTGAGCTGATCTCCCTGTGCTATGTGGCTGCTTCCCACTAGCTATCTATTTTACATTTGGTAGTGTAAAAGACAACCCTCAGAATGGGAGGAAATATTTGCAAATGAAGAAACTGACAAATGATTAATCTCCAAAATTTACAAGCAGCTCATGCAGCTCAATATCAAAAGAACAAACAACCCAATCCATAAATGAGCAGAAGACCTAAATAGACATTTCTCCAAAGAAGAGACACAGATTGCCAACAAACACATGAAAGAATGCTCAACATCATTAATCATTAGAGAAATTCAAATCAATACTACAATGAGATATGATCTCACACTGGTCAGAATGGCCATCATCAAAAAATCTACAAACAATAAATTCTGGAGAGGGTGTGGAGAAAAGGGAACCCTCTTGCACTGTTGGTGGGAATGTAAATTCATACTTTTTGTTTTGTATTCATCTTTTGTCCGACCTGACTAGCTTTTGAATACTTTGATGGCAGAGGATACAAAATCGGTTTTTTTAAGTCCTGGTACCTAGCACAATATCTAGCACATAGTAGATGCTTAATAGTTTTTTTTGACTAAATGAAGATGGAACAAAAAGAGGGAGAAACAGGTAGAGAGGTAGGACATAAAATAGTATTAGGGAGGCTGAGGAAGTAAATGAAGTTGGTATCCCAGTGTGTTTCTGAGTCTCTAGGATGAGTCTCATTCTAACACAAGAGACCAAGAGTATAATGGAATATTAAGATGCAAGTCACCCAAGTTCTCTGCCTAAGAAGGTATGCAGAAAACGTTTTGTTGGGTTACTGGTTAAGATCTGGGATTGTGCTTTGTGATTTGGGCTAAGCTGGGTAACTGTTTGAAGTCTTTTTCCTCATGTGTTGAGTGATAATAGTAATGGGGTTTCTGCCCCACAGGGTTATTATAACAATAAGAGTAAAGTCTAAAATGTCTAATATTGTCCTTGGCACATGGTATATCTAAATCTAAGTCTAAATTTATGTTTAAATATTGATATAGACTTAGATATAGATATATAGATTGATTGATAGGTATAGATACCATTCATTACTAATAGTGCTATAATTATTACTTTAGAAATGAGGAAACTGAGTCAACATTAGGTTACCTCCCTGAGTCACAAACCTCTTTGACACCAAACTATGGAACACAAGTTTCTATAGTTTTTTTTGTTTTTTTTTTTTTTTTAGTCTTAATACATCAACAAAGCCCAAAAGACCCACTATTTGAATGGAAAAAAAAAAATCAATAACTATAAATAAATTAATCAATCTCCATTCTTTATTATATGTCTATTAAAACCTCAGAAATCCCTTTCTGTACTTTTCAACTCTTACATCCTAAAACTGCTCTGGCACATTGCCAAATTTTATTTTCTGTGTCTCAGCCTCTCCAGGTCTTGCCTCTTTCTTCTTTTTCTCTACATCCTCCTTTTATTACGTCAATCTATTTATCAGGTTCATTTACCTAGTTTCTAGCTCATAAAGCCCCATGCTAATATTTCTTGTTCTACTGCATAATGTTCCCTGTAATGAATTTGACACCTCCTACAGAGATCAAGTACTTCTCCAGACACATTCATTTGCCTTGTCTTGTGTAAAAGTGTTTTGCATTTGCTTATTATTCAAAGTAGTTTTCTGAGTTTAGGACAATCTGAGATAACATTCACTGTTCATGTTTGTTAAATTGCTATTTTTCAATAAGTTAAAGTATTTACAACCAAGAAACATAACTGTGGTCTTTGGTGGGCTCTCATATTCCTGGTGAGCCTCTTATTTATGTTCAGCCATTTACACCCATGGAATCAAATGCCCTCTCCCTCAACCTCTATAAGTGTGCATTCACTGAGATTCTCTCAAACCTTATTTAATTTCTTTGTGTGTAAAATTGGGTCATATGTCTGAAACACATACTGTATGACCTTAAATATGTTGCAGCATATTAAAAATTAATTTTTAAGTTAAGAAAAAAAAACTACAGCAACAGCAAAAACTAAGATTTCTTCTCCCAAGGTAGAGTCTAATTCAGTTGCAACAGCGAGATTGGATAAATGTTTTCTATAAACATGAACTCCCACAAAGTACAGAAAACTTCTTTAAGTGTGGGTGAGTTCTGTTCATTGACTAAAGAATCCTATGCATTACAAGGAGCAGTGAGCTACAATCCTGAGTCATAAATAAGGAAATTTCCCAAGCTGCTTTGTGATAAACTCATTTCTGGTGTCATACACACTACTTGACACCAAATAAAACTTCTTTCATATCACAGTTAAACTGTAAATAATCTCTTGCTTGGTCTTCTGTATAAAGAGCTAAGAAGTCTAGCTGAGCCCATGAGATGTCTTATAATCTCTGCGTTCGGTTATTGTCACAAGATACTATGCTCTAGGGATTCATGCTGTCAGCAAGAAATTTCATTTAATTACATTATTGGATTTGATCGGGGGACTATATTTTGTCTGCCCCCAAACTGACACCTATTGAAAAGGTATAATTTACATATATAGAAGAACTAGCAAACTGAACATTACTATGGCTGTCAGTGTAAGTCTGGAACCCTGAAAGTTATGTCTACACAATAGGTCAAAATATGTAGAGTTTTAGGCAGTGAATTCTCAATTTCCAGAAGTGTTGACTGGTACACTGTGATTTGTTAATGTCCCCTTTACTCTCTTACTTTAAGAAATTCCCATATTATACAAATATTTCTTTTTTTTAAATTTTCAATCTATACTTTCTGATATACTTACTAAGAAGAAAATATCCAAAATGCTTATTAAGCCTGTACTGTGAAAACATATTTCCAGTCATTTCTTATCAATTTCACTCCTACTACCATAGCCAATGGCTTATAATTCTAATTCCTAGGAAGTATTGCTGGATTTTGGTGGTCCCTATGTAGATATATAACAATAGGCATACAGTTAGTAGCAATATTCTTTAAGAATCTAGGAATTTGAATTCAGAAAATTTGAATTTTGTCCTGGTTATAACATTTATGAGCTAAGGATCTTGGAAAAATCAAGTTGCTAGAGTCTGAATTTCCTCAGCTATTGTTGGACAGAACAAATGAGATACTGTATGAGAAAGTATTTTAGAAATTATACTGTGATACAGTGTTTGTAACTGTTGTTATGTTCAATATATAAGAAAAATAGGAATTATCCATTTGACTTTGATATCTTGAGTGTTTTTCTGTCAAATTAAGCATTCTCATCATGTATGTTTTTTTTGTTTGTTTGTTTGTTTGTTTGTTTTGCAGTACGCGGGCCTCTCACTGTTGTGGCCTCTCCCATTGCGGAGCACAGGCTCCGGACGCGCAGGCTCAGCGGCCATGGCTCACGGGCCCAGCCGCTCCGCGGCATGTGGGATCCTCCCAGACTGGGGCACGAACCCGTGTCCCCTGCATCGGCAGGCGGACTCTCAACCACTGCACCACCAGAGAAGCCCATCATGTATGTTTTTAATGACATTTAAATGATAACACAAGAACAAATGTGTGTACCACTGAAGATTTTGCTATTCAAAGTGTCAGCTAGTTCATAGTCACACTAACAGCCCAATCATAGTGCCAAGGAAGGGTTCTGTTCGTCATTAAGTATTTGACTTCATTCCAATCTGACCCAATTCACTTGACACTATCTGAACTCCAGGTGGCTAGTTAGTTGTGCAATTACAGTTCCACAGTTTTAGTTTAATACTTTGGACTCAATTTAGTTGTACAAAGAGAATGCAAGATCACCACATAGATTAGTTCTTTAAAGACTTTTGATCCTTTTGTATTTTAATAAATTTTCCAAATGCTATTATTGCTTCTCTTAAAGACTTCATTCCTGAAAGCATTTGCTCTTTACAAGCTTAATATTGCTGAAGAAAGCTGCAGAAAAATGTTCAATAATGGGAACACTAAGCTTTCATTCTCATAATCAACATAAGCTTTGAATCTTTATCAAACATTTATCAACTGTTCATTACTTTCTATCCTTTAAGCTCATGCTGACTTCACCAGAGAACTCCTCATTGTAAAGTTTATATTCCTTTGTTTTGCTTTGACAAACACTTTATTAAGTGTGTTTTGACTTTTGGAGGGACTATTATTTTACACTTTTTTTTTATATATGGAATTTTTCAGAGGTTCAGTGTTAGTTTTCTATTCAGCAACGTCAACATAAAACTAGTAAAGTTTATCACATAGGATGAAGTTCACAATTCATATTTCAGTTAAGTTACAATTTGCCTATAGTTAAATTCATCTCAAAAAGAATTTAGCATTGGTTGTTTTCCAGATGACTTTTAAACATTTATCTTTAATAATCTCCACGCTTATTTATGAAAATGATAATCGTCATATGATTTATTTTTTATACTTTAAAAACTAAGTTATTGGTAGCAAAAATGGTAAAGTTTCTTTGAGTCGATATGCGTCGTGTTTATACATTTATTCATCCCCTTAATTGTTCAACAATGGCTCATTTGGGATCTACTCTACACTACGAATAGCAGTGACACTGTGCACAAAACCAAGGTATGTCTCCTGCCTTGAGAGGACTTGTGGTCTAGTAAGAGAAAGTGTTAAATATACAAAGGTAAGTGCCTTAGTGCATATGCCCTGTAAGAACTGACCAGTCCATGAGTTTCTCTGACTCAGAGATTAGGGGAAGATTTCATAGGACTTGATATTTGAGCTGAATTATGAAGAAAGCACAGGACCGCCAGATGAAAAATGTTTAAGAAAAGGTAAATAAGGGAATAAATAAAATGTGGAAAAGTTATTACAGGCAGGAATATGCCACTGCCCTTTGAATATTACTGGCCCTGTCTTTTCTCTAGTAGGAATGAGTTAGAGCATTCCTCCATGTTTTGTTGTTTGTAACTCTCTGGAAAGCATATTTGTAGATCTGGTCTCACAGGAGCTTGTGTCCAGGGTGAAATCCTAACCATGGCTTACATTCAAACTCTTCCAGCTTCACAGATGCATAGTTTGAAATAATATTTCAGCTGCTTAAGATAGTTGAAAAATTCAGAAGAAGAGTTCTCATTAATATACTTTTAAAATTTAAATTATATTTATTACTTGTAAAGTTATGGTATAGATTCACCTTATATGCTTTCCCAGTTGCTGTATACAAATTTATGTAATGTATTTTTGTCAGTAAGAGGAATTTGCTTTTTATTTTGTTGTTGTTATTTGAGTGTGCAATATAATTTCAAAGAGCAGTGTTACATACTATTTCTTTTTTGTGTTTGTGGGATACCAAAATTCAATCTCAAGTCCATATTATGAACTGTTATTTCCTAATAATTAATTTGCATGGTAATTACCAAGTGTTATGGACTAGATGTTTGCATCTACCCCAATTCATATGTTGAAGTTCTACCCACCCCCTCATATGATGGTATTAGCAGGAGGTGGGGCCTTTGAGAAGTAGTTTTAGATGAGGTCATGGGTATGGGTTCCTCAGGGTGGGAGTTGTGCCCTTACAAGAAAAGAACACAGAGCTTGCTCTCTGTTTCTCTCCATCAAGTGAGGCTACAACAAGAAGGGAAGCACCATCTACAATATAGGAAGAGACCTCTCACCAGGAATGAAGTCAACCAACCAAAACCTTAATCTTGGGTAGCCCAGCCTCCAGAACTGTGAGAAATGAATGTCTGTTGTTTAAGCCACGCAGCTCATGGTATGTTGTTACAGCAGCCTGAGCAGACTAAGAAGCAGACTAAGACAGTGAGTTTTAGCTTTGCATTTCTGCATACTCAAAACTTATTCTTAGGCCAACTAGTAAGTAGTAAAATGCTGAGTGTACCTTGAACTTAGATAAGCTTGCTACAGGTTTTCTACCAGTCACTAGTGGCTCTTCTTTTCAGTGTGAGCTGCACTTCTAGTTTTTCAGAAGTGTCAGGAAATCTTGTCTGAGCAAATAAAATAAAATTTTAATGAAGTAGCATATTGGTCATGAGTTGTTTTTTTATTTTTTCCATTTTTGTGCAGATAATAAGGGCATTTCCATCTTTGATCTCTGTCGTTGCTTGGCGCAGGGTGACAACTGCTTAGCAATATCTGTCAGGGTTGTATTTCAAGGGTATTCTGGCATAGAACCTGAGCAGACTATGCTGGGATATGCAAGGCCCCATGGGCACATGCCTTAAATACTTGTGCTAAAAGTGCACATGTTGCTTGTTTGCACATCCTGTTATGATGTCAGGATCAAATCATTTTTTTTTTCCTCCCCAACTTTTCTACTTTTTAATGTTCTGTTTCTAATCATATGACTAAAAATAGATCTATAATGATGAAGATGTTTATAATAAAAGTAAGGTTTCCTTGAAGAGGGTTATTTCTCCTCCTCTTAATAAAGTCAATACCTCAGCTGAACTTACAGCCCTTTCTCTCCCCAAAAGAAATGCCTAGAATAGCAATCTTTAGGCATTCTGTATACAGGGGAATGTTCTACAGTCCAATATTACAGTTTCTTTTGGAATGTGCCCTGATATGCAGCACCACATACTTGGAGACAACTCAGAAAATGGTGAGGGGAGCAGGAAGCTGACATCCTTTCTTTTTCTTGACCTTCAACTTCTCACCATGGGATGCTCTAAAATTAATATGACTCAATATGACTACAGAGCTATGAAATTAATACATAAATTTACCTTAAGAAGAAAACGATCATTCGCTTTTCCTTTCTACATGTTAGATGCTTCTATGGCTTTATTCCTATACCAGACCCCTTTAAAATAAGTCTTACTATCCATTTTATATTTGTGGAGAAATCTATGCTAATTCCAGTATAGTTCCTTGCCTATGTTCTTATTATGGCAGAACAAGGATTCCAACATTCTGTGTTTTCTCCAAAAAACATCTCTCTCAATTGGGCAATCATATAACTAGACTACTATAATAATGAACTAGAAAATGATTTTACATTAAAAATCAATGAAGAAACTGTGCAGTGAAGATTTTCAAAAGCAAAAGACTATGTGAAGAAAAAATTTAATAAAACTGCTTATTCAAGGATATATTTTCTACTAAATTTTAATATTTTTTTTCTGGTGCCATGATTCTTAGAAGAGCAAGACAGTTATTTCAATTTAGCCCAAATCTAATGAGTACCCATGATGTGCCTCTAACATTATGATAGATGATAAGTCCTATTGAATCAAAAGTGGAACTATGGAAAGCTACTGCAGCCTTCCCTCAAGACCCAAAGCCCTGCGAAGATGAAATAGCAAATCAGGTGTGTGAGGCTGAAAAACGAAGTCACAGGTACTATTGAATATTATAAATAAGGGCCATGAAACTGTTACTTTTCTGAGACTTCTTTATAAAACAATCTCAGACGTGATCCCTGCATCTGTGACTACAACACGGGCAACCCAAATAGAATTCTACTCACCAAAACTTCTTAATCTCTTGTGTTATTTGCTGAAGGAATAAGTGCCAGAATCATGTAATTTTATTAATAAATTAGGATTTCCAGGAATTGTCCTAAAGCTTCCTTCTCGACAAAACATAAATTGTTTGATGTGGCAGCTCCCTCCATCCCATGTGGTCTGTGTGTCATATTCTCTAAAGCATTGCCTTTGTCACCCAGGCTAGTGTATATCTTCACTCACTTATTCCCTACCAAATGAGGGTTGAATGAGTAGATTCTATACCTTGGAATAATCATTGATTCCTTTGCTTTACAACTGACATCCAAATGATCAGAAATTCTTTTGATGCTACTTTTAAAATCTATACAGAAGCTGATTGCTACTTTTGCCTATATGCCTTGGCATAAGTCATGGTCTCTTGACTGGAAATTTTCCAATAACTATCTAGCCAACTTCTATCCTTTTACCTCCATCTACCTTATAGTCTATTCTCAACAAAATAGATTGTCAGCAATCCTCAAATCACTTCTGATCTACCTTTGTTGATTTCTTGCTTCACCAAGAGTCAAATCTGAACGTTTTTCCATGGCCTACAAGCCCTGTATTATCCTGTCATTTTATCCTGCTATTTTTCTGACCCATCTTTCATCACTCTTTTCCTCTATGATTTTGCTCTAGCCATGGTAAACTCCTTACTGTTTCTCAAACACACATAACATCCCCATCTCAAAACCTTTACATATGGTCTTCCCTCTACTGGAACACCCTTCTCTCAGGTATTCAGGTAGCTCATTCCATCAATTTATTTATATGTTTAACACATCAGTCACCTTATCTGACTGAGAGCCTTCCTTGACTGTCCTATATAAAACGCCAACTCTTATTCTTCCTTTAATTCCCTAGCACCACTTGTTTTTCTTCATAACACTTAACTTGACCTGACATATTACATAATTATTATTTATTTATTATCTATCTTCCCCCATTATAATAGAAGCTTACTGAAGACAGAGATATCTATTTTGTTTACTGCTTGGATTTTTTTAGCATTGATAACACCTAGAATCCTGTGGGGCATATATTAATGACATATTTAGTATTGAATGGTGGTCAAGAGAGGTGCTGTACAGTTTTTCAAAATATGAGTACTGATGCACATTTTTACTTTAAATAAAGACATTTATCTAAAAGTGCTACCCCTTTCCTTATAAATTACTGTTTCCAAATAAAAGTCTAAAATCTGATGCAAAAATTATCTTTCACACCAAGAGTTTTCTTGCAAATGGGTTCTTGATCACACCCTAAAACAAGTCAACTTTGCTTGTGTGTTGAAAAGTATTCAGTATTATAGGTGTGATTAAGACAAATAATAATAGTTTATTTAAAATAATTCCCTAAATAAATTTTCTTTGCAAAATATCTAACTTTTCTGCAACCATTAAAGAAGGACTTTTGTGTGTGTGTTCTGGTTAGCCTTCTGTGTATCTATTTTGTAGATGTTTACTTGACCATTTCACATGGATAAATACTAACATATAAAGTAAAAGGACCCTCTACTCTCTATGAATCACTATGTCCAAGTTATTATCCTCCCAATTCAGTGTTGATGAAATCCAAACTTGGGTTAATATTTTTTTAATAACTATCTAGAAGTTTGGAAACAACTGAAATATAGCCCTCCCTCAAGTTTTCCAAATATTAATGAAAACATTCTTTTGCTCATAAAACTATAGGTGTATTTTGAACAGATTTTATATCAGTCTTTTATTTTGAATGCTCATAGCTTTGACTTTGACACAGGTTACAAGAAATACACTTTATAAGTCTCTTGCTCCCAAGTCTCTAAATTGCACATCCTGAAAAACTGGCTATTTCCACAAAGAACATAGAGATTGAATGCAAAGCTATAATTCACTTTCAGGTTTTCTGCTGATGACATAAACCGCCAGAGCTTGTTGGTTTATGAACAGCAGCAGGACACAGAGATTGAATTATGGCATGTGTCAGTGATGAGAGGTAAAGAATTGGCATACACAACCCAAAGATAATAGTTTCATTCCAGTTAAATTTGAGACATGGAAGAAAGAAGATTTTTAAACATTTAAGAAAGAGTTCATCTCTGTAAAAGTTCATATTTTATAAAAGATAACTAGCAAGAACAGTTTAAGAAAATATCAAATCCATGCTCAAGAGAACATAAAATATAGAGATAATATAAGAATGTCCATAGGCAGATCTGGCATTTTACATAACTGAGGTGTTTCTGAATCTGCTGAGGAAATTATCACTTCTTCCTTCTGGAAGTAGCACCTTACAAAGCATTATATTAGCTCATTCATGGCCCTGGCTTCTGAAAGTGCTGTACTTTTTAACAGTGTAAGCAGATATTTCCTTTTTATTTCCTAACATCTTTTGAGAGGAAGAAGAGAAGAGAGGCACAGGCAGAATAAGTAGAAACCATAGTATAGTATTTTATAAGGGTAGTCATTAAAGTAAATTCTGATAGTGCTATTTTTCAAGATTCCTCAGTGGTTCAGGTGCCAAGTTTTTAACAGTCAGCTCTGCTACTAAGCTTCTAAAAGCATAGGTAAAGAGAGTGTCTCAATTTGGTTTTCCTAGGGCCAATGCCTGAAGTAAGGGTTCTAGGGTTAGTATTTTCTTTGGGAGGGATGGGGAACATGGACAGGGCAGAAAAACAGTATTACAGAAAAGAGAAGGCTATTACTAAAGGGGTGAGTTATTAAACCATTTACCTCAGTAGCTACTGGAGCTTAGTCCCACAGGGAAACTCTGAGCAACATTGCAAACAATGCTCCCACATTACTTATCCCACGGGATGGGTGATGTTGATGAGTTAATTACATCCTACAGTCATTGGTTGAATAGTGCCCAGGGTGGAGGTAGGCTGCACCAATGTGGAAAAAAGTACCAGTCTTAGAAACAAATACTGGCAGTTAGAGGTCAAGGTCAGAACGCTACTGACCAGGCTCTACCTGTGTCTGTTGTAGAGGGAATTGTTGGTGACATTGCCACCAAGACTCGGGGGTGGGAGGGGGGCAGGGTAACTTGACTTCCATTCTTAGTTCTTTCACTCATCAGAAATGCAACTGTGAGCAAGTCCCAATTTCTCTTTATTTCTGCAAAAGAAATGGTTGCAGCAGATAATTTTTAAAGACTCTCCCCTTGCAATATTTCAGACTTGGAATTTCCCATGATATTAGATGATTAAATACTTTAGGACCTAGACCATATCTTGAGGCTCCAAAGCCCAGCTTAGCGACTACCATATGACTCCCCACAACCCACATGCCCTTCTCACTTCTTCCTCCTCATATGGGTAATGGCGCCAGCATCCACCCATGTTTGAAATTATTTTTGCCTATGAATATATCATCATAATAGCCTTATGAATTTTTACTATTCCCATTTTACAGATGAAAGAACTGAGGTAGTGAGAAGGTTAAGTGCTTTGGCAAAGACTGAACAACAAATAAGCAGCAGATTCAAAACAGGAAATTCTAGGTGGTATGGGGGGGTGACAAGCTCTACTCAAAGATTATAGAAATACGAAACTGAATTGTCATGGAACCAGTAGTTAATAAATCAATGAAAATATATAGACAGTCAACATGAAGGAAAAGAAGGACTTCCAGTCTAATTCCATTTGTTAATAAAATCAATAGCTCCAGAGGTGATTGAATGTATTCATGACTTTAAAGAAATGTTTATTTTTTATCCAAAGAGAGGTTAGCAAGTAACAGAAGCACAGAAAAGAGGTTAAGAGAAAGCAAAATATATTGACAAGCCTTTTTCAAGTGTCCAATATGTAAGAAGGAACTCTAATTCAGAAACAAGAATATTACATTTATCAAGCAAACATAATATTTTAAGGGAGTTTCACATTTCCAATTTTAGCAAAATTAGATTATTCAATTCTTGGCACTCTGATTCTGTGTTCACCAATCAATCTTCTAAATTATTGTTATTGTTTTCTTTAACTAATATTAATATAGACATCAATAATCTCATCTATGCATTATCTCAAGTCCTTTTAGCCACCTTATGTAGTAGGTACTTACTAAGTCCATTTTGCAGATTAGAAACAGAAGCTCAAAAATGGTCCTTTGTTAATTTTATTACAGTCCTTTATTCCTCATACACTTTCACGTAGAGAAATGTGCCTCCTAGTGAGATTGAGAAGCCAGATAGTTCTTGATACAAATTAATACATTTACAATCTATTTTATAACAATTTTTCGGTGTTTTGTGATCAGTTGCCTGCACACCAAATAGAGTCAAGACCTGGACTTGGACAAATTGGGGAATAAAACTAGAATACCGTGATGACATCAGTTACAGTCAGCCATCTTTCACTGAATGACATCTCTGACCCTGCACATCTTTTAAAATTGTCACACAACATAAGCCTTCCAAAGCCAGAATTTTCTGAAATAGACAATAATGCAGCCCAGGAAAAAAAGAAGGTGAAGTTGAAGAATGCAAAGCACAAGGATTAAAGTAAGTTAGGGAGAAAGGGAATTTTTGGCTTCTGTATTAAATAATAAACACTGTGATGCAAAAGAAGAGCTGGAATGTGTAGGGTTACCCGACAAAATACAGGACATCCAGTTAAATTTTAATTTCAGATAAAGAATGGATAACTTTTTAGTATAAGCATATCCCAAATATTGCTCGTAACAACCCTATGAGTGTCCACTGTTACCATTTGTAACAATGAATATTTTAAAAAACATTCATTGTTTATTTGCAAATAAAATTTAACTGTTAAATCTGGAATGGAAAATGGGTTAAAAGCACACCTGTATGGAAATGTGTAGATAAACAACTCAGTTGATGGATACGAAGTTGGGTTTCTGGTAAAAATCCAAGAATCATTATAATTTATTTATTTATTTATTTGAATTTTTGAATCTTATATTATTTATTTTTTTATACAGCAGGTTCTTATTAGGTATCTATTTTATACGTATTAGTGTTTTATATCAATCCCAATCTCCCAATTCATCCCACCACCACCACCTCCCCCTCCACTTTTCCCCCTTCATGTCCTTATGTTTGTTCTCTATATCTGTGTCTCTAATTCTGCCCTGCAAACTAGTTCATCTGTACCATTTTTCTAGTTCTACATATATGCGTTAATATACGGTATTTGTTTTTCTCTCTGTGACTTACTTCACTCTGTATGACAGTCTCTAGATCTATCCACATCTCTACAAATGACCCCGTTTCATTCCTTTTTATGACTGAGTAGTATTCCATTGTATATATGTACCACATCTTCTTTATCCATTCCTCTGTCAATGGGCATTTAGGTTGCTTCCATGACCTGGCTATTGTAAATAGTGCTGCAATGAACATTGGGGCTCATGTGTATTTTTGAATTATGGTTTTCTCTGGGTCTATGCCCAGTAGTGGGATTTCTTGGTAATATGGTAATTCTAATTTTAGTTTTTTAAGGAACCTCCAGAGTGTTCTCCATAGTGGCTGTATCAATTTACATTCCCACTAACAGTGCAAGATGGTTCCCTTTTCTCCACACCCTCTCCAACATTTGTTGTTTGTAGCTTTTCTGATTATTCCCATTCTGACTGGTGTGAGGTGATACCTCATTGTAGTTTTGATTCACATTTCCTAGTAAGTAGTGATGTTGAGTAGCTTTTCCTGTGCCTCTTGGCCATCTGTATGTCTTCTTTGGAGAAATGTCTATTTAGGTCTTCTGCCCATTTTTGGATTGGGTTGTTTGCTTTTTCATATTGAGCTGCATGAACTGTTTATATATTTTGGAGATTAATCCTTTGTCCATTTGCAAATATTTTCTCTCATTCTGAGGGGTGTCTTTTCATCTTGTTTATGGTTTCCTTTGCTGTGTAAAAGCTTTTAAGTTTCATTAGGTCCCATTTGTTTATTTTTGTTTTTATTTCCATTACTCTAGGAGCTGGATCAAAAAAGATCTTGCTGTGATTTATGTCAAAGAGTGTTCTTCCTATGTTGTCCTCTAAGAATTTTATAGTGTCCGGTCTTACATTTAGGTCTCTAATCCATTTTGAGTTTATTTTTGTGTATGGTGTTAGGGAGTGTTCTAATTTCATTCTTTTACGTGTAGCTGTCCAGTTTTCCCAGCACCACTTATTGAAGGGACTGTCTTTTCTCCACTGTATATCCTTGTCTCCTTTGTCATAGATTACATGACCATATGTGTGTGGGTTTATCTCTGGGCTTTCTATCCTCTTCCATTGATCTCTATTTCTGTTTTTGTGCCAGTATCATATTGTCTTGATTACTGTAGCTTTGTAGTATAGTCTGAAGAAGAATCATTGTAATTTAAATTTGTGAGGCTGTGTAAAGGCAATACCATATAGTTCAGTATTTCTGAGCACCTTTAAGCTTTGGAGACAGGCCTAGATTTGAGTTCTGGCTCATCCAACACAATCTTACTTGTGTGACCTTGGGCAAGTCACCTACCTTTTTGAGTTTCAATCCCTTTATATCAAGAAATGGAGATAATAATCTCTTGGGGTTTTATGGGAATTAAATGAAATAACACAAAATAACTTTTAAAATACTATTGAGTAAAACATCTGCAGGAATCTACTTGACACTCTTACTAACGGGCTACTTAATTTTTTTAACACATCTGAGAATAAATAAGTTAAAAACATGCCAATAAAACACATTGTCAAAAGCTGCAGGTAGAATACACACTCAACATTAAATCCTTGGTACAGATAAAAAAGAAACTATCTAAGAGACTGAGAGTTGGAAGGTAGAGACTTTTATGTGTCATTTTATACCTTAATATAGCGGGAATTTTTTTTATTTTTATCTTTTACTCTGTACTTGTACTGTTTATTGAAAATGTTGAACAAGAAGCCATCTAGGTGTCTCTGTTGAACTTCAATGCCAGGCTTTCTTATAATCAGTACTGTGATTAGTTTTATTTTAGAGAACTTTTAGGGGCAGAACAGAGCACATGAGAGATTCAAGGGCAAGCATAGGTTACAGCTTCTCTGATACTTCAGTGCCTGAAATAGAAACAGTGAAACCAAAATAGCTACAAGTTGTGCTGTTTTCCCCATCACTGTATTTGTCACAAGGGAGTCCATTCTGATGACCTCCTTCCTAAGAGTACTGTCCTCCCCTCAGTGACATATTGGCTCTCCAGAGTTTTATCAGCAGTGAAATAACTAGAGTTCATTATATAACTCTCATTCCCAAAGAAGAATCATTCTATGTTATTAACAACATCAGCAGGTTAATTAAGAATTCTGCCCATGGTAATGTTAAGCAAGTTGACATATTTTCAGTATCAACTGTCATTACTCAAGCCAAAAGCACAACAGATCTTTGTTCAATAATACTCAGCTATGTCATGGATTGGTGCAGGACACTTAATATCTACTCCAAAAAAAAATCTAGTATTGGAAAAATATGCTTTCTAGACCACTGTTTAAAAAATTACGAGCTAGTCAATTGATATTACATTGAATCATGAAGAATAATACTTTCATTTAACTGTAGTTTAAAAAACAATGAGAAAAATAAAATGCAGTCAATACACTATAGTGTACTGAAATGGAAACTCAGCTTCAAGTCCAGATTCTACCACTGATAACATGATGGTATGAAAATATCTGGCTCTCAGGTTTGGGGGGATCTGGGGAACCTGGGAAGGAAAGTTTCTCAGTGTTTTAGTTGTTCAAAGTTTTGAAGTTAGATGGAAATTGTTTTAATTCTTGGCTATGACAATTACCTGTTGTGTATTTCTTAGCCACTTGGAGTCTTATTTTCCTCTTTTGGAAAATGGGGATCATAAAAGCCCCTACTTGATTGAGTAGGTTTTTCTGAGAACTACAGGAAAAGCATAGATCATGGTGGATAGCACATAGCAAGAGCCTGAGAAGAAAGTTTTCAATTCTTCCCTTTCTTTTCCTTATTATTCCTTCTCTCCCACAGTGTCTTTGACCAACATCTGTGATTTTGCATTCATGTAGAGTGTTGTTACTTTGTTTTAGATTTAACAGTATAGAGGTATTCATATACTCCCATATCCCTATACAACTTATTCTTTATTATAAAATATCCATGGAGTCCTTATAAGGAAAACAAAAAGTGTATTATAAGGAAGAATAGTTATATTCAATAGGATAATAAACCATATAAAATAGAAAACTTAAAAATTGTTTACTCATATTATGAGCTAGAAATAATCACTCACCCATTTAGAAGAATTATGTGAAAAGAGAGCTATTTCTGTCTGGACAGTTCAAAGTTGGCATCTTGATGTTGGCATGTGAAACTTGGAAGTTGTAGATTATATAGATGGTAGAAAGGGCATTGTACAGAGGGAAAAGTACAGCAGAGACAATGAGTTTGGAAATAGCTAGAAATGCACAGAGATATACAAATACTCAGTTCTGGCTGCAGTATAAGAATACAAGAAAAGGAAGAGTGGGAAGTAAGCCTGGAAAAACAGCTTGGCAAGAGCTGCTGGAGAGCCTTCAATGGATCAAAGGAATTAGAAATGTTTTCAATTAGCATTTGGGAATCATTGAAGGTTTCCAGTTGGGGATGGGAAAGTACATTATCAGAATTTCACTTTAGAATTGTTTGTCTGGTGGTATCAAGTTATATAGATTAGAACAAAAAGATACTAGAGGCTGGGAAAAATTTTAAAGAGGTATTTGGCAGTTAGGGTAGACACTAAAGAATTCATATACTTGAGCAGTGGAATTAACATGGAGGGGTGATTCAGAGAAATAGCAGATATTTATTACAATCCCTAAGCACTCTAAATGCCTTAATTATCCCCCCAAAGCAGTTTTCTTTCATATCTTCACACTTTTTATTTTCCATTTCCTCTTCCTGGAATGTCTTTTTCCAATTCCTCTCCTGGTGAAATCCTATTTATCCTCTTAGAGACAATCCTGATATTTCTCTCTTTTGGAAGTCTTTTTTTTTTTTTTTTTTTTTTGTGGTACGTGGGCCTCTCACTGTTGTGGCCTCTCCCGTTGCAGAGCACAGGCTGCAGATGTGCAGGCTCAGTGGCCATGGCTCACGGGCCCAGCCACTCCGTGGAATGTGGGATCTTCCTGGACTGCGGCACGAACCCATGTCCCCTGCATCGGCAGGCGGACTCTCAACCACTGCTCCACCAGGGAAGACCTGGAAGTCTTTTTTGACTGTATACTTAATTTTTAAAAATTTAGTCTATATTTATTGTGTATCACGTACTATTGTAAATATAGTACTCATTCTCAAGTAGCTTTTGTCTGGTGAAGAAGATGGATAAGTATGAAAGTATTATAGTGACTCTTTCATTTCTTCACAAAAAGAATGTATATTGATTTCCTACTATGAGCCAGATATTATTCTTCTAAGTGCTAGGCTTAGAGCTGTAAGTGGGAAAGATAAGATTCTTGACTCAATAAACTTTATGTTTTATTGGTGCTACAGGCTGGTATAGAGATTTTTCTTAAGTAAAATAAGTTTTAAAAATAATTTCATTTAATAATGGATATTCATATAATAATATAAATTCAGAGTGCCTGAGTAGAGTAGGTATTCTAGTTTATGAGAGATGATTTGTAAATGCATTTAGATGGAGAAGCAAAGACCTAAATAATAAAACGGAACATGCCATAACTAGAATCAATGGAAAAAGTGTGCAGGAAGAGAGCACATCCAGTGCAAAGGCCTAGAGGTAGACTACGCTGGATATGTTTGAAGGAAAGAGCCCAATTAGTTTAGAATCATGAGTGAAGGCATAGAGGGCTTTGATATAAGATCAGAGAAGTGAGCCAGCTCCTGTAAGACCTCACAGGCTTTGCTAGAAAGTTTGGATTATTTTCCTAAGTATAAATGAAGGTCATTGGAAGGTTTAAGTAATCAAGTAACATGATTATGTTCTTAAGTGATTGCTCTGGAGGCTGTACAGAGAGCCAACTTTAGAGGGAAAGAGTAAAAGAATGGAGATCGTTTAGAAGGAAATTGCAGCTGTCCAAGCAAGACACAATAATGTGGTTTGGGCTTGAGTGGAGGCAACAGGGATGGAAAGAAGTGGACAATGTGGAGAAATGTATTTGAGGTTGAATTTGAGGAATAATGGTGAGGGAAGATTCAAGGAGTTTTGGTTAAACAAACTGGGTGGATAATGGTTATTAAGATGGGGAACACTGGTGATAGGACAGAGTTGAGGGATACTTGACAATTATTTTGGGGTTTGGATAATTTTAATTTATCTCAGAAATCTAAGTAGTGATGTCAAGTTAGTAGTTGGAGATATAAGACTGGGGGTTCAAAGGACCAGTAGTGACTAGAGACATAAATTTGATAGATATGTTTATAAATGCATTCATAACAAGAGGATTTGAATATTTAGTCAATATTTACAAAGTCAGTAGTACAAGTAGAGAAAAGAAGGTGCTCTGTGACCAAAACTTTGCATAAAACCAAATATTTAGAGGTTTACTAGAAAATAATCTGAGATGGAGCTGAGGGAGAAATATTAAATATGGCAATCTAGAAGTTATTAGTTGACCTCGACAACACTCGCTTCAGTGGAGTTGTGGGAAGAAAAGACTGTTTGAGTTGAATATTTAAAATGATGTCAGGGAAGTATGATAGAGGGGCAAAAATAATTATACACTACAATGTTCTTCTTATGTAACCTAGACATAGTCCTCCTTGTGGCACTTGACTCTGTGATAATGAAATTAATTTGGGGAGAAAAATAGAGACTACAGGAGGTGAGACAAAGGAGGTAGTAAATGAATATTAATTAGTTTTTTTTAAGAAATCTGATAATGAAGGGGAAATGGATATTCTACTTTAAGAGACTAGCAGAGTAAAGGTAATGTTCTAATAGGATTGTGAAGAATTCATCAGGCTTGTGTGTAAAGTTACAGGAACTCCGATAATCCCATTGGCAGACACCATCATTTCTTGCCTGAACAGCTATAAAAACTTCTTGATTGATCTCCCTGCATCCATTCTTCCTTCTTCCCAATCAATTCTCTAAAATGTAGCCAGTAATTATCTTCAAATCTTATAATGTCATTCATCTTATCACCTTTATGTAAGGATTAAGTCCAAAGACATTAACATAGCTGTTGGGACATTGCTAATCTTTTAGATTCTTTAGATCTTAGTAACTCTATCATCCCTCTGAGAGTAATTTCCTGATTCATGAACTCAGTTATGACTTTTACCTTTATGTGTCTCAAAATGCTGTGTATTTCTTCATTTCTCTTATAATGATCACCACTTTTTTTTTTCTTTAATTGCCTTGCCTCACTAAAAGTTGTGAGCTTGTGAGTTTTATGAGGGCAGGGACCATGTCTATTTTATATAGACAGCTAACACAGAACCAGTAATCTAGGTAAACATGTGTTCAATGAATAAATGAATGAATGACTAAATCTCAAGTACAAGGATGGGTTTATGATGTAAGATGGAGAAGCATGAAAGTCAAGGCAGAATTGGGATGATGTAAGATCCAGGTCCAAGGGAAGAAAGTGGGCAAAGGTGAATAAACATGAGGTACAGAGCACAGAAATACAATTATCTTATCTAGAGGGTAATTCTCCCTTATTCCAGTCATATGGAGAACTCCTACTTACCCTTTAAAACCTAGACTGAGAAGATTTTCACAACCCCACACTCCTCATCTCCACCCAGATATAAGTATACAGTCATTTTATCTTTAACTATACATAGATTTAAAATTGTATTGATGAACTTATTACATTATATTGTAATTTATCAATAAATTAAACCTCAGGGTTTAATTTAATTTAATTGATAAATTAAATTAAAGATTGTAACCTATCCATCTCTGTATGTCCAATGCCTCACACAGACATAGCCTAGTGTGAGAATTCTGTGAATTGAACTGCCTGCCCATTCTTAATACAAAGGAAGAAACTTGATTATATGTTGAAAATGGGAGGGCAGGGCAAAGGTGGACTATTCAAAGACAGTAGAAGCAACATGGGTAGACCTAGAGGGTATTATACTAAAGGAAATAATTCAGACTGAGAAGGACAAATACCATATGATTTTACTTATATGTGGAATCTAAAAACCAAACAAATGAACAAACATAATAAAACAGAAGCAGAGTAATAGATACAGAGAACAAACAGGCGGTTGCCAGAGAGGAGGGATGTTTGCAGATGAGAGAGAGAGGTGAGGGAGATTAAGAAGTAGAGACTTTCAGTTACAACATAACTGGGTCACAGGTATTAAACGTACAGTGTGGGAAATATAATCAATTACTATGTAATATCTTTGTACGATGACAAATCGTAAATAGACTTATTGTGGTGATGATTTTGAAATGAATAGAAATATAGAATCACTATTTTGTGTACCAAGACCTAACACATTGTTGTAGATCAATTATACTTCAAAAACAGACAAACAAACTCATAAAGAAAAGATCAGATTTGCGGTTACCAGAGGAGGGAAATGGTGGGAGGGGGAATTGGATGAAGGTGGTCAAAAACTACAAACTTCCACTTATAAGACAAATAAGGTCTATGGATGTAATGTACAACATGATAAATAAAACTAACACTAGTGCATGTTATATATAGAACTTATGGACTTAAATCCTATGAATTGTTATCATAAGGGAAAATTTTCTTTTCTTTTGTATCTCTATGAGATAATAATGTTCACTAAACTTATTGTGGTAAACATTTCATGATGTATGTAAGTCAAATCATTTTTCTATATACCTTAAACTTATACAGCGTGGTATGTCAATTATAACTCAATAAAACTGGAAGATAAGTAAATAGAATAGAATAGAAGCAGTTAGTTACTAACCATTGTTCTTTAGAGTATGCTAAGTAATCAACTACGGATTAATAAAAGAATTGATGAGCAGTAGCAAATGAAGTTGGGGTCAAATATTATGACTGTGCAGTAGAATAAAATGAGCTAGTTTTATTCACTAACACTTTATTGAACACATACAATTCATGATATTAACTTAGGTACCAAAGATGAATAATAAATAACATAGTCTCTGTTTAGAAATTCACAGGC
The DNA here is from genome assembly GCF_951394435.1 of Stenella coeruleoalba. NCBI lineage: Eukaryota > Metazoa > Chordata > Mammalia > Artiodactyla > Delphinidae > Stenella > Stenella coeruleoalba. The sequence goes on along the minus strand of NC_137169.1, from coordinate 69,087,539 downwards.
AGTTTCATGACGTCCACCCACAAACACAGCAGGTATAGGAGAAACAGTAGTTAGTAGAGTTTCACATGTCTTATTAAGGTTACTTAGGTTACTCAGGATTGCTTAGGATGAGGGACCTTCTGCTGCTAAGGAAACTATGATTAGGAAGACTGGCTATAGCATTTGGGATTGATAAGGAGGTATGGGAAGTGAGATAGAAAATTGTATGCCATGTGAATAGAGAGGGATAAAAAAAGAGATACTGAGCAGGGTCAATAGAAGTAAGAAAACAGCATAGGAGATTATGGCTCAAGAGGGAATTTTTAAACAGATTTTTAAATTCTTAGCCTTCATGTTTAAGTCTGGTTAAAAAAAAAAGTTGTTAAAAAAAAAGTTGTTACAAACACTGCAGGGTCTCCAATACGTTATCTTACTGAAGAAAACAGTGATGGTCAAAAAAAAAAAAATGACTTTGGGGAAAGCTTTTGGGCAACCATTATATGTGACAATAGTGGAAACAAAATAGAATATATTCACTGATGTGAAATGACAAGTACAGATGGACACAAAAATAGTTGCTTTGCAGCTTTGAATCTAAACTTACTCTTCAGTTGTTTTGAAAGTGTTTAAATCAAGTATACCATTTTCAAAAATCTACAGAGCAGTGGCAGGGATATATTATAGAGCCAGAAAATGGTTTCAGAAAAATCAAGATATTATTACTAGAGTCAAAGATTTTTGGAGATGTTTTTGGAAAAATGTAAGCTTTCATTATGTTTCCTATCTGAAGTACATATACAATTTTTGTTAAATGGATGAAGAAAATATATGAGCCATCCATGGTATCAAACTTTCATCGAATGTAAATTAAAAAGAGGTAGATAGGTGAGTAATAATTTAGCCTGTGGACACTTGGATCATTTACCTGCTAAAGTATATAATTATAGAATGTTAATACCAAAATTAATGTATTAGAAGGGCATACTGAAATCACAACTCTTCTGTGCTTTGCTTTTCTCTGTAACTTTCAGTACACTTAGCATGATAGGATTGAAAGCATTTTGAACATGAATATAATGTTGTAAATAGTGATTTAGTGGTCACTTGGAGTTTTCAAAATATTTCTGTTGGAAAAAGAAAAAAAAAGAAGAAAAGGATTCAACTGTGTTTGTCATACATAGGATAACTCCACACATAAATCACGCTGAGCGTTCTGAATGATAAAGTGGGAAGATAGGGTGTGATTTTAGGCCGGAGCTCAAATCTCCATTTTTCAATAGGTTATAGAAAAGTGTATTCCAACCCTGATATTGAAGAAGGGCAATTTTAGTGGGCTGGCATGCAGGCTAGGGATGATGATAAGTTTACCAGATTTTAGCTCAGATAGGATTCTGTAGAACAATACAGAGCCTCTGCTCATCACGAATGGTCAATAATTTAATCACTAAGGGTTAGGTAATGGAAGCTTCCACAAAGACAGCTTTAACCAAAAGGGTCCAGAGAGCTTCTTTGTTGTTGTCCATGTGAAGTTACTGAGACGGCCACATGCCTAGAGGGGGCATGGAAGCTCTGTGCCTCTTCCCCCATAACTTGTCTATGCATCTTTTCCATTTGGCTCTTCTGAGTTGTATCCTTTTATAATAAACTGCTAATCTAGCAAGTTAACAGTTTTTCTGAGTTCAGTGCATCATTCTAGCAAATTACCTAACCCAAGGAGGGGGTCATGGGAACTCCTGATTTATAGCTGGTTGGTCATAAATACAGGTGACAACTTGGAACTTGCGATTGGTATCTGAAGTGGTGGGAGGCAATCTTATGGGACTGAGCCCTTACCCTGTAGGCCCTGTGCTAACTCCAGGTACTTAATGTCAGTCAGAATTGCTGGGTGTTAGTCGGGTTTGTGAGTAGAAGAGAAACAGGGGAGTGTTTTCCTTTAGCAGACATGTAGACTCTTCCAAAATTGAAACTTTATGAGCCATTATGGTGACATAGCAAAAGGGCAGAGTCTCAGAAGACTGGAGAAATTAGAGTTTAGGCGGTTGCTATAGAACATTTAAGAAAGAGACTCAGAAAAGGGATGATATAATGAAGGTCTCAGTAAAATTGAAGAGAAGGTAAAATAATCTGCATGAGCATGTGGAATAGTGGAAAGTTAGGAGAATGAGAAAAAGGGAAGTTTTTGTGTTCATAATAATCCAATTTAAGTAATGACAGACCTGCAAGTGGTGCAAAAATGGGCTTCCAAAAGGGAGTAGAATCCATACTTTAAAAAAATTTAAATTAAGCTGTTAAATGGGGGAAACAACAGCCCAAAGATTAAATTTCAGAGAAATCTCAAAGAAATCTCAAAGACCTACAGGCCTCTGAACTACTGTTGGGTGACCATGCCACATCTTTCACAACTAAGTTCATCACCTTCTTTAGGGGTGTGTGTGCTGTTGTTTGTATGTCTATGAGGGGAGATGCAAGGTTGTTGGAAGAAGACAAGAGGGGGAAATGGTTACTAAATTCATTATATATTTTAATTTGCAATCTTTTTTGCTTAACCATATTTTATTTTTACAAAATTTTTAAAAACTTACTTTTTACGCTAGTAGTAGTCTCTCGTGGGCATACCTTAAGCAGGTTAAAACAATAGAATTCTAACTTTGGCACAAAGCAAATTTATTAAGCACTCACTGTATTTAAGTATCAACCTCTATAAAAATATCTTTATGAAACACCAGTTCAAAGGACAATCCCTTTTCCATAGAACTCATTACTATAGCACTTAATAATCACTTCTATATCAGGTAGCATGAAAAAATCTTGTAGCAAATTCTTGAAATCAGGGTAGAAATTAACTAAATACTTGAGATTATTTTAACATTTCAAATTTTACAGTGCTCTGAACTTTTATGAGAATTACATCCTTAATTCTCAAATTTTGGAGTCAAACAGACCTAGGTTCAAATCTCAGCTCAGTCATTTACTATGTTACAGTTAAGATTTATTTTCTTTGTTCATTTATACCTAAGCATTCTGGATAAAGTTATTTTGTCAATTTAGTCTCTTAAATATAAGATTTATTAGAAAATCAACTTCACCTCGCTTACAAATAAGGGAATGTATTGATTTATGTAATAGGAGATTTCAGAAGTAAGGCCAACTTTAGAGTTTGGCTGATCCAATGATCCAATAATGTTATGGAGAACGGTTTAGGTATATCTCTTCATTCTGTCTTTCATGTATCAAAAAATGATCATTAATGGTTTTCAGACTAATCACATGATTCCTAATCCAGATGAAGAGAGTGGTCGGTGAGAAGGCACACCTATTCGTTAACTATCAATGAAAAATCTCAAGCATTATTGGACCAAGGAGGGAGACAGTCAATCCCAAATTATAAATCTTCTACATAATGCTGGAGGTAATGTTTCCCAAAGGAAAATCTAGGTGTTGTTAGGAGTACAAAAGAAGCAAGAAATGCTAAATACAATGACATCAATAAATTTTCACTTCCCCTAACTACTTCAAAAGGTTTTTCCAAAGACTATTTCTGTCTTGTTCAATTTTACAACATAATACAGAGATTGGCACATAATATATGTTCAATTAAAATTGAATGAATTAAAAGTTTTTTGTTAGAATTAAATGAATAAACTATCTAATATATAGGCCATAAACTCTGCATATATTTGTTTCTTTTCAGTTTACATGTAAAGACATTGAGTTTCAAAAATATTAAGCAGTTTTCCCAATATGACATATTTAAGTAGCAATGCTGAGGTGAAAATACAAGTTTATACATTCAAAGATAGTAATTCCCAATTTTTAGAATATGAGAACCCCTTTTCATTGTAAAAAATATAAATCATACCTATTCATATGATGAGATGTATTCTTGACATCTTTGATAATATACAAAATTAAAAGTAACTGTTTTTATTAACACTTTTTGAGACAATATGTATACCTAATAATCATAGCAGAATTTATGTCATTCTTAATTATTCTTGTGTCAAAGTTATGCTTATTAATGTGTGTATATGTATGTATGTATGTACACATAGATATGTACATAGGTGTGGATTATAAAAACTATGTCCTTACACGAGCAAGGACAAGTATTACACAAGTTTATACAAGTATTACACAAGTTTATAAACTCTGATCTATAAATTTGAAGTGTATGTGTATGTGAAAGGAATATTAATTAATGATTGGCGAAGATAGGAATTCTCAGACCTTTACAATGTAATGTAATATGTGAGGTTTGTAATCAAAGGATTGCAAAATCATTATTATTTTAATTATTGGTTTGTAATCAAAGGATTTTAATTATCGGTTTGTAATCAAAGGATTTTAATTCTTGGTTTGTAATCAAAGGATTGCAAAATCATTATTATTTTAATTATTGGTACCTGTACCTTTGACATAATACCCATATAAAAACAAATGTATATATAACAAATTTAAAGCTCTACAATTTCTGATTTATAAATGTACATACAAGTTTACTTCTAAATATTTACATGAAAAGAAAAGTCAAAAAAATTTACTCTTTCGACTGAACTATATCAAAGATCCAACTACACTGAAATGTTTTTTCTAAAAAAGAGAACTAGAACCATCCACTTTTTACTTAGATATTTACTGTAATTTAGATATTCTTAAATGGTCCTTGCATATTTCTCTACATCTTTCTGAGTAGCATCTGTCCCACACCTATGGCCACATATGATGCTCAATGTATCAATGACTGATATTTGAGACATATTTTATGATTGTTGTAAGTAGATTCTTATTGTCTTAAGCTATTATCACCACCAAATTTGACATGGATTAAATAGGAAGAATCCTTAAAAAAAATTACTTTCAGGGTCAAAATAAATGACTGATGTCAACATATTCAATCAAATGAATGGCTTATTACAGTGGTTCTCAAGTGGAGGTGATATTGTCCCCCAGGCTATATTTGGGACCATCTGGAGGCATATTTGGTGGTCACAATTGAGGTATATTACTGTAATCTAGTAGGCAGAGACCAGGGAAGCTGCCAAACACCCTACAATGTATAAGACAGACTCTTACAACAAAGAATTATCTGGTTCAGAATATCAATAGCGCTGAGGTTAAGAAACCCTTGTTTACTGCATTATTCTACTTTAAAACTCTGAAATGACTACTTAACTTTTCTGTGAAAATAAGAGTAAAAGTACCTAACATCAGTCTTACATGGATTTAGAATTCATTAGGAAGAAATGGTGACATGATATTCAGAGAAGAAAAAAATCTAAAAATTGTGCATCTATGTTTCTATGTATACATACACGTTTATAAGCATAGTTTGAAAAAGGAACACATTTCACTACAGAGTGTATATATTTTGTTAAACTTATTTACAAGTGATTATGTTCAGTCAAGAAATATTAATTTGTAGGACAGAGTCAAGAATTCCGCGATGTATATTGGAAGTTAGAACTTTGCAAATATTGTAGACTTTGATCTGAGTGAACTACTGCAGAAAGGCACTTTTGTTAAGATACAGTTGTCTTTTAAATTGCTAAAACTCATTGAAGAGATAACTACAAATCTGCTCTTCCATCAAGTGCCAGTTGCAGAGCCTTTTTTTAGACATAAACACAGATAACATGAAGAATAATAATATATCTCAAGGGATATTATAAGTATAATTCCTTCGAGGGTGCATATAATGTCATAAATTGTAGGAGCAAACTCAAACGGTTTAGTCATAGGAACCCTGAGATGAAATTACAGCTTTTATAATCCCCTGAGAAGATATTCTTTTGGTATAATGGAAATTGTAGTCGTTTAGAAATACTCTGCTCCCTTGGCCCCAGAAAAGTACAATGGTCATTTGAAGATTGAAAAACACTAAGCAGGTGTCTGAAAAGTGAGTTGAACTGATCATAAGAATAATAGAAAAATTATATTTAAGTCATTATGGTATCTACTAAATATAGTATGGTACTCTTTCTAAAATAAGAGTTACAAGATACCCCTACATAATTACAGCTGTAAGAAGAGATATTACAGGTGTAAACATAAAGATGCTAAAATACATATTGCTAAAGTTTAGCCAGCTTTGCCTTATATATATAAAAGACATTTATAGCCACATGAGAAGACACTCTTTATATTAAATGTCAGTAGCTAAATAAGAAAATGTACCAGATTAAAAAGAATAAAATTAAATATCGTGGGGTGCTGAAATAGCATAAAGTTCACAAAATATTATAATCATGCATATACTTAAATTTTGAGGTAGAAGAATCCCAAGGTATAGTGCTCAACTTCAAAACTTGTATTTGGCGTGAATTATATAATGTACATACTAATTCAGTGAGAGTAATCCAATAAGAAGATAAGTTTGGTAAACGTTTCAAGTATATAATGGATGAATATAAGCAGATAATAAATAAATGAATGAATTTTAAGCAGGGAAGTATAATCTGTTATGTGTAATATAATTTTCCATTAAAGTAAATTTTCATAATTTTCCATTAAAGTACTCACAATCCTGAGGGTTAAAAAAAGTTTGATCATATATTTACACAACTAAGCCAATGTTTATAGAATATTTTGAGGTTTTCATAAATTGAACTAAAGGAAAAAATAAGTTGCTATTAGAAGATCCTATCTGAAAGAGGTCAAAATCTCAAGAATTTTTAATTCATTTTAGTTTCTTCATTTTCCATAAGAAGAAATCTAAACACAAATTTCATTAAATGATTCATTATCTAAGTAGATCCGGGCACAGGCTTGTTAACGTCATGTTTTAAATCTGCAGTTAGTGTTTCTCTGGAAGCCAATATTGTGTAATAAATGAATTTAAAGCAATTTGGCCATGAAAATTACTTTTTTAAAGTTACATTTATATAATATATACTTTCTTCCTTCAGCAAATAAAATAAATATATAGAAGATACTTAATGGTCTGCAGTCAGAGTAAAAAAAAACAGGTTCTAGGATGTTAGGGTTAGGAGTAGGAAATAAAACTCGTTACTCTTTGATTTAAATCTTGTCAGGGCTTATATTTTTACATAGGTAATTAAGTTGGCTCCAAAAGCAAATTGAATTGTTTTGTCTAATGACATTGGAAGGATTTTATTGTCTAATAACGAATTATCTAGACCATTGCCACTATTGTTTTATTTACTGCTACATTATAAATTGCCACTACTTATAAGCCATTGACTTACAATTCATGTATGGCTTTTAAACATAATCAATATCATCAACATAAATAATAATAAAAATTCAGGCATTTAGATCTTCCTTAAAATAAAATGTATTATTTTTTCCTGCATTATTGAGGAGATCACAACAATAACAAAGATATGCAAAAATGCATAAACATAAAGCCATTGTTTCAAATGACTTCAACTTTTCTCCTTAGAATCTCAGTGAATTCAGTTACGCATTCCAAGTATCTCTTTATTTTGGTGAGGCTGACAAATGGAAAGTAACCTGAATTGGTTATCACCAGATTTTTTTACTTTTGTAAAATATAAAAATATAGATTTGCAGAATTTCATAGTCTTGACAACTTTTTATTTTTCAATAATGTAAACAAAAAGCTAATGCCTAAGATTCAAAATAATTTCATAAAAGAAAAAGAAACTTTAACATCCAAAATGTAGGAAAAATAAAGAAGATATAACATAGACTAAGCCTTTGAATTGAATTGAATACATAGACTATTAGAAGAAACTCACATTGTTGAATGAGGTAATAGATTCAGCTACATCTATAAGACACCAATCACTCTGACACACACAAGCACAAAGTAATTGTTTAACATGTAGGGAATGCATGTATTTTTGTTGTGTGTGAAAGATGTCTGGCGGTAGTCTGGGTTTGGTGTGGAGAACACACATTCATCACTTACCCAGGTTTTTTTTACATTGCTGCTCTCTCAGTAGAGTATTACCTCAGACTGCAAAAATGGCTACTTGAGCACCAAACATCACATATATTGTGATGCATTTCACACTACAGAAAAACTAGAAGAGTGACCTCTCTCCCCCAAGGGAGATTTCTTAGAGGTCTCACATAATACTACCATTATCACATCATTGGCTAGAATTTAGCCACATGGCCACATCCAGTTGTAAGAGAAACTACGAAATGTAATCTTCTTGATGGGTGGAACAGTGCCCCAATAAAAACTGAGATTCAATTACTAAAGAATTAAATAGAGATTGATATTAAAGGTTGTGCTTTTTTTTTTTTCCATTTTGAAGCTGATACAAACTTATCATTCCACAATTCTGTATCCAGAAGGTTTGGAAACTTTAATCTAAATGTTATTCAGTGAGTATAATCTAATCTCAAGGAGTATTGCATAGTGGGGAAGAATGTTTGAGTGGAAGTAAGGAGACTAAAGGAACTTTGAACATTTTACATACAATTTTCTACATCTCAGATTCTTAACCTGTAACATGAAATCAATACTTCATTCAACAAATTGTTCATTCAACCAATACATATTGAGTGCTTCTTGTATATGATCTACTTTCAAATAATGCTAGCATCTCTATTTGCATCCCAAAAGCAGAGGCTAATTATTGTAGAAAAGAGAATCGGTAGGTCAATAATTATTTCTTCATCAACCAGGAAGGAAACAAAACTTTCAGTTTAATGTAGTTCCAGGAGAAGGGTATTAGAACTCATCATGAGCCCTTAGTCTTAAATGGAGAACATGAGACATCTATTAGAGAGACACACTTTCTCCCAATTAATCATAAATACACAAGTAGCTCCAAGCTGCTTTGCCAACTTCAAATCTCAGTTGTGCTTATTTTGAGAAAGGACTCGGGTTCATTTTATTTTAATTCAAATTGCTTTGTGGTTTTCAGTGCAAGTGTCATTGACTCTGTAGTTTTCCTATGTTGAATTGCCAACAAAGGTTGTATAAATTTCCCCTAAGGAATATCACTTTTTAAAAAGGAAGTTGGAAGCCTTTTGGCTGAAGAATAAAAACTGAAGAAGAAAATGTGAAGCACAGTATTAACATAAACCCTTTGATCATTCAAGACATTGATCATTTGGAATAAAATCAATAGAGCAGAATATTTCACAGTGTTGTTTTCCCCTGACTATAATGATATTGTTTTAAATAATGTCATTTTGTAAAGCAAAATTATAGCGCTTTCAGATTTTAATTTCATTATGTACTTAAAAATCATCTACCCTAATGCACCAAATTACCATTAATTTTCTGATTATTAATATTATCTCAAATTGTTCTATATTTAGGGAAGCAATGAAATAGTACTATTGTTCTGTGCTAGATGGTATTTTAGTTTTTAAAAGAAGGCATAACACTATGGGGGTTTAATAATTATTTAATATTTATTTACCCAGATTCTTCAAATATGTAAAATAAGTCAAAGCATTAACTGTTTGAGACACTACATAGAGTATTGAATAAATGACTACTTCATGATATTGTAAGTAATTCCATAGTTGTATATTGTATTCCTATAGTAATATAGAAATTAGAATAACTGGGAATTATTCCGTCTGTTCATTTTATTTTATACTATATTGTTTCTTAATTATCATAGAGGTGTTTTAAAATAACAAGAATTAAAAGATTTTAATCTGTGGATGTGTATCTAAGTTCTTACTCTAAATATATGTGAGATATAGTCTTATGAAGGATATAGCACAACTTTAATAATTTTTCTAAAGTAAATGAGGTTTTGTTACTGTTGTTGTTTGTCTGTTTGTTCTTTTTAAAATCCCTACAATTGCAATGCTATAGCAAAAAACATAGGATCCAATCCTAGATAAGGTTCTAACTAAGAGAGGTTGAAACACCAGTATCACCTCAATATCCACAAATTGTTGTTCATTTATGAACGAAAGAGGAATCTCTTAGATCAGGATACAATAACATGTAGGATTTTCCAAACATAGTATATTAGTTTCCTAGGCCTGCTGTTTCAAAGGACCACAAACTGGGTGCTTGAAACAACAAAAATGTATTCTCTCACAGTCCTGGAGATTAGAAGTCCAAAATCAAAGTGAGAATCGGGCCACGTTGCCTCCAAAGCCTATAGGAGAAGATCCTTCTTTGCCTCTTCTAGTTTCTGGTAGCCCCAGGCATTCTGTGGCTGTGACAGCATAGCTCCCATCCCTGCTTCCATTTTCAAATGGCCATCTTCCCTCCAGCTGTGTATCTTCACATGGTGCTCTCCTCTCTGTTTCTCTTTGTCTAAATTTTCCTCTCTTATAAAGACTCCAGTCAAATTTGATTAGGGAATACTCTAATTACCTCATCTTAACTTGATTAAATCTGCAAACACCCTGTTTTCAAGTCACACTCACAGCTACTGGAGATTAGGACTTCAATATAACTTTTGGGGAACATGACTCAACCCATAATACATTCTTAACCATAAGATACAATTTTTTCAAAGACAATACCAATACCTATATTCCACAAATTACACTTTTGAAGAAAATGCTAGAGTAGCTAAATTAGTGCTTCTCAGAGTATGGTCCACCCTGCCGAAGAGGCAAAAGACTTTTTCTTCCCTCTTTGTTTCGTGGTGTGCGAGGAGAGGGGATTAAGAGCGCTGCTTAAAGGAGCTCCAGAGACGGGCACGAGCTGCGGCTAACAGCGCGGACCCCAGAGACGGGCATGAGACGCTAAGGCTGCTGCTGCTGCTGCCACCAAGAAGCCTGTGTGCGAGCACAGGTCACTCTCCACACCTCTCCTCCCAGGAGCCTGTGCAGCCCGCCACTGCCAGGGTCCCGGTATCCAGGGACAACTTCCCCGGGAGAACGCATGGCCACCTCAGGCTGGTGCAACGTCACGCTGGTCTCTGCCGCCGCAGGCTCGCCCCGCACTCCTTACCCCTCCCTCCCCCCGGCCTGAGTGAGCCGAAGCCCCTGAATCAGTAGCTCCTTTAACCCCGTCCTGTCTGAGCGAAGAACAGACGCCCTCCGGCGACCTACACGCACAGACGGGACCAAATCCAAAGCTGAGCCCTGGAAGCCGTGCGAGCAAGAAGAGAAAGGGAAATCTCTCCCAGCAGCCTCAGGAGCAGCGGATTAAAGCTCCACAATCAACTTGATGTGCCCTGCATCTGTGGAATACCTGAATAGACAACGAATCATCCCAAATTGAGGAGGTGGACTTTGAGAGCAAGATTTATTATTTTTTCCCCTTTTCCTCTTTTTGTGAGTGTGTATGTGTATGCTTTTGTGTGAGATTTTGTCTGAATATCTTTGCTTTCACCATTTGTCTTAGGGTTCTATCCGTCCGCTTTTTTTGTTTGTTATTTTGGGTTTTTTTTACTTAAATTTTTTTTCTTCATAATTATTTTTTTATTTAATAACTTTATTTTATTTTATCTTACTTTATTTTACTTTTTTTTTAAAATCCTCTTTCTTTCTTTCTTTCTACTTTTTCTCCCTTTTATTCTGAGCCATGTGGATGGAAGTCTCTTGGTGCTGGAGCCAGGAGTCACTGCTGTGCCAATGAGGTGGGAGAGCCAACTTCAGGACACTGGTCCACAAGAGACCTTCCAGCTCCACGTAATATCAAACGGTGAAAATCTCCTAGAGACCTCCATCTCAACACCAACACCCAGCTTCACTCAACGACAGGCAAGCTCCAGTGCTGGACACCCTATGCCAAAAAACTAGCAAGACAGGAACACAACCCCACCCATTAGCAGAGAGGCTGCCTAAAATCATAATATGTCCACAGACACCCCAAAACACAGCCATTAGCAGAGAGGCTGTCGAAAATCATAGTAAGTTCACAGACACCCCAAAACACAGCACAAGACATGGACCTGCACACCAGAAAGACAAGATCCAGCCTCATCCACCAGAACACAGGCACTAGTCCCCTCCACCAGGAAGCCTACACAACCCACTGAAACAACTTTAGCCACTGGGGAGAGACACCAAAAACAACGGGAGCTACGAACCTGCAGTGTGCAAAAAGGAGACCCCAAACACAGTAAGATAAGCAAAATGAGAAGACAGAAAAACACACAGCAGATGAAGGAGCAAGATAAAAACCCACCAGACCTAACAAATAAAGAGGAAATAGGCAGTCTACCTGAAAAAGAATTCAGAATAATGATAGTAAAGATGATCCAAAATCGTGGAAATAGAATAGAGAAAATGCAAGAAACATTTAACAAGGACCTACAAGAACTAAAGATGAAACAAGCAATGATGAACAACACAATAAATGAAATTAAAAATGCTCTAGAAGGGATCAATAGCAGAATAACTGAGGCAGAAGAATGGATAAGTGACCTGGAAGATAACATAGTGGAAATAACTACTGAAGAGCAGAATAAAGAAAAAAGAATGAAAATAACTGAGGCTAGTCTCAGAAACCTCTGGGACAACATTAAACTCACCAACATTCGAATTATAGGGGTTCCAGAAGAAGAAGAGAAAAAGAAAGGGACTGAGAAAATATTTGAAGAGATTATAGTTGAAAACTTCCCTAATATGGGAAAGGAAATAATTAATCAAGTCCAGGAAGCACAGAAGGTCCCATACAGGATAAATCCAAGCAGAAATATGCCAAGACACATATTAATCAAACTGTCAACAATTAAATACAAAGAAAACATATTAAATGCAGCAAGGAAAAAACAACAAATAACACACAAGGGAATCCCCATAAGGTTAACAGCTGATCTTTCAGCAGAAGCTCTGCAAGCCAGAAGGGACTGGCAGGACATATTTAAAGTGATGAAGGAGAAAAACCTGCAACCAAGATTACTCTAACCAGCAAGGGTCTCATTCAGATTTGATGGAGAAATTAAAACCTTTACAGAGAAGCAAAAGCTGAGAGAGTTCAGCACCACCAAACAAGCTTTACAACAAATGCTAAAGGATCTTCTCTAGGCAAGAAACACAAGAGAAGGAAAAGACCTACAATAACAAACCCAAAACAATTAAGAAAATGGGAATAGGAACATACATATCGATAATTACCTTGAATGTAAACACATTAAATGCTCCACCAAAAGACATAGACTGGCTGAATGGATACAAAATCAAGACCCATATATAAGCTGTCTACAAGAGACCCATTTCAGACCTAGAGACAAATACAGACTGAAAGTGAGGGGATGGAAAAAGATATTCCATGCAATTGGAAACCAAAAGAAAGCTGGAGTAGCAATTCTCAAATCAGACAAAATAGACTTTAAAATAAAGACTATTAGAAGAGACAAAGAAGGACACTACATAATGATCAAGGGATCCATTCAAGAAGAAGATATAACAATTGTAATTATTTATGGACCCAACATTGGAGCACCTCAATACATAAGGCAAATACTAACAGCCATAAAAGAGGAAATCGACAGTAACACATTCATAGTAGGGGACTTTAACACCCCACTTTCACCAATGGACAGATCATCCAAAATGAAAATAAATAAGGAAACACAAGCTTTAAATGATACATTAAACAAGATGGACTTAATTGGTATTTATCGGAAATTCCATCCAAAAAGAACAGAATACACATTTTTCTCAAGTGCTCATGGAACATATCTTGGGTCACAAATCAAGCCTTGGTAAATTTAAGAAAATTAAAATTGTATCAAGTATCTTTTCCAACCACAACACTATGAGACTAGCTATCAATTACAGGGAAAGATCTGTAAAAAATACAAACACATGGAGGCCAAACACTACACTACTTAATAACGAAGTGATCACTGAAGAAATGAAAGAGGAAATCAAAAAATACCTAGAAACAAATGACAGTGGAGACACGATGACCCAAAACCTATGGGATGCAGCAAAAGCAGTTCTAAGAGGGAAGTTTATAGCAATATAATCCTACCTTAAGAAACAGGAAACATCTCAAATAAACAACCTAACATTGCACCTAAAACAATTAGAGAAAGAAGAACAAAAAACCTCAAAGTTAGCAGAAAGAAAGAAATCATAAAGATCAGATCAGAAATAAATGAAAAAGAAATGTAGGAAACGACAGCAAAGATCAATAAAATAAAACTGGTTTTTTGACAAGATAAACAAAATTGATAAGCCATTAGCCAGATTCATCAAGAAAAAAAGGGAGAAGACTCAAATCAATAGAATTAGCAATGAAAAAGGAGAAGTAACAACTGACACTGCAGAAATACAAAAGATCATGAGAGATTACTACAAGCAACTCTATGCCAATAAAATGGACAACCTGGAAGAAATGGACAAATTCTTAGAAATGTAAAACCTGCCAAGACTGAATAAGGGAGAAATAGAAAATATGAACAGATGAATCACAAGCACTGAAATTGAAACTGTGATTAAAAATCTTCCAACAAACAAAAGCCCAGGACCAGATGGCTTCACAGGTGAATTCTATCAAACATTTAGAGAAGAGCTTACACCAATTCTTCTCAAATTCTTCCAAAATATAGCAGAGGGAGGAACACTCCCAAACTCATTCTACGAGGCCACCATCACCCTGATACCAGAACCAGACAAGAATGTCACAAAGAAAGAAAACTACAGGCCAATATCACTGATGAACATAGATGCAAAAATCAAAAAAATCAAGTGGGGTTTATTCCAGGAATGCAAGGATTCTTCAATATACGCAAATCAATCAATGTGATACACCATATTAACAAATTGAAGGAGAAAAACCATATGGTCATCTCAATAGATGTAGAGAAAGCTTTTGACAAAATTCAACACCAATTTATGATAAAACCCTGCAGAAAGTAGGCATAGAGGGAACTTTCCTCAACATAATGAAAGCCTTATATGACAAACCCATAGCCAACATCATCCTCAATGCTGAAAAACTGAAAGCATTTCCACTAAGATCAGGAACAAGACAAGGTTACCCACTCTCACCACTCTTATTCTACATAGTTTTGGAAGTTTTAGCCATAGCAATCAGAGAAGAAAAGGAAATAAAAGAAATCCGAAACGGAAAAGAAGAAGTAAAGCTGTCACTGCTTGCAGATGACATGATACTATACATAGTGAATCCTAAAGATGCTACCAGAAAACTACTAGAGCTAATCAATGAATTTGGAAAAATAGTAGGATACAAAATTAATGCACAGAAATCTCTGGCATTCCTATATACTAATGGTGAAAAATCTGAAAGTGAAATCAAGAAAACACTTCCATTTACCACTGCAACAAAAAAAGAATAAAATATCTAGGAATAAACCTACCTAAGGAGACAAAAAACTGTATGCAGAAAATTGTAAGACACTGATGAAAGAAATTAAAGGTGATACAAATAGATGGAGAGATATGCCATGTTCTTGGATTGGAAGAATCAACATTGTGAGAATGACTTTACTACCCAAAGCAATCTACAGATTCAATGCAATCCCTATTAAACTACCACTGGCATTTTTCACAGAACTAGATCAAAAAATTTCACAATTTGTATGGAAACACAAAAGACATGGAATAGCCAAAGCAATCTTGAGAATGAAAAACGGAGCTGGAGGAATCAGGCTCCCTGACTTCAAACTATACTACAAAGCTACAGTAATCAAGACAGTATGGTACTGGCACAAAAACAGAAATATAGATCAATGGAACAGGATAGAAAGCCCAGAGATAAACCCACACACATATGGTCACCTTATCTTTGATAAAGGAGGCAGGAATGTACAGTGGAGAAAGGACAGCCTCTTCAATAAGTGGTGCTGGGAAAACTGGATAGGTACATGTAAAAATATGAGATTAGAACACTCCCTAACGCCATACACATAAATAAGCTCAAAATGGATTAAAGACCTAAATGTAAGGCCAGAAGTTATCAAACTCTTAGAGGAAAACATAGGCAGAACACTCTATGACATAAATCATAGCAAGATCCTTTTTGACCCACCTCCTGGAGAAATGGAAATAAAAACAAAAATAAAGAAATGGAACCTAATGAAACTTAAAATCTTTTGCACAGTAAAGGAAACCATAAACAAGACCAAAAGAGAACTCTCAGAATGGAAGAGAATATTTTCAAATGAAGCAACTGACAAAGGATTAATCTCCAAAATTTACGAGCAGCTCAGGCAGCTCAATAACAGAAAAACAAACAACCCAATCCAAAATGGGCGGAAGACCTAAATAGACATTTCTCCAAAGAAGATATACAGAGTGTCAACAAACACATGAAATAATGCTCAACGTCATTAATCATTAGAGAATGCAAATCAAAACTACAATTAGATATCATCTCACACTGGTCAGAATGGCCATCATCAAAAAATGTAGAAACAATAAATGCTGGAGAGGGTGTGCGTAAAAGGGAACACTCTTGCACTGCTGGTGGGAATGTGAATTGGTACAGCCACTATGGAGAACAATATGGAGGTTCCTTAAAAAACTACAAATAGAACTACCATATGACCCAGCAATCCCACTACTAGGCATATACGCTGAGAAAACCATAATTCAAAAAGAGTCATGTACCAAAATGTTCTTTGTAGCTCTATTGACAATAGCCAGGAGATGGAAACAACATAAGTGACCATCATCGGATGAATGGATAAAGAAGATGTGGCACATGTATACAATGGAATATTACTCAGCCATAAAAAGAAACAAAGTTGAATTATTTGTAGTGAGGTGGATGGACCTAGAGTCTGTCATACAGAGTGAAGTAAGTCAGAAAGAGAAAGACAAATACCATATGCTAACACATATATACGGAATCAAAGAAAAAAAAATGTCATGAAGAACCTAGGGGTAAGACAGGAATAAAGACACAGACCTACTAGAGAATGGAATTGAGGATATGGGGAGGGGGAAGGGTAAGCTGTGACAAAGTGAGAGAGTGGCATGGACATATATACACTACCAAACGTAAAATAGATAGCTAGTGGGAAGCAGCCTCATAGCACAGGGAGATCAGCTCAGTGCTTTGTGACCACCTAGAAGGGTGGGATAGGGAGGGTGGGAGGGAGACACAAGAGGCAAGAGATATGGGAACATATGTATATATATAACTGATTCACTTTGTTATAAAGCAGAAACTAACACACCATTGTAAAGCAATTATACTCCAATAAAGATGTAAAAAAAAAAAAAAGTAGTCTGTAATTACCTGTATGGGAAAAGAATCTAAAAAAAATGTGGGTATATGTATATATATAACTGAGTCAATTTGCTGTACAGCAGAAACTAACACAACATTTAAAATCAACTGTACTGCAATATATTGTTTTTTAAAGTATGGTACACAGACCTGTGTCTCTTTTGAAATATTTTACCGTTCCACATTGAGATTAATTAAAAAATTGAGAGTCCATATTTTATAAACTTTTATAAAAATCTATCAAAGTAATTTAACTCTCCATATTACTACATAGTTACCCAAGACAGTCTGGTCAATTTAGGTTAGGAAAAGAGGATATTCCTCTAGTTTTAAAGTGGACTTCTAGTAGCTTATAGCAGAAAGTGTTGGTCAAATTCACACAAGTGTGTAAACATGATGTACGCAAAAAGGTTTTGATTGGGATATTTGCATATTGATAGACTGTTTTGCAGGATTCATTTCCAGTTTCCTTACCCTGCTAGGAAGAGAAAGTCTGAGCTCTCTACTCCTGTTTGCATAATGAGAGAAGGGGCCTGGGGAGCTGGACTTGTGGTCTAACCCCAGACTGTCTTTAAAAATCTTGATTCTTAATAACACTAAGCTCAGGGTATAGTAGTAGGGGAGGCAGTCGTGATGATAATAATAATTATGTTATTGTTAGATAACATACATCAGTGGACGATAAGGTAACGTTTAATCCTGAAAGGTGTGAGACAGTCATATTCCGACATCTGCGTGGAGCAGCTTTCATAAAAGCCTACAGAGAGTGACAAAAATGAAGATTGCTTGACAGAGAGAAAAATAGAGGGAAACTTATTTGATAGCTTTCTGTTTTCATGGTTTCAGTTTCTTCTTAAGGCTTGTCTGAATTCCTGCCCTTGAGGTCCGTGAGATCTTCCTCTATTCTAATAATGAAGCCACCCTTTTTGCTTAGGGTGTGGTTGTTAGAGGTATTCAAGGAACTTTGATTAAAATAATACTTTCCATATATCACCTTGTTCTTAAAACCTTCAATGAGCGACCATGGCTTACAGAAGGGTTTCTCACCCTTAGCACTCTTGACACTTTGGACTGGATCATTGTCGTGGGAGCTGTTCTGCGTATTGTGAGATGTTTAGCAGCACCCCTGGCCTCTACCTTCCATGTGCCACAAGCACCCGGAGTTGTGACAACCAAAATTCTCCATGGTCAGACCCCCTATCCCCCCGAAGGGGACAAAAATTGCCCCTTGTTGAGAACCACTGGCCTATAGGATAAGCCTAATGCCAACTAACAGTAGCCATAAGAGATGCCATTGGGATCTCCTCCTGGCATTTTTTTCTTTAATTCATTATGTCGCAAAATTGAAAGTCCCTTCCTGGGCTCACTCAAAGCCAGGAAGTCATCAGCACTGCAGTCACAGGCCATACATCCTTCTGTTCTTGCTGGCTGCCTTCTCTCTGGACAAGTTTCTAGGCCCTTCAAAACAATGAGTTCCTAGACCTTCCCTAGAGACTTCTTATACTTTGACTGCCTACTTTTTCCCTCAGCTTTATATGCTCCTCTGCTTCAAATTTTCCACCGTGTTCATAATCAGACTGGGAAAAATTCCATTTAATCATCACCTCTATAGAGACCCACAGGCACATAGACAAGCAGCTGTTGTAACAATGTTCACTGAATCTCCACTCCATACCCTCCAAGGCTGTTACTAAAGGCTCAAGGTCTCTGACAGGTACAGTTGTATAATTTTGTGAAGGAACATTTGCATATTGCCCTCATCAAACAATTGTATTTACCTTTGTCTCAGTCAAGATGGCTACAACGATCTTAGATTAATTTCTTTAGGTGGAACACTTCCTGAAATCCTCTGGCTGAGGCAACAGAACATATGCATTAAAAGGTAAGGTTTCGGGCTTCCCTGGTGGCGCAGTGGTTGAGAGTCTGCCTGCCAATGCAGGGGACACGGGTTCGAGCCCTGGTTTGAGAGGATCCCACGTGCCGCGGAGCGGCTGGGCCCGTGAGCCACAACTACTGAGCCTGCGCGTCTGGAGCCTGTGCTCCGCAACGAGAGGCCGCGACAGCGAGAGGCCCGCGCACCGCTACGAAGAGTGGCCCCCTTTCGCCGCAATTAGAGAAAGACCTCACATAGAAACGAAGACCCAACACAGCCAAAAATAAATAAATAAATTTAAAAGCTCAGCTCTCTTAAAAAAAATAAATAAGTAAAAAATAAAAGGTAAGGTTTCTGGTAACTACAAAATGTAGAAGTAGAGCCATTCACGGGGCATAGTCATCCTTCCTGGCCTCAGTAGGTTTCACACTGAGAGGATGTCAGGACCACCTGGGTAGTGTCTCCAGGCCATCCACTAGCTTATTTATCTAACAAATATTTATTGGTCATCTGCTATACTATGTGATATACAGCATTCTAGGAATTGAGAATTCAGAACTGAAAAAAAAAGGAAAATTCTTGTCTAAACTTATAACATTTAAAGAGAGTCATATATAAAGCTTGTAGGCACATGAACAAATAAGATAACCCCACCCAAATCCACCAGTGGAGCTGGGAAGGCAGGGTGGATATTTTAGATAACATGACCTTAGAGGGAGTTTTTGAAAAGGAGACAAGTGAATTGAAACTTAGTGATGAGAGGGAGGGAGCCACATGAAGATCTGGAGAAAGATCATTAAAGGAAGACAGGGCACAGAGGCAAAATCTCTGATGTGTTTTCAGTGTAGCTGAAGACTAATAAAAAAGGACAGAATGTTAAGTAAGCTTAAAGAGAAAAGAAGGGGCCAAACCATCTGAGGAATTTGGGATTTATTCTAATCACAATGAGAAAACATTGGTTGATTTTAAACATGTGGTTAATAGGATCAGAATCACAATTTTAAATTTTTAATTTGGTTATGACTGATGTCCCAGAAATAGTCACATAGAGCAAGGCTGCATTTCTCTGTGTCCTTTCCTGGCACAATGGTCCCCGCTGAAATATTTGGGCAGTCATTGTCATCCAGAAATCTCCTATTTTCCCTATAGAGACAGACCCTCGATTGCAGAATCAGGATTTCATGTTTACTTTGACTTTTCTGGATAAGACACTAGTAAAGCTATTTTTGGAATTTCATGTGTTTCTGAATATGTAGGAATAATGTGCGAAATTCGTTGGCTTTTGTACCATAAATTTGAGGAGAAATAGATAAGAACAGCAAATAGGCCAAGAGCTCCTCAGCTGGCAGAGTTTTACACCATAGTATTAGCAGTTTTGTGCTTTCTTCCCTCAGTAAAATAGACAGTATTGACACCTTGTCAGTATAAATTAGATTCCACAGCCCTGTATTTTATAGGTAAAGGGAATGGGAATAGCTTCAAACTCCTTATGTCTAGTTTTGAAAATTTATAATATACAGAAAAGTGTCCAGCACTTCAATTCTGGTGAGTGTTGTCAGACTAGATATCCAGAAAACCCTCCTGATACAAAATACAATGTCTTCTTAAGTATTCAGCTGAGCTCATATGAAAATAAAGGGCTGGGGGAAAAAAAGGGAGTTCAAAACCAACCAATGTCATCATTGATGCTATAGCTGGACTAATCTCGGCAAACAAGAAGTTAGGATTGTACTAAGCATGAGGAAAAAAGACAAGTTTTGGGCTCCTTAAATTTTCTGAGTTGGAGCAAACACAGCATGGATTTCATTAACCCTAAGGACTCCACCATCATTGAAAAACATTCAGAAAAATGAAACATCCCAGCAAAAGGAGACAACAGGGAAACTCATCTGTTTTAGCCTTTGGTCTGAGTGGGGAATACATGTTTCCTTTTTAAATCTATAATATCAAGTCTGTCCTTACATGTGTTTGCAATTTGAATTTTACAGAAAGCACACATACAAAAATACACATGCTAGCTTATGCTAAGAAATTACCATAAAGCAGTCCCTGGTAGGCAGTGCCCAGGGGCCTATGGTAGAAACAAAGCATCTCTCTTCTCAGGCTTCACCAGATGTCCACAGAGTAAGCCTGATGAACATGGATTTGCAACCCAAATTCATATCTAGTATATCTTGTTGATTTTCCAAAAGGTAGAAATAGTTATAATGAAAAAGAGGGACTATTATGAGAAAGAAAGAAAGAAAGAAAGAAAGAAAGAAAGAAAGAAAGAAAGAAAGATTAATTTTCATCTGAACACCTCACATTAATATTGAATAAAGACAATAAGAAAGCATTCAAGTAGAGCCTTTTTAATAAAAATTGGACAGCTTTTATCGAAATTTAAATTACATGTACCCTTCAATGTGATCACTTCATCTAAAAATAGCACACCCCTCAATTTTCCCTTTTTCTTACTTCACCTTTTTTTCTCTTTGTAACACTTATCATCACCAGGCATATGATTTAAATATCGATTTGTTTATTTCATCTTTAAACCAGCAAAATGTCAACTATGTGTGTGTCAGTTTATCAATTTATTCCTGTTTCCAAAACACATAGTATGCTCTCAATAAAAATCTGGTGGAGATAAATTGGGAGATTGGGATTGACATATACACACTACTACATATAAAACAGATAACTAATAGGGACCTACTATATAGTGCAGGGAATGCTCTTCAATACTGTGTAATGACCAATATGGGAAAAGAATCTAAAAAAGAGTGGATATATGCATACGTATAATTGATTCACTTTGCTGTACAGCAGAAACTAACACAACAGTGTAAATCAACTATACTCTAGTAAAAATTAATTTTTAAAAACCTGTTGGAGATAGAGATAGAAAGAGATATAGATAAATATATCTGTATATACATATATATACACTATACATGCATATGTCTATATATAATAATATACAGTCATACAAAAATATAATCACAAATATGATTTTATGTAATTATATCTAACAATATTTATAATATATGCAGTATATTTTGTATACCATAAGTAATATTATACATACTTTTTAATCTAGCATTTTATATTATAGCAAAATTTAGAAATAAACTAATTGTCCACTAGCAGGAATTAAAGCATTATGGTCATGCTACTTTACTGCATACTATGCATCTATATGTACTGATATGCAGAGATTAGAGGACATATTAAATGAAAACAACAAGTCAGAGAAAAATATAAATGTAAAAGATGATGTCATTTATATATTACTCTATTCAAATATAATTTTTTTAGAAAAAATAAAAAGATAGGTTTGAAAATGTAGAGGAAAAGTTCTCAAAAGGCTCACACTGAAATGCTAGGGTAATAACTTCTGGAAAAGACAATAAGATGGAGGTGAGGAAGCTGTGCAGAGAGGACCCTCACATCCTATGTTCTTCTGAATTCTTTGACATTAAAATAAAGATACATAAAATAGGATTATAGAAAAGATTGTCTCTAAAATATATTGTTATTTTTTAATCATTTTTAAGGCCTCTGACATTTTAGCCTGTATACAGTGAAACATTCTGGAGCATTTAACTCCAATTCAAGTTAACTGCTGCCTAGTTACATAGCTAGGAAACCAATTTTCTCCAAAAGCAACTAGTTGTATTCATTTCAGTAACAGCTATGACACATGTAACTTTGCTTCTGTCAAAGCAAAATAGGTTATTAAAAATTCAGTATTACCTATCTATCCATCCATCTATCTATTGATAGTTCTAGCATCTACCTATTAAAACTTCAAACTAACAAATTTTATTTTTTAGCGGTGTTTTTCAAATCATGGAACTATCTGCTTTCGATTGTTCAGGCTCTTTTAAAAGTTGATTCTGTGGATATGACACTTAAAGCACAAGCAACAAAATAAAAAATAAATAAGTGGGATAACATCAAACTAAAAAGCTTCTGCACAATAAAAGAAACATTCAACAAAATGAAAAGACAACCTATGGAATGGAAAAAATATTGGTAAACCATATATCTGATAAGGTGTTAATATCCAAAATATATAGATAACTCATACAACTCAATAGCAAAAAACAATTCAATTAAAAATGGGCAAAGGGCCTGAGTAAACATTTTTCAAAAGAACGTATATGAATGGCCAACAGGTATATGAAAATGTCCTCACATCACTAATCATAAGAGAAATGCCAATCAAAACCACAATGAGATATCACCTCACACCTGTTAGAATGGCCATCGTCAGAGAAACAAGAGATAAAAAATGCTGGCAGGTATGTGGAGAAAAAAGAACCCTTGTGCACTCTTGGTGAGATTGTAAATTGGTGCAGCCACTGTTGAAAACACTATGGAGGGTCCTCAAAAAATAGA
The DNA here is from genome assembly GCF_951394435.1 of Stenella coeruleoalba. NCBI lineage: Eukaryota > Metazoa > Chordata > Mammalia > Artiodactyla > Delphinidae > Stenella > Stenella coeruleoalba. The sequence continues at coordinate 69,064,224 of NC_137169.1, read as the reverse complement.
ACTACCACATGACACAGCAATCCCACTTCTGGGAAACAAAAACACAGTACCAAAGAGATATCTGCACCCCTGTGTTCACAGAAGCATTATTTACAATAGCCAAGACAAGGAAACAATCTTGTTTCTGTAAAAAGAAGGAAATCCTGCCATTTATGACAATGGACCTAGAGAGCATTATGCTAAGTGAAATAAGTCAGACAGAGAAAGACAAACACTGTATGAACTCATTTATAGCCATACATAATGTTAAATCTTTAAAAAAAAAAAAAGAAACTTGAAAAAAAAATCTCTTTGAAAAAAATATCAGATTTCTGATTTATGGTTACCAGAGGTGGGGATGGGGAAAAGGGGAATTGGATGAAGGTAGTGAAAAGGTACAAATTTTTAGTTATAAGGTAAATAAGTACTAGAGAGGTAATTACAGCATGATGACTATAGTCAACACTACAGTATGATATAGTTGAAAGTTGTTAAGAGTAAATCTTAAGAGTTCTCATCCCGAGGGGGGAAAAAGTATTTTGTTCTTTTTTTTTTTTGGGGGGGGTATCTAAATGCAATGATAGATGTTTACTAAAATTACTGTGATTATCTTTTCATGATGGATGTAAGTCAAAGCATTATACTATACATCTTAAACTTATACAGCACTGTATGTCAATTACACCTCCATAAAACTGGGAAAATTATAAAATTAAAACAATAATAAAACCTAATGGTCTACAAACTGAGGGAAAAATAATGATTCAGGTAAGACTGTCTGGAGAAGGGGCCTGAGATCTGCATTTTGTACATGTTTCCTAGATGTCTGTCTTTGTAAACTTTGAGGACCACTAATATATTGAAAAAATATAGAAAAATTTTGTATTTATCACCTTAATCATTTTAAGTGTACAGTTCAATATCCTTAATAAGTACATTCATGTTTTTGAGAGACCAGTCTCCATAAACCTGGTATGACTCAGAAATCTCTAACTGAATATTTCCTGCTACCAGAATATTCCAGTTTTCAAAAAATTCTCAGGCTTAACTCTCCACCATTTTCTTTCCCAACCTTCTGCTCACATTGGTGTTGAGACTCTAGGATTCCAGTTCTAAGCCCTTACCACCAGCTCTGACAACAGTGCATGGGAGCAACTCTGAGGTCTTAGCTGAGAAGTGCTTCCCTTAAAGTCTTGAATCCCCTCAGCTGCAAAGTACCAATATTATTCTTCATGCCCTTCCATTATACATTATCTTCATTTATGTGATTAGTATTGTAGTTTCCTACTTTTTTGAGAAACCCTGACACTTTGATTTAACTTGTAATATCTTCCATCTGGCCCTCCATATAATCACTTTTCCCTTTCTTCTTATAGAAAGATAAGGTTACAAAAAGCAAAGAAAAAAGAAGTCTCCATCCCTTTGATCAACGTATATTTTATGTATAACCCTGTGCTATATTGCTCAAAATGAAAAGAGCATGATTAAATTATTATTTTAGCCTATTTCAGTAGCCTCTTTTTATTAACAAATTAAGTAAACAAATATGTATTGAATGTCTATGATATGCCAAACTCTGTGTTTGGTGCTGGGGATATGGTAGTGAATTACATAGACCAAAGCTCCACTGTCTAGGAGCTGACATTCCTGGGAAGGAGAAAGGATTCAGGGACTCAATATTGTCTCCTTCTCCACCTCACCATAACATAGTTTCCAGGAATGACTACCTTTCCATTGCTTATGATTCCTGTGCTAGCTGCTCTCTCTGAATTACAAAAAGGTCACATGGTACATGGTATGGTCCTCTGTTAAAAATAGGTGTTTTTTTCTTTTATACATCTCTTTTTTTCTTTTTAATTAAGGTAAAATACATATAACATAAAATTTGCCATCTTAACCATTTTTAAGTGTACAGTTCAAAAGTGGTAAATACATACATATTTTTGTGTGACCCATCTCCACAAATCTTTTCACTTTGCAAAATTGAAACTCTATATCCATTGAACCAAACCTCCCCATCCCCCCTTACCATATCCCCTGACAACTACTTTCTGTTTCTATGAATCTGACTACTCTAGGTAGTTCATATTAGTGGACTCAGGATCTTTTTGTGACTGGCTTATTTCACTAGGCATAAATACCTTTAAGGTTCATTCATGTTGTAACATGCATCAAAATTTCCTTCCTTCTTAAGCTAAATAAAATGACATTGTATGTATATAACACATTTTGTGTTCCTATTCATCCATATATGGACACTTGTGTTGCTTCTACATTTTAACTCTTACAAATAAAGATGCTATGAACATGGGTGTTCAATATCTCTTTGAGATCCTTCTTTCAGTTTATTTGGGTTATATGCCTAGAAGTGGAATTTCTAGGTCATAGGGTTATGTTGTTACCCTTTATTTTCATATAAGCTCAACTTCTACCATCTTTGCAAGACTGTATCCTTTTGCCATTTCCATCAAAACTTGAATGAAAGACTTTCCTGAGACATTTCCTTCCGTCTAATTATAGAGCAGTTACCCATTCACTCTTTTTTTTTTTTTTCTGTACCCGGGCCTCTCACTTTTGTGGCCTCTCCCGTTGCAGAGCACAGGCTCCGGACCCGCAGGCTCAGCGGCCATGGCTCATGGGCCCAGCTGCTCCACGGCATGTGGGATCTTCCCGGACCGAGGCACGAACCCGTGTCCCCTGCATCGGCAGGCGGACTCTCAACCACTGCGCCACCAGGGAAGCCTCCATTCACTCTTTATAACATTATCTTAATTATCTACATAGCACTGATGATTGTCAGAATTTTATATTTTATGTATATTTGCATATGTAAGAATTTTGTTTATTTAAAAATTATTGTTAAATTTATATTTAAATTTGAATTTAAATTCTCAATTGCAATTTAAGATCCATCAGGATGAAGACTATGTCTTTTTTATATTCACTGCTATATCCCAGTGCCAGAGCTTTCAAAAAGTACTTATTGAATTTGATCAGTTATAGAGTATGAAAGAGTAAATAAAGGGGTAAAAAAAATTCAATCTTATCAGCTCTTCACTTTGTACAGAAACAACTTTGGTACTTCTGGTTTTATAAATGTAATGGCATAATAGTCATTGTACAATTCTCATAAAATTAATCTGAAGATGAAGAAAAATAAATGTCACAGTCAAAGTAATGTGTCATGTCCACTTTTAATAGAAATTATTGAATGCGTCCATTCTCGGTGATGGTTTTTATCCCTCTTTATAGTTAGAAAATACATAGGGTGTTACAATGGATAGAAGATGGTTTAAATCGTTGAGCTAAAGGCTAGCTTTTGACTCTGTGGTTCCTCATTTTATCACAATGACACAACATAAAGTTCAGAACCTGGCAGGCCTATCTTTCAATTTAATTCACCTGTCAGCCCAGGCAATGGTGACTGAACCCATTATTGGCGGCCTTATCCCATAGTTACTTTCAGACTCTTACTCCCTTCCTGTCTGCATAGAACAAGTCACCAAATCACTCTCCATTCTGTCTCTGTGGCATTCTTTTTGAGATTTTTAGAGTAAAACTCTTGATCAGAACAAAGTGGTATGTCACATTTCTCCCCTTTTGATAAGGAGAGGTATTTAATCTTTATAGCATTGAAAAATAATCTTTTTAGTTCCAATACTTTATCAATTTTTTTTTATAAATGAGAGGCAATCTACCTATGCCTGTATCATTCATCATAATGAAATAATCATCTCATTTATTTTACTTTACAGGGGAGAAAGAAATAAAGCAGAAGAAAGAAAAAAGAGGATGACAAGATTATAGAGAAAGATAATGATATCTCTGAACCAGGCAGTCTCTCTTCTCCAGGTCAGATGCTGGGTTTACTGTTCCTCGTTTTCTGCCATAGCACTTGCCATAGTGCTCCATGTAGAAGCTCTGCTCATTAAATATGTGTGTGATGAACACATCGAAGAATAGATGAGAGAAAAACTGACTTGGATGTTAAAAGATAATTTTCAAAAAAAACCCGATAAAGTCATGACTCATGCAGATATAAAAATGATCACATATTAAAGATTTTATATAGCTCATTAATGAGGAAACTGGTGAGGTGTTACAACCAATTCAAAGGGGAATCCAAGGACAGACACCTTTATAGATAGGAATGTTAAAATGAGTGTACAAATGAAGGCAAAACTGTTATCTCCTGGGGCGAAGTTCTTCCTCTATCAGCTGGGATTAATTTGCCCTTTATGGCCAAGAATTATTTTGCACTGCTATTGGTTATCTACCACATTCAGAGTTGTAAGGCAGCTACCATATAATTAAGATCAGATAATCCAGAAGGGAGTACTATAGACAAGCACAAATTTTTTCCCTGCATAGATAAAATGTTTATATGGTTTCTCCACCTTCAGTACTACTTGCCTCTTTCTTGATTCTTCTAACTGCCTCAGAAATACGATCACCACCAGGAAACTCTGTGCCCATGGACAGCTGTCAACTAATGTCATAATTATTTTGGGTGAAATATGCATTTTAATAAATTTTTTTGAAAGTGAAAATATTTATAAGCAAAAATATTACGTTTATTATAGTCTAATTTTAGGTAACAGAAAAGAAGTTTTGGACAGAAGTCCTGAACCTGCATTTCTCAAATCCTAACACATTAAACTGTAGGTGTATAAGATTTAGAGAGTATCTCCTTTTGTAGATGAGGAAACAGAAGCTTGGAAATGTTAAGAAAGAGGCCTAAGTCACCCACTATTTGGTGGTAAACTCAGTTCTCTTGACTCCAGAAATTACTTTTCCATCTCTCAGAATGAGAGGCATGAGTGAGCACTGTTTGAAGTTCCACATGAGAGTTTAGCCATGGCAGTTGTCACCGTAAATGTGATCCAGGAATGGACAAATATTCAACTTGGACCTCACTTTGACTGGAAGTTTTCCTCAAGGAGGATGAAGTCAGGCACAGACGAGGAGAAATGATGACTTCAGGCTTTATGAAATGCTGAGACAGGACTCTTGCCAGTATTACTTAAAATAATTCATGCAAAGTGCTTAGTACAGTGATTGGCACATAGTGAAAACTCAATGTTAGTTAATATAGTGAAAATTACAAGTATTATTAGTATTAAATATATATATATATAACAAGAAAGACCCTTATGCTGAAAATTTTTTCACAAGGTTTCTAATGTTTATGACTCCTGTGTGCCAGTTTCAGGATGTGAGGCAGGTGGTGGACTACATCATGTCTTAGCCTTGTCTTAATTTAGTAAAGCCTGTATCTTATACTCTGTGGTTTCCTTGCATGTTTCTTACAGATGGAAATTTGTAGGTTGGCTGGTTGCATGCAAAGGAAGGGTGTGGATGTCCCTGGAAACATGTCAGTGTTCCACAGAGAGGATGTGAAAGTCAGCCAGAAGTCAGATGTTCCCAATGATATTCTTCTCTCCCAACTGGCACAAAAGATCTTCTTTCAGTCACCTTAACGGGACATGGACCAAGAACAATAATTGGGACACACATAACTGTGGCCATTGTGTAATTCAAGCATAAATTCAGATCATCCATTCTACCAAAGAGTTTCTATTCTGATTGCTGTAAATGATACTGAACATCATTTTCTTACAAGAGAACTAAGAGCTGCCAGAGGCACAATCCAACTGTAACATCCAGCAGAAAAAAAAAAAGATATATATGCCTATTTTTAGCTTGATATAATTAGTACCCCAATGACCAGAGCTATTGAAATCGATTGGTCCAGATTTTCTGCCCAATCTACAAAATGGGCTTTTATCCGACAAGAAGATTTTTATAGTACTATGAAAATAAAGGGGAAGAAAAAAAAAGAAAGTTTCAAATATAGTTTTTTTGTGGTTTAAATATAAAGGAACAAAGTAACCTGCTTTGTTGTTAGGTTCTTCTCCCTTTTTCTTTTTCTTTTTAATAAAATGTTATTCAGATTTTGAAGTCATACTGAAATCAGGTCCACTGAGAGATGAAATCCATAGTTTCCTTTGCTTCAGCTCTGTAGTAAATAGCAGATAATTTTGTTAGTTCTTCAGACTAGTAAATGACACAATCATAAACAAAAATGCTATTTATCCATTTTATAAAATTCTTAGTTGTGTTATGGTGGAAGTACAATCTCTCCATCCTTCGGTCATCCTATTTCAAATCTTGCTAGATTTATTCATGATTTTGCTTCCCATTTTGAAGTCATTTTTATGATACTCTTTGAGAATATCATTTTTTCCAGACTCTATTATCTCCATAAATTGAAATTCATTTCATTTTAGATAGAGTGATTGTTCTCTTATTGAGAAAATTCCCAATATTCATTTTTCTTAATCCCATTAATATTTATTGCACAATTACACAGAATTAGATACCGTACAATATGCAGAGTATATTCTCACTAATCCTAAGAGATTTACGTCTTAAAAGTAAAAAGATAAATATATCTCTTCTTATTTGGTGTATTTTACAAGACATTAAGAAAATATTTTTGCAGAGTGAGTTATATTTAGAGACTAAAGGAAATGATTTAAAAGGAGAAAGAAAAAAACAGGACAGATAGGGCTTTTCTTAACATAAAACATGATCTCATTCATTTAAGGACAGATTAGCCGCAATAAATAAGATTAGGGAAATCGTTTTCAAGATACAAGCAAAGGAAACAAAGCATCTTATCACCCAGGGGATCCGGAAAGATCAAGTGGTATTTTTCCAAGACCACACCCATCACCCTTGTGGGTTTGGTTGGTGATGAGAGGAGAGAGATGGAGACGATGTTGTGCAACCAACAAATAGAAAGTTGAAGAATCAAAATCAAAAACAGGCTACTAGAGCAACAAATAATTCTTAAAAAGCAGAAATGATTTTGGATGAAAAAAAATCATTCAGGGTTATACAGAGTCACTGGGCCAAGAACAATGAAGGTGCTCTATTATAGCTTAATTTAAATACACCATATACTGAGAAATGTACATAGAACGTTGATACTTTATTCAATCATCTTATTTACCTCCACTACCTACTTCTTAAATCAATTTTAATTTTTCCTGGGGGTGGTGGTTGGCATGGAGATGAAGAAAAGATAAATATACTTTTTTTTATCATTATGATAACTTTTGTAATTAAACTTAGTTAAAGCTCATTAGCCACCAAGTGAGAATAAGAAATAAATCTCCAAAAATGTAAAATTTCCTTTAGACATGTTTTAGAACCAAAGAACATATTTTCATTAAAAGTTGATCTGCATTAGCAAGTTAATAGAAATGCTCTTAATAATTATGTTGTATTGGTTATGAAAATGCCATAAGATATTAAACAAAGCTAGCTCTCATTTCAAATTACCAAACACAAGAATTATAAAAGACAAAAAATAAAAGTGATGTTTTGTGTTCTTAAAACAAAAATATTTATTTTTTCTTGCTGATTTCCTTGTTATACAGTAAAATAGCAAATATCAAGCAACTTATTATTTTTACTTTATTAAAGTATAGTTGATATAAATAATTGATGAGTTGTACAAATGGATCTGTTGTGTAACCACTGTCCCGATCAATATACATTGGTAGGATTTCTGTCCTCCCGCAAAGTTCCCTTATACATTTTCAATCCAAATGACTCCCATTTCCTTCTCCACGCAATTGCTGATCTGATTACCATCATTATAAATTAATTTTGTTTGTTTTGTAATTCATATAATGGAATTTACAGAAGGTACTCTTTTTTTTTTTTTTTTTTTTGCGGTACACGGGCCTCTTACTGCTGTGGCCTCTCCCGTTGAGGAGCGAATGCGCAGGCTCAGCCGCCATGGCTCACGGGCCCATCCGCTCCGCGGCACGTGGGATCTTCCCGGACCTGGGCACGAACCCGCGTCCCCTGCATCGGCAGGCGGACTCTCAACCACTGCGCCACCAGGGAAGCCCTACAGAAGGTACTCTTATGTGTCTGGCTACTTTCGCTCAGAATGTTTTTGTGATTCTTCCATAGTGTTCCTGTATTAGTATTGATATCTTTTCACAGCTAAGTAATGTTACATTGTATGAATCTACTGTAGTTTGTTTATCCATTCACTTGTTGATTAACTTTTTTTTTTAATGCCTATGAACATTTGTATACAAGTCTTTTTATGGATATATGATTCTATTCTCTTGGGTAAATACCTAGGTGTAATTCCTTGGTCATATGGTAATTGTAGGTTTAAGCTACAATCAAACAGTTTGCCAAAGTGTTTGTACAATTTTACACTTCCCCAGCAGTGCATGAGTTCCAGTAATTCCCTATCCATGCCAACACTTGATATTGTTCATGTTTTTAATTTTAGCCATTCTGGTGGGTATGTAGGTGGTATCTCATTGTAGTTTTAATTTACTAAATATGTTGAGAATAATACACGTGCTTATTTATCATTCATATAGCTTATTATGTGAAATGTGTTTTTAATCTGATTCATTGTTTATTATATATTTTTTTCTTATTAGTTTTGTATTTCCAAAGTTCTTTCTATATCTGGAAACAAAACTACAGATATATGTACTGAAAAATTCTAAGAAATCAACCTTCTACCAGTTTCTTAATGATTTTTGTTGAAAAAACAAAATGTTTAATTTTGATGTTTACTTTATTCATATTTTTTGTTACTTTTCCCTCTTTTTTATCTATTTTCTTTTTCAATGATTTCTGATCTCTATTAATATCTTCTTTTTACTTACCTTGACTTAATTTGTTTTTACCCTAGATTCCTGTATTAGAAACAGAGATCATTGATATAAAAATCTTTCTTCATTTTAATATAAGCATTAAAGTTACAAATTTCTCTCTAATCCCAGCTTATCTTCATCACACAAATTCTGATAGTATGTGTTTTTATTTCATTCAGGTAAAAATGCTAATTCCCATGCAACTATTTATAAATATGTTGTTTCATTTCTAATTATTTAGGGATTTTCCAGATATGTCTTTTGGTAATTTATTTCAAATTTAATTCCTTTGTGGTTACAGAGTATATCCTATATGATTTTAATATTTTTAAGTGAATTAAAGCATGCCACACTTCAACAAAAGGATATTTTAAAGGGCTTCATCATTATCAAGATCATCGTTAATCTCAATTTTGTCTGTGAGTTTTCTTTTCACCTTCTTTCTCTAACTGATACTTATTCTCCAATTATACAGCTTTTTATGAAGCTCTCAAATTGTGGCTGTTTTCTCTTTCAGAATATGACTTTTGGAGATGGGATATGTTTCCTCCTTTCTCCACATTGCTACTTCCAAACCATTTTGCCTCACTTATCAGTTTTTTTGTTTGTTTGTTTTTGGCTTTCCAGCTCATTCCAGACCAAAACACCCACTGCCCTCCAGATTGTAGCTATCTGCCAGTCCTCCAGGTACTAATAGCACTCACTCTGTAAATACATTAGCACCTGGCTCATTGGTAACTCTTTCCAACACTGCTCTTATTTGTGGTCATTACCACAATATTCACACAGATTATCCTTTCAACGTCCTATCCCCTTGAGTCCTTAACCTCTCTTCCTCCAATGAACTTGGTCTCTACCTAATTTCAGCTTCCCCGTCCCACAGTCATCCTATTGTCCCTATTACTGTCAACAGCTGTAACCTATCCACAATTTCAGTTTCAAACATCCCACCTTGTGTCCACCTCCTAGTATCTCTCTTGTCCATTCCCTCTATCTTACCTCCAAAACTCCTTCACTCACATTTATAACTTGAATCCATTGATATTGCCATGTTTTCACTGTTCTTCATTCACTTCATGTCCTCTTTTCTTTTTATATGTTACATTCCATAATGCATCATCATTATTGTATCTTGCCTTTACTCTCAGCTCCCTTGTCTTTCTCTATTGTTTTCATACACTCCCTTGGCAAAATAACAATTCTTGTTAGATCTGACTCTACTATTTTGTGCATGTACTGGTATAGCCAACTGAAATTGGAAGGAAAAAACACACGACCTTGTAGACAATATTTAAATTTACTTTATTCTTGCAGTTCTAGAGGTCACTAGACCTCTAGGGGGATAATCTGTTTCCTTATATTTTCCAGCTTCTAGAAGTGCCTACAGTTATTGGGTGGTATTCCCCTTCTTCACATTACTCTACGCCATTGTCTGATGTCGTACTACCTACCCTAGTCCTCATGACTCCCTCTTATAAAGAGCCTTGTGATTACATTGCACCTGCCTGGATAATCCAGAATAATCTCTCCATCTCAAGATCCTTAACTCAATTACATCTGTGAAGTTGCTATTGCCACGTAAGGCAAAGTATTCACAGGTTCTAGAAATTGGGACATTGACATCTTGATGAGGAGGCATAGTTCAACCTACTATAGAAGGTAAAATTTGAATAAATATCTAAGAAAAAGAGAGACCTAAGGCTTCCCTGGTGGTGCAGTGGTTGAGAGTCTGCCTGCCTATGCAGGGGATACGGGTTCGTGCCCCGGTCCGGGAAGATCCCACATGTCGCAGAGCGGCTGGGCCCATGAGCCATGGCCACTGAGCCTGCGCGTCCAGAGCCTGTGCTCCACAATGGGAGAGGCCACAGTGGAGAGAGGCCCATGCGTACCGCAAAAAAAAAAAAAAAAGAGAGAGAGAGAGAGAGACCTAGCCATGCAATATATTTAAAGGAAGAAATTCCTAGGAAGAGTACAGAATAAATGAAGGTACTAAACAGGAAAGTTCCTTATATGTTCAAGGAACAGGAAGAAACCCATAGGGAAGAATAGTGAGCACAGACAGGTGACGATGCTGTAAGGAGGGGCAGAGAACATCTAGGATGTGGTTGTAGATCACATAATAAGAACTTTGTCTTTCATGCTGAATGATACATGGACCCATTGGTTTTGAAGAAAGAATGACACTATCTACATTATGTTTAACAGGATCACTCTGAATGGTATGTTAAGAAAAGTCTGATAAAAGTCAACAGCAAAAGCATGAGACTTATCAGAAGGGTATTGTAATAAGTGAGGTGAGAAATTATGGTAGCCTAGACAGGAATGATGGTAGTGGGTATAAAGAAAAGTGGTCATAATCTGGATGGATTTTGGAGGTAGGACTAACATAATTGGCTGAGAAGTTAGAGAATAAGAACTATCAAGAATGACGCCACAGTATGGGGCCTGAGCAACTGAAGGAACAGAGCTGCCATTAAGTGACTTGGAGAAAGCTGTGGATAGAGCCAATTTTGAAAGGAGAATCAGGAGCTTATTTTGGGACATGTTGAGTTTGAAGTTCTTGTTGATCATACAAGTGGAAATTCAGTTTGGAGGTACAGTATGGAGAGTAAAAATTCAGAAATCATCAACATATAATGGGAGTAAACCCAAGAGATAGGGTGAGAGTAGATGTGGAAAGAAAAGAGAAAACGTTCCAGTTTTCAGCCTCAGAACCTTAAGAACACCCTAATATTAGAGGTTGAAGAAGGACTGGCCTCATAGACTTGATATCTGTGTAGCTGCACAGGGCCTCCTGGGTCCCACAAGGGCTCTGATCTTGTTGTAGGGTTCTGTTCTTACCTTGTAATTCTTAATACTTTTTGACCAAGAATACTCACATTTTCATTTCACTGCCCTAACTATAGTACCTGGAACATGCCAGGCACATATTAGGTGCTCAGTGAATATTTGCTAAAAATAGTAAATAAAAAAAATGAGTTTAGACTTTTTATATCTCTCTGATCAGTGATTTTGATTCTTCCATGATGGTATCCATGAATCTTCTGGCCCAACAATGTACTCTAACAGTAAATGTGTCTGTGTGTGTGTGTGTATGTGTACACTTTTGTGCACACCATAGTAGCATATTTCTATTTAACTGACAACTGCATGATAGATGGTTAGGACTACATGGTAATTTCTGTATGTAATCAATAGGATTTATATAACCAGACCAAACACTTTACATTTCATATCTGCTTATCTCTGCCATGGAAATGGTAAATGAAATTAGCTGTGATGTTAAGTAAAAAAAACATGTAGGGCTTCCCTGGTGGCGCAGTGGTTGAGAGTCCGCCTGCCGATGCAGGGGACGAGGGTTCGTGCCCCGGTCCAGGAAGATCCCATGTGCCGCAGAGCGGCTGGGCCCATGAGCCATGGCCGCTGAGCCTGCGCGTCCGGAGACTGTGCTCCGCAATGGGAGAGGCCACAGCAGTGAGATGCCCGCGTACCACAAAAAACAAACAAACAAACAAAAACAATGTAAACAATAGAAAATACAGAATGACAACACTTAAGTACAGATGGCATTGTTTTTCATTTTATTTCAACATATTACCTACTAGACATGGTGGACAATGTAGTGAAGGAATCTCAATGCCTCTCTCACTTCCCATATATATTCCCTGCTCTTAGGATATAACTATAACTCCTTCCTACTAGTGTATAACCACAAATATGCCATAGATTTTACAATAGAATGTATCACCTCTTAAGCATAGTAGTTGAATGTCAATGTCTTAGATTGTGACCTTAAGAAAAACATAAAGCTACCTGCTCTATTTTTATTTACTTCTGTGGATCACCACGTTAGAGGAGCAAAGTAGTCTTTGAAATAAATAAGACACTATATATAAAAGCTGACTGCACTCTAAGTTTTATCTTTCACAAAGAAAACACGCAAAAAATAGTAATTTACGTAACTGTGCATTATTTTTGTAAAATGTACTTAAAATTATCCCTGCTACCATGGTTAATAAACCTGAATTCCTAATCAGCTTGTTAGTTATTCAGTGTCTATGGCATATCCAGTCTCATTATACCATGCCACAGGGTGTATGCCATTCTAAGGAAGACATTTCCTTAGTGATATTTTTATTTACCAACTGTAATATGGAAATTGATTGAGGGAAATGTTCCTTCTTATTGCAGACTTAGAAACTTTAACAGTTATTTTCCATTTCTGCCTTTAGAGTTGATGTGGCAGTGTAAATTTATATTTATATAAATTTAATATAAATATATTAAATACTATATATACTTTATATCAATATAAAGTATATTGATAATTCTCAGGAAGTAGCTTTAATCCTGTTAATTGGGGTCTCCAAGAGGACTCAAGAGGAATAAAACACGAGCTTACTGTCCATCCTTTTTTTCTTGTATCACTGACTATTTTTCTGTCAGCAGACAAAAGATAAACACTACTCCCTTGTCACTGTAATTTTACTGGGCAGGTGTGGCACTGGGGCACAGAGTGAGAAAAAATAGACCATTGACATAATTCAGCGTTAAAGTGTTTAGATCACATCAGAGGCCAAATAAAGCTCCTCTGCTGATAGGAAATTAGTATTCCTGGCAGAGCCATGTTCAAGGTGAAGAAAAGGAGAAGAATATGTATTTCTCAAGCGCTTCATGAGAAAAGTACACAAGTGTTCTTTGAAAGAGGCTTATACATGTGTTCCATAGGACATGTGGAAACAAACATCTATGCATATTCCCTTATCAGAAGCTAGTTCTCCGGCAAATCTGCTCCACCTGGAAAGACAAAGTGATCTCACAGCCAGCATATATAAAAAGTTTTTTAATTACTAATAACAAGATCACATATATAAATGACAAGTAACTCAATAACCAAGTAACTCAAATCATGTTACAGAGTTTTCCTCTTTAAGTAACTAGCTTCACTATGGAGGTAAGGAAACTGAGGAATAAAGTAAATTCCATAGGTCAGGAACAGAGCCAGAACTCGACCCTCCCCACTAGAACAGATCAACTCCCTCACTTGAAGTTGGCATATTACACTGAAGGTAACATCATACGAGTGCCTAGTAAAGACTTTAAGCTATTATACTAGAGTGGCTTCACAAAATTCCAATTGATTGAAACTTTCCTCTGAAACTTGAATCAAAGCAAACCCCATTTTTTCCTGTACCTCTTCTCTTGTAGTGAAGGATCCAAAGATAGCAACAAATGGATGTTTCTCTGATACCTGTGGCTTATCAGTAAGAATAGAAGTAATGGAAATCTCATGAGAAAGCCTGCTTTTAAAAGATTTCCGATCCAATTTTAGAACTCAAAAGACTTCAATTAGTTTCAGATTAACATCCAAGTCTGTCAAAGTATATCTTCCAGGATTCAGTTATCAAGAGGACATCAGACACTGAAATTTAGGTTCAATTTTTGTGGCAAGAGGAGAGATTTAGGCAAATATTCAGGTTTTTCTTTTCTTTTTGGGGGGCTTAAGCCCCATCTTCTATCTTTTTTTCCACCTGTCACTTTTTCCCAATTATACTTTCATTAACTTCTTATTAAATGATTACACACGCACGTGTATATATGCATGCACGACCACACGTATGTAATGCAACGCTTTTTAATGTTCTGCTAAAACAGTGGTAACTTAACAGGTGGTATTACTTCCTTTGTATGTGATATTCCATAGATGCCAGCCCTAGGAGCATTAGGGTGCAAAAGTGTTCAGTTTCAGTGTCCTCAAAACGTATTTCAATGGAGGAAATCCCATTCCAGTGCCCATGATAAAGTGTGGCTGCCATCCTTTTCCTGTCTCTGATCCTCAGACTTTCTCTCAAATTTCTTCTCCCAACTGTAGGTCAGCTACTATTGAAGCAAATATCTATAAGACAGGCAAGTGGCAAGGGTGTTACAGAGATGCATCTACCTCAGTCTGCCCTGGAGAATTTGAAGCAAGAAAAAGAAATATGATTCATAATTCAGAGTAGAGCTTTTGGGGGATTCATACATCATAGATGCAACTAAACATAGTGGGTATTAGAGAAACAGAATCCAGTCTTTTTAAAGAGGCCACAGAAGTATTCCAACAAGAAGAATTCCATCCCAACCTACTTTCAGCAACCTATTCATCTGTGTCCTTTCCAAACCTTCCTTTTGAAGACAGTTCTCCTGCTGAGGTCTAGTGTCTATAGAGAGTTAGCACTACCTTGAAGTTTCACACTGTAGCCCTGGGTGCTTTGTCAAATTCAAAAGAAGAAAGAGCTTCTCATCTCATTGTACAAATTGAGGCAAATGTTAATATGATATTTTGTGCACATGTTTATTTATATGGAACTAATATGAAATTTGTTTCATTTAAAATCAACCATGAATTATTTGCCTGCAGACTGGACAGATTTGAAAGCTGATAGCCATTAGATGGGAAAAAAACATTTGAAAACACGTGGGTTTATTACTGAGTCAAGTATAATGTAAACTGAGGATGGTCTCTGCTGGGAGTCACAATGCTTCTGCTGTGGATAAGGCTGCTACTGTCAACTTGAAAGGAAAGAAAAAGACAAAGAACAAAGATATGTATTTCTCTAGCTTACATTTTTTTTTCCTAGGGGAACTTTAATTCAGCATGCCTCCAAAAGCTGATGCAGATTCCAAGTTTCTTTATAATATAATGCCTCTCTGCAAAAATGGTCACTTTCTCTGAAACTACCCCTGCTGTTTTGGTTGAGGAATGCCATTCAACTGCCTTTGTTCCAAACACTTGATTGAGTTAGTGCCTCTATACATATAAAACTACCTGGCTCTTGCTTACTACTATGAAATGCAAGACTGGAAAGCGTCAAACACTGTTATAGAAATGCAGCTATATTTTCATTTACTCTTAAGCAATAAGCAGGGCTAAAGCTTTTCAAAGGACAATTTTGGCTGCATTTCATTATTTGTCTCTGATTTTCTTGCTGTACAACAGGATAGTAACTCCCAAATCAACTGAACTGTTAGAGTGGGGGAGTATCCCAGGATTCCTTATTTTCCAGATGATCCTGATTGATAATCAGCTAGTTTGGAAATCCTTTGTTTTACTTCAAGGATGCTCCATGAAGAACAAACCTCTGATTTATAAATATATACTCCAGTATAGAGGAAGAGCCTACTAGACACATCTTTACATTTTTACATCCATCCCCCAAAGCACTACACATCCTTTAAAACCTCATTTTGGTTTCTCTGAACCCAGCCAGTGTTCTTGCCCAGTTGTAACACCAAGTAAAAGCTATAGAGAAGAGTCTGCTTCATTCTTCTCTCATAACCCACTTATTTTCCAGAAACCCTTCCTTGTTTTACTTTTTCCCTTGGTATTTTTTTCTTCCTATACTTGGTTTATCACTCCACTACAAAGGATTATCCTTTGTATGTTTATTGTCATATACAAAGGATTCCTATTTTAACTCCCATAGTGTGTTGGGTAGTGGCTCTTCTAATAGATAGATCTATATCCCAACTCCCAGAATCTGTGAATGTCACCTAAGTTGGAAAAAGGGTCTTTGCGATACAATTAAGTTGAGGAAATTGAGATAAGGTCCTCCTGGAGTATGTGAATTGACTCTAAATCCAAAGAAAAGTGACTTTATGAGAAACAAAAGAGAAGACGCAGAGACAGAGGGAAGGTCATGCAATGATAAAGATGCAGATTGGAGTGGTGTGGTCACATGCCAAGGAACACCTGGAGACACCAGAGGCTGGAAGAAGCAATGAAGGACTCTTGCCTAGACCTTTTGTGGGGGAGTGTGGCCCACCCAGACTTGTGGCCTCCAGAGCCCTGGAGGAATACATTTCTGTTGTTTCAAGTCACTACCAAGTTTGTGGTAATTTATTACAGCAGCCCCAGGAAACTGATACCATCCTCTTCCTTCTTTTCTTGTCTAGCCTAATTCTCACCTATTTAATACACAAAAAAACTTTTTCTGCCTCTCCCAGTCCTTCTCCCTTGTCCTCTTCTCAGACAGTTGCATACTATGAAACAACTTGAGCCACAGCTAAAGGGTAGAATTCATAACATATCTTTATAGAGAAAACAGAGTTATAATTAGATTTGGGTTCTTTAAGGGCAGGGATAGAGTATTCTCCTCTTGGGATTTCTCACATCTAGCATCAGTGCAGGTACATAGATGTTGTTTAATAAATATTTTTTTATTAATAACTTCTAAAGTTAGATGAAATGAAGCTTCAGTGCTTCCAAATTCTAAAGTCCCTGAAAATTCTTCAAACTCAAACTCCTTTTAGATTTACCAAGATTTTTTCATCTACTTCCTCACCTTCTTCAAACTCATCCTTATGTCTTCAAACACCAGTGATCCAGATGAGTTAATAAAAATACTACTAATAATCAAATAATGATAACTCAGAGTCTAAAGGTGTCAGGATAAAATTAATTGTTTCAGCTGCATTTAAGGACAAGTATATGCTGGGAGTTTCATCTGTGAACTTAACTACCATTTACTAGAGTAGTTTGCATTAAAAATATATATTCTTTATTCCAAGAAATGCTTTACAAAGTAATTCCTGGAACACAATACATTTATGCATTTGAGTGTGTTTTTTTCTATTCTTGGTAATCCCAGCCCTATACTTGCATGCTGGTTATACTTATCTCTTGCTATCTCTAAGTAATAATGTAATGTAATAAGTAAGACAGATTTTATTGAAGGGGAACTACTGCTATAGGTATACAGGGGAGCTACTACAGTGGGAGGGGCTTTGTGGTAGGGAAGAGAGCTCTGGCTCAGCTCAGAACACAACAAGGAAAAGTAGACTTTATAACCAAGGAGCAGGGTGGGGATCAGTGAAGGAAAAATTACTAAAAGGAAACATTGGGAATAAGAGGGGATTCTGATTCCAGCTAAACCAGCTTAGCAAGATCCTTGCTAACTTGAACAATGTAGAGATGAACATAGAAGTCCAAAAATCAAGGCCTACTTGAGAAGAGAGTTCAAAGGAGCCTGACAGAGTTCAGTCAAGGAGAGAATCTTTATCAGAACTTATTAAAAGAGAATCTTCTAATAATAGTATCATTACAGCTTCTTGCTTCCCACCTGGCTTCTCTTCTTATTTGTGATTTTATACAGAGAAAGCCTAACTCTCTATCTTTCTTCTAATCCAAAGTAGGGATATTGCATTCCTTTATGAAAAGTATCAATACTTATTCCTTAATTTCCTTTTTTTAGCCTTTGCTTTGTGATTGCCTCTTCTGTCTCAGGACTCCCAAATTTTCTGTTGAAAGACAAGTACTCAACTTCTTGTTAGTTTCCTTTCACATTCTTTGCTTTTCTTTATCTTTGCTGTTTAGATTACCCTCTCTTCTCTGACTTTTGTTTCCCTACTTTATTTTGGGTTCTAGACCATAGTATTTGTGTTTCCTCGTTAAAGTCTCCTGCTGTTTAACTTCCTCTTCTTGTTGTTTTCTTGGCTCACATTTTCCTTTACTAGAATTCAGTGCTAATGGTTCCTGCTGCTCAGATTCCTTTAGTCTTAATGTCTACAGAAGATCTTCCTTTCTTGCATTTACTAGGAAAGTTTCTTACTAGAGTCCTCCAGCCTGTGACTTTGTGTACTTTGAATACTCAGTAAACAGCAAGCATTAAAATCCCATTTGTCAGTCATCTGTAGATAAGAGAGGAGAGCTGGGATGTTGGGAAAACCTAGATGACTGTAATTTCCCAGGTTTGAATAGCGATCAGCTCCTGATCAATGTACTGGTCTGGAAGATATTCAGAGAAAAGAACCAGGATATTCAATATCTTGGGGGCTATTACCAAAGAGAATTTAGAGAAAAATTTAGGTGACAAATAGAATTTAGCTGAGTGTTATTGAAATTATTATTTTGTTTTTATGTACTTTTCATGGTGTGTGTCCTCCTTGCTTGTGGCTGGCACATTGAAGTTCACCATAGAAATAGACTTGGGCATTTTGTCATTCTTCTGATTCTCATCCATTTGTTCAACAATATTTGTTACTTTCCATGTGCTCTGTGTGCAGAATACTATGATGACCAAAATACAAATATAAGCAAAAATAGATATTGATTCTGTCCTCTAGAGCTTTAAATATGACATCAAATCACTACCAAAATAATATAAATTTTCAAGTATGCTCAGTGTCGCAAATGAAATGTAAATAGTGCTCTAAAGACATGTAATGTACTAGGGAGATTTGACCTATTCAGGCAGATCTGAGAAAGTTCAGTTGAGATGACATGAAAGGCAGAGGAGTGCTGTGAGATGAAGCTGGGAAGTAAGCAGCTGCTAGGACATTAGGAACCGTGTTAAGGAGAGGGGTGACATGACTGGATTTGGGAAACAAAAGCATAAATCTGGCTGCAATATTGTGATGATTAATTTTCTGTGTCAGCTGGGCCACAGTGCCTAGATATTTGGCAAGCATTATTCTGGATGTTTCTGTGGGGGTATTTTTCGATGAGATTAACATTTAAATCAGTGGACTTTGAGTAAAGCAGTTTGTCCTCCATATGTGAGAGAGCCTCATCCAATCAGGAGAGGGCCTAAATAACATGAAAAGACTGGCCTCACCCAAGCAGGAAGAAATTCTGCCAGCAGATAGGCTTTCTGAATTGAACTGCAGCATTGGCTCCTCTTTGGGTCTCCAGTCCACAAAGCAGATATTGGACTTGCCAACCTCTGTAATCTCATGAACCAATTTCTTAAAATAAATATCTCTCTGATCTCTGGCTCGCTCTCTTTCTTATCTCTTTCTCTCTCTAAAAGAGATATTGGCAATTCTAGTATCCCAGGTGTGAGTTCATAGTAGCTTGCTTTAGTGGTGTTGGAAATTGAGAGAGGTAGATTGAAAATCCAATTAGGAAGCAAAATATACAGAGCATGGTGATGTGTTGGATATTGGAGGCATGAAAAGGGATAAAGCAAAGACTCTTGAATTTCTGATTTACACATCTAAATACACGGTGGTGGTATTCACTGAGTAGTGTTCACCAGAAGAAGACCAGTTTGGAAAGAAAGAATATGATTGTAGGTTTGGAAATGTTAAGTGTGAGACACTTTGATAAATCCAAAAAGACTCCATTAGAGGTTGAATATAAAGTCCTAGTAACAGATGAGAGATATAGATTACACATAAATTTGAGAATCACCTTCTTACAAGTGGTAATGGAAGAAGTGGGCATGGATGAAAACACATGATAATAGAAAGAAGAAAGTTAAGACTCAGTCTTGGAAAAATGAAGTGTTTAATGATAGGATATGAGACTAGAAATATACTAAAAGTTTAAATCAATCTTAGGGTTTTAATTTTAATACAATATATGGGAGTGATGCGTGTGGAGGTCTTTGTGAAGTGCCATTGCTACAAGAAAGGACTGATATATCTTCTGGTTTGGATCTTCTTGCTTCATTCTTCAAGGGACAACTTGCTTATTTACATTATTTTCTTACTTTCTCATCAATCAGGAAATCAAGACAGAATATTGTATAATTATCTTAATAGTACATGCATTCCGGTCTTTATTTCTCATAAAAATTTGGCTTTCAGTAGCACTTTCTGGGCATAATGCATGAGCAATTTAAAGAATTCTTCAAGCTTATCAAGAAGGAAGCTATATGCTAATTTTAAAGACTGGGAAGTTATTTCTGTGATTTCTTTTATAATTTCTACAGGAACAAAATCAAAAGCATTCACCATCCAGTTGAAAATATAATTTATGAAGTTCTCCAGATACATAAATTCTATGAGCACATAGGTGTCTCGAACATTATTGGACTTATTGAATATTATCAAACTCCCTACGATTTTGTGATGTATTAAGTTATACACGTATAATGCTATCTGATATGGTAGCAAATGCTGATTCATTTACTTATTTATTCAACAAACAATTATTTATTAATAGAAAATATCCAAGTACTCCATGAGACACTGGGGTACAAATGTAATTAAGACAAAATTCCTATGCAATAAATAAGCTCACAGTCTGCTGGATATATATAATAATACTATGTGTTACAATCCATGATAAGGATAGTTTATTAGGAGAACAAAGAAGAGGAGATAAACAATTCCACCTGGAATGGGATACAGGCAGGAGGAAGGGAAGTTTCAAAAGAAGGTATTAACCAAGCCAAGAGGGAATGATAGAAAATGTATTCTTAGGCAAAAGAAGCATCATGACCAAAAGCACCAAGGTGTGAAACATTTTGTTTTTTATCAATATTGCAGATGCATATAGCATGAAAGCAGAAAATGGCAAGATATATAGAGACATAGGAAATAAAGTGCACATTATGGGGTGACATAGATAGCAGGCTAGTGAATTTGGGATTATCCTGGTGATGATGGAGAATGGGCTTAAGTAGGAAAGTTATAATAACAAGATTTGCATAGTAAATAATATTGGTGTTAAAAGAAGGAATTTGAGTCAACACAACTGGTGGCATGCTGTATTCATAGTACCATTCTTTTCACATTGCTTTTTTTTTTTAAATTTATGATTGTTAAGGAAACATGATACACTATTTTACTGTTCACCTAATATCCTGCTCTGTTGTTCACATGTGATTTTCTTTGGCAAAAAAAACCCAACAAAATATGAGAAGAAATAACATGTGCTTCTAGACATGTGACATAGTTTTAAGAATTGGCATGTGGCATACCATGTGGCATATCATGTTTCATTCTCCTTTGCCAAGGTGGCAATATTATGGTAAGTCACTTAGACATATAGGTTGTTACTGCATCTAATCCAGGAGAACCTGACTGATACAGGAAGTATATATCATGGTGATGCTTCCTCTCTGATTGGAAAATTTTTTGTAGCCTCCTTGATCTTACTACTCAGATACCAATAGAGTCTACATAATTTGGCTTCTCCCAGATAAACTGAATGATACAGAGAGCAGTGATTAAAGAATAGATTTTAACTTTAGTTACATGGTTATTTATAATAATGAGAAATAGTAGCTTTGTGTTCTAAATTTCCATAGAACATTTGAACACTGTGGAAGATATTTACTCATGTACGATAGATTCTCATTATTTGTGGTAGTTATGCTATCTAGAGTACCATAAAAACTGAAGTAGTGAATACTGAACTATGGCTCTAAGGGGAAATACTGAGTTAGGTGTCTATAAGCCTCTGGTCACATTTCATCAACCAAAACACCATTTGGCTTGTGGGTCATTTGCCAACATGTTTGTAAAACAAATCAGTCTCATCAGCATTGAAAACCATCTCTTCCACATAACTTTTTCTTATATTACACTTAACAGGTATGTTCCAAATTCTTTCGCAGCCTCCTGATCTTCAGAACCTGCCCCATCTACAAGTTTTACATTTTTCATACTGTATCACCTTAAGAAACATGTGAGCCAGCCAGCGCATAGCTGGAGGGCTTACTACTCTCCTGACCCTGGCTAACATCACCATAAATTACTTTGACTTTCAGTCTTAAAACAACGCTGTCCACTATGTTTTTTGTTGTTGTTTTTTTGGATTTTTTGTTTGTTTTATCTTGTTTTTAATCAGTCAAACCCACAAACTTAGCCATTTTTCTGTCTTTTCCATAGCTTCATCACACACCATAGATGTAACTTTAGCACTTTCTGGAGCAGGCTGATATACAGATTAGTGAATTTTCTGTTCCTTTTTTTGGATATACCATATTGTTGATTCATTAACATTGAACTCACAGCCAACAGCACTATAACTTATACCTGAATGACGCTTAGCTAACACATGTATTTTCCCCCTTAAGATGCATCACAGCTTTTTGTATTTAGAAACTCTAGATAGCACTTCAGTATATGCTTAGAGGACATTTTAAACAATGAAATCCTCCTCCCACAACAAAAGTACAAAAGTGCAAAAAAAGGTGGCGCTAAATAGACTGCAAAATGAAAACTCATTTACAGTGTAAGACCTAAAACAAGAAGGAAGAGCCTCGCCTTGTTCAATCTCAGTTGAAAACAGGTGCAGTCAAATGACTCAAACTTTTGACCACTCAGCACACGTTTGCAAATGATCTGTAAAGCCTTCAAGTATTGACTTTGGGGTCATAAATAAAATTGAGTGAGTAGGCAACTTCACAAATACGGAATCTGTGAATTATGGGGATTAACTGTATTTGTTTCTTTGTTAAATAAAATTACATGTAGTCTTGAACAAGATTAAAATGATACCATTAGAAGTGCTGTGGAAAATTGGCCCAAAACTTAATGAAGGTCTGGTCACCAAATTTTAGAACTCACATTTACTACAGGGGGAAAATCATGATGAAAAATTAGATTTATTTAATTAGGCTAACATTTATTAGTTACCAGGTAATTTAAAATAACTAGATGATATTTTTGTTGTTGTTAATAAAATAAATGCATTGACTATATTTTCCTAGCAGAAACATTGTTGCAAATTCATTAAATATAGAAAAAGCACCAATCTACTAACAAGGATTAGGATTAGCTGACATTTGACAACAACCAAATATATATAGGGTAAATTACTATAATAAACACATTACATGTGTAGTGTGAGAAACTGAATTTGTGCATCTGATCACAGCATCTGACTAAGAAATGCAGAAGGTTTACCAAAGAAGTTTGTTTTTAAATGTTGCTTACAAAATGGATAGAGGAAAGGTATTTCTGGCCTGAAAGAGAGTGTAAAATTAGAGCCCATGTATGGGACCACAACAGAATTAAGCTGAGTAGTTCAGACCAAACAGGTGTTTACTTTCTTACTTGTCAGTTACAGACATATAATAATGGACAATAAAATTATGGCTTCGAGTTGTCTAAGTCTTCATACAAAATGTCAAATTTCTTGAAAAACTAGGAAGAATTTAGTGCCACTCAATCTGAAACAAAGACCACCATTGATTTCTGAAGTTTTGATGCACAAATATAACTTACTTTAACAGAATATGACATCTAACTTGTCATATCATATATCAGATGGGTGATTCATTTTGCCTTCCAAATACACAAAGATAAAAGTCAATTAAGTTTGTTTTCTGCACAATTATAAGAAACACTGTCATTGTTAAGATGATATTGATTGTGAAATGAAGAACTTTCTACCGGTGGCAGGACGGAACCTGCATTTTCCAAGATAAACTCTTCAGCATCAGGAGTTTTGACAGCTCTGAAGGGAAAGAAAAAGGCATTTTTATTCTCAATAGAATGTACAACCACAGGTATTGATGCAGTTACAGCTTGAAAGCATTTTCTTAAGTATTGAAAATGACTCAGAAGGGAAATGGTGTGGGTTTAAGTGTTGATAATGCCACAGTAAAGAATAGAATATTAAACTTAAATTACATGCATGTCAGTAAAGTAACAATGTACAATTACTTTGCAGCTTTTGACAAGTAAAGCCATATGTGACCCTCAGTCTACATGCACAACTCCCATAGCATTGGTTAGATTATAGTTTACCTGTTGAAAACTGTGTTTCTAGCCATGGTTAGCAACATTCAAGAGCCATGTGAGAGCTTATATGACACAAAGACAAGACATCCTCCTCTCTTTAAGTCATTTCTCAAGAAATTATCATAACATTGTTATTCCCCTTGCCTCTATATTCTCCGTTACCGTAAGCTCTATATTCAGCTCTTTACCCTGTGTGATTTTTCACTCCATACTTGTCAAAGCCAAAGATTCGAAGAACAAGAAAACAACAAAAACGAAGTAGTGTCTTCCCACAAAGTTTTTACAGCTGACAGAAAGAGTGTGAAGCTGCCTTTTTTTTCCAAGATACTTTGGAAAGGATTCTTGTCCTCTCACACTAAATGTGACAAATGTGAACAAATGGTATAGTGGTCACTACTGGTTGTTTACATGAAAATATCTGTGAATTGTTGTCATTTGATTCAAACCTGGTGGTCTCAGAGAGTCTGAGCACCTGAGAATATAACCAGTTGAGAGGACGATCTCCAGACTTCTTTCCATCTACCCTTCTAGAGTCACATAATCATCAGGGGAAGTGAGTTAATGAGCTTTGAGAACACACCAGCAGCACAGCTTCTCCTAGTATCTGGAGAAGACAGGTAAGGGACCTCATTCTTCTTGTGCCAGTGAGAGTCATCAAGGAGGAGCTGAGGAGAGGACTTGCCCTTCTCTAGGCCAAAATCAAATATGGGATTAGCAGATCTCTGGGCAAATCCAAACAGCAAAAGCCAATAAAATCCCTGGAGAGAGGGCTGCTTGTGATTCTGGGAGGACCAAACTTCACTGTCAGGATAATTTTCAGGCTAGACTACATTAATATCAACCTTAGTCCCACTGGTTGGGAAAGGGATGTGATTTACTCACAGGAAATCAGGCAACATCAGGCTTCTACCCCATTCCTCAGCAGAAAGAAATGCTCTCCAGTTTGTTCTCACCAGAGCCACAAGTGCAGAAATTTCTGTACCTTCCTTCCAATATTTAGCTGCTACTTTATAGATTAATATGAATGCTGATGGAATATATAAAGAAAAAAAGCAAAGTGATAGATCACTTTAAATGACCGAAGGAAGATCAAATATTGATTTGGAATAGTTGGCAGCAATTAAAACAAAATTGATGGAAAGGAAATTATTTTTTTAATTGGTAATACACAAGGACAAGCAATTAAAGCACAGAATGTATTCTGGAACACATATTATATCATTTTTAAATGTAAAATGTCAATAGAGGAACCGGAAATTAGAAGTATCACTGCCAAGAACAGATTTATTGACCTTAAAGATCAAAGAGAAAATGAAATTCCATAACACAGAGCAAGAACAAAAAGGAACGGAAATCTTGAGGGAAAAGTTAAAAGATATGAGACAGATAACTGGAAATCTAAAATGTAGAAAATAGGAGTGCCAGAAGGAGAAAAAGAACAGGTGTAAAACTATTACCTAGACAATAATAAAAGAAAAATTTCCTGAGCTGAAAGGTTTGATTCTACATGTAGAAAAGATTTACAAACTTCCAGGCAGGATTAATACAAATTTACAAACTCCACATTAAAAAGAGAAAATATAACCAGGTTGAAGACAGAAATAGGAATAGGGAAGGAAGGATGTGGAAATCAGATTAGCACTAGACTTTTCATCTGAAATATTGGGGTGGGGGCATGAGATAACAGCTATAAGACTATTGAGCAAAATGCTATAATTCCATAATCTTGTTTATAGTCTGGTCACAGCCTAGTAGAATTAGTAACATAATTAATAAAATAGCTAGATATAAGATCAATATCCAATAGTAATAGGGTTTTTATTAGAATAGCTCTAAATAGTTAAAATGGAAAATAACCCATTTACAATCATGATGAAGCTATAAAATAACACTGGAGCAAACTATTCAAGAAAGAGGCAGAGCTCATTTAAAAATAACTGTAGGGAATTCCTTGTGGTCCGGTGATTAGGACTCTGTGCTTCCTCTGCAGAGGGGCATGGGTTAGATCCCTGGTCAGGGAAATAAAATCCCAGGTGCCACGTGGTGTGGCCAATAAATAAATAAATAAAAATAAAAGGTTAATGTCTCAGATGATACAGATAAGTAAAAATAAAAATAAATAAATAAATAGACAAATAAATAAAAAGAACTGTAAAATGCATCAAAGGGCATAAAACAGACCCTGAATAAATGAAGAAAACATGTTGTGTCGCTGCACGACAAGACTTAATATCATAAAAAAAAGTCTGTTCTTGGGCTTCCCTGGTGGCGCAGTGGTTGAGAGTCCGCCTGCCCATGCAGGGGACACGGGTTTGTGCCCCGGTCCAGGAAGATCCCACATGCGGAGCAGCTGGGCCCGTGAGCCATGGCCGCTGAGCCTGTGCGTCCGTAGCCTGTGCTCCGCAATGGGAGAGGCCACAACAGTGAGAGGCCTGCATACCAAAAAAAAAAAAAAAAGTCTGTTCTTGTATGTGTTTCATCATTCTTTTATTCAAGAAATATTAATTTTTACTGGTCTGTGTGTTGAGAATGAAGTAATGATAGAGGCAGAATACAGACAATAAACAAAATAAACAGACAAACATATTATATGTTGAACAGTGATAAAATGCTATGGAGAAAAATAAAGCAGGAAAATCAAATAAATAGAAACTGTTACAGACATAGCACCTTCTCATTGGGTGGTTGAAAAAGGCTTCAGTGAGAAGGTGACATTTGAATGCAGACTTGAAGCAGGTAAGAGAGCAAGCCATGTGGCATCTGGGTAAAGAATCTTCCAGACAGAGGGGAAAGGCACAGTGTCTCTGGGTGGAGAGTGTGTAAGAAGACTAATAGAGCTGAAGTGGAGTGAGCAGAGGGTAGAGGTAGATGAGTCCAGGGAGGGAGGACCTGATCATATTATTGGAAGTATTTTGTTTTTCACTCCGAATTAGATGGTAAGTCACTGGAGAGCTTTAAGCAGAGGAGTGACATGATCTGACTCTTTAACAAGTGTCAAAAGATAAACTGAGGCACATTAAACATTTTAAGAGTTTAAGCAAAATTCGATTTGAATCAGGCAGTATCCAGTCTAACATACAGAAAGAAGCTCCAAGGAGCTATACAAAATGAAAGACTTTTATAGGCAGAAGGGAACGTGAACAAGGAAGGAAAAAAAGTTGGTAGGTTATTGCAAGGGATGGCAGGGGTCTATCAGGCAGATGACCTAACTAGTACTGATCAGGTGACTCCTGATTGACTGGTTTAAGGTTCCATTTCTGAGAGAGTTGAAATTATAATTAATTGATGACATGGGGCTTAGCATAAGTGACTCCATTTGGGGCCTGTTGCCTTATTTGTAACACAGGATAGCTCTCATTTTTCTATTGACAATATGAAGGGTTGTAAGGGTAGGATCAGGAACTGCAGTTTTGAGGCTATTATAACTGTCCAGGTGAGAAAGAAAGGTGGCAAGCTGTAGGCACAGAACTTGTGAGAAGTGATTGTATCCTGGACAGATTTGAAAGCTAAAGCCCTGATACTGGATGTTTGGTGTGAGGGAAAGAGTGAAGATTGATATCAAGCTTTGTGACTTGAGTTCACATAAGATGTTACCATTAACTGAGATGGGAAAGGCTGCAGCAGAGCCTTGATATTAGACCTTTAAGTGTGAGATGCCTATTTTAAATTTCCAAATGGAAACATAAGTGGTTATGCATGAGCCTGCTGTTTAGAGGAAAATGTCCAGTCCTATTAATATACTTTCCAATTATTACCCAAATGAGGGATATTTTGGAACCTTCATACATTCATTTTAATTAATTTTAAAGTTACTTTGAAAGAAAAAGTCTGGGGAAAATATAAGAGCATTATAAGAAAGAAACAGATATAGTTGCCTTACCAAATAGTAAAACTTATAAACTCACTACAATAAAAAGGGTATGGTATTGTCAAAGGAATAAAAATTTGTCTGTATAAAAGAACATCCAGAAATAAACTTTGTGTATATAAGGAAAGAAGATATTACAAATACCATTGTCTCTCAGTAAAAACTGGGTTATTGAGTAAATGTTGTTGAGATATCAGAGAAGATCATAATTTATATCATATACAAAATACCATTATAATTATGTTCAATATATAAATAAACATTACACCAATCAACACACAAACATCAAGCTCAATGACATTTCCCGTCCCAAATTTGATGCAAATTGATTACTAACTAGTAACTAAGGTGTAGAAAAATTAAGCAACTTGCCCAAGTTAACATAGCTACTAAGTGATGAACTGATTTGAAATCTGTCACGTTCCAAAGCAAATCCTTTTGCCTCCATGCTGAATGGTGTGTCTGGTCTTTTTTGAAAGAGCTGCAATTATAAGGTACTATTTGATAATTTTACAGAAGAAAGAAATGATTCAAAGCAGATGAATAAGCCACCTGCAACTGGGAAGACACAAGGTGAGGCTCTACTCCAATTTTGACTCCCAGTCCTTGTATTAAAACCATGCTGTGGGCTTCCCTGGTGGCGCAGTGGTTGAGAGTCCGCCTGCCGATGCAGGGGACATGGGTTCGTGCCCCGGTCCGGGAAGATCGCACGTGCCACGGAGCGGCTGGGCCCGTGAGCCATGGCCGCTGAGTCTGCGCGTCCAGAGCCTGTGCTCCACAACGGGAGAGGCCACAACAGTTAGAGGCCCGCGTACCTCAAACAAACAAACAAAAAAACACATGCTGCCCTTCCAGCCGGGTGTGGTGATGTTCTCTGAGCTGTATTAGACCTTTATAGGAGGCTCTGTGGGGCACAAAGGAAAACAAGGTGAAATCTACTGGAGGGAGCACAGAAGTTCTCAGGAAAGACTTCTGCAAGGATGTGCCACTTGTGCTGGGGCTTAAATCTGAGATTCTGAGCAGGCGAGGTGGGACGGTCTCAGTCCCCAGATCCAAATCCAATTTCACTGATTTTCACAAGTGACCTCTTCTAAGTCCTGAGATTCAGTGAAATGTTTGGCTGACCGCTAGTTCACTTCTTCTCCAGTCAACACTTATGCTGCCCACTCAGTGGAATCGTATTCCTCACATGAAGGCCACCTACTTCAGATTGCTTTGCAAATAGAATTAGGTCTCTGCTTTAGTGTCTAACGGCTGTTTCTCAGTAAACTCCGAGGAAGAGTTCTGGGAAAGCAGTAAAGCAGTGAGAAGAATCAGGAAGCAGTATGATAATGGGAGATCACTGCCATTAAGAATCTCAATTCTGACCATCATAGCAAAGGTCCCTGTACGTAAAAACCTAATTTCTGTCTCTAGGAATTTATTTCCCTCCTTCAGGCAAAAATATCTGAGGCAATTTCCAAAGAACATTCCAAACATTTCATGGTTCCTGTTCGAAAAAAACAAATTAGAATCCTTCCTAATACAGATAATATAGTTAACAATAAGCTATTCTGGGAACATTCCACGCTTAGGTAACATTTAATAAATTCCCAAATAGGTGGGTGGTTTACTTTTCTCTCAGAACCCTAGAAGTACAGATTTTTGCCTATGATAATTTTATACTTCCTTTTCCTCTTTAAAAGTATTTCGCTCATTGGGTTAATTAATGAACACATCCAACACCTCACATATTTACCTTTTTTTTGGTAAGAAATTTCAATTATACAGTACAGTGTTATCATCTATAGTCACCCTATTACACATTAGATCCTCATTTTGTACTTTTTCACGCATGCCATGAGAATGAATATGGACATTCAAGAAGCCTAAATTTAATGCAAACAGAGGAATGTAAGATTGAAAGTAAATTGTATTATGATCAAAAGATTCATACTCTGCAATCAGACAGACTATGAACACATTACAGACTCAGGTTGATTCAACTTCCACAGCTACTTTAGTCCCTGGGTATAATTGTTAAATGGATTGTGACTCCCACAGTGCCCACATACTTGATTCTCTTAACCATAGGAATTTTACAAACTCCCAACACAATACAGCTCCCTCTGGTGTCATTAAATCACAAGACCACAATGTAAACAAAAGAAAAACCCAGACTTTCCTAAATAAGATCTTTTAAACACTAGTTCCAGAAATACAAAATACAAAAATACATCTCCCCACAACAACAAGCCACACATAAACTTAAAGTTGCATAAAAGTGTAGTAGTAAAAACTGACAGAAACTATAAAGGTTTGGACCATAAAATAGCCTTATTTCATGTTTCATGTTTCTTTGAGATACCCTGCAACCTTCACTAGAAATATGCCTATAAAAACCGGAAGTAAGTTACCTGAGTTGCTTTTACTGGATATAGCTTTAAAATCATGGCCAAAGGAATTCCAGTATTTCCCACAAGCAATTCTGCAGAGTAACAGAAATGGGTGGACATCAATTACAAGCTCTAGTTATGTAGGGAAACCAAGGCTACATCTCATAAAGTCTTTGACAAATCTCCCAGCAGAAACTACACTCTTCTACATGCATTATTTTGTACTTTTACTTAGCATAATGGAGCAGACACTGTGTGTGCCCCACCCAAGTCCCCTTTACTGACTGGTGCTCTCAACGCCCAGTGGATGCTGGAAAGAAAGGCTTATACACACAGCCTTCTCTGAAGCCTTGCCCGTCACTGACAGAACCAACTCCCTTCCAGCTCCTCCTGCTGGGAGGCTACATCCTGACCCCCCGGGAGGCTAAGGATACCTAACAACGTGGGGTACAGAAGCTACTTCCCCTAGTCTCAAGGTGGATACCTCTACAATGCAACTTAAACTCGAGAATACTCCTTGAATCAGGCCAAAAGCAAAATTTACCAGAGACCACATTCTTGTCAGCTCTTTCCTCTTTCTCATTTTTCTTTCCTCATTCCCCTACAGGTTTTTCTTAAATACAAATTCAATAAATCCAGGAACCCAAATCCCTCTTTCAGGCAGGCTCAGCTGCTAGGAAATCCAATCTAAGATACAAAATGTTTCTTTCTCAAACTATTAGTATACATGTTGATCTCATCTCTTCAAGAAAGGGATAATCTCTGATTCATTTTGTGAAAATATTTTTTTCTATTCTTCTAATACCCATTTCTCAACGACTGTAACATCCCCCCTTTCCTTTCCTATTTCGTTTTACACCCAAGGTGGCCCTGGATTTACAAGAGCTTTTATTTGTGTCATATCTGTATACCAAATGATGAGCGTGCTTATTTTTCACTACTTGTATCATCTCTTTACTTATCTTTGTTTTCTTCCTTAAGAATTTCCAACTCCCCTAAGCAGACCCATATTTTAAAATGAATAAAACAATTTGTAATTGATCAAACCATGTAGTTAGTGTGCATGTGTATATTCATGTACAACCATAAATCTCTTCTAACCACTTAGAAAATAAGTATATATCAATCTTGACCTTGATAGTTTTACATTGAAAAAGAGAAAGGAACTTTGTTTATCTTTTGTTTAAAGTATTGTACATTGTACCTTCTAGAGATTTTCCATAATAGAATAACTTTATACAGGCACAAAAGGACAGAAAGTCTATGGTAACACTTTTTATTGTATTGCTTCAATACTATTACTTTACGAAACTGACTTATTTCACTGGCTATTTTAATAATTTGAATTAGTCATTCGATGCTGTTTCAAGTTGCGTTATGATTAACCTGAAAGGAGTGGCTGCCTCTTTTATTGATCATACCTCTTAACATACTACTTTTACTTCTCTCACTTAGGCAAATTATTGAAATTCAGCAAATGTGTATTTAATGTAAATTTGTTGTATGTTGCTAAGTTTGCCTAATTCTAAAGAGTAGTCAGTGATTATATAGACAAAGAAAAGGTTGTTCCTCACATCTCATCCAGCAAAGTAAAAAAAGAAAAATACATATAAGGGAAAATTTTGTTCTAACAACCTATGATGGAGTTCTTTGCCCACTCAGGACTAAAGGAGTAAAAAAAGAAGACTGAAAGAAAACAAAAGCAAAGAATTTTAACAGCAATGGCATATTAAATTTAATTGTTCTCAAAATTTTTAAAAATAGACTTTTTGACTGAAGTTGGATATTTTGAAAAGTGACCAAAAATATTATGGGACCATCACTTAGTAAAAGAGGTATTGAAAATTACACCAGTTGATAATTATAGCTGTATGACTGCATCTTTTTCTCTGACAAAACGTTTACTTTAATCTTCTTTTTAAAATTTTCATCTCAACTTTTCATAAGTTTACTA
Organism: Stenella coeruleoalba; assembly: GCF_951394435.1. Lineage (NCBI taxonomy): Eukaryota > Metazoa > Chordata > Mammalia > Artiodactyla > Delphinidae > Stenella > Stenella coeruleoalba. The sequence continues at coordinate 69,031,884 of NC_137169.1, read as the reverse complement.
AACTTTATATTGAACAAAGACTTTTGGGTTTTGTTTCTTTTTTTTTTTTTTTCAATCTTCAACTAGGGTTATAGACATATTACCAGATAAGAAACACACATATACACCAACATCACCCGGTGGTGGACCTCTGCCTCTATTGAATAACAGCATAAAAAAGATATCAATATAAATTCAAAGCACCATTATGATTTCCCCAACAAAAATGGATTAAAGTTTCTCAGGAACCATATATTCTAGAATAGAAAAATATCTATAATGTCTTTTGTCCCCATTTTACCACTATTTAAAATTCTTTTATTTTCTTGTTAATATTCTGAACTATGTATACCTCTGTTCAGAATGCAAATCACTGTTCACTGATTATGTATACTTATTATATACTCTGGTGAATAAATAAGTGAGTTAACAAATGCATTACCAAAGAAAAGAGAACAGTAATTTTAATAAAATTAATATTTCAGGTTTTTATAAACACTACTAAACTAGCATATAATCACAGAAGATTGCACCTTTGTGGCAAGCAAGTGTAATGAGTATGAGACATTTAGCATCTCTTAGAATATAATTATAAAAAGCCAGTTTCCAGTTCCACATTGAGGTCCTTGGAAGTCACCTCTACGAAGGTCCTAACAACAAGAAAAAAGCTGAAAAATCAACAACTATTTTTGGATTTGTAAGAGAGGGGAGGGAAGGCACAAGGCAAACTGCTGCTCCCAAAATTTGAGAAATAGGCAAATAGAGGGAGTTACAGCTTACCTGAGCAGAAACCCAAGAATACATGCCTCCATGGGAACCAGTGCCTCAGTAGGAAAACCTGAACTGTAATTGACAAATTGTTGGAGGTTCAGAGCAAAAAAACTCTGAGAGGTAAAATCTTCAGACAACTCACTTATGGGGGCCCTCCACAATACTGTAAGATTTGTCTCCAGCAGCTTGACCATGTTCCCACAGTAAATATAGGAGAAAAATCCCCTGAAGCTTTTGGCAGAGCAAGAGGTAAAGGAACAATTTTGAAAAACACCCGAGCAGTCTGATTTTTTTTTTTTTTAACAAGACCTGCCCTCCAGAGAAACTAGTTAACCAGAGCCTACCCTGCTGGGTATTACCAGAGCCTAACTGAACTGAGGGAGTAAAATACCCACTCCAGCTGGCTCTAGCAATCCTGTCCCATCTAAATGGGAAAAAACTGAGAAATACTTGTAAAGCTCACAATCCGGATCACTAAAAGCCTAAGCCTTCCACACTCACCACCACATTACTAAAGGCCTATTTATAGCAGTTCCTTTTCTCCAGCACATCATGTATGGTTATCAAGAAAAAAAAAATTACGGGCTTCCCTGGTGGTGCAGTGGTAAAGAATCCACCTGCCAATGCAGGGGACATGGGGTCAAGATCTGGTCCTGGAAGATCCCACATGCCACGGAGCAACTAAGCCTGTGCACCACAAATACTGAGCCTGCGTGCCACAACTACTGAAGTCCGTGTGCCTAGAGCCTGTGCTCCACAACAAGAGAAGCCACAGCAATGAGAAGCCCGCGCACCGCAATGAAGAGTAGCCCCAGCTCGCCGCAACTAGAGAAAGCCCAAGCGCAGCAACGAAGACCCAACGCAGCCAAAAGTATATAAGTAAAATAAATTAATTTAAAAAAAAAAAGAAAAAAAATTACAAGGCATACCAAAAGGCAAAAAGACACGATTTGAAGAGGCAGAGAAAGCATCAGAACCAGACAGACAGGGATATTGGAATTATCAGACTAAGAATTTAAAACAACTATAATTAATATGCTAAGGGTGCTAATGATAAACTGGACAGCATGCGAGAAAAAATGGGCAGTGTAAACAGAGAGATAAAAAGCCTAAGAAAGAACCAAACAGAGATGCTAGGTATAAAAACACAGAAATGAAGAAAGCTTTCCTAGGGCCCACCGTAATAACTCACTTAACTTGATTACATTTGCAAATACCTTATCTCCAGGTAAGGTCAAATTCACTAACTTGGGGTTAGTACTTTAAATTCTTTTGGGGGTTAGTGGGATGCCATTCAACCTATAGCAAGCAGCTAGAAACAGCCAGTTGCCCCTTTCTCAATTCTTCCTGGAAACCTTCGCAGCCAAATTGAGAAACTCCCTAGGTACACGTTCTATTTTCTTTTTAATTGCCAGTGCCAGTATTACCAAACCTTCCTTTACTCTACAGCAGGATTCCTTTCTCTCCAACCCACACTAATATTTTCAAACCCTTACTAACAGTCTCCTCAAGACTCTTCCAACTTCAATGGCTCATTCCCAAAGTCAATGCCGCATATTTAGTGCTTTTTGATACAGCAGTCAGTCTCTCTCTCTCCCCTCCCCCATACACTCACAGGTGTGCATGCACACACACACGCACACACACACACACACACACATTTGTACTTTGGCAAATGTCTCCTAAGAATTGGGTCATTCTCTCTTATTACCACAATACAATTATTTAATGCAAGAAATTTAACTTTGATACAATCTGTTTACTTAATACATGGTTTTGTAAACTAAAATTATGAAGGAAAGAAGCGTATCTTATGTCAGTATGCAAATGAGAGCAGTCCTGTCTAATGCTCTGAATGAACTGATTTGGCTTCCAGGGCTTTATAATTCTTCAAAGTCCAAGTGTCTAAGTGATTACCTATTGTTGATTATATCACTTCATTAAAAAAAAAGAGAATGCTTTTGATGGGTTTAATTGTAGACTGAAAATGGCTAAGGAAATAATCTCTGAGCTAGAGGATATATTCAATAAAATCTTCAGAAACCAAAAGTAAAGAGAATAAAGGTCAAAGAAAAGAACAGAATATCCAAGGACTGCGGGACAACTACAAAAGGTATAATTGGAATACCAGAAGAAAAATTAGAGAAAAAAACAGAAGAAATATTTGAAACAATGACTGAGAATTTCCCCAAATTACTTTCAGATATTAAACCAAAGATCCAAAAAAGTCAGAGAACATCAAGCAGGATGAATGCCAAAACAAATAAACAAAAACCTAGGTATATCATTTCAAATTACAGAAAATCAAAAATAAAGAAAAAAAAACAGAAAGAAATGAGAGGGAAAAAAAAACTTTTTCTATAGAAGAACAAAGATAAGAATTACATCTGACTTCTCCTCAGAAACCATGCAAGCAAGAAGAGAGTGGAGTGAAATATTTTAAAAATTGAGAGAAAAACAACACCAACCTAGAATTCTGCACCATGCAAAATTATTCTTCAAAGCTGAAGGAGCAATAAAGACTTTCCCAAACAAATAAAAATTGAAGAAATTTGTTGCCAGGACACCAGCCTTGCAAGAAATGTTAAAGTTCTTCAGAGAGAAGAAAAATAGTATAGGTTAAAATCTCATCTAGGATCTACATAAGGAAATGATCACTGAAAATGGAATAAGTGAAAGTAAAATAAAAACTTTCTTTCTTGTTCTTATTTGATCTAACAGATAATGGCATGTGCAAAATAATATCAACAGCTTGTGCAAAATAATAGCAACAATGTATATAAATGACATGTAAAAGCACCCTTAAAACTCAACAATAAGAAAACAAACAACCTGATTAAAAAATGGGCCGAAGACCTTAAAAGACATCTCACCAAAGAAAATATACAGATGTCAACTAAGCTTATGAAAAGATGCTCACATAATTTGTCACTTGGGAAATGCAAATTAAAACAACAATGAGATACCACTGCACACCTGTTAAAATGACCAAATTCCAGAACACTGACATTATCAGACGCTGCTGAGGATGTGGAGCAATAGGAATACTCATACATTGCTGGTGGGAATGCAAAATGGCACTCACTATGGAAGACAGTTTGATAATTTCTTATGAACCAAACATAGTCTTACAATAAGACCCAGGAATTACACTCCTTGATATTTACCCAAAGGAGCTGAAACTTAGGTCCACACAAAAACCTGCCCATGGATGTTTATAGTAGCTTTATTCATAATTGTCAAAACTTGGAAGCAACCAAAATGCTCTTCAGTAAGCAAATGGATAAATTTTGGTACATACAGACAATGGAATATTATTCAATGCTAAAAAGAAATAAGATAACAAACCATGAAAAGACATGACGGAAACTTAAATGCCTATTACTAAGTGAAAGAAGCCAATCTGAAAAGGCTACATAAGGTATAATTCCAACTATATGACATTCTGGAAAAGGCAAACTATGGAGACAATGAAAAGATCAGTCGTTGCCACAGGGAACAAGGGTTTGAGGAATATGAATAGGCAGAGTACAGAGGATTTTAGTGAGTGAAAATATTCTTTCTGATATTATAATTGTGGATGTATGTTATTTTACATTTGTCCAAACTCTTAAAATGTAAAACACCAAGAGTGAACCCTAAGTTAAACTATGGACTTTGGGTGATTATAATATGTCAATATAGGTTAAAAACGTGCCATTCTGGTAATTGATGCTTATAATAGGTGAGACTATACTTGTGTGTGGGCAGGAAGTATATGGGAAATCTCTTTACCTTCCTCTCAATTCTGTTGCAAACCTAAAACTGCTCTAAAAAAATTAAGTCTTTAGAAAAAAATTAATCAGCATTTTACTCTTTCCCAAATCTTATTTTCATTACATGTACTCTAGCCTTTGGCCATTACATAAATGCTGTATCTATGAATCAGATGGCATTTTGCTATTTCACAATAGTTATTGAAATAGTATTTATTACGCTTATCTTCAAAACTGCTTATGCTATCTTACATCTATCCATGAAAATATTTTCAACAGTTAAATGTGATATCCCAAATTCTAATACCTGGTCAAAGTGATGGAATTCAAAATTTATTTTCTTTATTAAAAAGTTCTTTCAACCTTATTTGAAATAAATTTTTAGAAAACATTTCATTTTATATAAAATTATATATATATACATTATATTTTTAAAAGGAAAACCAAAAGATGTTTTTATATTGTTTTATATATATGTGTATATACACACACACACACACACACATATATATATATATATGATGTTATCTTAATATTTTAAATAAAATTTATATATTTGACTTAGCTAACATTCTGAAATAGTTCATAGTTTGGGACATTTACACAAAATTACTGACGAGTGGGCTATTTTTTAAAGTGATACCTATATGTCAAACTACAACCTCTAATCTAAAAATTTGCTCAAAAATAATTTATTGATGTCTATCTAGATGGTGACATATGCCATAAATGTAAATGGTACCATGTGCACATTAGTAATAGTACAATCATTAGCTTTTCACAAGTCCATTAAGGCTATAATGGACTATATCATAGAATTTAGTCCCAAGCTATTTGCTGTAGCTATTTGAAGTCAAAACTAGAAAAGTTCCTCAAAGATGAGTATGCATACACCACAAAGAAATTCATTAAGAAAATAAACTAATTTCTTCCTTGAAATACAGAACAGAATATTTTAAAGGCTCAAGATGGACTTGTTGAATGCAATTCAATTGGTTAGAGATAACTGATTTAATATCTTTAATTTACTTCAAAATTGAACAAATTACTGAATTGAACAAGGACTTATACTCTCTTATTAAGACTGTCTTAAAACTGACACAGGAAGCTAGATTCTTAGTTTCAAGGTATAGGTCAGAGGACCTTTGCTTTTTACTCTAAATATTTTGAAAAATTATTTTTAAGCCTTATTTATGAATTACTTTGAAAAGTAATTTTTAAAAAGTCCTCAGACCACATCAAACTCAGGATCCACTAAAGATATATTTGGTATTCATACACACATGTATATGTGTGTGTGTGTGTGTGTGTGTGTGTGTGTGTGTGTGTGTATCTATCTATCTACTACCTACCTACCAATATATTATGATAGAGTATTGTTATCGCATATTGCTAGCCCAGGAAAAGTTCAAAATGCAAAATCTTAAGTATAGTTTCTACTGAATGCATATCACTTTCACATCATCAGAAAGTTGAAAAGTCATAAGTCAAACCATGATAAGTCAGGGTCTGCAAATGAAGATGAGAGAAAGGGAATTTAAATGGGAAAAGACCATGTAAAATGTGTGGCAGAAAAGTAAGTAGTCTGCTGTGGTTATAGTGTAGATTATTCATAGATAAAGGGGTAATAGGAAACAAAACTGCCTCTGAGAGTAGAGGGAAAAAAAGCACGCATAGTATATAAGCTATGCATGCTAGAAAAATATATCTGTGTGCCTGAATGGTTTTAACATACATTGTGGCAGAAAAAAATGTGGCATTTATGATGCCAAATTCATTATCTACAAAATGACTGCATCTTGCAGCCTCCCTTCAAGTAGGCTGAGGTCATGTGACTGAGTTCTATAGATGAAAGTGTTGAAACCTCATCCAGGCTTGGCCTATAAAAACATCTCTCATAATTCTCCAGTGTTCTCTTCCCCTGCCAATGTGACCTTGGAGGTCCCCAATGATAGAGCTTCACCTCTCCAACCTGTAACATTATAGGCTGAAACAAAAGCAAAAATAACACGAAAAGAGAATTTTTTTTTTAATGGAAAGCCAGAGTGCTTAACCTTTGTTATTTGCAATAGCTATCTTACACACACACATACACACACACACACATACACACACACACACACACACACACACACACACTCCTTACTAATGAAAAAGTTACAAAAAATTGTCTCAAAAAATTAAAAAAATAGTTCATTCAGTAAAATTAGTAGATACAAAACAGAGAAAACCTAAAACATTTTTCTGTCAATAATAATTAGAAAACAATTGAAAAAAACTATTGCATTCAAGATAGCAATGATATCGGTTAGAGATTAGAACCCTGCTCCCTCTACAACAGCTTTACTTATGGATGCCTATTATCAATTTAGACTTTTAAATATAACTTTCCTTTGATTGGAAAATTTCCTTGTAGCCAATCCACTACCTTCCTCTGAATAACTCCTACTCACGTGTTTTTTTTTTTCACATCTCATAGGTGACTTTTTTCAAGGAAGACTTCAACAATAACTCTACATTAGTTTAAGAGTTCTTCCTGTGCTACCTTCTACCCTGTCTTTTTGCTTAATTATCGCTCTCTCATACTATATATTTACTTTACCAAGATAGGTACAATTTTGCTTTGATTACAATCCTATACATCCTTAGCATGAAACAGAGTACCTGGCATATAGTAGATATTCAATATAAGCATTTGTTGAATAAATAAGTTATAAAATAGCACTGAAATCTGAGACTTAAAGAAAACAAAAATATTTACTAAGAAAAATGTGGTTATGAAAGGAAGTTCTGAAAATTCTAAAGACATTAATATTTCTCAAATTAAATATGTTGTCAATTGCAGTTGATGTGATCTTTTTTTCAGGTGAACATAAAGTGTTTTTAAAGTTTATCCAGAAAAATAATAAATTTGTAATATTATTTATAATATTAAAATTCTTAACACAATTTATGAAGAGAAGATTAACAAATATAAGAATGGAGACTTGCCCATCCCAATATAGAAACACGATAAATTTGGAATAATGTTTTTACTATATTTAATAAAGAACCAAAAAATGTATCAATGGAACAGGATATTAATAAACAACACAGAAACAAAGATTATACAAAAAAAGAATTTATTATATTGCAATCATACTCCCATATACTCTCATGACTTAAGGGTTTTGTATTTTGCACTTCCCCACATGTAAGCATACATCATGTCTCTGCTCATATGTCATATTTCTTTTAGCGAAATCTTTCCTGACCAAACAATTTGCAATTACAGTACTCATCTCCTCAGAGCATTACCTATTCATTGTTTTCTTCTCATAGTACTTCCCCTAATCTGATATATTATATATTTTATTACTTATTCAGTTGTGATTGTTTGTTTATATCTGCCTCCCCATTAAGCCCCATGAGGGCAAGGATTTTTGAGGGCAAGTACTTTATCTCCAGCACTTGGAATAGTATCACAAATACAGTAGATAATAAATATTGGTGGAATTAGGGAATGAATAAGATTCTCTTTGTTTAAAGTTATTTTAATGTACATAGTTAAAACAAATTGTGTTTTGCTTTAAATTTTCTTCTATAGTTTGTGTGCTACAGTTAGTGAACAAATTAATTAAGGTAATGAGAGAAAAGAATGTTTTGACAAAGGTTGTTAGAGATGAAGTCAGAATAGCCTGAATTCTGACTGAATAGCCTGAATAGCCTCTTTCCTGCAACTTTTATCCTCAATGTTATGTCAATTTTTTCAAAGACTTTTTAAATGTATTTTAGAAGTAATTAAATAAATTTTAACCAGCCAACCCAGCACGTTCGTGTATAGTTATAAAATTTAAAGTGAATTTGCATTTTAATCCAGCCTGCAGTGTTTTAATTTACATGCATATTATATTTCATATACATGTGTATCCTGACACTTAAATTTTCAGCTTGGGGCTTTCCTAGTGGCGTAGTGGTTATGAACCCACCTGCCAAGGCAGGGGACATGGGTTCGAGCCCTGGTCTAGGAAGATCCCACATGCTGCGGAGCAACTAAGCCTGTGAGCCACAGCTACTGAGCCTGCGCTCTAGAGCCCGCGAGCCACAACTGCTGAAGCCCACAAGCCACAACTACTGAAGCCCGTGAGCCTAGAGCCCATGCTCTGCAACAAGAGAAACCATTGCTCACTGCAACTAGAGAAAGTACGCACACAACAAAGAAGACCCAACACAGCCAAAAACAAAATAAAAACTTAAAAATCTTCACCTTAGCTTAACAACTTTATCTTTAATATTCTATAGCTAGGACAAAACATACACAGGCTTTAGAATTACCTTTGGTAATGGGAACTTGAAATTTGCAACAAAATAATTAAATGTTGCTATATATTTATGAAAATTAACTTAGGAAAACTTGTGGGGAATGTAAAATATTGACTAAATGCAAATGCTTTAAAGCTGAGAGAGATCACAAGTAAGTTAGATATCAGACTCATAAGAGAACTCAGGCTGAGACAATGAGTTTAACCTAATAAGACAAAAGTGAATAAAGACAAACATCAATTTCTGGTGTTCAGATGAGTAAAAACAACTCTACAAGTGTGAGACTGGGAACTACAGCTTAGCAAAAATCTAAAAAAAGACATGGATTTAAGAGACAACAAGCTCAAGAGAAGTGTTATACTTCTGCACAAAAAAGGCAAAATTACTTTTAAAGTATATTAATGAAGGAGTTTGAGGGAGGTGAGTCTGATGTTCTGCTCTGTGCTTCCCACCACCTACCTGTCGTGTTTTTTTAAGTCCTTAGAACATAGATAGAGCCAACTGAAATGTACTTAGAGGTGAGCTTTTGATCTCTGAAAAGTGTGGAGAGGAGGTCAAAGTGAGGAGCAGTCTTCCCTGCCTGGACATAAATTTTGATACCTCACCAGAGTCTCCTTCTCAGTAAAGGTGTAGGCACTACACCTCCTGTCTGTAGCAAGCCTCCTGTCTGTAGCAAGGAGAAGGGAACAGGTGATAACGTAACCATAGCAATAGCAGTAATAATCTACTCTGAGGATCATAGTTACAGACCTAACTTCAGGTGTGTCTATTTATTATGGCAACCAGAGGAAGACTGCAGTCTGAGAAACTCTAAGACAAGAAACTGAATTAAAAATAGGCTGCCTATGCCCAACTGAAAAAAAACACTATTCCACTCAGGAAAGAAGCATCTCAATTTAAGCTTCTTGGGACATGTACAGTTTAAATCCTGGTAAACATAGGCTCACAACAGAAAGAACTCTGTCAAATACACAAGGAAATGAGCCACTGTGAGTGAGAAAAATACTAAGAACAGAAACAATAAGTACTAGATCTATTTTAAAAGGGCTCCAGATGTTAGAATCATCAAATACAAAATATAAAGTGTGTACAAAAATATTCAAAGAAATAAATAATGTGCTCTAAAACATAAGCAAGGGATCAGAGACTGTGGAAAATATTCAAGCAGATTTGACAAAGAACCAAATAAAACTACCGGAAATGAAATATATAATCATTGACATTAAAAGACACAGCTGATTAGGAAATTGGTGACCAGGGAATGGAGCTGAAGAAATCATTAACAATGTAGTAGACTGCATCAAGTTGGTGAAAAACATGAGAAAGAGATTACAAGAAGTAGCAGGAAGAAGAGAGTCCAAAGGCATACTACCCTTGTAATCACAGAATGAAAGGAGAGAAAATGGAGGAAAGGCAATGCTCAAAAAGTTAATAGGTGAGAATTATTGGTAATTAGTTCAGAAATAGATTCTCAATTTTGAGAATGCCAATGATTACTAAGTAGGATAAATAAAGAACAAATTCAGACCTGTGCTCATTGTAGTAAAATTGCGGAATAGCCTCTGACCTCTACCTCCAAATATCTAAAAGCCCCCTGAGAACAAAATATAAGAAAAGCAATTACACAGCAGAATTCCAAAAGCAGTTAATTTAGGTAGCCAAAGGCATTAGGGTAATGTCTTTACAGTGGCAATAGGAAAAACAAAGGTCAAGCTAGAACTGTGTACTCAAAAAATTTATATTTAAAAAATGAGGATATAGAAAATACACTTTTCCTGTTAAGACTAGCAAACAAAACATGAGGTGTTATAACCATAATATCACCTTGAAGAGTCTTTTGGAAGAAGTTCTGGGAGAATGTATTACATTGAAACTAATAAGGGTATGTAAATCCTGGAGATACTGGATTTAGGATCAGTGGCTCTAGTTCATGAATTCTATGAAACAAATTCATAAGAATAGCAGCTAAGCGCCAGACCTGGAAATGAGCTGTTTTTACTAGAACAAACAGTCAGGGGGTTCTACACAGAATATCTTCAGGAAGCAAATAGATTATCATTTAGAGGCTGGATAATCTTGAGGCCATGGGGAAGATGTGTGTTTCTTGGATGAACACTGAAAAAGAGTGAAAGCCATTAGAAATCCCAGTAAAAATAAAAAGCTTTATTAAACAATCATGGTTCATATATGAAACAAACTAAAACATTGCATGAGATGAAGCAATTAATTGAGTAAGGGTAAAAAATTCATAGGGTTTGAATATTTGGAACAGTCTCTTTTAAGTTACTTAAGTTTATTGATATTCAAACTAGAGAGACTAAAATGAAATCTGATCACACTTTTTAGTTAGGTGGTAAATAACTTACATGGCCATAAAACTATATTAGTCATTAGTACGTAGTTCTCCAGAGAAACAGAACCAACAGGAGAACCAATAAATAGATTTATTATAAGGAATTGGCTCACACAATTATGAAGGGTGAGGAGTCCTCAGATCTTCGGTCAGCAAGCTGAAGAACCAAGAGAGCTGATCTATAGTTTCAATCAGAGTCTGAAGACCTGAAAACCAGGAGAGTTGATGGTGGAAGTTCAAAAAAGTTGACAGACTCCACACCCAAGAAGAGTAGATGTTTCAGTTTGAGTCCCAGGACCAGAAAAGACCAATGTCACAGCTTAAAGCATTTGAGCAAAAAGAATTCCCTCTTAAGCAGCCTTTTTGTTCTATTCAGATCTTTAGTGCAATGGATAAGACACACTTAAATTAGTGATAGCAATCTGCTTTACTCAGTCTACCAGTCAAATGTAAATCTCATTCAGAAACACACTCACAGACACACCCAGAATAATCTTTGGTCAAATTTCCGGGCAAATTTGGCCAAACATTATTGGAGCAGTCAAGTTGAACACATAAAAACAACCATCGTAATAACATAAAGTGTTTTTTTTTTTAATTCTTAAACAAAATCCAGAAGGGATCATTGTGGTTACAGGACGTAATGTTGGTGCCATGTACCAGATATTTATGTATCTGTATCACACTACTATTATGGAAAAGGCTTTATAAACATCTTTAATTTAAGACGGGAGAGAAAAGATTTAGCTTGAGTGCTATCCTGAGACTCTCCTAATATTTCTCAGAAACTTTTTTTCTGGGGTTGTTTCCTGTGTCTTAGTTTCCTGTGTCCAGGTAAAGCAGCTTGAGATTGAAAATCATTTATTTGCTGACCCACCAGAGTTTTTGTACTTATCCATATCATGGTCACTTCTATGTAGGTTCTTACATTCTGACCGGAAGATGTGTAAATGAGTACAGCTCAGTCCTTCAAAGCATGACATCATATTTCCATCTGTGAATCCATGATCTAAATACAAGAGACTGTGTTAGGCTTTGTGAATGTGTGGAAGGAAGATTATACCATCAAAGACATCTTTATTTCAGTATATTGCCCATAATTTGTCCTACATGTATGTCTCTAAGATTTTGCTTTCTAAAATATATATTTTGAATATTATTTGTCTTTAATTTCATTTTAAATAATTATAAGCTCATCAAAAATATATAAAGTACTTAAATATAACAAGATGAAAAATAGATATCATCCAAACTTATACCACATAAACCCAACAACGTAGTCTTTGAAATCATTTTTTTCTATATCTCCCTCACATTCCCAAGATTTGGGGGATTTTTAACATAGTTTAATTGTACTTTATCTACAACTCGGCATCCTGGATATTGTGGAAAATAGCAATCTGCTGACATTTTAAAGTACACTCGTGCTCATATCCCACTCAAGACCAATTAAAGCAAAATCCGTAGAAGCTGAGGTTAGTCATATTTATTTTTTCAAGTGCTCCCTCCTTGATTGTAATGTGCAGCCAGGTTTGAGAACCACTGGTATAATGTATAAGCATCATCCATGTTATTAAATAGTTTTCATAAATGGGTGCTTGCATGTCACAGGCATACAGAAACTTATTTAACATTCTTATAGAGTTGGATATTTAGGTTACTTTCAACTATTTGTTTTTTTTACATATGGATAGATCCAAATATATATTAAAACTCAACCTTCCTAGATACTGATTATTATTAGAAGGGGCAGATGTGTTGGCCTTTTGAGACGAATTAAGTTATAAAATGGACCTGAGGGCTTCCCTGGTGGCGCAGTGGTTGAGAGTCCGCCTGCCGATGCAGGGGACGCGGGTTCATGCCCCAGTCCGGGAAGATCCCACATGCCGCGGAGTGGCTGGGCCCGTGAGCCATGGCCGCCGAGCCTGCGCGTCCGGAGCCTGTGCTCCGCAGCGGGAGAGCCCACAATAGTAAGAGGCCCATGTAGCGCAAAAAAAAAAAAAAAAAAAAAAAAAAAAATGGACCTGATACCCTGAGATGACACGTATTTTTCTTTTAGTTTTTTTGGCCGTTGATTAACTGATAGTAGCTAGGGTCTATAAAGACAATGGGAAGAACTAAGCATCACTGCTGGAATTCATAATTTTGCTAAGAATCTAAAACCAATTAATTATAACTTTAGGCAGTTTCTAATATATTCTTTATGTTTATTCCTTTGTACATTTTGTACAGAAATATATACGTAATTAAAAATAAATTTAATTGTGTAGGGTTTTTTTGGAGGGGATTGAAGATATTTATAACCTTAATCCTTGAGAATTTCAAAGACTGCAAACGCCACACAATTCATGGAAGAATAATTTATTTTAAGAAATAGAGAAAAATCACATTGTGTTTGATCAGGGGGGTTGTGATGAAAGAGATATTTTGTCAAAATCCAATTCAGACATCCCTATGGAAAATTAAGACTGTTGGGATTAGATAGTATCCACTTATCCAATTTCTGCCTCACTGTGTCTTTTTTATTTGAATTAATCTGGGTAATGAACACCCAAACCAAATTATTGTGGGTTGATTACCCATGAAAAGTGGGTTAATTGTTTAATAGCCATGGGTGCAAGTGGGTATAGGTATTTTAATATACATAAACTGCTAGTTGGCATATTTGATAGTAGCATAAAATACATATACAATGAAATCAACAGCACAGTTTCACATTAAAAGTTGATTAATCTTGTTAGCATAATTTAATTGTCTGTAAAATTGGTTGCTAAACACTGGAAAAAAATAGTCATCTATTATAATTGTTAATGTTTTTTAAGAAACAAAGATTAATTAATGTTTTCTGAGTACTAAACAAATAAATATTAATTTTCAGAAAATATTGGAAGAAAAGAGATTTTTAGTACCACTTACACTCAAAGGCAAATGTAACAAATGGTTGTTTCCATTATCAGCTAAGCTTATTATCAGACTTGGGTACCCTCAGAGGCAACCATCCACATTCCTCTGCAGTTTAAGGTGAAATCTACATAAAAGTATTCAATTTCTAAGGAAGAAGGTGGCATCTAATTGAACAATGCTAGCATTTACATCCTCTGGGCAAGAAAAATGGATCCAATCAAGAAACACCAACTGTAGCCATGTTTTCTAATTTACTTCCTAAGGTCGTTAAGGGGAAGACCTTATTAGAACATAGCTGCCAGAGCCATTATCTTTCTTTCACTTTCAATAAAGGTGCAAGGATTCTGATGAAAAATGCCGGCATCCAGCTCTCCTCTCATGGCAGAAGCAATGGAGCCAATTAAAAAAATTCTGTGAATGGATCCATTACATTATGCCCTTTCGTGAGACAAAAACAACAGCAATGGAACCCAAGGGAATAACAACAACCAAAAAGGATGAGAGCAGAAGAGTGAGCATGCTGTATCAGCAGGGAAGCTGCAAATGTGAGCCAAAGGTTATTATCAAGTTCACAACGGTAACAATGAAGCCAACCAAAAGGCTTTAGCTGATTGTCAAATTATCACTTATTTTCTATTTCTTCCCTTGTTTCATTTTCCTATCTTTTCCAACTTACATTTTGGCTGATTCCTCTTGCTTCTTATGGAAAACCAGGCTGCAGCCTTGTGTTGCCTTTTGCTCACCTAAGAGATGAAAAAGAAATGATCTATCTTCCTTTAGCATTAATTTCAGGGCACAAGTCCTGGTGATGACTGATCGAGAGCCATCACTTTGGCATAGCTCTGGTAAATTCCTTTCAGCTAAAAGGTACTGAAAACTAACACTATCACAGAAATCTTGGTAAGTCCAGGTTTGGGTGAAAACCGGAGAGAACCTCCCTGCTGTGCTTGGAGTACCTAGTCCCTTCTCTCAGTGTCAACAAGGTTTAACGTCATCTCACAATTCAGCAGCTTGAAGATGATTCTTGGTTGTGCAGCCTACGGGGACCTAATTATAGCTTATTTGCCATCCTCCCCCCCAACTCTTCTCTCCAGTGTGTAAGGGCTCAGGGTTCACAGCCAAGCCACTTTTCTAGACTATGCCTTGGAGACAGCCAGACTGAGAACCCTTCACGACTGGCTGGAGAAACCAAGTCAGAAACAATAAGAGCAATAAATGGCTACAAACGCTGACACTTAAAAGGAGCCAGAGACTTCTAAGAGGATGAAAGAGATGGTCATTGGGGAGCTGCAGTTAAATTTAACTTAGAGAAGCAGAGAAACAACACATCAGAAATAAGCAAAAGCAGGCTGACTGCCTGGGATTTCAGAAACCTTACCCAAGGCAGCCCATGGTCAGGGGAGGCCTGGCCGCTCAGCTCAGCTCTGTGCCGCATACCAGCCAGATGACACTCCTAGGCTACAAGATGTATTCCCGATTGTACATATTAATTTTGATGCTTGCCTAGAGCCACAGTTTCTCATTCTCTGTCAACCAGTGTGGTTAATTATGTACTGTAATATTTAAATTACAATTCTGATTATTTTGGAAAGATAATTAGTCTAAGAAAACAGAAGGAGACAGAGTTGCAATAAAGGTTATTCAGAAGGTTCTGGTTATAGCAGGAAGACAATATATTCTCCCAGAAGTGAGAATCATTTGTGGTGCAGCTGGGCCGTGGGGAGACTGCAACGAACTCTCTGGAACCATGTGTTCATATTAATTAAGGAGGGGCCATCTGGTTCAGATAAAAAGAGAAAATATGATCAATTCTATTAAATGACTACTCATATTTTGAGTTATAGGTGCACTTCCCAAGTAAATTCACACCCTTTATATTTTCCATCTCTTTGTTTCGGAACTTCCATTTTGCCCAAAACATAAGAAGGATTCCTTGTCTTGCTTACGCCCTTCATTTACTCAGAATTTTAAATGCATTTGATACAAAATCTTATTGTTAATATACAGGTATTTCATTGTTGCAGCGTCTCTTATGATATCTCTTCCAAATTATCATAAAGTATTAAATAAGGCAGAGTTTTGTGGCTACCTGGTCATTTTTTTTCCAGCAATGGAGCTATTCATGTAAATTTAACACATGCATTTGTGTAATTATTGGACCTATTAGCAGATGGATTTGTGCTAAGTAGGACATAAATATTCGATTAAAAGAAATTAACTCTAAATGTGTTTCTCTGGCAATATCAGATATATTTGGCATGAGGCAGTAACATTTTTATTTAAAAATCTGTTTCCACTATTTTTTTACACACGTTTATAAAGCCAAGTACACATAATCAATCAGTCATATATTCAAAGCATAACACTCAAGCGCTAAAGAACACTCTAGGGGGCAACTCTGTCCCCCAAATTCTTCTCTTTTTTTTTTTCCCTCTTCCCTTCCTTCCTCTTCCAATCCTTTCTTACTTTTCTCCCTCCCTCCCTCCCTCCCTTCTTTCCTTCCTTCATCTTTCTGTAAACATTTGAGCAAATTCTGTGTTATTTCAGGTACAAATTTAGGCACTAGGGAAAAAAATAAACAAAAAAGACATAGTAGCAGAAAGAGAAACAGGTACCTGCGATTTTACCCAATGTAATAAATGTCGTTACAAATGAATTTATGCTGTGCTAAAAATTATTGGTGTTGAAAACAATTCAAGTAGTTTATTCTAGCTGGTCAGTGCTTCAAGGTAGCTGGACAAAGACCAAATTACCACAAGACACTGAGTACCAAACCCGAAAAGTAGTCTCCAGCAACATTTATTATCATGTGAAATCAACTAGATTTTCTGAACTTTAAAAAAGCATTTTAGGGCTTCCCTGGTGGCACAGTGGTTGAAAGTCTGCCTGACGATGCAGGGGACACGGGTTCGTGCTCCGGTCCGGGAAGATCCCACATGCCGTGGAGCGGCTGGGCCCGTGAGCCATGGCCGCCGAGCCTGCGCGTCCGGAGCCTGTGCTCCGCAATGGGAGAGGCCACAACAGTGAGAGGCCCGCGTACCAAAAAAAAAAAAAAAAAAAAGCATTTTAGAGTATTGGTAGTAACATAGCAAAATGGGTAAAAGGCTCTGGCTTCACACAGATTTGGTTCCTAATATCAAGGTCAACACTTAATAGTGGTGTGACTTTGCATAAGTTACTAATTTGGTCTAAGTGTCGAATTTCCTTACGAATAAATAGGATACAGCTGCTTTGTTCTAAGGACTAAATGACATAATGTACGTGAAGTGCTCACTATAAAACCTGGCTCATAGAGTTAATAACTATATTATTATTTCTGTTGCAATTTTTATTCCAGAATTGAAACATCCATTCTGCTTATTCAAAATCACTTTCAGACAATTCCCTCATGTGTATAAATAGCTACCCAGTGGTGGTTTTCCCAACAGGAATCCAATGCAATATAATTTAAGAGAGGTAGACCCATCTGTTCTCTTAGCTCTTAAAAGGACACTCTAGATTCCTTTGAATGCAGGTTTTGGGAATACAATAATGCCTTTAATGGTTACATAGACTCATACATAGACTAAATCAATACTAATGCAAAGAAAAAGGGACATGTGACTAGAAGCAGGATTGTAATCTTTACACCCCATTGATTATAAGTGAATTCACAAAGAGCAAATGAAGTGGACGGCTCTTTTGAAGCGCCTAGGTTAGCTTCTACCTAACCAATCGGGGATAATCCCTTGTTCTATTGACCTTTGTAAATTGGTTTGCCAGGAAAAAGCTCAACCCCCCAGACAATGCTTACTATATGTCTGGCTGCTGTCTAGAGAAGATAATAATCAAGAAAGTCAGAAGAATACAGAAAAAAAATCATAATAAGCTTTTCATGACTTTTACCAAAGAGGATTCCAATCAAAT
Organism: Stenella coeruleoalba; assembly: GCF_951394435.1. Taxonomy (NCBI): domain Eukaryota; kingdom Metazoa; phylum Chordata; class Mammalia; order Artiodactyla; family Delphinidae; genus Stenella; species Stenella coeruleoalba. The sequence continues at coordinate 69,013,914 of NC_137169.1, read as the reverse complement.
CTCTCAGTAATAAAATAAATTGTACTGAAAGGAGTTAGAGCAATATGTATAATAGTGTCTTTATTGTTGAATGACCTCATGAAAATATTCCAATGCCCAGAGGGAGGTAGTTACCCTCACTGGAGTTATTATGGCAGCTAGATAGGACTGTATACTAACTTGATTATTCTTACCCTAAATATCTTGTTTCATGTTAGTAATTCAATTCCAATTTCCACTTTAAATGCCAATCTTGTATAGAAAGTTAGTTTCTTGAGATCTTAACCACTCTCAAAACAGATAACATAGTTTCCAACAGCTGGAATCTATACATTCTATGTTTATAAATTGTGTAGATTGTTCTTACAACTCTGTTCTAACAAGGAAGCCAGGAAGATAGCCAAAAAAAAAAAAAAAAACCCAGAAGCACATCTCTAACAATTTTTTAAATCAGTGAATTTAAGAAATCAGTGAAAAACAATTCAAATTGCAGATGTCTTAATGCATAGACCACAGGTTGGTATAGGAAAGGCCACATCTTAGGTAGACTTTTCTCATGACGTAAGGCCTAGAAATGTCAGTTGTCATATGAAAGGCCCCATAACCTTAGTAGAGAGAGGCTATCCTCATCTCGTAACCAACAACACAAAATAATAACAATTATAAAATACCAGTGTTGCATCTTGGAAAAAATTCAATTCAATTATTCATTAGTATAGTGGAGGCATGAAGAATTGCCATCAGCTTCTTGAATGAGAGAGCATGGCACATTAGAAAAAGACAAAACTTTCTCACACATTGCTTCTTGGGTGAGAATCTAGCTACTAATTTGTAAATTGGATCACTGCCCAGATAGTTTAGTTCTTTTACATGACTTTGTTCTGGAGCAAATTAAATAATCTTTTTTTTTTTTTTTTGTAACAGAGTTTCAGCTTCTTCCCAGGAGGGCTACTAGAAGATTAAGAGGAATTTTGGGTAACATATTACAAAGAATGTCATAAATATCTCACACTTTTAATTTGATTTTAATAAGATACTTAATCTCTGTTGATTATAAATCAATTGAATATTAAAAACACATCTATTGAAAAATTTCACTGCTAAGAATACTATAGTGTAGGTAACTATTACATAGTTTTTAACACTGTGTAAATAAGCCAGAGAGGGGGAAAAAATCCATATTTATTCAATAGCAGCTATTTTTATTTGAAGGGTTAGAATAAATACAGTCGTCTTGGTACAGTATGTTAAAAACCAGTAGAATATGCAAAGCATATTAAGTGAGATTTAGTAACCGTAAATTTGATATGTGTTTATGATATAGCTGCTCATCTTCAATAAATAGATTTTTAATAAGCAGTTGGTATTTATTCAACAAAAGCAACTGTTACAATGAATAAATTAAATGCTTATTTAAGACACTTCATCCAGCATAAAGAAGTAGCACAATTTCCCTGTGGTACCAGAAATGATTGTTAATACTGGAGTGAAGCCAGTGCTCTAATACCGCATTATCAGTGGGAAGCACGTCACGCTCTGCGCTGCAGCACAACCAGCATTACACAGCACGGAGAGTCACAGCCACGAAGAATCAGTCCAGGAATTCTGACAGCATTCTGTTGGCTGAAATCATTGCAATTCTTAAACATCAACCCAGAGTACATGAAAAAGAGAGCAAGTCTCCATTTCTTTTCAACAGATCTGGAAAAAAAAAAAAAAGGACTTCCGTGTTTGCTTTGATTTTATGTCTGTGTGCTCTCCAGTTATCAAATATGCCACTCAGCCTAGAAGGTGATTTGCCAACTCACAATTTGGCAAGTGTATGCAATTTAGTAATCACGGATGCTGCTTCACCAGCCCCGAAGCAGGAGATTTCTGAAATTACTGTGAACTCCGTTGGTATATTTCCAGTTGATTTCCCAGTATCATTCAATTTTTCTTACGTGTGTGTTTTTACAGGAAAATCATATATTTTGACCATTTGATATTGTCACATATTATACTATGGGCTTAAATGATAGAGAACAGTAATGTTGGCTACCAAATCTCTCTCCAACCAGTAATACCTACCTTGAACAGATGCAAATATTTTTAGTTAGCACTACATTGGTTGTAAAAGTTTAGATGAATGGATAGCTTGCATCTCATAAACAAAGATGATTCTGTTCTTATTTAAACTCTTCATAGCAAGCATCTTATGCAACAACTTAGATGCTCTTGTATAAGCATCTTGTACAACAACTTACAAGCATCTTATACAACAACATATTCAATTCAGTTATTAAAATGCTGCTTTCTTCCAGTGAACAGGAAAGTCATTATAAAGCAAAATGTATTTCTATTCAGCATTGTCTTTTCTTAATTCTGACTAGCCACAGGTTTTGTTTTTTTGGCAATTTTTCTATATGCAAAATGAAACTGTACTACAAAGATCCTAGAGACTCAAGGAGAATTATTCTTAAGTAGCTCTAGTTGTCTACTGTAGGACTTGGTAAAATAAACCATAGCCTTTCCTTAACTAACCTGTCAGGCCTAAAATTATAAGCTTGCACATAGCCTAGGGTATTTTTTTTATTTGGGGTCTTGGAATATAATAAATATAGAGATAATGCGAAGGACCTCATTTCCAAGTTCCTTAAATTCCAGAAATGTAATTCTCAGAAAACTCTGAATAATTTCTTGAAGGCAGGAAAGCAGAGTCTGAGTAAAGAGAGAGAGTCACAGTAAACTTTGTGGTAAGCAACCTATTAAGCACACACACACACAATGCAGAAAAGACAAGGAAGAAAATATTGGAGATGTTGAAGGGTTTCCAATAAACAAAACCCTTCTCTCTTACATCACTTTTTGAGAATTTGAGAAATAGGGTAAAATATAAAGATGGAGGCTGCAGTAGGCAGAATTCTAAGATGACCTTCAAGATTTCTCACCCTTCCCTCCCCCAGACTGCATGAATGACATAATTTCTGGGATGGAATATGATGGATTTTACTCCTGTGATTAGGTTTTATTATATGGCTCAGGAGAAATTATTAGGAAAATTATCTAGGTGGGCCTGACATAATCAAACGAGCCCTGTAAAAGCACAGGATTTTCTCTGGCTGGCCACAGAAGTCAGAGATTCTAAGTATAAGAAGGATTCAATCTGTAGTTGCTGACGTGAGAATGGAGGAGATCCTGTGGTAAGGAATGTGGGTCAACTCTAGCTGCTGAGAGCAACACCAGCTATAAACCTGCAAGGAAAGGGAACTCAGTCCTACAGCAGCAGGAAGTGATTTCTCCCTACAACCAGCTAACGTGGCTGAGAATTAGGAACGCAGATGGATTTCAGCCTAGTGAGGTCCTAAGCAGAAAATCCCACCACACCGATGCCCAGGTTTTTCACTTACAGAAACTATGAGAAAATAATGCGTGTTGTTTTACACACTTAAGTTTGTGGTAATTTGTTATATATCAGTAGAAAACTAATATAGAGGCAAAAACACCATATTTCTTGTTGACAGAAGTTAGCTGGAGAAGTTTGACAAATTTGAGAGCCAAATGAACTTGGTCATTGATGTCCAAAATTAGAGTGATTTGCTAACCCAGTCACAGACAACAGTGAGCAGAGCAGGCCCTGTCTTAATCTTCTTAATATCTAATACCTGTACTTTGTTTAAAATCATTTTTAATAAGAGCTTGTTGAAAGAAAGTTTCAATGGTTGAATGAATTATTAATGACGTTCTTTTAAACTTAATCACATTTCACTTGACCACAAGGACACCAAGATTATATACCTAAGTATGTAGTAAGAGAAGCATAATAAAGTAACAAGAACCCAGAGCTTGGAACCATAAAGATCTATGTCTAAAAATGAACCAGCTAACACCTTGAGAAGTACCTTTATTCTCCATCTGTATTTTAGAGCCAATACTAACTCATGGGATCATTAGAAAGATGGAACAAGAAAATCTATGGGTAGTGTTTAGCACAGTGGTTATCACATAGTAAGTGATTATTAAATGGAAGCCACAAATCATTTGTTAACTAGTTCTTCCATGTTTATAGACTCAGGCTTTCCTTTGTTAACAAGTACACAGTCAGCACGTCTTAGCAAGTGTAAAAGTTGATGACACTCCATGGCAGCTGTCCCCATATAGTAGCTTGGTATTTCAGTCTGTGTTAATAGTATGACATTTCCACTTCAACATAAAGATTCAGAATTCTCCCTGGCAGTGGAAGGAAACACGGATAATTATATACATCCTCTTTGGTGCATCAACTTATAAATGATATGCATCACCATTGGTCAAAGCTCAATTGACAATTACTAGGGAAATGACCCTGCTCAATGTCATAGGAAGCTGCAAAATTGAACCTTCTATTAGCCCAGGAAAGGGAAGAGAATCTGATGTATTTGTTTGCATTAATAATGTCCTCCATACCAAGCTTTTCTGTCCTATATTGACTTTGGTTCTTCTACTACAATCCCACCCTTCAAGAAAACATACAGAACTTCCCTTCTGGAACAAGAACCTAAACTGGCAACAATTCTCTCCTAAATAATCGTGTCTGATCAATGCACTATTCCCTTGACCATCACTCTTCACACTGCACCTCGATTACCAAAATGCAATGGTGCAAATCCTGGAATGGGGGAAACTTGGCTTCACTTTTAGAAAATAAACTCTGAAAAAAGTCAGTTTTATTTGGTGAGCAGAACAACTACTGAATATTTGGTTTTGTTACTAGGAGTATAGTACCCATGGACAGCAATTCCAGTCTTGTTTATCTTAGTATTAGTCAAACCACAGTTGTATTATGTTGCTGTGTTCTGGGCTATTCACTTAGAGATAAATATAAACTGTAATTCATTCAGAGAAGCACAACCTGAATGGTGAGAAAATTCTAATGCCAAGTTATACAAGCAACAATTGAACTAAGAGACGGGGATGCATAGCCAGGAAATAAGCACCCTCAGGAAGGACATGATCGTGTCTTCAAATATTTGAAGGGTTGTCATGTGGGAGAAGTGTTAGACTTGTTCTGTATAACCCTAGGGTATAGTGAGAAACAGTGGGTGGAAGCAAAAATCAGACCCAATTTGGCTTATTTTAAAGAAGATCTATCAGAACCAAGCCACAACGTATTTGGCTGCCTCAGGAGGTAGTAAGTTCCCTGTCAGAAAAATAATTCAAGCCAACTGATAACCATGTGATATGGTTATTGCAGAAGGAGCTCAAGCATGAGATAGAGATTGGACAAATATCTTTAGGTAGAGTGACAATATTACATCATACAAAACGGGACCAGTGTAAAGAGAAATGCTATGAACAATTGTTAAATATTTTCCTGTATGCCAGAAAAATAGGCAAAAACTAGAACTATCCCAAGCAAAGTAGGATATGTTGTCTTCCTATATTTAGGATAACTTCCAACTCTGAGATTATTTTTAAACTATTCCTTGACATTAAAATATCAATTGCAATTTAATAATTTCCATTCGTAGGAATATTTGCAAAACAAATAACTTTTGAACAGTCGATTTGGGGAATTTTTTTGACATTGTAGTAAGACATTGTTTTGAGTGGGTTAGCATCTTTGTTTTGCAGCTTGAAATCTCATTGTGCAGTTGCCTTCACGTAGGATTTGGTTACAGGTAAGGTAAGTCCAGAATACAACCATACAACAAAATTCATAACATATATTTAGCAAGCCACATGAAAAGATTTCACAGTCTCCCAGATTTATCCACAGGCTAATCTGGTCAGGCAAAGAAGGTGAATTGAGTCCCTACTGTGATCCAGGTGTTACACTAGGTAGTATACACTACTCAGTATCGGACAGCATCCCTATGAGATGGGCATTTTCACCTTGTCAGGTAGGTTTTATTGTCTCCATTTTGTAGATAAGCAAACTGAATTTGAGAGACGTTCCATAACTTGTCCAAGGTTATAAACTTAATAAGTGGGAGAATTAGAATTTGAATCCATATCTGCCCAAAGCATGTGCTTGCTACATTCTAGGCTGTGAGCATTGGATAGAAACAGTAATGAACCAAAAGAGGATCTGACATTTTAAGAAGAGAGCTAACATTCATATAGTATTTTAGAGTTTCTGTATGACTTTTATCCATTTATTATCTATATATTACCCAGACTTTTAAGCACCTACTAGTTTATAGGCATTAATCTAGGCATTGAGGATGCCAAAACAGAATTAATTCTATAAAAGAAACGAGTGGAATTAACTAGGTGAGAAGAAATGTGCATTACTTGTAGCCTAATTTGCCCACATTTCAGTCTAAAAAATAAATGGGGATATGTATATATGTGAGAATTTTCCCTCAGCCGAGAAATGGTTGGGTAATAGATCAGAGGAGGAAAGAAAGATAAGCTCTAAATTGCAATGTAAGGAGGATATCTCCATTGTACAGGGGAGAATGAACTGGATTGAAAAAGAAGAAAGCAAGGAGAGAAGGGAAGGGGCCTTTGAAGTGGTCCATGTGTGAACTGATCTAAGCTACCAATGATGTTGGGAGCTGGGCAGAAACGTTTCGGAAGACACACAAATTTATTCTCATAACATACATGGAATTAAAGCATGCTTTACTGCTATTTACCACATATTATGAATTAGAATCCTGAGTTACCCAAAACCACATAAATTCCAAACTTGTGCTCATCTTGTTCCAATACACTGGTCCAGGATGTGACAAATAAGAATAAAAGAGTCCTTTCTCCAGATCACTTGATCATTTTGAGTTAGAACACTAAAATTTTAGTGTTCTAAATTTCAGTGTTCTCCCCTTCTCTTCCCAGCTCCCTCACATCCTTGTTTTCTGTAAAAGGACAAATAAAGTAATGAGCAACAGACAGAGATTTCAGCAGAGCTAAACTAAAACAAGAAAGCTGAAGGCAAGAAAATAGTTCTGTAACATGTTCCAAGGAGAAATTCCAAAACAGAATGAAATATTTCCTGGTGTAAAATGCCCTCAGTGGACTGAAACATTTCCTTGGAACCCAAGACAACAGGTAAAGTCTGTTCCTCATTAACTCGTGCGATAATGACCCAATCTTACATTTTCTATTTCTTTGGAATTCATTTGTTTTCATTACATCAGGTGGTTGTTATTATGATGTGTTAATGGGCTTCAAGCAGGGCTGTCCTCTGTGACTCAGACTCTGATTACTAAAATGAGAGTTTTGATATTTCTTATTATACCAACTCTGTTTGCATTCCAGTTGTTAATATTCTTGTCCACCAGAGTAGTGCTCTGAATTTCAAAGGCATGCAAAAGAAAGAAAGTGAGAATTTTATTTTTATTTTCAACTCCAGATTTCTTTCATCCAAAAGTTTGTCTTTCACAACTTTAGCACCACATTTTAGTTCTTGTATGCCCCTAGTCTCATTGCTAAAATCTTTGAGAACATTTTTAAACGTGAAAAAACACTTGCAATTTCTCACTCTTTCTTTAGTTTTCCTTTTGGGTTCATATTCCATTTTCTGGCATAAAGAGCCTTCTTGACCCTGTTCTCACAGGAACTACCCTTTACCATCCAGGTCATGACCTTTTGATTCAAGATCATAGTAATGCACTTCTGTAGCTCATTACCTTTATACATAAATTAAGTTAGATAAATTGCTCCTAAGCATTATACCTCTTCAAGAGTGAGCCCCACTGCTCATGCAATACCAATGCTTGTCTTTTTACATGTGTAAGAAATGAAAGTCTTGAAGCCAGAGATCAAATTCAGTGTCTTTATAAGACTAAAGAGAGAACCATGACACTTCTAGTCTGATTCAAAACAGGGCTATATTTCAGAAGCTCATACTAAATAGATCCTACAAAATGAGCATTTCCATACAACCCATTCTACTTATCCAGAGCCTCCCTGATACTGAACGCATACTTCTCTTCACTCTTCACTAACAGGAACAGCAACCACCCTGCCCTACTTAACTGGATAACGAATGAACTTTTTAAACGTCTAAATCTGTGTTTACACATACAAGATGAGATTGGTGTTTACCTAAGGGGACTGTCTTTACTCACTAATGTGCGCTTTACACTAACCTAAGAAAACAAAGACAAACTTCTCCCTCCCAGGAAGATAATACTTGTGATGATGACAGCACTGCTAAACAGCCTTGGTTTTCCAGACACGACAGAAATATATTTGGGTGAACACATTTTTGTTTCCGTATCTATGGAAAGGTTCCTTTATGTTTTCTTTGTTTGGGTAATTGTTAGTGTTATTGCTGTTTATGCCCTAGGACTCGTGTATAAGTCTGGCGTTCCTGACTGCCTCAGCTTTTCTGATGTCTGCCCCATGTTGGTTTACCTTACATTATTTCTCTCCACCTCCCCTGTGCCCAAAACGTTCAGCATCACAGATGGCATTTTATAGACAGCGATTTTTGTGTAAGTGCGGCTGTTTAATTTTGCATTCAGCCGAGGACAGAAGATGTCATGAGGCCTTTGTCCTCCAAAGTGCACTATGTCCCTGCTTCCCTTTAAAGTTAATTGTGTGTTTCCTTGTCACTGATTAAGTAGATGTTCTGAATGTGTCTATAAGCAGTCCTTTCTATTTTCTCCTGTTTGTTGGGGTCAGATTGCAGTCATAAAGATTCCATACAACAGCTGTTTTGTGATCTTTATGATATGGAAATTTAGAAAGGAGCTGTTGAGGAGTAAGAATTGAAACACACTGGGACAAAAATAAAAGAGACACACGAAAAGCAAAATGTAAGCTATTTCATAAAGACATTCATTTTCATATACAGAATAGTTATAACTATATCATTGGGTGGAAGATAAAATGTGACCTTATCACCTCATGATACGATCATTTCTTGAAGAATTCAAACAAATAAGACAAAAGGAATTTTAAAAATAAACTTTAGCCTAATAATTCATCTAATCACTATTGACCAAAAGTGTGTGAACAAATGACAATTACAGAAATCAAAGAGATTATAGTAAATATGCTCTCGTTAGTTTGTCTACCAAGAAAAGAAGCATTTGTAATTGTTTAATGGCATCTTTGAAAATTCAGCCCTTTCAAAATAAAACCAAGAAAGTTAAAAGAAAAACCAGAAGATATGAGAAAGAGGAAAAGTAAGGGAGAAAAAGTGAAGGTACCAAAAATTATAAACACTTTGTGGCAGAATTGTTGGCAGAAGTTAAAGTAACAAGTAAACAACAGAAATATAATCACAAACTCCAATGACTACCGGGCACGTAACTAACATATGTAAAGATGGCAAGTAAGGTGATTTAGGCTGTGATCCTGAAACACTTGTTTATAAATCCACAGAATATTATTTCTTCTGCAAAGAAACCACCTCTCTCATTTATTCTTTGTGTCCTGACTGCTAAAGCTGTGTAATAAGTGCAAGGGTGCTGGTAAGGAGTCATTGGCATAGGGCCTTCACGTTAGGAAAACTAAAATAAAACAGCCGCTAATCCAATGTTTTTAAAAATATAGTAGATTCCAAATTCATCCAGGGCGGGAACATTTATTATCCATCCTCAACACTTCCTCTTGTGCTTGGCCCATAGAAGGCATTTACCAAAATTTTATTGAATTAAATTATTTTTTTCTAAATATAAAGACCAACGGACAGAATGGACTAGAGTAGCTCCACAAAGAATGAGAGATGGGGAAAGAAATGTAATCACATCCCTCTCCGTATTGTAACATTTGAAACCCATCTCCATCGAGCATGCGTTCTTGAGTATGTATGTATTTACGTGCCTGTGTAAACATTCATCTACACCTCAAAAAGTCTCACGTCCTGCAACCCTTGGCCATGAAGATGTGCTTATCAGGATAATTCAGCTGTATTAGGAGGGGTAAGGCCTGGAAGTAAAGAGCTGGATGATAAATGATGACAAGCTGATGCCATCTGCCCCCAGGCCCATATCAAAGTTTTGATGCAATAATATGTACCCCTATAATGTGCCACCAAGAAAGTCTCAATTATGTTCCCTGGATTAAAGTTAAGCCAACAAAGAAATGAAGAATGCATTTTTCAAAGATCTTGAGTTAGAGTTGTAAAGGCTCAAAGTGGAGGGGAAATACTCCCACTACTCCTGAAAATGTTTATGTAAACTCTTTCATGGCTTAATGGACCAGGTTAACGAGGTTCACAATAAAGTGCCCCTACAGATGATATCTCACAGCAAGCCTTGAGGGATGCTGGCATTTTGTTTGAGAGAAGCATTAAGCTCAAATCCCTCACCCAATTATGTGTAGCATTTTATCTTTGAAATTTTTCATTATAAGTGAAACTAATGGCCTGTCCTATGTCGTTCTGAATAGAGAGAAAGCAGTGTGCAAAATTATCATTGCACTGGCTTTGCAGGGTCAAGTAGGAAACAAGGTTCTTATCTACACAAGTCATTTAAAAGACTTCTATTAGTTTATATGCAGGCTTTGGGGAAGCATCATACACCCAAAATATTGACCTCCATACTCAATTTTTCTTAGTTTGTCAAGAACCCATTATTATGTTCTCTAGATTTTGCTGATTTGTTTGAATTACCAGGGGTATTATCACCAAATCATTTAATTGCACATTTTTCAATTATTTCATTTGATATATATGGATCATTCAGAAAAATTGTAAAAGCACTTATTTTATTGAATAAAATCAATGACTAGCTAATCAATGAATTACTTCAACAACCGTTTATTAAATAGTGAGCCTGGGACAGGCATTGGGTGGCTGCTGGCAATGCAGAGACATTGGTCCCGGCTTCCTGGATCTACAGATCTACAGACAGCCTTGGGCTAGCTGGTCAGTTTAAAGTTTGTAACATTAAGGATTTTTATTTGTCCAAATGATTTCTTTATTTTAAAAATCTATTCTTTTCATCTTCTTGTTTATGTCAAGCCTGTGCATGATAAACTCTTAAGTTATTTTTCATTCTGGTGTTGGGGAAACCATACAGTCCCATGAGGTAAGACATTTATTTGTTTATCAGATTCACTGTTCTAGAGAATTTTCTGGATGACACAGCACTTCTGTGCTGAGGAATTCTGTTATCTATGGTTCATTAATACTTTCTGCAGGATCATTACCTCCAAATTCAATAAGAAATAAAACTATATTTCTACATGGCACAAAGTGAAATATGTGTGGAAATCCATTGCATCATTCTGATGAACTAATAATTGATCAACTTTATATATTTAGGAAGCTTACAACAACACAAAACAAGATAACGGTGCTATGACCAACTTCCAATTCCTTCTTCAATTATCTTCCAACTGCTACTAGGAAAGAGGAGAAGACTGCTTCTTCTGCTCTATGATAAATTATCTTCAGTATTGATTTCAGGATCTAAATGGAATTTGTGAAGCAGAAAAAGAAAAGGAGAAGAGAGTAACAGAATAAAAAGCCTGCAGCCCCTTTTCCTACAACTACCCTTCTTGGGCAAAGAGTGATTTTGCCTACCAATTTAAAAAACTGGGTGATGGCCGCTCTCTCTAAAGTAATAATGTACCTGAGAGGATTGGAGAGAAAAATGGAGCCTCCTTAGTGGTAATTCATAAGCAGGAATAGTCACTGCAGATTAATACTTTCATTCATTTGGGCCATTTTTCAAGTTTACTATCTAGATCCACCCTTCTCCAGGCATTATATGAAAGCTGGATTTTAGTCCTGAATCTGCCACAAACTAGGTTATGTCAACAGGTGAGTTTTGTTTGTTTGTTTGTTTTTTCAACTTCATTCAGGGCTTAGTTTAATAAGGAGTGAAACTACATGAGCTCTAAAATAGTTTTCAGATCTCTGAATCTAAATCTCATGGTTAATTTATTTACCAGTTCACGATCACAAAATGTATTATTTTATCATATTGTCGTGCCAACCAGTTCACCTTATCTGACTTTAAGGAGAACTGTCTGGGAGAGAGATCATGAATATATGAAAATACTTTCTTTTAAAAAAAACCTCAGACCAATTTTCTGGTCATGCAATTGGTATTAATCTTGAACCTGTAAGTAATTGTTTCTAGGTACAACTTTACAAAAAAATGAAACACTTTACAAAAAAATGAAATACACTAATGAGATATTATTTTAGTTCCACAGTTATACTTTTTCTTTTTTCCAAAGGGTAGGCCAAGCATTGACATCTTGTTCATAGTAAAAACATGAATTGCCTTACTACTAGGAATAACTTGTTTTATTTTTGACATTTCTCTCTAAGATGGAAAACTTTTTTTTGGAGTGCATTTAGCATGTGACAATTGTAAAATGTAAGAGAACAACTCCTTTCCATAAATAACCTTGCACAGTGCTGAAATTCTTACAAGTAATATTCTCTTACATAGTTGAAAACCCAATTAATAAACAGTCTAGTACTCAGTCCTCAAACATCTCCCACAATGGAATCCACTGCAAGGACTTGTACTGTATGTGTCTTGAATAACCAAGCTAATCATAAGGATTACAACACAGAAATGAACTCTCCATAAATATTAAAAATTATCTAGCCCTCACAGATGTTTACTCTGCTTATTATCTTCAAACTTCCTGGATCAAATGTTCAATATGAATATGTTAGTATCCACCAAAGATTGGTTTTGGCAGGGTATATGTTGATATCAGCAGGAAATAAATAGGAAAACAATAAAAGGTATGAAACTTTAAAACAGTAGCTTAAAGGTGTTTTATAAACTACAGATGGCTTACACCATTTTAGCAAATATTTGCTGTGGGATTAGAAACAGGACTGAGAAAAAATGAAATCATTTGAAAATAATGTCTCCCATGCAATATGTTATAATTAAAGCAGAGATAAGCAACATGGAAATTGCCTCTTATTATCTCTCCTCATATTACACGAGAGATGAAGTATGTTAAGACATGTGAGCACGAAATCAGAAAAATAATTGAAAAATGTTCAAAGGAGTAATCTTTAGATTTTAGAATCCTAAAATGGGAACTCTTTATTAATGTAATGCCAGGCACATACACACCCAAAACCCAAGACACTCAACTTCCACACACAAACACAGACCAGTTTTAACTGTTACCTTTATACTTACCACTGCTGGTTATAAAAAACAACAACAATGACAAAGAAAAAGAGAAAAAGGAGAAAGAATAAAAGCAAGGCTTAGTTTCAAGGCAGATAGAAACTGAAGATCAAACAAGTCAAGTCTGCTGGCTTCAACAACTTTCTCCTCCAGAAATGCTTTGGAATTGAGCAAAGCACTCCATGCCTATCCCTCCTCTGTGGCTGAGTGAGTGGATCAAACTGAAACACAGCTCTCCCACCTTAGGCTGTGATCTCATTAGTGCTCAGAAGTTGAGCAGCAGAAAGCATGGGGAGCATTGGCAGGGTACAGATAGGAGAGGATAGCAGGACGCAGAGGAGAAGCCGGGCCAGTTCACTGATGTTCTCCTCATTCATAATTGAACCTGTGTGCTGGTCTGTTGCTAGAAGGCACCCTTGCTGCAGGTATGGTCTCTGGAAAGTGACTTTAAATTATATTCCCTAACATCCCCGTGCAGTTTTTTAGAGTAAAGGAGTCTGGACTTAGTAAAATTCTGATGAGTTCTATGTTGTATTCCTCCATTCTTGACTGATTAAAAAAAAATGTTCTCTTTTTATCTCTACAATGAACTATTGTATTATGTATGGCCTTAGAGGTTCTCTGAATAAGGGGATATTTGTATTAATACATAAAGGAGGGACTTCCCTGGTGGTGCAGTGGTTAAGAATCGCCTGCCAATGCAGCGGACATGGGTTCGAGCCCGGGTCCGGGGAGATCTCACATGCTGCAGGGCAACTAGCGCGTGTGCCACAACTACTGAGCCTGAGCTCTAGAGCCTGAGAGCCACAACTACTGAGCCCTCGTGCCACAACTACTGAAGCCCGCATGCCTAGAGTCCGTGCTCCGCAGGAAGAGAAGCCACCACAATGAGAAGCCCATGCACCGCAACAGAGTAGCCCCTGCTCGACACAAGAGAAAGCCCACGCACAGCAATGAAGACTCAATGCATCCAATAAATAAATTAATTAATTTTTAAAAATACATAAAGGAACATGTAATACATTACACTAAATATATGCTTTGGGTACTGGTGTAGCACAAGGTCTTTGGGAGAACATGTCTAATGATACAGAAGCTGATATAATTAATAGGAATCAACAAGTTTTACAAATTATCACCATGTTGGGTTAGTGTAATGTACACAGGCATTAAAATTATTTTTTTGCATCAAAAAATGAAGCGACTATCATAAAGAAAAAAGCCCATCTATTCCTCCTAAAGCATCTTTAATAGCTACTTCCACATCTGAATCATGATATATGCCACCCCTCCACCCTAGGGGACTTCTTACTATATAATGTAACTCCCTTCTTCAAAACACTCTTCCGAGATAAAATCCATGTGGCTGTGATTATTTCCCTTAATCAACCAACCACTGTTCATTTTCCACAATACAGGTATCCCTATCTTAATGGAAGAAGATTTACTTAAACATAAACTTCCCTCCACGTTCTGAGCTCAGGGGACTTTTGCCCAAACACCATACAAAATTCTGAAATTGCTCTGATTCAAATTTGATTGATTAAGAAATGACTCTTCACCAACTCCTCGTAAAACCCTGGGAATCAGGGGGGAAATCATGAAACTCAAGGAAAGGAGAATACGGAAAAGGATGGGTAGAGAAATACCAAACATAAATAGGAGACAAGCAATAGGGACACCTTTCCTTTTGTTTTTAGTTAGTGGAAAAGCCACGGTCACCACAGGAAAGATGAATTATACCAGGGCCAAGGAGCAGTTAGGACGTTTTCAGAGCCAGATGTCTGAAAGAAGAAGGCCAAGAATGAAGAGACGGAGGCTGAGAAAAGCAGATGCAGATGCAGATAACGTTCCTGAAGAGACAGTCAATTCATTTTATTGCTTGGGGATCAAAAAGAAGCTACCTCAAATCAAATCAAGTCATGCGATAGATGTGGGATTTCAATTTTTACAGGTTGATTAGATTCTATTTTCACTGAACCCTGTGGACTTTGAGAGGACTTGAAACTCCTTTCAGTGCTTTGCAAAATTTCCCTCCATGTAAACTGTCTGCAAAGGGATTGCTCTGTAGCTTAGCCATCAAACAATAGCATGGAAAGGACAGATGCCATCATGGATCCAGGGCTGAAGATGTGAACCACATGTGTGATGTTCTAGCTCCCAGATCACCTGAGTGAAAGGAAACCCCCCATTAGCAGTCATATGCTGTTCAGCCTTGTAAGACTTGACTTCCTAAAGGGTAAATACTCCTCCCTGTTTTTTAGTCCCTTAACCCCATGTGCACAAACACAAAGACGACTGGTTCTGGCCCAGTGAGTCCGTGGCATAGCTGAGGTATCAAGAGGAACAGAAGTTTGACAAAGAGAGATGCAAACCACTGCTGCAATTTAGTCCTCTGGTGAGGCCACATCACTCCTGCGTATCTGAGCCCCTGTAGCAGGTGCATGCTACCAAACGCCCTGGGTCTCTCTTGTCAGAGGGACTAATAAGCAGATGCAGTGATGGTCCCTACCTTCCCCGATTGCACACATCCCAGACAGAGCTCTACGGTGTTGATTCAAACTGTCCTATTGCTAGGCCCTCGGCGTTGCTATGTGATCAGAGAAACATGTAAGTATAATGCAACCGGGGGAAATCAATTTCTCCTGGGCTCGACTCCATTTAAACCGTGTGAATGCAAGTGGGAGAAAACCAGGCACTGGCAGACTTAGGATTCCAAGCTGGTGAGTTTGCTGAGGCAGGATGTTTTGTGTGTCACGTTGTGAATGATTATAGCAAGACAGGGGGATAAGTGGGAAGTGAGAGGTCTGCGCTCTTGGGTTTTCACTTCCAAAATGACTTCGTTGAGGTCTTTTCAATTTAATCCTAGAAATAAACAACTGCTGAGAGTAAATGGTGATTGAAAGGAGGAAGGGGAAGATGACTTCAGTTGGCTCTTTCTGAGGAGGCTGGGTCCCTGAACGCTTCAGGATTTAAAGAGGAGGCGAAGGGTTTTAATTGGATTTTAAATTTTCTTAGTAGTCAGGAAAGGTTTGAGGTGCACTGTGGCCTGATCCGCAAGCACAACAGGCAGCTGTGTTTCAAAACTGACCTTTATCAGATGGTGGTATGTTTATTTCAGTCTGTCACAGAGAAGGAATAAGAAAACACTGCTAGGCCGTGCAATTTGGGTTATAAAAATAAAACAGGACCAAAACTAAAGACACTGCCTACTTGGCTAAACTCCTAAATTAGGGGATTGGGGGAGAATTCAGGAGGGGTTAAGGGAAGCATGACGGCTCCATGGTGAAGGAACTGAGGCCAAAACTCCTTACTTAGGAGCTGATGAGAGGAAAATTGAGCTCAGATGAAACAAAAGGAGATAAACTTGAAATAGGTGGCAAGCAGGCTTTAATTATTTGATAAAATTCAGGGCAGAACTCTGGCAGTGGTCTACTTAACCCCCCTCCACCCCTTCTTCCCTCATCAAGGTATTTTCTAGGTATCAAAAAACCCCAGCACCTTCAGAGACTTGGCTTCAAGGTTAAGAAGCAAATGCTACACTGTACTTTTATATAATAAAGTTCAGCGATATCTCAAACTCTATTTCCTTTTTAATTACAATTTTCTTACCTGAGCCTCAAGTGATTCTCATGTTACCATTAACCCTGGAGGCCCGAGTTATTTTACGTTCAACGGCAAGGATTGGCACCGCAGTTTCTATACGGGCAATTTCTCCTCTCCGTGAGCTTTAACCAAGTGGATAACATCAGACCAAAGTTCCTAGTTACTCATGCCCTGTAGAGAAAGTGCCCTAGGGAAAGCCTAGGAATTTGAAATAAACTGAAGATTATATTGCTTCTGAAATATTTGGGAACTGTGGAATTAGAGAACAGACAGCAGATTTTTTTATTTTTTGCGTTACGCGGGCCTCTCACTGCCGTGGCCTCTACCGTTGCAGAGCACAGGCTCCAGACGCGCAGGCTCAGTGGCCATGGCCCATGGGCCCAGCCTCTCCGCGGCATGTGGGATCTTCCTGGACCGGGGCACGAACCCATGTCCCCTGCATCGGCAGGCGGACTCTCAACCACGGTGCCACCAGGGAAGCCCCAGACAGCAGATTTTTAAAGTGAGGGATATTCTAAAGTTGAGCTCTTTCTAAAAGATTCTCTAGTGCCTGTTTTAACTTTTAAACTGTAATTTTGAGCCAAAATTTATTTGGAAAGTTTTATTAAGGAGGATTATTAAGAAAAGGTGGGGACTAATCTATTGAGAGGAAAAAATATATATATATATATATATAAGGACCGTTTATAAAGAGTTAAGAATATTGGCTAACCATTGTCTCTAATTGCACTGATGATGACAAAGGTAGAAAATACACGACACAAATAGTTCTGCACCAACGCTTCATCCATGGCAAGTATTGTCAATCTATCACAGCACTGTCTCCATTTGTGCCAGATAGTGCTAGCTGGATCATTAAATGGATTTTCCCTCCTTTCTGGGCACAGCTAGACTTTACTTCCCTAAGTCCTCATAGTTAGGAATGACCATGTGACAGTTCTAACCATCAGAATGTAGTAGAAAGGATGTATGGTATGTTTAGAATGAAAACCATTCAGATGTTCCTTCCTGCTGGTTGGAATGGAGTTATTCCCAATGTGGCCAAACTTACTATAGCAGATGTCACTGTCACCAGAAGGTAGAGCTGCCAAAACAAAAAAGCAGCCGGGCAGCAGGTGGTGCTAAAACTGATCTCTGAGACTGGAAAACTACAGATCCTGGTTGTACCATAAAAATACCTGGTAAAATTGCTGTCTATGATTAACTTGAAAGCAGACATTACCTGTTGTGCCAGCAGCTCTAGGAGAAATGTGGGAAAGAGCCAGAGCGTTTGCAGTTCTTGCCAAGTTGTAACAAGCCATTTAAGAATGAGTTAATAGCAATGGAGAGCCAGAGATCAAGAGCCTTATAGATTGAGAAAACACAACTACTCTGGACCCCATACAATAAGTTATAAGTCTGAAAAAAGTCTTCAGTGACAAAATCTAATACTACTTCTCAGTTAAACAAAGGGACTCATCTTTCCCTGAAAGATCATATTAAGGCCGTTACCCTCCCACTCAAGTTTAGTGTTTCAGGCAGCCTCTTTGAGTTAGAGGTTGAGTTACAATGAAGTCTCAATAGACTCTCAGTAAGCCTCATGGGAAATCCAAGTTGGGATGAATCTTCATTAACTCTACTCCACTAATTTTTCTTTTACCACATCGCAGAACTTATTTTTCTCAGCTTACCTTAAACCCCATCTCTAGCTCCTGATGCCCTATAAAACCGTTTCTCGTTACAGCATACGAAAGTGGTCTTTCTCCTGAAATCCAAAACCACATCTTTTCTACACCATATTTGGCAGATGTATTTGATTTCTTGTATGTTTAAACGTGCAGCCAGTGTGCCTGACCTCCTTGTCTAGGTGTAAATGTCTTTAAATCTGGGTGTGTATTTTATATGTTTTTTAGAACCACGAATGCTTCCAGCAAAGTACTTTGAATATAGCCTAATATCGTTTTGATGCATTAATAAATTCCCAGTGCATTCAAGCATTTTCTGCTTCGTTTCTCTTGCCTGTAATTAGTAACATTTAATCCTACCACCTACTTCTTGAGTCTTCAGGGACTCCCTATTCCCTGAAGCTTCATGACTAAAACATACATCTCTCCTCTCAGGCTCAAATCTCCCCACCTATCTCTACAACTACACTGTCATCTCAGCTCAAAATAAATAATCTTTCTCACTCAGAATAATAGAAATTTAGAGCGAATCTAATTAAGTTCCTCCTTCTTCTTCCTTCCTTCTTTCTACCCTTCCTCCTTCCCTCCCTCCTTCTTTTCTACCCTCTTTCTTTTCTTCTGCTTTTCCTTTATTATGTGGATGAGAAAACTGAATGACAAAAATGGTAGAGTGCCTTGGCTAACATCAGAGTGTAATTAGTCATATCTTCCAGCTCTTTCTAGAGTCCTTTTACTTCACCATATTTGCATCTCATGTTAACACACACTCAAAACTAAAAGAAGTAAATGCCTTCTCCTGTAACTTTCAGTCTTCATTGCGGAGCACAGGCTCCGGACGCACATGCCCAGTGGCCATGGCTCACGGGCCCAGCCGCTCCACGGCACGTGGGATCCTCCCAGACCGAGGCATGAACCCACATCCCCTGCATCGGCAGGCGGACTCCCAAACACTGTGCCACCAGGGAAGCCCTAGCCTTTTTTTTTTTTAATATCTGGTGATTGTTTGGAAGATAAAAACTTGCCTTTTTATTTATTTTACTATGCATGGGCCATATGTATCATGATTATTCAGAAATTACAATACTGATACATACTGACCCAAACCATAGAGAAACATTTTCCCCATCATCACGTACCATCTTAAGAATTGATCCATGAGATCCAGAAACCAATTCTCAAAGGGATAGGATCCTCTGGGTTGTATTGATGTAAACACACTGCCCCTTCTTTAACCTTGATAACAAATTGACACATTGAAGTGTCCTTAGATTTAGAAAACTAGAAAATTAGAATAAGCATATCTTACCATCTCAAAAATATTATCATACTTTAAAGTTTTATTTTTATCAAAATGGACAGGGTAACAAAGAGTACAGAAGCTTATGGTGAAAACTAATGGTCCCAACTATCTCCCTTGCCACTTCTAGTTTGACTACCTCTGCTCTTTTAAAGGACAATTTTGGGTTCTTATAGCGCTTACCTCTGTAAACTCCATGCTGGAAAGTATATATTTACTTGCTCTTATGATACATGAAAACTTACTTGTACTCTTCTCTTCCTCTTTCCTTCATGATTGATAATTATTAGTTTTATTTTAAATTCTCCTATTCGTTACCTTTTAAACCCCAGCTTCTAGTTTCAATAACTCTGAAAAAATGTCCCTTGATTCTCCACTTTGTCAGATAAGTGTATTAGAACTTTCTCATTTTCGTCAACTTTTCCTAATCCTCTTTTTTATTCCACCCTCTCTGAGCTACATGATAACATTTATGCTATCAATGCAGGTCAGATTTACAATCTAAACTGTAACCACATTGAAGTCTTCTGTGAATACAGATTGACTCTAAATTTAAGAATCAGTGTACACATGGCTGTAACTGCATATGTATCATCTAGTGCTGGCAGAAGCAGTGGTGCTAGGATTAGTGGGCCTGATTACATCACTCCTGAGGGATATTCTAAAGGGACTGTTCTGAACATCAATAGCGAATGGATTCTCTTTTCTTATACTCCTTCGATTTCTCAGAATTATGCCTCTTTTCAGTTTACTCTATATTTCAAACAAGTTGAACCCATTTCTGCTCTTCTGATGACTGCTAAAATGATTTGACTTTATAGCTTTTTATACCTTCATCATATTTTCACTTTTTCCAGAATGACTCCACTTGTTTCTCAGTTTTTAGAATTTTTCCTGAACATCACTCTCCAGAGACTCTTACTTCCTCCTCGTATCGGAACTAATTTATCTCATAGGCTGCTGCATGGTAGCATCCTGGGAATTCCTTTCTTTCTTTCTTTCTCTTTTTTCATTTCTCTCTTTTTCTTTCTTTCTTCCTTCCTTCCTTCCTTTCTCTCTCTCCTCTCTTTCTTTCTTTCTTTCTTTCTTTCTTTCTTTCTTTCTTTCTTTCTTTCTTTCTTTCTTTCTTTCTCTCTTTCTTTCTTTCTTCCTTCCTTCCTTCCTTTCTTTGTTTCTTTCTTTGTTTCTTTCTTTGTTTCTTTGTTTCTTTCTTTCTTTCTTTCTTTCTTTCTTTCTTTCTTTCTCTTTCTTTTCCTAAGTTGTCAGATGTTTCCTTGAGCCTATGCCTCACTTCTTTTTGGTTTTACTTCTTCACTTTGATGGTGCATACCTCCAGATACTTTCTGATAGAGGTTTTGGAGAGAACAATTCTTCCAGTCCTTGAATGTCATAAAAAGGACTTTGTTCTGTCCTCACATGTGGTTAATTGCTTGGTCTGATGTAAAATCTGCATTGGAAATAATTTGGTCTCAGAATATAAGTGTCTTATTTCTTTCTATAGTGTAGTTGAAAAGAAGTCTGGTGCCTCTCTATTTCATTAAACTGTAGATGACTTTGTTTCTCTCTTCCTCTGGAATCTTATTAAATTCATCTTTATATTTTCTGTCTGTTGGGAAGAAATAGAGTTAAATGCATAACATCCAGGTCTTTGGAGGCAGATTACTTGGACCTGTATCTCAGTTCTGCCACTTACTGGCTAGGAAACATGTGTCAGTTACTTCACCATTGTCCACCTCAAGTTTCTCATCTATAAAAGGGGATAATAGTACATCTGTCTTCATGTTGCTGTGAGGATTATATAAGTTAATGAATGTAAAGAACATAAAACAGGGCCTGCATATGTCAAGTGCTATATGAATAGTTACTATTAATATTTTCTAGTTCTATTGGTTTATTTTAATTTCATCTTTCATATTTTTAATCTCTTAAGGGCTCTTTCATGTTCTTTGATCCTTTTTTATAGACTGGTGACTTCTTAAATGTCTCTGTGAACATAAGTAAGAAACCTCTAAAAACTATCTGGGGCTATGAATGATATTTTTCCTATGGAATAAATATTTCTGTTTATTTATTCAGTATTTCTCTTCCATGTTTCTTGTTCTCCTCAGTTTATCTTGAAAACAGAAGGACATGTAGCTAGTGTCAGTTTCCTTTGCTTTGACTTCCGGTAGGTCTCTTCCCAGAGTGGATTCTGCTTGGATGCTTAGAGTGGGAGGATGCAGTGGAGCCTGTGGATGTATTGACTGGCTTCACTTTGAGGAGGGCAAGCAAAGCAGTGTAGGGTCAAATGGACCCCCAGTCCCCCACCACACACACACACACACACACACACACACACACACACACACACAGCATGCCAAAATGAGAAGACATTTATTGCAAGGCCCCACTGGTCACCCTATAAATGTAGCACTTCCTCAGATGGTATAAGTTAAAATAAACTTATGATGTAACATAGGAATGTTAGCATGGATTTCAAGTTTTAACCTAAGATCCTCTGTACTTACGTATTTTATGAAAATTAAATCTGTTTATTCTAATAGCAATACTTAAAATACTTGTACAGCATTAAACTTTACAAATTCCTTTCATACAGGATATTATTTGATCCTATGGGATTCTTAGAACATTCATTATAATCAAAGAAATAATATACATAAAATAGATCTTTGAAAGTATAAAACACAATGCAAAATTACAAGGTACTACTTTAGCGTTTACACATATTAGTTGTATACTATGTTAAGAAAATACATTTTATTACAAATAATACATTTAGTTTTGTTCTGCACTGACCTTCTCCAAAAAAAGAGAATGGATTTGAAAAAAGATACTAACTAGAATACTAAAATGATTAGAAATCAAATGGACCTTGAGCTCTTCCCTTGCTTCAGCCTACAGAGGAAGAATCAGAGGCCCCATGAGGCCCTATGTACCCAAGGTCACAGGGACTGTGAGTGATACAGCCTTTTAATGGCAGGGCCAAAACAACAACTCTGATTCTGCATCTCTTTCTCTTTCATGTTCTTTACCCCCAATAAATTCTTACTTAGCCAAAAACCCTAAGAGTTTAAATTCTTCACAGTACTCCAGACTTCAGAGGTTTGTAGGCAAAGATACAAAGTAGAAAGATGAGAAGGTTGTTCCATGAGTACATGGTACATGCCCCACATCCAAACTACAACAAGACTTCAGGCACCCTCAACAGTGATGCAACAAAGGCAGTCGTTCCTCCAGACTTTCAGGGTCACAAACAGATTTCCAAGGCTGCCATGAGTGCAGCCGAGCTGTCTCATTGGGCTCTGTAGCTTGCAGCACTTTCTGCCAGAGTGTAATAGAATCCTGGAGCGCTATTGTATTTTTAAAGGCAATTAATATTTTATTATGCACAGACTTTTATTTGCATCATTTGGATCCCTCTTCTCTAATTAAATCTTGTGATTTACACAAACAAAACTGCTGTTCTTTAAACTCTGCAAATTATAAAAATTAACAAATACTTGTTAAAAGGAAGCAAAAGCAGCCACGGGTCCTATTTTTGTGACAGAAACAACTGGAGGCTATGGAGTGAATTGATAGTGTCTCTTATTTGAGTGGGGCAATGTGGCAATTACATACCAAATACCTTAGTTAAGTAGAACTGATAGAAATTCCAGCTGTCTATGAGAGAGAGGTTAATTCTTTAAATAAATAAAGTCAGAGTATTTTATGTGTCCACATAGGATTTTTGCTTCATGACCTTGTGTACAGCGTTTTGTGTTATGGGATTTATAAATCAAGAGTGTAGTTTCAGGCATGCATTACACCAACCCTGCATTTGTGGAACATTTCCTACGGTCAAATGGATGGTATTCAGAGGGAAGAGAAAGACTCTGAGCTTCAATGCCCACTTGCAGAATATGCCTTGTTCCTCTTTCTGTTTCTAAATGAGCAGTTCTTTGGTAAATTTCAGCTACATAAGTATTATATCCTGCCCCTCTCCTGGCAATATATGGAGTAAAGATGAGTACCCTCTAGGAGAAAGACAAAAGTCTCTCTTGATCTCTGGAAAGATAGCAGAAGGGGACTAAGGGTCAGGAAGAAGAAGACAGAGCTGGGACAAGAAATAATCTCCATCCTAATTAAGCTGAAAGGTCTTAGCAAAGCTTCCCTGGGAATAGTTTGCAGTCTCCTTGAAGGACATTACTCCCAAGGTCTCCATCTGGGGAAGAAGAGGAAGGACATTAGGAAGTAGATGGGGTAATGATCAATTAATTGACATGATGAATTTAGCAGTAATCTGTTTTCTTTATGGCTCTTTTTTCCATCCCTGCAAAATGCGCACTCAACCCAGAAACTAGAATGAAAACCAAAGGTTTCAATATGGAGAAATTCACTTTCTGGACATTTCAGGACCACATTTTTCCAAATGTGGAGGGCTACTCTGCAGGTCTGCAATTTCTATTCTCATTTGCATGAATTCTTATCCGCATTCAATTTGTAAGTCACAGGCTTTCTTCCTTTGTGTGCCAGTAGATTAATAGAGGAAAAACTCCACATGAAATTTTTATAAAAAAAATTGACCATCTACCTAAGTGAATATATTTTAGGCATATTTGAGATAGTTTTATTTTAACTTGTAATGATAGAAATGACTTCAGTATACCTTTCTTCCAAGGGCCTTGAAATTCTTTTGAAATATGAGAACACACAGAAATACACAGCATGCAAACAACTTTATAAATTTGGGTACAGAAAGTCTCCAATGTAAGAACATCCCACATGAAAGCAACCCTCAAGTTAGAGAGAAATACAGCAAAGAATAAAATAACAGACCTTCTTATTTCCCTATTTTATCACTCCCTGATGTTTCTACTACTGTTATGGAATTACTGTGGAAAATCTTAATTCTTTTAGAGAATGTGCATTCTGCAGACCTGAAAAGTTTGTCTTGTGAGCCTTCATGAAAAGGGGGTGTATAAAGATAGCAAAGTAAGTTTCACCTCTTTCAAACTGTTCTCCCAAATTAATAATGCACCCAAGAAGGAACTGAAAAATCTTCTCCTTTTCCCCAGTCTTCTCCCCTTCCTACTCACCCTCTTCCTCCTTCTTCTTTTCCCTAAACAAGGCAGCTTTCAGGATCAAGAACTAAGGCACATGGTCCAATATGATCTTTTCGTGAATTTTTTAGAGCAACAGGTATTAAGGACTACCCCAACAAATTAACTACTGGTGGAACTTTATTCCTATGAGGACATGCATTCTAAAATACACATGAAATAACAACACTCTAGATATCATTTACTCCCTAGGAAATGCCTACACTAGTAATAACACTTAATATTTAGTGATAACTCAGCAGTGTCAGACTCAGTACAAAATTATTTATTATCCCATCTCATCCCCACAATAACCCTAATTTGGAAGGGATTATTAGGATTCCCTTTATAAAGATGAGGAGAAGAGGTTTAGAGAATTTAACCCCATACTCAAAACCATGCAAACACTGTGGAAAAGCCAAGAGTATGAGGATGAGAACACAGATCTATCGACTTTGGAGCTGGTGCTGTTTAATATTGCACTGCACTAAAATGCTTAGATGAATCTGAGACAGTTTATCCATGTATAAAGTTATGTGTATTTTTAAGAAAATTTCTATTATAAGGAAGACATTTGTGGAGGTTAATTCTTTTATTATTGTACCAAGTCTCATATTTTTTTTTTATTTTTGCCACAAAAAGACCAAATTGACATATGTAGGTAAATATGGATTTTCCACATCACTTATGCTTATAGATTATTTCATAACGTTTGTAGTCAATCTTTTAAAAAACAGTGTTACAATGGTATAATGGAACTAATCTTTCTATTTTCTCCACCAAAAATTGTAATTGTTTATTAAACAACCACCCTTTATGGACACCACAGTACAACAAGAGGCCCATTTGAGAAGGTATGAGTCTCAACTTTTGCTTAGGACACCAGAAGTGCTTAATAAATATGTTGACTGAATAAATGATAAAAACATCTTTGAATATGGCAAACATAGGGGATTCAGCAATAAAACAATACATCTAAGT
This sequence comes from Stenella coeruleoalba, assembly GCF_951394435.1. Taxonomy (NCBI): domain Eukaryota; kingdom Metazoa; phylum Chordata; class Mammalia; order Artiodactyla; family Delphinidae; genus Stenella; species Stenella coeruleoalba. The sequence continues at coordinate 68,988,275 of NC_137169.1, read as the reverse complement.
TTAAAGTTAATGGCTCTGATATTTCCAGTAGTACTTAAATGTAAAAAGATAATGGGTTAAATATGATAAAACTAATAACTAGGCTTAGTAAGACAGTTTCAACAGCACAGGTGAACAAAAATGGAAAGGCAACTGTCATTCTCCCACTTCCTCTTCTACCCCATTTGCAATTCACAGAGGAAACCATATTTTATTAAGTTCAGTTTTATTTCTTCTGGTGGTCATCTTCAAAATTCTACACAATATGCTCCTATGCTTTTTTCTTGACCAATAGGGGTAATCCTTTATATTTCCTGCATGCTGACATTTTGTGCTAAGGGACAGTGCTAAGCAAGCTTCCTATATTGTCTCAGTTAGTGCCCACTGGGAATAAATACTGATGGTGTTAGTCACATCTGAGAAGCCCATTCTCCTTTCCATTGATTGCTTTATATGACATAATTTTGACAATAATTTATGAAAAGTCCTCCTGGGGTCTTTAGGGAAAAGTTTCTTTATTCTTTAAGAGAGGCACAGAATAAGGTATAATCTCATATTCACTGGACATTCTTGTGACATTCATGTAATAGTTATGCTGCAACCATCCTGTGACTATACATGAGGGAAGGTTACTCCCCAAGGGTGGCAGGTTGGAGTGATGGAAAGAGCATGAGTTTTTGAAAGTGTGAGGTGTTCAAATAATCAGTTCATCCACCACCATTAACAAAGCCAGGTCTGAACATATTCCAAAAAATTGAATTTACTTTTGACTTATACTCATCAAACCACAGGCTTCATATTACTCACAAGGTAATATGATTTAGTGAAAAAGACCCAAACTCTGGAGCTAAAAACCTGGTCTACAGTACTCAAACATTTAGATTCTCTGTCATTTCATTTGTAGTATATGAGCGTTGAACCATTGCTATTTAACATATGGGAATCTGTGACTTAGGAAGACATTTAGCTTGGACATGATTATAAAGTGAAAAGCAAATAGCCTAGTATTACTAACAAGTTAGTATATGTTAGAAAGTTCACAGATTTAGAATCTAGAAGTCTTGTCTTCATATTCCCAACTTTTACTTGATGGAATTTCTTGAAACAATAAAAGAACCCCTCTAAGCCTATGTTTCCATATGTGTAAAACAGGTATTATGATACACATTTTACAGGATCAAATGGGCTAATGTACGTAAAAGTGTTTAATGGAATTTCACTCATTCATTTATTAAGAAATATTTATAGTGTCTACTATATGTATCAGGAACTGTCCTAGGTTCTAGGCAAACAACAGTGAACAAAACACATTAATAGGCATAAATCAGTTCATTTATTGACCCATAATCAGTTCTAATTTGGTTTATGAGTTATAAAAGCAAACTTAACCATTTAACCATGAGCTGATTGTATTACATTATAAATGTCTGATATACAGAACTGAAATACCACAATAGAATACACATTCTGGGTTCTTTTAAGTGCATGATCATGGAGATCAGGGATTAGAATTTACATTTTTTAAAAAATTGTCTATGCTAGCCTATACTTGTTTAATTGAATTATATGATAGTTGTGAAAGATTCTTGATAAATCAGCTGTGCTCTCATTTCCCCTTGCTGCCAACAGCATGCGTTTTTAGAAAAGATTGGCATGCTTTACTCAGTGTCCATAACACAAAGAATTAGGAGAAAACATGAGCTCATATTATTGGATTCTTGACTAACATACACTAAACTTCCCAGTTTCCATTGCATAGCTTCCTGGGAGTGCATAACCCCTTTCCCAATTTAATCCCTCCCACCTTGGAGACCTACCAGAAACTCTGTTAATTGCCCATTCTTGCTTTTGCTTTTGACTAAAGTGACAAAAAGATCATCTGGTAAAATCACACAGGGGAAAGTCTAGTTAGTCTTTAACATTTCTCTAGTTTTATTAGTCATTTAATTCTGTTCCTCTCTAACAACTCCATGTTTAGATCTTCAACCCTTTCTTCAGAGAAGTACATGCCTAATTGTATGGTCAGGCCACTCAAGATGGCTGTTCTCTTGCTCTCTGTACCTCACCCTGCTCTGCCAGCGCCTGCCTCACCTACATCCTACTCACATGACTGGCCTTCCTACATACTTGACCCAGGCCCCAGCTAGTGATTATTCTAGCTTTAGATCAAAACTCTCCACTATGTTTATCAAAGGGGTGGTGAGGGGTGTGTCCCTCTACTGGTTTCCCTGGTAGCCAATGAGGCAACTTGTTGTCAATTCACCCTATAACTCGCCTTCCCCTCCAGGAGTGAAGACTGCTACAATGTGCTGCCCTGCACGTGGTGGGGTGTCGCTCCAGGACCTTGCTTCAGACGTAAGATCTCCCTGTCCATTAAACCACTGATGTCTCTCACTGATTCTGGGCTCTTTCTTCAGCCTTAAAGCTGGCCTGTATGGTGCAGCCTAACATGCACATACAGTTGTGTAAGTTCAGTCTTGCTCAGCAACTGCTAGCCAGAGTGAGAGGTGAAGGTGATATCGAGCCCTGTACCCAGCCAGTCATGAACTTAGGACCTGAATTCGATTTTCCGCCTGGATCTCATGTAATGGCTTTTACCTTCTCCTTCCTATACTAAAAAGAAAGAAAGAAATATGTGTGTATAGTTATTTTTACAAATCAGGTCAGAAAGGTGTTGTGTTGCTGCCTACTACAAAAATCTGGGGGCTTTTTGGCTGATATTGTGTCTTAGGATATTTACCTCTTGGGTAATGTACCAACCTGAGGGACAGGTTACTCAACTTGGGTAATGTAACAACCTCAACTATAGCTGGTCTGATGAGTATCAGGGAAGAATTGAGATATGCTTGCATGTGCTGCCAATTTAGCCTTGCAATGAATTATGAGTTCTATAAATTCAGTAAGTGTTATTTTCTTGGTAGTGATTCAACTTGTCAGGATTTAGAAATAGCCCCCTGTGCCATTTCATGCCAACTGCAGCATTTTCTCTGCTTCTTCCTTGGCAGGACTGGCCTGAAAGAGCAGGGAATGTGTTCTCCCAGGACAGAGCAAGAACTAGTAAATCAACACCTCTACCTGTCATATTGATTTGCAGACCGTTTACCTTTCTGCCTTCACTTAATGGTTTGGGGGTTGTGGGTGAGGGGTGGGAAGGAATAGAAATTAAAAAATAAATATAAATAAATTTCAGGATTTTTTCTTTTCAGTCTTTGCACTCACTCAGAATTGTTTAACTGAATTCAGAGAGAATGGATCACAATGCAAGTGCCTGGCCCTTCGCCTGGAGCAGTTTGTAACAGTGAACTTAAAAGGTAAAGAAATTTTGGTAGTGGAAGCAACCTAAGTGTCCATAGACAGGTGAATGAATAAAGAAGATGTGGTACATATATACAAGGGAATATTACTCAGCCATAAAAAAGAATGAAATAATGCCATTTGTAGCAACATAGATGAACCTAGAGATTATCATTCTAAGTGAAATATGGCAGACGGACAAATACCATATGATATCACTTATATGTGGAGTCTAAAATATGACACAAATGAACATATCTATGAAACAGAAATAGACTCACAGACATAGAACACAAATTTATGGTTACCAAAGGGGAAAGGGGCAGGGAAGGATAATGAGGACTATGAGATTAGCAGATACACACTACTATATATGAAATAGATAAACAACAAGGACCTACTGTATTTAGCACAGGGAACTATATTCGATATCTTGTAATAACCTATAATGAAAAAGAATCTGAAAAAGAATATATATATATATATATATATAAAAACTGAATCACTTTGCTGTACACTCGAAACTAACACATTGTAACTCAGCTATATGTCAATTAAAAATTAAATAATTAAAAATAAATAAATAATAAATAAATAGAAAAGTTTAAAAAAATAACTTTTGTCAGTCTCGGGAATTTGTGTCATAGTTTGCATCTTCTGGGACCTGGGGTACAACTACAGGGATACGTGCCAGCCCACAGTGTCATGGCAATGGTCCTTAGCTGCACTCTAAGTGAAGAATCATCATTGACCTATATGCTGGATTCCCCAAAAATCACAGAATAACAATGAAATTGGTATTAATAAAATAAATCATAATATTAACATTAACAACAATATCTAATCATGACATTCACTATCTCATTTAATACTCAACACAGCTCTGTGAGGTAGGCACACTTATTGTGCCATTTTAGAGAGGAATAAACTGAAGCTAGGAGGTTAAACAAGTACCCCAGATTTTACAACTAGAAAGAAAAGGAGATATAAGAAAAGGAATTGAAATTTGAATTCAGATCAGAAATACAGGCTGCATGATTTCACATATGTTTTTACATATGTTTTGGTAACAAACAAAAACAAAACAGAAAAACAGATAAAGAAATAGCTCTGGAATTTGATAATAATTGCCACAGAGGTGGCACACCCAGTGTCTTGTACATTTTTATCTAGCTGACACCCGAATCTGTCAACAAAGAAAGAGCAATGACAGCCACTCTATTCACTTTAGAGAAGCATATCTCCTTACTGCTAAAAGCTTTCTGAGAGAGTTGGCTTTGCCCACTGCTTCCCACCGAGAATTTTAGAGTGCAATGAAAGGCTTTTAATTAAGCTGCAATATTATAACTAGTATGCTTTGACTATTTACACTGAACACTGTTGAGATTAGCAGATACACACTACTATATTGAGGCAGAATATTTCTTCTTTTTCTTTTCCCTGCTAGTTTCTCAATGAAAGTGAAAGCACACAGGCAAACAGAACACAGAGAAGTGAATAAAGAGATGTTGTTTTCTGCCCACTTAAATTTCCAGGATTCTAGTTTATGCAAAATGGAGGTGGCTTGGGTTGTGCATCTGAGCCTGTTCCTTTGCATCTTTCAAGGATCTGCTCTTTGCCCTTTGGCACTCCTGTGGATGCGCTAGCACACATCTGGTATAATTATTCCCCTCTGGTCCAACGTGCAGACACATTCACAGACTTCCTCTGCTGACAGAAATGGCTTTTTAAAAGAGTTCATGACTCTGGTAATGAGTTTAAACATTGAATGTAAACAAGACTTACTCTATACATATGAGCTGTGCTTACTTATTCAAGAAGAATATTATAAATTACATTTTGTTAGTGTGCTCCAGGAACGAAGCATCGTTTAGCTGTTGGACTAGGAATCCTTCTGCCTTAAGTTTACTGGAGAAAGTTCAACATACAATATCAAAGACAAACAACAAACCTCCAGTGACAAAGCTTTCTCTAGTCTCAGTCTATTTCCTCACTCTAGGACTCTGAGAATTCTCTAAGTCCCTGGGTTATATTTTAGTTAAAAAAAAAAAAAAAAAAAGAATTTGAGGTTCTGAATTCCAGTGTTACTTCTATCATTTGTTAGCAATGTGAACTGAAGCAAATCATTGATAATATTTTCTCTTCTGTAAATGTGGTCAAATAACATCTTGTCAGATAACCCTTTGGAGCCATTGAAGTTAACAAAAGAGAACAATATGTGAAAATCTTTCTGAATTATGATGTTACATAAAAAATATTCATTGCTATTTGTCATCCAAAATATGTGTAAAAACTGTGATGGAATATTAGGAAGGAAATCCTGGATTTGTAAAGGAGGGCAGAATTGCAACACATAACAAATTTAGGCTCAAGTTTTAGATTTCTACAAATCTTATGCACTGAGGTGAGCAAAATAATCACGAGGGATAAGTTGATTATTCTAAACGCTGAGGGTTCAGTCCTAGAAGTCAGTATTGAGTAAAAATGGGGCATTATAAATGTCAGAACAGAGTGCATGTAACTGCAATGCCGGTGCATGTTGCCCCAATGCATTCTATGTGAATCCAAAAAGTTTTAATAAAAGGAGTCGAAAGTACTGATCAGTTGGGATAATGAGCTGATTAATATTTCTATAAAATTGGCTGAAGAATCTAGAGAGTTTTGTACTTGGTTGAGGTTGAGAACATGCAAGAAAACAGACTTTAGAATACTAACAGCTAATATCAACTCTAGCTCCCAGAGTTTTAAGAGCCTGCTAAGATGCCTAATAGACTGTTTGTCTAGTAACATCTTATATGTCCTTCCACTAATTGCTAAAGTACACTTGATTTAATCAAACTCAATAGTACTATATAAAATAGATTTGGAATTTAGTATTAATCCTATTGTTTGTTTTGTCCTACAATCCAATCCAAATATTTAGCTGTCATAATTAGAAATTTTAATATAATAGTTTAATGAAAAGAATTACTGAGCACTCTTGTCTGAACTTAGACATTTTAAAAGAAATTATCTTAATAAAAGTAACATATAGTTCATTCTCTTTCCATTAGGTAAACCACTGGATTCTCTATTCAATAACTTACTGTCTAAATCTTACTTTAAAAAAATCCAATAATCTATAGATAAGAGATATCTAAAATATTTGTTAGTAAAATAAGAGGAAAAATATTTTCTTTCTTTAATCCATGTCTTTAAAATGTACAAGGAGGTAGGTCAAATCAAATGTAACTGTCTGGGCCTCATTCTCTAATGGATAGACTTTTACACCTTAGACCTAATGTGTATACATAGGCCTCTGGGAAATAGCATGGTTTGTGAGCTAATGATGTGCATTGCTAAATATTTTTACATCAGAGTGACATTTATAAATTATATTTTAATATTACAATTATTTTAGATGATTGCCCCCAAAGCCCTTTTATTTTTAGAAAATATAATGTATGCCTGGCCCACAGACACTCAGAACCCAAGATGTTCCAAATTGGACTCATTATCTCTCCACCCCCGCCCTAAAGCTACAGCTCCTCTGTGTTCCCTTGCTCCAGTAATGGGGCCACTCTCCTCCCAGGCACACAGGCAAGCAAACTTCCATCATCTTTGGCTCCAACCTCTGCTGACCCTTTAAATCTAATAAACCAAGCCCTCTCAAATTTATCTTTGAAATGTCTTTGGAATTTGTCCGCTGTGCTTCATCCTGACCATTCTTTCTATGATTCAGGCCCTAATTGTCAGATGCCCTAACTTATTCCGAGGGCCTGTGTGTATGAAGCTCACAGGAACTAGTGCATTCTATCTCCAAAATACCTTCTATACATTGCTAGCATTATTTTTTTAAAACACAGATATGAAGATATAACCACTTGGATGCTGGAAAACATTTTGGCAATAGCATTTTATAGACAATGGAATCTAAATTCCTTAGCAAGTCACCAATCCCTTCATTTTTTTCTTGCCCTAATGGGTCATTTTTCCCCAACACCTTATGTTCTAGCCCAACTACACCATTGATTGTCTCCAAATATTCTATATAATTCTTAGATAATTTCCTTTGAATGAGTAACCATTGTTACCTTCTAATCATTGGGAACACCTAATCATTTTTACATCACAATTCATCTCCTTTGTGTCCTTGAGAAGGATTAATTATTTTTGCCACCCAGATGCCTAACAGTTTGCTTATTCCTCTCTTATAATTCTTACCACAATCTAAATAAAAGTTAAAATTTGTCAGACATGAGTTAGTTAACCTCAGTAAGCAGAGAGTTCTTTGTATGCAGGGGTCTTATCTCTTTAATGATTATATGCTTCATATTGCCTTCTCCATAATAAGTCTCAGTTACGTATTTATTATTAAACCTTTTAAAATTGTTTTGCAAATTACTATTGATGCTGTTCATATTGTAGCATAAAAATAACATTTTCTTAGCAGCATATCTATGTTATCTTTGGAAGAGATCAATACAAATCAAGCCTTAGGAAAAAATACCCAAACCTCCTGACACGACATAGAATATTTTTTATCATACCTTTGCATTAGGATAATCCCTATATGTTTAAAAAGCCAAAGGAGCATATTTATGTTGCAAAAATGTTATGTTTCCTCAAAAACCTAATGAGAAAATATAGAGACAGATGGAGTTAAATTGGCTAATTTTCTGCCCAGCTGCCTAGATGAAAAATAAAGATGCACTGACCCTATGCTTTTGTATGCTAAACTGTTCAAATATTCAGTCTCTGTTAGTTAACCATTATGCCAAGGTTGAGTGGCCAGTATCTGGATTAGCAGACACTATTCACCTAGCTGTCCCTTTTGTTCTCAGTTTTTAATGTGAAGGAAGAGAAATCTAAAAATAGAACAAATCCTTGCAACTGGCTTGCATTCCTGAATATACAATTAGATCACTGTAAAGTGACAAAATCATATCACATTTATTTGAAGTGGTTCAAAAATAATAGATATATTTTTTAAATTGCTTGTACTTTTATTCCCTTTTAGACCTTCCCAATCTTTAAAACTCTTAGCTGCAAAAAAAAAAAAAAAAAAGTGCCAATTTGCCCTTTAAAAACTAGGCAGCCGTGAGATTCTTCTCATGTTAAAGTAAAATGAGAACTCATTTCCATTTTCATAGGTAGTTCAAGCCTCAAATGACAACTTCAGCTCTCTGTATGTTTTAATGTGTGTGTGTGCATATACACATTTTGCGGAACTCCTTCCTAACAATATTTTAAGTGGCAGTAATTTTTGTGTGTGTGTGTGAGAGAAATCTTTCTTCTCTCTAACTTGCCCCTAAAATCATCTTAAAAAGCCATACCCTCTCAACTCTCTTCTTTAATGGGCCATCCTTATGGGATGTCATTTACATTCTCTGAATTTTCCCTTCTCTTCTACCAAAGACTTACCTGTCCTGTGACTCTACATTCATCTGTAAGATTAGAAAATTGTCAAATTGACAGAATGTTTTGTGCACGTGGTGATTTTTAAATGTTTCCATTATATACCATTAAAAGATTTCACAGAAAACATTCCAGCTCCTATGAAAATCTGAATATTTAATAACATGTATTCTACCAAGCAATAGTCAGCTGGAGCTGATGGGATGTGTATCATTCAGGGGTGAGTCAGGAGAGAGGAAACACACCAGTTCTTTACACAGGAAAATTTAATATAAGAATTATTAGGTAGACAAGGGATAAATTACTAAGGGGCAAAGAGAAACCTAAAGGATAGAAGAGTAGCATCCAAAAGTGTTTAAGTTTAATTAGGTCCGAAAAAAAAAATGATACAAATGAACTTATTTACAAAACAGAAACACACTCACAGACTTCAAAAACAGATTTATGGTTAACAAAGGGGAAACAGAGGGGGGATAAATTAGGAGTTTGAGATTAACATACACACATTACTGTATATAAAATCAATAACCAACAAGGATGTACTGTATAGCATAGGGAACTCTACTAAATATTCTGTAATAACCTATATGGGAAAAGGATCTGAAAAAGAATAAATATATGTATATGTATAACTGAATCACTATGATGATCACACCTGAGACTAACACAACATTGTAAATCAACTATACTCCAATAAAATAAAATAAAGAAAAAAGAATAACATTCAAATGAAGCAGTCATTATCCTAGGGCCAAGGCAGAGTGCCCAAAGAAGAAACAAATCTTGACAAGCATGCCCTTATTTCCACCCCTTGATTTTTCATTGGAGAGGTGGGATCATGGCATACTGTGTGCCAAAGAAGTTTGCTAAAGTGCCAAGAAAGGGACTGGAAACAAACAAACAAAAAACCAAATAAACACCTGCTGGACTGCCAGCAAGACTCACTAGGAAGCCACCCACTGGGGTGGCCTCACATTGCAGAAGCAAGAAGAAAAATACTACACTAGAACCTGAAAGAGATGCCACTTCCTCCTGCAGTGTCTTTTCAGTGCCCCCTCTGATAAAGTTTATCATCGTGCCAGTTGGCAAAGGACACGGTAATGGGAACCAGCCCCAGTGTTCTTAGACAGGGCAAAGAAGGATGGATTTAGAGCTGAGAGGCAGTAAACTGGTAACTGGCATAGAATATATACTCTAATGATCATATTTCCTCCTCTAACTCCTGTAAGCATTTGAGTTGAGAGCCAATAATCCAAAATATTAGCAGCTCATATAGTGTGAGTTTCATGTCACAAAGAAAGACTTTTAGAAATTGGAGTTTCTGAGACTCAATCAGTAAACATTTGGAATTGTCAACATTGCTGACACATAAGGCAAAAACAGTACGGAAAACATGAAGCCGCTATATATTGACCTAAAATGTGTTACTTTACTGCTGCATATTGAGATACCCAATGTGAAATAATTTAAATTGAAATATGTCTTTATGATCTGACCATAGTTCTATGTCAGCTTTAAGGACATTACCACCTCTTTTGGATATATTTGGATACTTTTCCAAGAACGTTTTAAAACCTGAATTTTTGTTTGTTTTAAAAGTTGTTTTCAATACCTGAATCAAAGATATTTGTTTCATCTTTATTTCAAATTGCTGTTATACCATCTACTCACAAATCTTATCAAATGTTCTCTGGCACTGGTAAGGTATGTGAAGTAAAAGTAAGAGATTTTGAAATTGCTTTCTCTTTGCTTGGATCCTTTGGATGAAAGGAGACACCAATTAAAATTGGTATTTAAAAAGAATAACTGATTTTTTGGAGCTGCTTTGTACCTTCCAGAAAATGAAATGTGAAGCCTTTGAAAATATTCTGAGGAGAAGGCTTGGAACTTTTTCCTCTGACTTCTAACCACTGTTTATAGCCTTCTGAACCTAGGCAAGCAATAAGCCTATTTCTTCCATGTATTCAGAAAAGTTAACTGGATTGATTTTCAATAGATGTTATCTTTTGCCTATGCCTCTAGAGGACCTTGAAGTTACTGATAACAACTTGGCAACACATCTGTCATTTATACAAGAGCAAGTCAAGATAATACCAGGGAATCATACTTCTGTAAAGGAAACGAGAATCTCCCAGGATGGTAGCTAAGATGTTTAACTCAGTTACTGTCAGTACTGACTTCTGACTGCCTTTGACAGGTTCAGCATGTGAAAGAAGAGTTTTAACCAACTAGAGATACCAGGCACAGGAATTTCTGCCCAGGAGTTAAATGGAAAAAAAATTTTATTTCTTTTATTTCCCTAAGTTGTGTTGATAAATACTAGATAAGTTCCTTCTGAAGACAATCTTTATTTTATATATTTATTTATATATTTTATATATAATTTATAATAATATAATATTATATATATATAAAATTTGTTTTTCTTTTACACACATACGCTAATATAAGGAATGCCTTTTTCTGAGTATCACTGTACCAACTTTGAAAGATGAAAAACTGAAACATTGAGAACTGTAAGTATCTAGAATAATCTCTATTTTCTCTCATTTGTCAATGTAAGTGTGCCTCTAAAATATATAATGTCAGTATCCCCTCATGAAAGAAAGCAGATATAATAAGGGCATTATCTTTTGTGAAAGAAAATAATTTGTGTAGCTCTAAGAAATATAGTCTGCAATATTCTCTACATTCTATTGGAACTTAGTATTTATTTTATTTATTTATTTTTTTATTATTTTTTTGCGGTACGCGGGCCTCTCACTGTTGCGGCCTCTCCCGTTGCGGAGCACAGGCTCCGGACGCACAGGCTCAGCGGCCATGGCTCACGGGCCCAGCCGCTCCGCGGCATGTGGGATCCTCCCGGACCGGGGCATGAACCCGTGTCCCCTGCATCGGCAGGCGGACTCTCAACCACTGCGCCACCAGGGAAGCCCCAGAACTTAGTATTTTTAAGAACAGAAACAGGAGTATAAAAATATAACAAACTTCAAAAGCTCTTGTGACAGCATGACTCATATTGTATAAACTTCCTTGATCTCCCATTAATAAAAAATCATTTCTGCAAACCTGAGGAGTGAAAGCTTCAAGGTTTAAATTTTAAGAGCGTTCACTTTAATGAAAACTCTGAAAAAAACAAGGTAGTGTTGAGGCTGATGGGAGATTTAGCTTTATTTTGCACTCAGGTACTAGAGGTGCAGATTTCTGACAATGCGTAAAGAGTACCTCTCAGGTATTTATTTAGTTAAAACATTCTAATAATTATTTAACTCATTTATTAAGTATCTTGGAAGGTCTCTGGGGCTGCATAAGACATTTAAAAAACTATCGTCAGAATAATAGTGCCAATGGAAATTCAGTGATTGAAGGAAGCTGAAGTGTAATATCCCTGAACCTCTTTAATGGGTTTCTTTGAGAACTTGTAAATCACCCTTTGTATAAACTACTTGCATTAATCTATAAAGAGAAATGTTCTGCTTGCATATCTTAAAAGAAAAGTTGTATGGATGGCAAATTTGGATGCTGTTATAGATTGAGGTCACGTACTCAGACAGATAATGAAATGAATATTATCATTTTGCAATTACTTGAGATTGTAAGAATTATTGGAAATAAAGAGAGGAGAGAAAGAGAAAGAGAAACCAAGTGATGCTATAGAAATATGGTCTCTGATACTCAGACTTCTTACTATTGATTTATTATTTATGTTTCTGTTTTCTTGTCCTAAATTATTTTCCATCCAATTTTCTCTACATAAAATACATGAATATTAAGAGATGAGCCAAAAGGGTTACAATTTAGATAAGGATATCCACTTGATTTTATCATCCAGCTCTGTAGCAATCAAATTTAAAAAGATATTTGGAAAATATGCTAAAACAGAAAAGATATTTTCTGATTTCAACATTCATGGATGTCCAGTTAATACTCAAATTCTTTTTCAACTGTAACTGTTAGTTAATTCATCCTGTTTATAAAGTTAAAAAAAGGATGTAATTAATAGTGGTATAAAATGAAAGTCAGTACACATTATTTAACATAGAAATGAGGTTAGTTCTGTATGTAACTTAAAAACTTAATTGAAATATATATTTCTTTTAGCATCTGCTATATATCATGGTTGGTCAAAATCTTAAACTGACCGAGTAAACTACATTTTGTCTCAAGATTTCCTGTATTAATGATTCTTAGTAAATAACCTTCAAGGAGACTCCCTATAACAGGCAGACAATAAAACTGGCAGCAGATGGATTTAAAGACCAATGTGAACTTGGCTAAGAAAATCAAATATTTAACAATTTTGCTTTTTAAGGAGCACTTAGATTGTTATCTAGGTGGCTTTCCTATTTGCATACCAGTTAGGTAAGGATTGAGCTGTGTGCTTTTTGGTGTGTTAGTGAATAAATATTCCCTAGCAGATTTGTGAAATCTCGTGTTTCCTATATATTTTACTTAACATGTGAGGGTATGTTCCACCGTGATGGATTTGAACTATTACTTACAGTGATCTAACAGAACTTCATCTCTAGAATGGTTTATTTTAGTAACCTGTAATGTTGTGTCTAAGCTGTAATGAGTGCTCACAAATGAACAAAAAATGAACTTATCAAAGCAGTTGTTTCCCATTTTTAATGTTCTTCATTGGTACTTTTTGAATTTTTAAGAAGGAAGTGCTTTCAGATATGAATGATTTTCTAAAACTTTGCTTAATTGTTTCTACACCCAGATGATTAAACTAGTCAGTAAACACTCCAATTCCACAATATGTTTTTCAATACTTTGTATACCGAACTAAATATTGAGAGCCATGTAGTCAATTTTAAACAGTATGCTGAATTTTCTGTTGGCCTCTCAATGTCTTCTTTCCTCCCTCCTATGTTCCCCCATCTTTCTTGGAGGCTGGAGACCAGTGTTTCCCAGGCTCCTTTGCCATCTGGTTCCATTCATCAATGAGAGTCAATGAGTGATATTAAGAAGGCAGAAGAGAAACAAAAGCCATGTTTGTTCTGACAATAGCGGCAGGCAGAAAGGTTGTGGCAGAAGCCTTCCTATATGTAGTTTCACAAGAAATTTTCTGATTCATTTCATCCACTTCAGTTCTGCAGGTTGCTGAGATTATTAATGAAGGTTCTTTGCAATTATTGTATTATCTGATTTTCTGAGCTATAAAAGTGTTTTCCACAGTCTGCTCTTCCAATCATTCCAACAGTTTTGTTAGCTTCTATTCCCCTGTATTTAATTCCTCCCAGCATGAAACACCTAGGAAGATTTCTGTTTTCCTGACAAAACCCCAACTTAATCAATTGTTTCCAAGTAAAAATAATCTTTCAGTTATTAGATACTTCTAGAATTATATGACTAGTTAACTATTTTCTCCACCCCATCTCTCTACCAACCTATATTTTATAAATCCTATCCAAATTCACAAGAACATTGATCATGTAATTTTCTTCTCAAATAATGCCAAATACTGCTACCCACCCACTTCACTTACTGCCTCTTATAAAATAAAAGTCAAACTCCTTAGTCTAATGTTAGTTTTCTCCTCATGAACCTGCTTTTTCAGTATTATTTCCCACTCCTTTCTTTTACATATCTTATTCGCCAGCCAATTTGAACATTAAGGATTTACAATTCACCCCAGCAATTTTAAAAAATTACACTACCATTGTTTCTATCATTTAGTCAACTGAAACTTTCATCACAATTTGCCAAAATTCATCTTGATGACATATCAAAAAGGATACCTGTTCTATCCCTTTCCAAAGTAGATGCTATATCATTCTCATTTCATGTTTCTAGAAGTGACTAATACTGTCCTTATTCTTTGCGTCCTAAATTCTTATCCAGATTTCCTTATAGCATACTTCATATGCTTCAGTAATAATTAAGGTTTGTTGTTGTTGTTGTTGTTGTTTATCTTATCTCCCTAAACCTGAATGCCTGGTACATAATTAGTGCTTAATATAGTTTCATTGAAAGAATAAAACATAAATAAAACAACATACTAGACATCATAAAAAACAACTTTCAACGAAACATTTTCAAATGCTGGGTACAATATAAGAAAATAACTTTTTAAACATATAGGTAATAACCAAAAATTAAGGAAAATTCCCCCCCCCATTATAAAACCAGGAGGTATGGAAAACTCAACCAAAAGAATATAACTTAAAGTTATACCAGAATCTGACAGTAATAAAAGCAATCTCATAGTTAGAATTTATCATCCCAATTTATAAAAACAAAACAAGAAAAAAGCTTGGGAATCAGCAGAAGAAAATAAAAAGCAACGTTATAGCAACAAAAAACTTTAGGTACTGAAATGTCAGTTAAATGATATACAGTAAGCTTTATTAAATCACTTAAAAATAAAAAAGAATAAAAAATCCCAAAAAGCATAAGATTTAAAAGTTAATCAGACTGAAATGTTTACCATTCCAGATCTCAATTAGGAGATATCTAAATGATGTACATCGGAAAGAAGGGATAGATTCCAGAAGGACAATTTGAAATGCAAAAAGTATGAGTAAAAGAGTAGATAAGAAGGTTGATAAAGCTTAACTAAGTTCATTTGATAAACAATAATAAGGATACCTAGTTTGGAAAATAATTTTTATAAAAACATTAAAATTAAAATGTTGGACCATAACAGTACTCAAGACAAAAAGTGGTCAGAATTCCCAAGGCCACTTAGAGTAGAGATATTCATTAATTTATATGTATAAAGTTAAATATGTTCATGAAAATACTAAAAGAAGCCAATGAAAGAATTGAAAAAAAATAAGTACATAAATTCCAAAGCATCAGGGGAAACACAGAATTAACAAAGGTATGAAAGGAGAAAAATAAAAGCATAGAAATTGTGAAACAAATTGAAAAACCAAATTACATGGTAGAAACAAATCCAAGTATATTAGTAATCACAATAAAATATATATAGACTAAACATACTTGTAAAAAACTAGTCAGAATAAATTTGTTAAATCGTATTATATGATTTAACAAGAGACGTATATTACATATATATTACAAGAGACATATGTATACAGAACACAGAAATATTGAAACACCAAGTATTAGGACAATACTAAACAAAAGAAAGACATATGTATATAGCACACAGAAATATTGAAACACCAAGTATTAGGACAATACTAAACAAAAGAAAGATGATATAGCTCTGTCAATATCAGATATATTAGACTTGAAGGCAAAAAAAAAAAAAAAGTTTAAAAAAAAGCAACGTCATTGCACAATGACTCCAAATATATCATAAAAAGACAGAAACAGAGCTAATTTGACAAGTACATCAGTAAAATGGGCACATTTAAAACATATTTTGGTGATTATTAGATGAAATAGTCAAATTTAATAAAAAATAAAGATGTAAACAGCACAATTAAACATAATTTAGCAGATGTATATACAGAACTTTTCACTGAAGAATACGTTAAAACACATTTTCTCAGAGGCACATGACAAAATTGATAAAAATTGACTAAATACCAACCTCAACTAATTAGTATTTTATTGTATCATATCATAGGCCATCAGGTTATATAGGCCTGGGAAGCATGAATACGGTGTTAGAAATGAAAAACATATTTTCAAAAATACATTTGGAAATGGAATAAATGAATAAATATATCTTACTGCCTTCAATCAGTATTTAACTTACCAATTTTTTTTTATTATGTACTTGTTTATGTTGTCTTCTGTGGGGCATGATTAGTCTACTTTAATCCTCTAATGTTTGGGTTACGACGCTAATATCGGGTCACTACATTCACTTCCATTGGACATGACCCAGAGCAAAGTACCTCATACCTAGTAGTCACTCAGTAGGTATTTGTGATTGATCAGAAGAAGAGGGAAACACAAATAGCATGGTTTGGGTGAGGCCAAAGACTCTCAATCCTTTTCAGGTTCAGATATTTAACTGGACCCCAAGCCACTGTGTTTATTTCTTAAATTCAAAATGTCCAAAAAATACATCATTATTTTTCCCTTCAAGCTTATTTCTCTCCGCTCTTTTCTTCTCTTCTGTCAGTGAATAGAATTGTAAACCCCCAGTGAAAATGCTGTCCAACTTGGAAACTGGAGAGAGGTTTCATCCTCCTTTTCAATCTTCCCACTGGTTAAATCTCCCCATTTAGATGTAATCTCTCGGGCTTCCCTGGTGGTGCAGTGGTTAAGAATCCCCTGCCAATGCAGGGAACACGGGTTCGAGCCCTCGTCCAGGAAGATCTCACATGCTGCAGAGCAACTAAGCCCGTGTGCCACAACTACTGAGCCTGCACTCTAGAGCCCACAAGCCACAACTACGGAGGCCCACCCGCCTAGAACCCGGGCTCCACAAGAGAAGCCACCACAATGAGGAGCCTGCACTGGCCCGCGCACAGCAATGAAGACCCAATGCAGCCAAAGATAAAATAGATGTAATCTCTCATCATTTCTTATCTTGATTACTGCATTTGCAGGTTTCTAGTTTTGTTCTCTTCTAATACTTTACTGTACAACCAAAATAATCTTTCAGGAAAACAAATCAAAGTATGACATACTTCTTAAATATTTCTTTTAATTCTCATTACTTACAAGATAAATTCTAAACTCATTTATGCAATATGTAAGATCTTTCAAGAGCTGTCCCTTTTTCAGTTTTCTAGCTTCAAATCTTCCCTTTCTCTCATAGTCATTAAATCAACCTATAGAATTATGCCTTTTTTATACCTTCCATGTTGCAAAATACATTCTCCTGACTTAGGGTGCCAAATAAAAACTGCCACTTGCCATCTGCCCGTACAAGGATTAAGTCACTAGTTGCTGCAGTTACTGACCTTCTTTAGGGTGGAGATCAGGAATTAGGCACTCTGTGCTCTAGGAAAAACTGGCAGAATAAGCCTTCGGATTGCTAGATATTTTCACGAGAAGATTTTATGAGTCCAATTTCTTGCATCTCCTCATATCTAGAAAAACAGTAAAATCATTAATGAAGACATCTGCTCTTCATGACTAGCAGCAACCTTCTGCCAAAATGTGTGCCTGATTGCATGTACCCCCTTCACCAAAACCACATATGGACTGACCTCCCCCCAGCCACCTCTTCAGAGCAGTTCCTTGGAGCTATCTGAGAGGCTGTCTCCCCGGCTATAGTCCTCATTTTGCCCCAAATAAAACTTAACACAACTCTCATATTGTGCAGTTTTTCAGTCAACAAGGGCCACTGCTCAGATAGCCCCTCTGCTTGGAAAACACTTCTTGCTTCTTATTCCACCCAATCTTGTTAATTTCTACATTGTGACTCAGCTCAACACCATCTCCTAGAAGGAATGTGTTTGTAACTTCTGCTAATTCAGGTGCTTTGCCATGTGCTACTTCAGCACTGTGTGCATAGTTCTATGGTAATTCACATCCCTGGACAGATTATTTCCCCTTGCATACATTTACCTCTAGATTGCAAGCTCTTTGAGGATAGAGAAAGAGCTAGTCACTTGTGCTTATTATTGCTTGACATATAGAACTCACACGTTTCCTAGCAAAAGTGTGGCTGAGGTAGAAGAGAAAGGAATGAAGAGATGAAGGAAGGATGAGAAGCAGTGTGGGAAAGAGAGAAGTGCTATTGTTTATTTGTTATTTGAATAAAATGATTTGAATATATTACACCTAATAAAATTAGTTTATTGGTGGATTTAAGCTGAGGCTTTTATCAGTATACCCCCAAATTTCCCAAAAACCTGTAACTAATACCTTGGAAATAAGTTTACTTCTGTCATACACAGCATCAATCCCCTTTAGTAATTTTAGTACATATTGAAAACATTATTCTCTCAATTGTACTAAGAAATAAGAATGAATGATATTTCTGTTTCGAAGACAAAGAGCTGAGGTACACACAACCTACGTTGACTTAAGTAGTTAAAACCAGATATTACATAAGACAAAGTTTTGCATTCTCTTAGCTCTCTCTCCTCTTTCCCCTCTAACTTTCACCATAAAGGCTCCTATTCGGACTATGTAGTCATATTTATTTTTATAGTGATAATATTAACAGAAAAAATAATTAACATGTACTAAGAACTCACCCTATCACAATCATGGTCCTAATTTCCTTATAAGCATCACCTCATCAAAAAATACTCACAAAAATCTTATAAGTAGTATTAGCACTGTGAGTAATGAGTTGAAATCTAATTACTATCTTAACAACTTTCACCAGAATCCCACATATGAAAGCAACTCACGTTTGGGGAAAAATAAGCTAAGAAACCCTACGAGACTGGGTAGTGGCAGGAGCCCAGGTAACAAAATATTAGGGTAGAAATTTTACTCATAAGAGAAAGGAAGTGGTAAGTATAAGTCCATTTGGGCTGTTATACACAGAATGAGTAGCTTATAAACAACAGAAATTTATCTATCACAGTTCTGGAGGCTGGAAGTCTGAGATCAGGGTGCCAGCATGGTTGGGTAAAGGCTCTCTTCCGTGTGTGTGTGTGTGTGTGTGTGTGTGTGTGTGTGTGTGTGTGTGTGTGTGTGTGTGTGTGTTTATTGTTATCTATATAATACCACCTTATAATCATTAGTATTTTATGAGGTAAGAAATTAGTATAATTGATGTATATTTGAAATTTAGATTACTGATCTATCTTTGTTGTTTAGAATTTTTATTTGCCTTAGCTATGGACTGAATGTTTGTTTCCCCCAAATTCATAGGTTGAAGCCCTAATCTCCAGTGTCATGCTATTGAAAGGTGGAGTCTTTGATGAGATTAATGACCTTATAAATCTCTCTCTCTCTCCTCCCTACACAAAGGGAGTCATGTGAGCACATAATAAAAAGAAAGTCATCTGCAAACGAGGAACTGGATCCTCATAGACACCCAATCTGTCAGCCTCTGGATCTTGGAATTCCCAGCCTCCAGAAGAAGGGTGAGAAAGAGATGTTTGTTCTTTAAACCACTCAGTCTATGGTATTTTGTTAGAGCAGTCTGAACTGCCTAAGACAGCCCTTATATATATATATATATATATATATATATATATATATATATATATATATATATATATCAGGCATTTAAACCAATTCTATTCTTTAAATAAATTGCTTAGATTGACTCCAAAAATGTAACCCTTTAAAATTATACATTTATGAGCTATTTTTGTGCTGCACCTGCTTCAGTCTTTAGTATTACATATCTTAAGAACAAATCAAAATTTAAGTGTTTTGAACAATTCACAGTGAGACAAAATGTGGTATGCTTTAAAAAGAATGATCCAAAAAAATCAACTTAACAAAAATGAGAACCTGTACACTAAATAATAATCATAGGGCACTATAATATTTCAGACAAGTTGGAGAAGTAAGATTATTTAAAGGTAAGGTAGGAACTCCCTAATTTGTAGCTGCTACAGTCTACCATTATTATCTTACTGATTCTTATTCTGAAAAGATTTTAAATGCTTAACCTTGAACTGTAAATTTCATTATATCTTAAAATTTTGTCTGAGGATGTTTTAATCAAGGTTCTCCAGAGGAATGGAACCAACAGGTTTGGATAATATAAACATATATACATATTTAAATATATATAATATATATATTTCTAAATATATAAATAAAGAGATTGATTTTAAGAAATTGGCTAATGTGACTATGGAGGCTGACAAGTCCAACATCTGCAGGGTGGGCTGGCTGGTTGAAGCCCCAGGAAAGAGCTGATGTTTTGTTCAAGTCCAAAGGCTGTCTGCTTCAGAATTCCCTCTTGCTTGGAGGAGGTCATTCTTTTGTCCTATTCAGGCCTTCAACTGATTGAATAAGGCCCACCCATGTCATGGGGTGCAATCTGCTTTACTCAAGGTCCACCAATTTAATGTAAATCTCATCTAAAAATATTCTTACAGAAACATTCAGAGTAATGTTGGACCACATATCTGGGTACTGTGGCCCAGCCAAGCTGACACATAAAACAAAACATTGCAAAGGTTAACACCATTTGTGTGGTGGCTCTTTTGTAAATTAAAGTAAAATTGAAACATGAACTTACTATATAATAATTTCTTCATATGTGGTAAGAAAACACAATTAGCCATATGGTAAACATGGTTAACTGTGCTTTATGTTAATATCTGTGTTTTATTTCACTCACCTAATTAACTCTATAATATATTTCAGACATGGCTTTCCTACAGAAAGCATTTGGGAAATCCTTTGAATAAACTTTGAGTGTCTAAGAGAGGCAGATGAGCAACAAATAATTGAATACCAAGGAGATCAAAGAATTAGTTTTTTCCTAAAAAAAGAAATTTGTGATATTAAGATCCATGATTCCAAAACAGTTATCCATTTATTTGCATACATTCATGTATATATTCTATGGTCTTCCTAGGTGCACTAAATCATTGAAAGAAATAATCACTAGATGGAAATGTATTGACCCATTATGGACAAAGCAAGGAAAGTGTTTTATCAGCCAGTTTATCGCAAAGCAGATTGGTTGGATCAATCAGTGGCTCCTTACTAACCCAGTTTTCTAGGATTTTGGGGAAAGGGGTTGTTTTATATTATTTTGAAATTTTATTTTTTTAAACTTCTTGTTAGAAAAATTTCAAACACATATAAAAGTAAAGATTAGTATAATAAATCTCCATATACCTATCACTCAGATTCAACAATTATGAATTCATAATCAATCTTGTCTCAAGTATACCAACTCCTCCTTCTTTCACCAACTCAGACATCATATCATCCATAAATATGTCTATATGCATCTCTAAAACACAAGAATAAACACAAGAATAAACAACCAACCAAACAAAAAGACCATAATACAATTATCATAGTTAAAATTAGCACTAATTCTTTAATATCATCAAAAAAAACAGTTTCAAATTTCCCTTTTTCATTTTGTTTGTCTAGTTGTTTGTTTGCTTGAATAAGGATCCAAGCAAACTCCTCAGTCTGCATTTGATTTATTTGTCTCTTAGGTCTTTTTTCATCTTTAAGTTCCCCCTCCGTCTTTTCTTCATTTTGCAACTTATTTGTTAGTGAAACTGGTCACTTCTCCTGTAGAGTTCTTATGTTCTGGACTTTGGTGCTTGAATCCCCATGATGTTAATGTTCTTCCATTCTTTATATTTTTGGTAATTGAACCTTAAGGCTTGATCTGTTTCAGATTCAATGTTAGGCAAGAATGTTTCATTGAAGGTGTTGTATATTTCCACCAGGAGGCAAATAGGTCTACTTTTTTTGCCTTTTCTTGTGTTTGTAGCTACTGATGATCATTGCCTGAATTCATTTTTTTTTTAGGGGCAAAATATTTAGTAAAATTAACTTTCCACTATATGTGAAAATTAATTTTTATCTCCAAGCCCTTGTATCCATACTTGAGATCATATATTGTTAAGATATGATGGTTCATTCATTTATGAAACAAAATGCATTGAAATCTTACTAAATACAGGGCACTGTGCTAAGTACTGAGTATACAAAGATGGCCAAGACACAATCCCAGCTCTTAATTAGCCAGTAGGTTGGCAAATGAACTAGACACATAAACAAATGTATGCAAATGTGATAATCATTGTCTAGATGCATGTAAAAGGAGAAAGGGTGACTTAATGAAGCAATAATCTGGGTGCTTTTTATTTAAATAGCTTTAAATTTTTAAAAGAAATTTGACCACATTATAAAAAATCAATTTATTTAAATGACCATATATTAGCCCAACAGTGTAACTATTGTCATTTTGTTCACTGTTTACTATATTTCTATTTTTGCACAGTTAAAATCTTATTACATGTAGTTTTATATCCTGCTTTTCCCCAGAAAAAATTAATTTATTATTACCTCCTTTGCCAGTATATTTAGCAATCTCATTTTAAATGACTAAATAATTGATATTCATGTCAATGGATTAATTATATTTTAATCAATCATTTATTTATTATTGGATATGTATGTTAATTCCAATTGCTCAATTTTATAAATGATTTTGAAATAAACATCTCCATATATATAACTCTCTTTACATTTTCTATCATTTCCTTTTGAGAGATGACCAGCAAAAAAACTCTTAAAGCAAATATTTTAAATTGTATTGGATTTCTTGATATATGTTTCCAAATAGACTTAGAAAAGTAATTTTCATTTCTTTCATCAAGGTCAGTTTCACTTCAATTTATTTAGTTGCAAGCACTATTATATTTCAAAGAATTCACCAGTTCAATAGGCAGGAACAGTACAAAAATAAATAAATAAAAAATATTGTTGTCTTAATTCCTACTGTGTTTTGGAGGAAAGCCTCCATGCCAGTGTTTCTCACGGTCATTCCATTTTGAAATCCATTTCCTCTTTAAAACAACAAACAAACAAAAAAGTTGAAACTCAGCTCCCCCATCCTTCCCTTGAGGAAACAATGACACTGAGTTGAGAAAATATTTTTTGAATGTACTATCAGATGTTTATATAATAAAAATAAACATTTCTCATATTTCAAATATAAAATTCAAGTGTAATACTTAATCAGCTTTCTCAAGTTATGTCCACCCACATGTGCACATAATTAAAATATTTACTCCATGAAATAGAGCCCAGAGTTTTAACATGGCTTTTGGTTTAGGCAACCTAAATTTAAGTCTCAGTCTGCTACTTGGTAAGGATTTAACTTTGAGCAAATTTTTTAACATGGGTAATCCCAGTTTCTGCATCTGTAAAATGGAAGTGAGAATACCTAATATCTAGGGTTGTAAAAACTAAATGAAACATCTTAAGTTGCCCAGCAAGTCTTGCACTAAATAAATGGCAGCTTTTGTTTTTCTAGAAGCAGAATCATTTGCTTCTTAAAGATAAAAATAAGAAAGAAAAGGGTTATAGGAAAATGCCTTAAAGTATGAAATCCTCATCTATTGAAAAGTTTCTAAGTCTGCTTCACTAACTCTCTCTACCAGCAATATTTTAACATGTATCTTCCTTTTCAGAGTTTTTTTATATTTAGGGGGAAAGAAAATATGAGACACTAACAACTGCTGTGTATAAAATTTGAGCCACTGAATATATTTTACTTAATTTAATCCTAAAACAGTCTGGAGAAGGAATAAGGTTTTACGGCTTTTGACAAATAAGAAAACTAGGATTCAGAGAGTTCACACAATTTGTGTGTTTCCGCAATGAATAAAATTGAACACAGTCTATGTGACCTACGGTCTTGCCATTTGTTCTGTCATTTCCCAGAGTAATAATGGAATGAGGTACCATTGATAGACCTGAGTGGACACTGAGTAGGGCCACGCTAGGGGACGAGTGTTCGGAACACTATCTCTGGTTTATTGCTCTTAGGGATGCTATGCCATGATCCGTGTCTGGCTAGCAGTCCTCTCTTCCAGTTTTGACTTAAATGCCCCTTTCTCAGTGAAGCCTCCCATTACCCCAGCTCTCAGCCCTGACCTTCAAAAGACATGTGTTACACCCTCTCTTTATCTTTCCTAATTAGCACTTTCTACAATTAAACAACTATTTTAAGAATTACTTGTTTAATACTTATATCAACTGCCAGATTATAAAATCCATGATAGAAGAGAGTACATCTATCTTCCTTAGCACTGTATCCCTGTCCTCTGACCTGCGCTAGGTGCTATGTATATAATTGTGGAATAAATATACATATAGATATGGAATTTCACATACTTTTTTAAATTGTGCATTTTTTTAAATTATGGGGAACTATTTGGGCATCACATGTTCTATAGTATTTGCTTAGCTATACCTAGATTCTATGAAATGGATGAAAGAAAATGAAAACTGAGGAGTAATATCCCTAAGTCAATCAACAGACAGTTTAGGGGGGCTTTAAGAGTGTTGAATTGTTTTTTTCATGTTATTGATGCCATTTATGGGTTGTGAGTTAAATAAATTCTGTTTCTTTCTTCTCATGGTTTGATTTTAGAGCAGCATAATCAGATTCAATGTGATCTGTCTCACTGCCATCTGCAAAAGAAAAAAAAAACACATTGGCTACCTCTCAGTTATGGCTAATGAGAAAAAAATATTGAGCAAAAATTTAAAAATTCACTATTGTCTGGCTTAGAAAGAAACCACTTATTGACCTCCAAACATCTAAGAATTTAACACATAGGAAGAACACATGGGCAAGGCACCTGGCATGATACTTTTCAAAATATTCAAACATCTACGTTTAAATTTGTAAGTGTATGGCATTGTCTCTGTTAATATGTCTCTTATTTTACCTATATTAATGAGTGAACTTTGACTCTATAGGTTGTGTATATTCTCACATCTGTATTACTTGGAAAAAAAAAAAAAAAAAACTTAGCGAAAGCCCATCATAGTGGATAAGTATTACACCAGCCTAACATCCAGGAAATCAGGCCATGATAGCCTACTGTGTACTGCGTGCTTTCAGGCAAGTTTCTGACTTGGGCATTAGATTTCTTTTCTATTAAATGAGGAGTGTTGGCTTCTTAGGGACAGACACATAAGTTTGATGGAGCTCTAGTGCAAAAGTTGAAAACTGGCAGCCTTTGGGCCAAATCCAGTCTCCAAATGTGGTTTGTTTGACCTACACAGTATTTTAAACTTTTTTTGTCAGTAGCTGCCAAAAAGACAAGTGTTGGGGTGGAGGGAGAATTGCTTATAAAAGTCTGGATTTAAGACTTCTTGTGAAAACTCAAAAGACATGGCAACACTGAGCCAGCAGTCAAATGGGAACATTACCGGAAACTGAGGACCCAAAGAGCCCCCTTTTAGATACCAAACCCAAGTGTCAGGTAGCAATCATCAAACCACTTTTTCCTTTGTTTTATTACTTTTCTAAAAGGAAAAAAAAAAGACAGATAAACAACAACAGCAACAAAAACAAAAAAAACCCTGACTGCTAAACCATTTACATTGATTACATTTCAGTTTTCTATCCCTGCTTTAATTAGAAGACTAAACACCATAGTATAATCAATCTCTGCTGGAAGCTTATGATTCCATTGGCAGAGAAAAACTAAGTTTTCCTCAGAGTACATTCACTGAAAACACATGTCCCAATGCAATATCATCACTTTGTGTATACCTCCGGCACCTTGAGACATGGAGTTCCTAAAACTGCTTTTATGAGTTTTACTACTATTTGTCCCCACCGTAATGCCCCTAACGAGTCTTATCTCTTCATCCAAATCCTTCTTTACTGGATTCCAGAACAGTGCTCCCAGTTATGTGACTTAAAAAATGTATTTGCACTTTAGTAATGACCTTCACAATAAACATTCACATTTTCATTTTGACAAAACCAACAGCAGACCAGCTTCAAGTTCAAAGCCTACAGAAAAATGCTGCCATCTAAACACGAAAGAGTGACTCTAAAGCTGAAAATTTTTGAGCATTTAGTGAGTTATAGAGGCTTCCTGGGTGTCTCAAAGCATTCTATGAAGGCACATACCTCTTCTATCTAGAAGTAGGTCTTTTTGTGTCTTTCAAGTGAAATGGAAAAGTGAGGCAAAATATTTTGCTTGAAACATTTATATCATTGATAAAACTGTGTTTAAATGGCCAGAATTATCTAGAGAAAGGATACTTTTTAAGTTATCAGTTCCCTTCTTTGTATATACACTGCTTTATAGAATGATAGAACTATTAGAAGTGAAAGAGACACCTTAGATACCTTCTGGCCAAGCCTCTTGTTTTATAGATGAGTCAACTGAGGTTCACAGAGGTTAAGTGCTTTGCTGACAATCACTTATTCTTGCAGAAACCAAGGTCCTGACTTCCAGCCTTGTGTCCCTTACATTATGTTACACAGCTTCTTAATGAATGTGAAGAAAGATGCACATAGTTTAATCATCTCTCCATTGACAGACTGGCATCACGTAAAGAGAGAAGCCTGCATTCCTCAATATTGGGCGGAGAGTTTGGTTCATGTAATCTTTTAAAAAGTTTTGCTGTCAAAGAAAATACTGGTGGCTTTGAAACTATAATAGGAGATCTCATCTTACTCTACTGCTTCTTCCTTTATTGTAAATGAATGAGAACTTCAGGTTAGTTTATTTTAATTAGGATTTACTTTAATTGAGTAAGGACAGGATTAAAGCTTACCCTGCAAAGAAAAAATAGATTATTTGTCAATTGCCCTCCATTTTTCCCAGAGAATTCTGTTTCTTGTAGTTAATAGGAGGAAGGGAATTGTTTTCTAGGACTAGAAACAGGAACAGATGTGCTTTTCAAGGTTAGTGCTTTCCTAAACTCTTCAAATAAAAGCTGAAAATTCATATGAATCTCATTAAGTGTAAATATGCTTAAACAAGCTTTCAGCTGTTACCTTGAAGTCGGAATAGACCTCTGAGTTCAACTAGTTAATAAGGGCTTGATTGGGGTAACAGATTTTAATTTTAATTTTAAGGTTACAAAAATGTAAAGAAGTATCAGCTTCATATTTAACTGGGTCCTTCAAAATGCCCATGCCGACAGGTCTGTTATTTGATCCATTTGCTTTGAAAATCCATTGTATTTGGAGATGGATGTTTGGTTATGTTACTTTGTGGTGTTTCTTTCCGGCGTTGTTTTAATTACCTTGCTTGTTTTATGCTAGTAACATGGTGCTATATCATTCCTATTAGTGTTTGCAAGTTGAAGCACACGCGTCACAAATTCTGACAGTAAATAATTAAAGTATTTAAATAAACTTGTGTATATGTTACAGTTCTCTAGTTGAACAAATTTGTAAAGCAAGATTTTATTCTGATCTATAATTATAGCTGCCAGTGACTGGCATGATCCTTACTGAGTCAGATTAATTTACACATTAAGCAGCCATCTGTGGAAATTTTCATAGTACCTTGTCTGCAGTGCTATATATCACATGGGAATTCTGAAAATACCCTGGCCGCTAGGGAGCTTTTAATACCCTGGTTGTAGACTTTCAACTATGAACAAATTGTTTCAGACATTTACATTTTTGTCTCCCTATTACAAGGTTGCCTAATGATCCCAGAAAAGTGTACCAACACTTTGGATTCCTAATGACAGAGCAATTGATAAAAACTGAGAGCATACTTTTTATTTTCTTAAGAAAATGTCCTTGGCCCTATGTTGAATAACTTAACAAGACTTATGGAGCAGAGCAGAGTTACTATCATTTCCTTTGAAAAGGATAAATACCCTTAGTGTTTGGGCCATAGTTGCAAACTACATTGTAAACCCATCGGTGTGCTTTGTTAAAGAGAAATAAAATGACACTCTGTTATTGCTATATAAGGCTGTTCTAAAAAATGTATTATAAAATTATTTTAATGTCTGTAATAGAGATGTTATAAAAGGGGGCGAAAGGTGTTTTAGAGCTCAGATTGTTAATGTATATAATGTTATATAAATTAAAAGCAACATCCATGCAAAAATTACTTGAAAATTAGAAGTTAACATTGCATTATTTTTAGCAATAGTTCATTTATGGAACATTAAACAATTGTGGAAAATCTAGCTCAAATTATTCAGAACTACTCAAATATCATTGACTTAAAGTGCTCCTAAAATATAAAAACTTCAGCCTCTGTAGTGAACACTGGTTTCCTATAAAGTTCTTGGCCGAGGAATATATTTCAGATTTGTGATTTACTCATTCCTCCTTTAGCTAGAGACACTGTAATGTATTTATAAATAAAGAAAAGAGAGAAGAAAAGAAAACTTCAGGTAGAAAGTCCATTAATAACACCATCAGGAAATAGTAATAATATTAACTGTTTAGTTGAGGGATATAAATATAGGATAGAGGATCTTAAATTTTTAACTTTTAAAATTTTAGAGGGATTTCCCATTTGTATAATGCTCCTTCCTACAAATTATTTTCATTAAGTGATCTACTAAAAGTGCTTACATAAAGAAGTGAAGAATCTAACATAGAAAAGGGAAGAAAAGGGTTCCAAAGGGTTCCCAAAGAAAAGTACTTGGATGAAAGAGAGAACTCTCACAGCATGTCTACGTTACCTAATTTTACCAGAAGAGGACATGAGTAATAACATTTACTTGTATTTAGCTGTGAATTGCTTTTACAATGTATACCTGAATGATACCATAGCAGGTAGAGGTCAACACTTCTGCTGGTACAGATGAGTTTTATTTCTCCTGGAGCATGGGCCATACAGACTCTGGAAGAGTCTGCTCCATCACCATGCTAGTATTCTATTCAGGCCTTCGTGCCCTGTGGGAGAAACAGACATATAGAGCTGATTTCTTTTTATTATCCATATTAATATTGGAGATAGATGTTGAACCCCAAACAAATTGGCCTGTTGTTTAATTAAACCCCAGAAAACAAAGTGTATGAAATTTTTTATGTTTCATATACTGAGGGTCTTAACCAAGACTTGAAGATCATCTGGTCAAGCTTATAAATTACTGATACAGAAGAAGCACAAAATAGAAATAAGTCTCCTGGTCTGTGAACTCTAGATATCACTCAAGTACATTTGAAATAAATCTTACTTTTCACTCTGTTTCAAGACAGAAGTAGTCAGGTGAATTAGTATAGAAATTAAACTTTGGTTGTGACTTGATTACTTGGAAAGTATTAGAAACTTGGTCTAATTAATCATTCTTGATAAGTAATAATTTACAAACAACAAATGTCAAATGGTAAGAAATTAAAGCACAGACCTCACACTGATTTACAGTCATTGTACTATTTCTCATTAATATTCCCTCTCCTCTAGGAAAATTGTTCCACTGTACAGCATGGTTAGATCTAAGTAGTATGGAGAGTGTTTCTACTCCTATTGAAACAAAATAGATTTCCAATCTTAAAGCTGAAGAAGTAAGTTATATAATCAACCATTATAATCTGCTAATCAAATGAAGACATGTATATGGTCAATCTGGCCTCTTGAGTTCAAATAATTCTGTGGAACAAAGAAGAGCAAACTCAATAGGGCATTTGGCTGCCTTCCCAAATTAGAAAATGAAAATAGTTCATCATCTTCATGGGCAAGAAGAGAATCCCCCCAAGGGATACAGATTTCCAGCAATCTTCTCATTACATTTTCTCCTAGCACTGATGAAGTTCTTGGCAAGGTGTAAAATGTTCACAGAAAAAATAATGTTGTATTTGTATTACTTTGTTTGTAATATTGTATGTTATTTCTAAATGTTCTTTTGGTCAGAGAGTAAAGTGCGGTAAAGCTCCTGGGCATATTGATATCTTCACCCGGCTTTTAAGGTAGACCTAGAAAAAGAATGGGTAACAACTCCTCACTTAGAAAGTCAGAAACAAATAAGCAAACAGAAAAAATCCAAAAAGGTAAAAATAAAGTAACTTAAATTCCCTGTAGTCCCTAATACCTTAAGAAACAAGAAAAGAAATGTGTAGAATCTACTGTATAAATATATTATCAGTTCCTAAAAAGATATTTGAGTACAGCAATAACAGGTCAGAAAGAGTACTTTAGAAAAGAGCATATAATTGTATTTCCTATTTACCACCTCTATTAAAGCTTTTGGAACAATGACAGTCCTGGGTTTGCTAGTTACTAAGATTTAGCCCCCAGAAAAGAACTGGGAAATATGCGAAAAATTTTTATCACGTAGCAGGTGTATTTAGAATTTGTAATATTGTATATACTTCTTACCTATTCAATGTTGCTAAATTATGAATAATTAATCCTGGGATTTATTCTACCAACTTGAAGTAATCATTGTATGAAAACTCAATAGATATTACATTTGATAGAAAGTTAGAAGTGATTCCACAGTTGCATGCCCAAGAATTCATTGGAGCCAGATAGAATCACAGGAGAATAAGAACACTATGGTAACTGTCCTACCCAGAGAAAGAGGAGTAATTGATATCTCTAGCATTTATACTCTCAAGATGGCAAAGAAGTCACCTCTCTTCTCCAACCATTAGTAAATTAAAAAAAAAAACGAAACTAGGTGGATTTGATTAAACTTTATTTAAAATAGAGATTAAAAAAAAATCACAATGGACAAAAGGAGACTTTACAATGGAGAAAACAAACATCACCAATAATAAATCAAACTGACGTTACATGACTCTTAGTGAGATAAACCAAGCAGGATCCAACATTCTAACCATGAATGTTTAATTTGAATTAAATCACAAGAAAACAATTAGACAAATATAAATACTATATTACAAAAGCAGCTAACTTGGATTCTTCAAAAATTTCATTATTGTAAGAGTTTTTTTTTTTTTTTTTAAATGACAAGGCACTATTTTAGATGAAAAGAGCCTAAAGAGTTATGACAATTAACTACAACGTGTGATCCTTGATTGAATCTTGGTTCAACACAACAAAATGGCTCTAAAGGACATTATTGGGACAACTAAGGCCATTTGGTAATGGACTGTATATAAGACTTTTATCCATTAAAAATCTTTGAGAGTTATAACTATGTAATTCTTGTGATTATGTGAGAAAATATCCTCATGTTTTTTTTTTTTAATTCTAATTTTGAGAGCTACATACAGAAGCAGTTAGAGTCATGGCTTATGCAACTTATTTAAAAATGGCTCAGCAAAAATATGTGAGTGTGCAGGGAGTGTGTTGTGTAAAGAGAGTTATAGTGGTAAAATGTTAACGATTAGTAGATCTAGTTGGAGAAATATGAGTGTTTACATTATACCAGTTTTTCAACTTTGGTGTTGGTTTGAAATTTCTCAAAACAGAAAGTTGGGGGAAAAGAGAGTTTTTCCATGCAATTGTAAATTGTGAGGTCAACTCACCTCTAAGTTCTAAATCTTCTTTCCAGAGAAGTATTATTGAGCACATACATTGTTGAGCAATGTCTTCAGTGCCAACTGTGAGTTCTAATTAATACCATATGACAAGATGGAGTAATTTACAATCAATTTTTGGAGTGTGCCAGTTGACCAGCTTTGAGGTTGTGCTCTCTGCATCTCAAAGGTAAAGCTCTGGGCAATGCAGAAACAATATGTGAGAGCAAAATATACAGAGAGCTTATGTGTTAGTAATAAACAAGATAGAATCAATAAATGTTTTAAGAATTTGAGAAGCACAACATAGGGCGACATTACATGGAGTGACCATCAAGAAAAAAGCAGCAGTAGATAGCACATGCTGAAGTGAAGATGCCAGAGGAATAGTAATTCTTTTCAGTTTAAAAGTATGAACAGATTGGAGTTAGAGTGTTATGCCTGGTACGTAGCAAGTTGTCACTAGATGCTTCCTGAATAAATAAGTGACCCTATCAAAGAAAATACAACAATCACTCACTATCACTCTGGGTTATTGTGTATGTTTTTTATTCATAAGCCATACTGAGAACTATTAGTGTGGGGACTGTTTTGATTTCCCAGAGAAAAATAAACATAGAACATTTTACCATACCTACCATCAACTCAATCTGGGCTGTACCAGATGTCTTAGTATGCATTCTTGGGTAAAGGAGAATTTCCTGAAAGAATAACATTGGAAGAATTGGTTCAAAATGGAATTGCTGTCACTTTCTTCATTAACCTCTAGCATATTGCTTTTATGCCTGTTTATTCAAAACTCTCTGATGTTCAGATAAATAATTAATACAAAATTCATTGTTATCTTTTTGGCTATCAGATTTTTTCTTTGGTTTAGAATTAACAGACAAAGTGTCTTGAGAAATAGATATTGAAAGTTTTGCAAAACTTTCACTGTAGTTTTGTCAAGAGTTGTTTAGAGGTACTGAAATGGACAAAGTAATTAGAAGCAAAATATATAAAGCATAGCCAATCTCATCTGACAGACCCTCCCATCAAAAGTAGTTTCACAGGGAATCCAGTGAAAATGGCTGCTGTTGGATAGGGCTGGCTACTGGGTTTTATACTATCTAGAAAGAAAATTCTGTAAACATAATTGAATTGCCTCTAAGCTGATATTTTGAGCTCTGTTACAATCAGGTGTCTTCTCCACCGACTGCAAATTATCAGGATGATGTCTGTGTCTTTGGCTAAATGTTAATGAGTCACTTTTAAAAAAATCCCTTTCCCACTAATTGCCATCTAATCCCAGGAAGGCCTCAGATAATATCCATAGAATTTTGTAGCTTAAAAGATACTGGTAAATGATGTCATTTTTTATTTCCTTATTTTTCGGATAAGGAAGTTGAGGCATAGAAAAGCAAAATGATTAGCCTAGGATCTAGCTAACAGCAGATTCAGGGCCAAATTCAAGTTTTTGGTAACCTAGTTCAGTGCCCTAGTTAGTGCATTAAACAGTCTTGCATTAATATCTGTGTTCTTTGAGGGTCAAAATAACCCTCTCTTGCTTATACTGTTTTATTGCTTCAATTACTAAGTTTTCTAAGTACAAAAAAAGAAAAAGTTACCGTGACTTTGACTTATGTAATGTGAGAAGAACTTTAGCAATGAAGGTTGTAGGAAAAAAATAAGAAGATTACCAATTATGGAAATTTCTAAGCATGCAATCAAGATGGAAAACTCAAATCTTAGTGTAATAAGAAATAGCATGAAGCAATATTAGCGGGTGGGTACACACTATCAGATTCTGGCAAGTACTCTGTAGGTGAAATGAGTCACTGATTAATTTTTAAAACAGTTAACTCCCTTAGAGATGCTAATTTGGCAGTGCTTCTAGTCAGAAAATATCCTGGTATGAGTTAACATGAAGTTTAGAGGGGTCCCTGAGTAATCATACTCCAAGGCAAGTTGTGGAACAAAAATATAAAATGTGACACAGAGTCTGTGACTGTTTATTAGGTAAAAAGAACCTCTAGAACCTAGCAACAAGTTTGGTTAGCAACAAAAAAAAAAATTGTAGAAATAGTTTTTCTTTCCCCAACTAGTTTTCTGAAGACTGAGTAACATGAGTTTCTCTTCTTGATACCTTGTGTACGACCTCACCATGCTCTTTACAATGGTGAGTATGTCTTACACTTTTATTGCACTTCACAATTTTCAAAAACATTGAAATATGTCATCTTCATAACAATGTTGTATGGCAGTGTCATTTGACAAGTACAGGAATTGATTCTTGATGAGGTTGAATAATTTGTTTTAGGGGATATTGCTCATAAATTAACAAAGCTGGAATTTAAAAACAACTCTATTGAATCCAAACCTGAGGGAATTCCCTGGTGGTCCAGTGGTTAGGGCTCCGTGCTTTCACTGCCAAGGTCCTGGGTTTGATCCCTGGTTGGGGAACTTTTGGGTTGGCCAAGAAGTTCATTTGGGATTTCCATAAGGTATTACTGGAAAACCCCACATGAATTTTTGGCCAATGCAGTAAGATCCCACAAGTTGCACATCACAGCCTATAAACAAACAAATAAATAAATATTTTTTTAAAATAAAAGAATCCAAGCCTGAGCGAAGTTGTTTTCTTTTTCTCCCCACAGGGACACACTGTTCAGAGCACAAAAGTCATGATCCTGAGTCCATATAGAATACCAGGCTACTGCCAGAGCAAGTAATTGTGCTCATGTAAGAGTTGAGATTCAAAGTAACCAGAATCATCTGGACAATAATCCCATGGCAAAGAAAAACAAGAGCAATGGTTTGAACCAGACATAAATTAGAAAATGATCTATTTTCCCGTTTACTTAAAATAGCTGAAGGAGGCAGATGAAAATTTGAAAACTTCTCTCTCTCTCTCTCCCAAGGTAGAACTATAAAATATTTATCAGACATTAAAGAAATGACAATGCATATTTGTATAACTAGGGGTTATAAGAGAATGTTTAAAATTTTTAACTTGTGCATAATTTATTTTACACAGTCTCTATATGGTTTTAAAATTAATACTGGAAATAAGAGGAGAATGTCAGTTAATAGCTCTCTAATCTAGTGATTCAAACAAGCTAGAGAAATAAGAGTCAGATCCTATTTCTTTATCTCTCCTAATGGCCAGATTAAACCAGTCCCAGCCAAAACTCCACTGAAATTCATCTTAAAAGTCTTCGCTCCAACAATTCCCCTGTCCATATCTTACTGTCTTAAGGATCTCCTCATTTCATTCATTAAAAAAAATAATAATTTTGGAGAGCCTTCTACGCACCAATGTTCTAGGCACTTTGGGGTACACCACTGAACAAAATAGTCAATTCCTAGCACTGTGAGTGCTAGTTGGAAATAGAAGTTTGCAATTTTAAATTGGGTGACCAAGAAAGTCCTCAGTAAGAGGATGACACTTGAGCCAAGATTTAAAAGCAATGGGGGAATCAACCCTGCATTTATGGAGTGAGGGTCCTAAGTGGGAGCGTATCTGGCAGCTGTGAGGACCAGCAAGGCCAGTGGGGCTGGAATGGAGAAAGCCAGAGACTCGTAAGAGAGTTCAGGCAGGTGACAGAAACGTGTATGTTACTGATTACAAGGATTTTACTCTGAATGATTTGGAGAATCAATTACACGAGTTGAACAGAGAAGTGACGTGACCTGATTTGTTTTTTAAAAGAATAACTCTGGCTGCTGTGTTGTGATTATATTACAAGATACAAATGAACAGGAAGATCAGTTAAGAATTTATTACAGAAGTCTAGAATTCCATTTTTTGTTTTATCTATAAAAATTCACTTTAGTAAGTCTTAGTCTTTATGCCTTTCAGTCCATCTGTCAGCTGACATCAGTTACTTTCTGAACTACATGTTGAT
Source organism: Stenella coeruleoalba (assembly GCF_951394435.1). Lineage (NCBI taxonomy): Eukaryota > Metazoa > Chordata > Mammalia > Artiodactyla > Delphinidae > Stenella > Stenella coeruleoalba. The sequence continues at coordinate 68,952,995 of NC_137169.1, read as the reverse complement.
CGTGTGACTGGCCTATTTCAAAATTTCAATGGTTACTCCTTGCCTTCAGAATTATGTACAACCTCTTCATACAAATCCCTTCAAATCTGACCCCAATCTATTTTTCCAGATTAATCTTCAACTCCTTTCCCGACTCCTGACGATTTTGCTTTAGTTATAAAAGGTCAGCTGCTATTTCCCGAACACGCCAGGCTCCATTATGCCTCTGTGCCTGTGTGCTTGTCATTCCCACTGGTAAGAAAACGCATTTTTTTTTTTCCTGCTTAGTGAACTTTAAATTTTCTTATTGAGATTCAACTCAAACACGATCACTTCTGTGAAGACTTCCCTGACTCTCTATCACAAGACTAACCTTCCTTCACTACATTTCATTGTCCTTCACATGTGTCTCTCCTATAGTCCTATTACATCAAAGCTGTTTCTTCATGCATCGACCTCCTGATAAACCATGAGCTTTGTGAGGGTAGAGAATACAACCTGGCTGTTTTTATACCCCATTATTAGAATCGAATAATTGTTTTCCATTAAATGAGTGAACGAATAAAAATCATTTTTAACATGAGGTATACAATATTACAGATCACAGTCTTAATAGTTATTCAAACACAGAACTGCAGAATTAAGCTCTAAAGAAATTTACAATGGCATAGTGGAAAAGGAAATAGTTCATACTTTTTATATTTACTTTCAGATGCATTTGTGAAACCAAATTTAGTGAAAACCTATGTTCTTGGTAAATTATAAATTTTCTGTCAAGCTCTGGTTCAAATGACATCTTTTTAAATATTTCACTGTTAGCTGGTCCCTGCAATTACTATGGAAACAAAGATAAATAAATAATATTGTCTGCCCACAAAAACTTCATAAACAAAAGGGTCAGTCATACACAAAACAGCCACCTGGGTAAATGAGGGGTGGCATTGCAAATCACTGGGGAAAGGATCCTTCAACAACGGGTTACAAAAACACGATTCCCACGCGGGGAAGAAAATGCATTTTCTTCTGAATTAATGATCTAAGTGAGAAAGAAAATTCAAAACTTTTATGAACATGCTCACAAAGTTTGCTTTTCATTTTCTTTTTTAGCTCAAAATAAGACAAATATTTTGAATAAGATATAAAGATTATATACTGAAGGGAAAAATTGTTAAACTTCACTATAGCAGCATAATAAAAGATTAATGTAACAAAAAGATAAAGACATTACAATAAATGATGTTGTCAACTAATTTAAATGACAAGAGACTAGAGAAAAATTTTGAAAAAATTTGTGACTAAAGAAAGATTTGTGTCTAGAAGATATGCAGGGGTTTACAAATAAATAAGAAAAAACAAACATTCAAATGGGAAATGGGCAAAGGACATGAGCAGGCAATGTGCAACAGAGACAAATGCATAACCTTACCCAGAGAATAAGCTAAGACCTATAAAATGCACTCTTTAGTATAATAGTAATGGCAATAAAATAATGCCGTTAAACATAAAAGTTGGCATTCTTTGAATCTTTTTTACTTGCTACTCTTTAAGCATTTAACATGTATGCAAACTCAATTACTGTGCATACAGTACAATTTTAAGACTCTTAGAGGAAGTAATTTCTATATACTACAGTATTTCTTTGTTGTAGAAACTATTACTATCCTAAGGCAGATCGATCTTAAGTAAAAAGTCTACCTTGGGCTTCCCTGGTGGCGCAATAGTTGAGAGTCCGCCTGCCGATGCAGCGGACACAAGTTCGTGCCCCGGTCCGGGAAAATCCCACGTGCCGCGGAGCGGCTGGGCCCGTGAGCCATGGCCGCTGAGCCTGCGCGTCTGGAGCCTGTGCTCCGCAATAGGAGAGGCCACAACAGTGAGAGGCCCACGTACCGCTAAAAAAAAAAAAAAAAAACAAAAAAAAAAAGCCTACCTTAACAATATGAATTGTTTTTGCATGTAAGTTCTTTATATAAGACTACACACAAACAATTCTATATACTGTTTGGGGATAAAGAAATAATAAAACAACAAAAATGGGGATGAGAAATATATTCAACAAATCATGATTGTGATTGCCTCAAGAAAGAGGAAGGGACTAGAGCTGGGGCATGAGAGTTACTGTTAAAATCTAAGTAAGATCATATCACTCCATTTCATTAAGAGTAAAATCAAAGTTCTTAAGAAAGATTGTAAAATCTTACATGACCTGAGCCCCTAGTTATCTCTCTGTCCTTCTCCACTGTTTTTCTCTACTGACCAACTCTATTCTAGACACACTATCTTCCTCCCTTGTCTCAGGATACTGGCTCTTTGTTCTGCCTGGAACATTCTTCCCAGTTATTTACACGGCTCATTCTCTCACCTCATGGGCCCACCACTACTCACTCCCCTCATTTAAAACAGTAAGCCCACTCCCACCCTGCATTCTCAATCTTTCTTCTGTTTCTATCTGATAGGACTTACACCCTTCTAGGACACTAAATAATGTATGTGTATATTACCCTTTTGGGTTATTTTGTCCCCTCCTACTGGAAATAAGTTTCAAGAGGGAAAAGCCTTTTGTTCACGTCATTCACAAATGTAGCCTAAACACTTAGCACAGTGCCCAGCATTTGCAGTGCTTAGCAATTCCCTCTTGAAGGGGTATATATATATATTTATATATAATATTTATATTTATATTATATATATAATGTTTTACTAAAAGCATAAAGAAAATATGACACAGAATTCATAATTGTTAATTCTAGATAGTCTGTATGTGATTATTTTTCTTTGTATTTTCTAATTTTTTTTTAAATGATAAAAGAACTAACTAAAATATAACACATTTGAAGACTATAAATTATGTAAATGGGATTGATTTTCTATTTCTGGTGCTTAAATTAAAAAACAAAAACCTGAAATTATTTTTAACAAAATGTTAAACTGCTAAACAGTTGTTTTGCTAACATGAAGGTCCAGCTAACTTTCCTTTCTATTGAATTTATATATTGTTCATGCTACACATTCTATTATACAGCTGAAGTATATGAAGAATAGGAAATTATATAAATTTTATTAGAAAATAATTTGGTTTTTGAACTTAGATATTTTCCCTTAATCTGATGACTTAAAGAATCTTCTAAAAAAAAGCTTGAAGAAAATATGGATATTTTTTCTCTTCTCATCCATTTAAAAATGATTTTTTGGATGAATAAATAGAAGGGAAGTAGCTATTTTCAATTTAAAGATTTAATGAAGGGCCTCTATAACATATATAGTAGAGAGTTCTTACCAGACTATAATTATAACTAAAAAAAAGGAGGGATTAACTGCAAAGTCAAGCCAGTTTCCATCAAGGAAGGTAACTTTTCTGAAAATCTCATCATGTCCCAATCTATTTGTGTGAACAGAACTAGAGATATGCATACTTCCTTATGAGGTCTAGTGTACAGATATATAACTTTAAAAGTATGAGTCACATTACAGCCACATCAGCAGGGAGGTTACTGGACTGGCTGCATGCAGAGCATTTATGAAAAACCAAGTGAGAAAATCTGGTCTCACTATGGGTAAATTGGAAGCACAGGTTGAAAAATCTAAATTGAAACAACTAATAAACCAGATGGCTCAGAGGGGAATTTGTTATACATAAAATTTACTATGGAGCAGGCACCGTCAAGGTAAGTTACTCTTTAAAACTCATAGTGTAGCAGGCAAACCTCAGTGACGGGGTATCTCGGGGTATTCCTGCATTCAGAAGGAAAAATCCCATTGTTCAATAGCTTGCCTACTAAGGGAAAAGACAAGCAGAGAGAAAAAAGGCCACAAGAAAACACCAATATAAAATAAAGTTTAGAAAGAAAAAAAAGGTTATTTTATCCAATTTTTCACAACTGGATTTCCTATTATTTTATATCCACCTATGATTTCAATTCACTTTAATGACAGGTTAGGGACTAAGTAAGAAATTATAATAAAAGAAAATGAAGTGATATTCATACAGATAATGGTAACTGTACTTTTTCTCTGCTAAGTATAATGTTGATTAAAATGTGAAAATGAAGAAATTAACAGAGCTATGAAATTTGACTTTGTGAATGTTTCAGTCTCTTGAGGCAGTTGATCTCATACCAGGCTCCTGCAGCAATGCAATAGGAAAATGCATAATCTTACTTTTAAAGAAATGTATTTATGGGTTTTATCATTGCACAGATATTTGGAGAGGAACAGCAAATGAGGTTCATTTACATTTTTAGCCATGAATCTCTATGTGGAAGCCCTAGTCCTTGTGAACTGGGTCCAATATTGTGTAAGTCACAAAAAGTCCTTTTGCTTAGACTGTTACACTTCTATACAGCATCAAAAATAATGTTTTCCCTGGACCCACAATTTCTGCTTCACATTTGGCTTTCCTCGATTTCTCTCCAAAGACAATGAATCATAACACAAGGAGAATCACGGTTTGGTCCCTAGAGAAGTATGTCATTTGACTATAAGGCCTTCTGTCCTTCGTGTACATAAAACTCCATATCAGAGTGTGTGTGTGTGTGTGTGTGTGTGTGTGTGTGTGTGTGTATGCACATTAGGGGATGCAACCAAAATTTCTTTTTCTATTAAAGAAAAAATGATGGCCACTTACCATAAATAAACAATATAACAAAACTGAAAATTAACTGGCCTTATGGGAGCCCGCAGATGATCTTTTCTCTCCTGCCATCTCTTCCAGCAACTTCCCTCTCAAATATTCTCCCACCTGCTTTCCCAGGTCCATACCTTGGGAGCAATGTAACACAAATTTTCAAGATGGTTATCTGGCTACTATTTAAACTATCAGGCAATTCAATTTTCCGTATGTGAAGCTAATTGAATTACATCTAACTTTGGCCTCCCCATTTATTCACAAAAAATTTTCCTACCTTTTTCCCTCTTCTTTCCACTAAAATTTATTAACTGCTTACTAGATGGCATACATTGTTCTCAACCCCAATGAGCTCAGTAACCCACCTGCTTCCATTCGTTTCCAAAGTATTTTAAAGAGATAAGTGAAGTGCATAGACATATGGTCAAAATTCCTAAAATCTGTATTATCCGAAAGTCACTTACATGTATTCTTTTTTGTGTTCTGAGTTCTTCATAAGTTTACAGAGATCATGAAAGTAGAAGTAAATACATTTAAAAAAAAAAACATTAGAGAGAAGTGTTCTATGCAAGCTATTCAGTGGCCATTGGCCAGGACACATCCACCCAGGGCCACAGTCACTTGGATATGACCGCCTCATTTTTGCAGGAGCTGCCTTAGCTAATTTCTGACCAATAAGAGTGCCAGCAGCTACACCAGCTTGCAATGAGACATGGAGCTAAAGCCACTCTATTCATTTTCAGCAAGTTTTTTAAGGAATTAAGGACAAGTTTCTTTGGGGAAGAGGGCAAAGGAGCAGAATTCTCGTTACTATGGCCTATCTTGAAAAATAAGTTTAATTTTCCTTAGAAATAATGGAAAGATACTGAATATGTAATCCAAATTCATTTTTTCCCAAGGCTGAAAAACATACATAATTTCTGAATTCATCAATCATTAAAAATTCTAAAAATATAGATATGAAATAAAATTACATAACTAACACCCATGTTCCAATAATTAAAAAATGGAAATTATCACCACTGTCAAATTTGTATATATGTATATATAACATATATCACATTACACATACACAAATACATATATAGATGTATGTATGGGAAGAGTAATCTATTTATCTAGAGTTGAGCTTTTTAAACGTTAATTTTCCATTGTATAATTTTATCATTTTTTTCACCCAATTCCTTATTAATAGAAATAATTACAAAAAATGCTGTGTATGGCTCCCTGATCATAAATCCTGTCTCTAGGATATGTACTGTATGTTGCAGTGGAAATTTTATGCCATGGAGTATGTAAAAAATTGATAGAAACTTTGATTAAATAGAGTGGAGAGCACAGAAGGGGGAACTCTCATGCAAGGACTCAGTCAATGAAAAACTTTGTTTACTACACCCCTCTTAGAGCAGATATGATGTAAGCCATATCTGTTGGGCACTGATATGTTGTACTGGGCACAACAGCAAAGCATAAGACAACCAAGAGTTAAAACAAGAAATACACTGAATTTCCCACCAGAGGCAATTGTGTTAACCCTATTTAAGTTTCCTAATTCCTGAAAGATGTGGTAAGGTCAATAATTAACAAACCATTTTAAGGTGAGCAAGAAAATAACTACTTTATCTCTAACTGATATAATTTCGTTCTTAAGCACCTAACGTGCTGGGTACTGATGAAGGAAGTCGGGACTTAAAATTGCCAAGCAAGGATAGATCTGATTCTTCAGATTCATATCAGTCTCTTTGGGTAGAGTCTACCTTTTATGGGTAAAAGTTCAGTCCTTCAGGATTTTTTCCTATCCTACGCCAATCTATCTAAGATGCCAGGCAGCAAAAAACAGGGATGTCATTCAGACTTCTGCAGTGGAACTTCAAGCTCATGGCCATTTACTGCTTATGCATCATGAGTTTATTCATCTGGACCACAAAATGATACTAATTTTCTGAGCCTCCTACATCCTCTACATAAAAATCCTACATGCTCAGGTTATGAGGAGACAGAAATGCTACCTTTGATCACTTACCTGAGGGTACATAGGCCTTTGCAAATTCTTTGCTCTGTGGGATATGTATTGTTTTTTTTTTTGTTTTTTTTTTTTCTGCCGAGCAGCATGAGGGATCTTAGTTCCCCAACCAGGGATTGAACCAGTGCCCCCTGCAGTGGAAGCATGGAGTCCTAACTACTGGACAGCCAGGGAAGTCCCTACATGGGATACGGTGCCAAAACAATGTAGTATTATTGAAGGAGGGTTTTGTCCTTTCCCAGGTTCCCCATCTTAATCTAGATATTTCTCTCCTGTACCACATTGAGGATTCTCTTAGAAAGTAAAATGATAAGCTGGCACCTCCTTTCTTTCACTAAAACTCTCTCCATGCATTTCTCTCACTTTGAAGTCACACATCATTCCACATCCTAGTTTGGTAGGTAGGATTTCTTTTACATCATATCCTGAGTTCTCTCTTTGTGACTTAGAATAAAGCTGACTATTCAAGCTTGACACTATCAGAGCTGGCTCTTGATATGTTAATGGTAGTTTAAGGAATTTAGAAAATCCTATTCTCTCTCAGTAGTCCCTAGCTTTCCAGAATATTGTCTCACAAAAGACTCATAAATTCTTAGTGACTTTAGTGACTAATTTGACAGTCAAAACCTAGTAATGATTTTATTGCTGTAATTGGTATATCCATCCTTCCCAGAGTTAAACCCTTGCCCTTAAGAGAACACTACAGGGGAAAATTATTTAAAATAAATAACAAAATAAATCAAGTTAATATTTTCCAAACATTATCCCATTATGGGATAGAAGAATTGGCAATAAAAACCAAATTTCATAGTATAATATTTGTCACTTTGGTAAATACATACATGCTTATGCTGTTGAGTAAACTCTATATAAATTTTCATATTCCCAATTTAATGGAGTATCAGTTTTGTAAAATTCCACTCCCTTTCACTATTATTATAAATGAGAGGTTACAGAAAGCTTGTCCTACATTGTCTTAAATATACTTAAGCCATATAAAACTTCAGATTTCTATCTTCTTTTGAAAAATTCAAAAATTAGGTATATTCAGCCTTGTGTTTCCTCATGGAACAATTACCTGGAGCTGAGTAGTGGCTGGCAGCTTTCCCTGGCATTGTCCCCTTGGTTTATCTTAGTTCTCTCCACTTGCTTTTTTCTCTCTAACACAGTAACCATTTTATTTATTCAATGATAACTTCATGGCCTCTATAGGCAAATGAGTCTGCTAAACATATTCGAACTATATTCACAAACCTAAAATGGCCATATTTGGACTGGGTAGGCTTGTTACTGAGTCCAAGCTTTCTGCACAGCAGGTCAATAAATTGGGAGGCGAGGTGTTGAGGCAAGGAATAGCAACTTTATTCAGAAAGCCAGCAGACTGAGAAGATGGTGGACTAGTGTCCCAAAAACCATCTTATTGGGGTCTGGATGCCAATTTCTTTTATAGAACAGAGAGGGGGAGGAGGTGAGGAAGTAAAGTAAAAAGGCCATTAGTTTTACAAAATATGTCCTGGCTTGGCCACCATCGGGGAGGAGATGTGTTAATTTCTTCTTTTCTGCAGCCATTCACCAGTGGGCAGGGTGAGACTGTCTCCCTGTGAGCTGAACAAAGGCACTTTAGTTTAACACTCAGGCAGAGGGGCAGTGTTCCCTGAGGCAGGCTATTATGTACGATTATAACAACAAAAACAACAGAAAAGCAAAGGGTAAAGTAAAAGAAACAGATCCAACAGGGAGTCAGATTTTTATCTTCCCTGTTACAGGTGCTGAATTATGTTCACAAACAACAATCCAGAGCCCAGAGCATCCAAAACCAATAAGCAACACCCTTTGCTGAATGCTGCTTTGCAGTCTTATTTCTATCCATGTGCATTGCCACCTACAAGCTACATCGCACTGACAGTAGCCCATTGCCTCAACTCTGAATTCTAGCACTTCTCACACTGCTTGCCCTAACCCACAACCAAGTCTTTAAAAGTCTCTGATTTCCCTACCCCCTTTAGAAGGTCAATAGGGCTGTTCCAAGGCAGTAAGTGTCATATAGATCTCTGGTGTCAGATGGAAGTGGAAAGAATAGGTAGAGAACAAATAACAAATAGTACATGAGACAACAAGGACAAAGTCCCCAAAGCATGCCTGAAAAAGGATCTAGAAGCAAGATATTTAAAAATCAAGTAGGTATCAAAGGTCAGGATAGAAGAGAGAGCATAAAGTAACAGGATAGACAAGCTCTAGATGTGTGCTGTATGATTTTGACCTCTTGCAGATATCTGGCAGTTAGGCTGACTCTACGCAGAAGGCCTGGAATGAAATTGGCTGAATTGGAAACTGAAATTTGGTTTGGCACTAGAATGAGGCAGCTAAGAAGCTCCCTCTGACTTTATTTCTCTATTTGTGAGGCAATTTCAACAATACAGAAGAATTTAGAAAATCTGTACCGTAGCATAGAAAGGCAATAAGATTCAAACATTTAAAGTGTATGGGGCTCATAATCTGCATAATTTGAATCTGTATCAAATTATAGACACCTCTGCTTAAAAACAATTGCATGATATGTTGTTGTGTATTTTCATTCAGCAAGTATTTTCTAAGAATTTAAAATTGTGTCAGATATAAAGGATTAAAATGAGGTTTTTTTAAGGGCATAGAAAGAGTTTCCCTTTAAGAAGTTTATAATCACTTTTTTGGAAACAAGATATGCATTCTATTTAGGATAATTTGAAGCCTGAAGTAAAAATCTGCTATTATCACAGCCCTTCTTTTAAGTGCCAAGTACAGTGTTTGGTGCTAGAAGTGAATATTCAACCCCAAGTTAACTAAGAGATATTATTATTCGCATAAAACAAGGGAGGTAATTTTTTTTTTCCTTGGATTATCTTAATAGCTTTTCCAAAACTCAATTTCACATCACCCATAGCCTTTGTCCAGTGCATTCTTCAAGCTATTTTCAAGTTCATATTTCAAAAAGTTAAACTTCTTATTCTACCATTCAAGGTACTGCAAGATCTTTTGCCATACAATATTCCAGTAGTGATCACCTGTTTTTTTTTCCCTTTAAGAACTCTATATCCCAATGTATTCCAGACCTTTCTTCTGCCCAAACATCTTGAACCTCCAGTAATTGAACCATTGCTCCATTTTTATCCATCTAAGGATTACTCTTTTCCCTTTTTCTTCATAACAAAGATTACAGATTCTCCAAGCTGAAACAAATGAAATAACAATTTTCATAAAATCTTTCCTAATTCCCCCAGTCTCAAATACTCTATCTCAACCCTGAACAAAGATCTCTACCATGAGTTTTTTTGAACTTAACCTATCCTACTTTTGTAGCATTGGTTTTGTGGCTGGAAGAAGTATATAGAGAGAGAGATTGGAAAGTGAAACTATTGGGAAGGGCACCTGAAAGCAGGCACTGGAATCTCAGGGAAATTCTGGCAAAAATGATCAAGATCACTTAATCTTCTCTGTATTCAAAGTTATTAAAACCTATTGGGATAACCAAGGATGACCCTGATCTAGATCTAGAGACAGGTCAGAGCAACAGGGTCCTTAAGATAAAACCATCATGTGTTCCTGAACTTTACCTAGAAGTTATATTGGTAAAAATGTCATGGTAGTTCTGAATCTGTGAGAGGGTAGGTTTGTTTTCTAGTGATGTGAATGTGTACATAAACATAAAAAGATACACTGTTGGAAGTACATTTTAGGACATTTAGGTCTAAACATCCTTTTCTAAGGTAACGTAAAGAGTGGTTTCTTTTTACCTTGCAATTTGAGGACGTTTTGCTGTAAAGACAGGCAGCAACCAGAGCGAGTAGTTCAATCCCATCAACCTTGCAATGAATTAATTCAGCTGTCAAGCTATGGAAAGCAAAGAAACTCAAACTGTTATGACTACAGCTGTTCGGTGTTACTGGAGGGCAGCTCTTTTCTAAGGGATTGTAGAGACTCTCTGACCTCAAGGAGGTACAACTTAGTGCTAAATCCAGCAAATATGTTGGAGATAACAGGAAGAAATGACCCTTGTGCCATGACTAAACACCTGGAAATTTCTTGGAATCTCGAGGGAAAAGGGGTCTAAGGAAGAGGAACTGGACTTTACATTAATTTATGCAAGTATGTTCTTTTTTTTTTTTTTTTTTTTTGCGGTTCGCGGGCCTCTCACTGTTGTGGCGGAGCTCAGGCTCCGGACGCGCAGGCTCAGCGGCCATGGCTCACGGGCCCAGCCGCTCCGCGGCATGTGGGATCTTCCCGGACCAGGGCACGAACCCATGTCCCCTGCATCGGCAGGCGGACTCTCAACCACTGTGCCACCAGGGAAGCCCTGCAAGTATGTTCTTGATGGGCATAATTCTTGGGAATGGCATCCGACATTCCAAGGAGTGTCTATTTTTGTCCTTTAGTGTTGGTAGTTTGTAAAAATAGTCCCTAATTCTTTCCCTACCTACTTTTATGCCCTTGTAATGTTATATTGCAACTCTTTCCATTAAGAAATGAATCTGGTTGGCCATTTAACTTGTGTAGACCAATAATAGCACATTAGCAAATGTGATGCCAGCAGAAGCTTGAGAAGGGCTTAACACCGGTGTTTTCTCTCTCTCTTTATGCTCTTGGAACACTCTACCATGTGAAAGAGGCTGAGCTAGCCAACTGGAAGACAAAACATCTTGTGGAGGAGAACTGAGGTCCTCAGCTAAAGCAAACTCCAGATACATGAATTATCCTTGATCTAGAGCAGCTGAACTCAGCTTACAATTGTCATTTTTTGAAATTGTGAGTAAATGGCTGCTGTTTTAAGCCACTAAGTTTTGGTGTGATTTACTATACAACAAAAGCTACATGATAGTGGTAGTTTTTGAAAACAAACATTTGAATCACAGAATTATTCATGCGTGTACTTGATTTCCACTTCTAGACAGGTTCTTGTGGCCAGGGTCCATATCATATAATCTTTTATTTTTCCATAAGGCTATTGTGATTTGCAGCACAGGGTAGAAGCTCAGGAATCAAAATTGGTGGTCCAGATACATTTTAAATAGGACGGAAAGGACAGAATTTCTGCGAGGCAGAAGCTTAATTAAGAGTATTTCTATATTTGGCTCTGGTGACATTCCAGAAGTATTTACACAATGATCTTAATCTATACAAATCTTCATCTACAGGAATCTACACTCTTCTGATAAGAAGTGTCTAGTAACTTTTCAATGTCACTCCCATAACCTACTTGCTACATAGCCTTAAGAATTCTAGGAAGAGGCATTTCTTCTTAAATGAAAGGGCATTTCTTCTTCTCAGGTGACATAGAAAATACATGACTCCCCGCAGTACTGGCTGCTTTTAACTTTTGTGATGGCCAAAACAGAGTGTGTCGGTTAATTTTATGTGTCAACTTGACTGGACTAAGGGATGCCCAGATAGGGAGCAGTGAAACGTTATTTACAGGCGTGTCTGTGAGGGTATCTCTGGAAGAGATTAGTATTTGAATTGATAGACTGAGTAAAGATTACCCTCACCAATGTGAGTGGGGATCATTCAATCCATTGAGGGCCTGAATAGAACAAAAGGGAAGAGGAAGAAGGAATTTGCTCTTTTGCTTAAACTGGGAGTACATCTTCTTTCACCCTCTGACATCTGCACTCCTGGTGCTCAGGCCTTTGGACTTGGACCAAATTACACACTGGCTTTCCAGTTCTCCAGCTTGCAGAAGGCAGATGCATCCATTGTTGGATTTCTTGGCCTCCATAATTATGTGAGCCAATTCCTATAATAAATCAATATCTCTCTCTCTCTCTTTCTCACTCTCTCTCTCCCCCTCCCTCTCTCTATACTGTTGATTCTGTTTCTCTGGAGAACCCTAATACAAGAGTTCTGCATAGGAGTTGTTCCTTTACTTGACCCATGAGCTGTCAGTACCCTGTGGTATTACCTTCCTGTATGGTGTATTCATTGCCGACACAAACCAGGAAAGCTATTTGAACTTCTCTTCCTGCTAGGCCCCTAAGGAAGGGAATTGAAAGAAGAAAGCAGGGTTTGTCAAAATAAACTGAGGATTGCTGACCTGTTTCCTTCATTAAGATAATCTCCCTTCAGCCCTTCTCTGTCTTGGTATGTGTGCATGTACCCACACAGCTGATGTGTTTTGGTTTATCGGTCTGCACCTCTTACTGGCTTTGCATTTATTTTTCTTTTAACATAATATAAGCCTACAATCTGTTGAGATATGACTACTTCTAGAGATTGTAAAGGAGATATTTTATAAATGTTGAAATCTATATAAAACTAACATGCACGCTGTTTTTGGAAAACAACTCACTGACTGCAAAAATAGCATGATGTTGTTTTCTAAAACGTATTACCTAAATGACTATTAATAATAACATGACAAGATAATTAACACCTGCATAGCATTTTTCATTTTAAGAATACTTTAGAAATATTAATTGAATAACCTCTTCAACACCCCACTTTACAACTAGAAAAAACAAAGCAGAGGTTAAGTGATTTCTCAAAAGTAAAAATACACTGCATAAAATTTAGCAGCATGTCCCTGGTGTTCCTGCCATAACCTTAGACCAACAAGTGATCTCTCGTTTCCCTTCGTATCTAGGATCAGGAAAGTGTTCATGGCATTAATATAATACTCTACTACCAGCCATGATAATAGTCAAGAGTCCACCTACTGAATTATATTCAGTCACTTTCTGAAAATGAGGAGAGCCTAATGAGATATCAGCCAGCAAGATAATAAAGTAAAACCTGAGACTTCATTCTATCTCCAATTTGTAAGTACAAAAGAAATTCTGAATATTGTTTCTCGGTGGCAGATGCTACTGTCTTTTCAACTCAGTGCAAAGGAGAATAATAGTCAATAAAGTTAGGACGGGAAGGCAAGGATGTGGACGAGGACAGTCCACAATCTGCAGGCCCCACAGATATGCTTATAGGCCAACTGACAGGCAAAACTGACACAATTTCTCAGGTGATGTCACTCTGTGGATGGGCACTGAGTACCCAATATTTGCAATTCATTTAACTATTACCTCTTTCTTTGGCTACTGTCTGAGAAGAGTTATTCTGTTCAATAGAGTTAGCAATACTCAAATTTGGCTAATACTTAGCTTGTAATGCAAAATATGAGCTCTAGACCACAAATAACAAATATTGGTGAGGATGTGGAGAAAAAAGAACACTTGTGGACTGTTTGCGGGAATGTAAATTGGTGCAGCCACCATGAAAAAGTCTGGAGGTTCCTCAAAAAACTAAAAATAGAACTACCATATGATCCAGCAATTCCACTCCTGGGTATTTATCTGAAGAAAACAAAAAAACTAATTCAGAAAGATTCATGTACCCCAGTGTTCATAGCAGCACTACTTACAATTGCCAAGATATGGAAGCAACTTAAGTGTCTGTCAACAGACGACTGAATTAAGAAGATGTAGTATACACACACACACACACACACACACACACACACACACACACACGATGGAATGCTACTCAGCCATAAAAAAAGAATTAAACTTTGTCATTTGCAACAACGTGGATGGGCTTGGAGGGTATTATGCTTCGTGAAATAAGTCAGAAGAAGAAGGACAAATACTGTAGAATATAACTCATATGTGAAATCTAAAAAGTAAAATATACTAGTGAATAAAACAAAATAGAAATAGACTCACAGATCTAGAGAACAAACTAGCTGTTACCAGTGGGGACAGGGAAGGGGGAGGAGCAAGATATGGGTAAGGAAAAAAAAGGTACACACTACTATCTATAAAATAAATAAGCTACAAGGATATACTGTAGAGCACAGGGAATATAGCCAATATTTTGTAATCACTATAAATGGAGTATAACCATTAAAAATTGTAAATCACTGTTGTATACTTAAAACTTATTGTAAATCAACTACACCTAAATGTATATATATATATATATATATATATATATATATATACTCTAGATCTTGGGAGCAACTCTATGCAATTAGTCCTATTTAATTAAAGTAGCATCAGCCTGCAAGGTGGTGGTGTGATTTTTGCCATATTGTATAGGTGCAACTTATAAAAACAAACCATAATTTTTTTACATTTTAAGGATTCTTTCCAAAAGCCACCAGAAAGTTCTCTGTTAAGATTTCAACAGGAATAAATATGTAGAACATACAGAAAATGAGATGTTCTTCTTCAATGAATTAAAAGAATAGTCTCAATGGTTACATATGAAAATGATGATAGCCAAGGAGGGTAGATGATAGATAAAACATCAAAGCTAGGAATTATATCAGTTACCCAGTGTTGGCCTGGTAGAAAATGTGCTATTATTTGTAAGTAAAGAAGTTTTATATAACCAATAAATTGCTACTATAATCAAAATCTATTTGTGTTTTCACTAATTTAATTAAAATTGTGGGAAATATGTATTTGACTCTTTGGAATTACATCATCTCAGATCTTTTGAGTTGCAACATCTGAGAGATATCAATACTTCTCTGAATTGAATATGTACACCATACTGTTTCTAGCATTATGGTAGGGTACCTACCCTAAATGACTCTCCTGATGGAGAATGAGAGGAGCATGAAAGACAAGAATGCACAAAAAGAAGCCAGAAATGATGTGAAAACAGGGAAGTTGAGGATTTCAGATAAGGCTAGATAACTTGAGCTCACTTTGATAGCTTTGTGGGCATTGAGATAGAAAAGAAAGCCTAAAGCACAGGTGCCATTGAAGCTGGGAAGTCTTACAGGAGATCACTTTATAAAGCTGGAAACATAAAAGAAAACGCTTTCAAAACAAATGAGAAATAAACCCACCATTCAGTAGGGAATATCAGAACAATGTCCATTGTTGGAGGGAAAAAAATAACGTGCTCTGGAAATTTATAACCAAAATTCAGGCATCATATGGTCTTGTATTTAAAATTCATGAAAACTTTGTGGCCTGTGAAACTCCAAATGGTCTAAAAGTACCAAGTTGATAGTGTACCCAGACAACTAATAGAAGCAAGTATAGATCCTCTATGGAAAAACACACACAATTTGTTAATTGAACAAATTCAAACCTGAAATAATGTCTTCAGTTAAAGATCTGAGGAAATTGAGCAATCACTGTCAAAAAGTACAAAATACAAATTAACTAGGCAACACGAGTGAAAACTACCGAACATAAGTGTGATGGACACGAAGATGAAGGGAGGTTGTGCTGCCCAGCCAGCTGCAAGCAATGAGGTAAGCAGACAGCTTCTTCCAGGATCTGTCTCAGCCTCAGAGAGTAGCCTTGTTCAAAGCCACACCATTCCGGAGGCAGCCTGTGTCTAATGAGGGTGTAAAGGCTCAGCCATTTCTTCCCAGGATGACGCCCATGGACAGTATCTGCTCCCCAGCTTCTCATTATATGGACTGATGTTTGTGTGGTGCCTGCACTGCAGTTTGATTGCTTCTCCCTGCTTTTCATGGGGAGTGACCCTTAATGAATATTTCACACCTCAAATTCAATCTCAGCATCTGTTTTCAGACAGCCCAACATGTAACAACAACAGAGAACAGAATCAAACCCTCAAAGACTGAAGCTTGAAGGTGTCAAATACAGAATACACAATAAATATGTTTAATAGGTTTTAAGAGATAAAAGATAAGTTAAAACATCAAGGAAAACAGACTACTAAAAAGAACCAAACAGAGTTTCTAGAAATCAGCAGTATCAGACTTGAAATGGAAAACTCAGTGGCAAAATAAACAGAGCTGAAGTGAACTAGAATATACATTTGAATGAATTATCAGGAGCACAGCCCTGAGAAGAGAATTAGTAACAATATGAAAGAGAGGTGAGACAAGAAAGAGGCTAAAACATTTACCAGAATTGTTGAAATAAACCAATCCTCAGATTCAGAAAGCTCAAAAATATCTCAAGCCTGATGAATGAAAAGAATTCCCCTCCCATTTACCACACAGTGTCACTCTATAACACAAACAGTAAGAGAAAATTTTTGAAGGAAACAAAGAAAAGCTAGAACAGCAATTAGACTGATAACAGAATGACAGTGTTGGCTAATGAAAAATAAATGTCAACCTAGATTATTATGCCTGGTGACAGTGCTTTTAAAGGGTGATGGAGCAATAATGACATTTACAAATGGAGTAGAGAGCTTACCAACAACAGCCCCAGACCAAAGAAAATTACAAAGCATATATTTTAGATAGACTGGGAATGATTGAAGATGAAAGATCTTACAAGAAATAGTGAGTAAAGAAGATATTGGTAAATATTTAAATAAAGCAATATGAATCTAAGCAATTGTTATTGGTATTAAAAATTTAACAAAAATAATGTCTAAAATAATGTTCAATTTGGAGGAATTTGATTAGATTAAAATATTATATTTTATATTGTGAGAATAAAAACTTTTTAACTAACTCTAGACATCATCCTTAAATTTTGCACATTAAAACAGATATAATAAACCCCTAGAAACTAGAAATAGAATGGATAACTAAATGCTAAGATGCTAAAAAACAAAATAAAATATTTAAAAAACAAATCTGAAATAATTTTTTTTTAAAACCAAATCTAACAAAGTATTAAAACATACATATACAGTGTGAGCAAGTTGGATTTATTTCAGAATCAAAGATAATTTTATAGTAAAAGATGATAAATATAATTTATAATTCTAATAAATTATGATGGTCAAACTATCTCATGAGTTGTACAAATAGTGTCTAATTAACATTCACTTATGAAAAAAACTGTCAGCCAAATAGAGATAGAGAGACACATTAGTTCAGCATCATAGAAAACTAAGTGAAAACTATAAGATAAAAAAGAGAAATAAAATTTTATTTGTTGAAGATGATGCCACTGTCTATGTAGAAAGCCAAAAGTATCTGTAGATAAATTATAAGCATCAATGACAAAAGTTAACAAGCTCACAAAATACAACCATCAAATTACAAAAGTCAATTGAATTTCTATGTATTTGCAGTAATCAGAATATGTCATTTAAAATATATATTACATTTTTCTATGTTTATATATGGATATACCATTTAGAGTAGCTATAGCAAGTACTTAGGAATATATCTCACAGAAGATATGAAACCATTTTATGTATGACCTCAGATAGTTCCTATTATCTCTGGTTCTCTATTTCCTCATCTTTAAAATAGAGGTAAGAATACTTAGCTCATTTGGTGAAATAAGGACTAAATAAAGTAATGTATAGCAACTGGCCAGCGCAGAGCCTGACATACAGTGAGTGTTCAGCAAGGCTTAATTCTGTTTTAGGGGTGTATTGTTATCATCAATAAAGTATCTTAGCATGCGTATACACACACACAGAGACATACACACATGTACACAATAACATATGCGTGCGTTCATAGATAAATAGAACAACTAAGATATATATGGTTTATCTGTGTGTGTATCAGTACTTCTGCTTCTCTGGTTCACTGCTGACTGACACATTATTTTCACAATTTGTGAATAATTGTTTTTATTTATATGGCAATTACTTCTGAATTCCAGACTAAAAAGATAAAACTCAGTCCATGTCAGTAAGAGGCTATAGAGAAGAGTCATGGAAGTTTTGAGTAAAGAGTAGAGTTCAGGTGGGGTCGAACAAGTACCAATTCTACCACTTTTATGACGAAGGGGGCACTTACAGATATGGTTGAGGATTTAAATTATGAAAGTTCACATTGTTAATCAGTCTGTTTCAGCCCAGAAGTAATATCATCTTCAAGTATCCTTTTTACATTGGAAATTATCATTTAAGACATGTTCAATATTTTTACAGGATTTTCACTATGGTTACCATCAACATCTTCCATTCTTAGTTATGTCCCTTGTGCTCACTTTCAGCCATTTTCCCTGGAGCTAACAGTGAATGGGAAGATGGAAGTTTTGGAAATCCAATCTGTTTTTTCATTCAGAAAAGTGATCTGTGTCTCAAAGCTAACTTCCTCTTCTACGCTTACCACAAGGGAAACCTGGAAAATCTAGGGACCTGGCATTAAGTCTTATATGAATTAAGGCTTCAATTCTATTGCTATCGTGTGGTATTTATTATGTAGTCTTAGACGGGCACAGGGTCTTAAAACTAGTTTAATATCACCTGTTCATGTTACAGATGAAGAAACTACTGTCAAACTTGCCAAAACCACGTAACTATTTAGTGGCAAGTTCCTAAGGAAATATACTTCTTGTGCAAACCAGTTGTCCAATGAGTTTGTTTAGTCCCCTGGAGTTACAAGGCAATTCCGGGAGGGCTAGGCTCTTCAGATTTCTTAACAGAGTGTGATCAACAAAGGAGACTATGGGGTATACATTTATTACCTTTTCCTGAAGTAAGTAACATTGATCTGGAAACTTTGGGACATTCCAACAGCATTTAAGATGGAGAGGAAAGGCCTGGAAATTTTGAAATAACCCTGTTCCTATTTACTTTAAAGTTCACATATCAATAGTTACATTGATATTTGCCATGTTTGTGGTGGTAAACCTGTGAAAACTGGCAGGAAATCAATTGTGCCTTTTGTCTGGTTCTCTGTTTTCAGAAAATCTCCCTCTTGATGGTTGAAGATTTAATAATATCGCTAAATGCTTTTATATTCTCTGAATATTTCATTTTTTATAACTTGAGTCAAACTATGCTTGCTTCTTAGCAATATTTCTCACTCTTTTTAGATTGTGAACTCAGGTGGGAAGATGCTAACTAGATCATGATTGTATCATTCCCATCTGGGATGGGACAGTTTTCCACAACCAAAGACTGAATTCCAAACTTTCAAATCATGTAAAAAATAAAAATCTCTGAAATACATTTAAGGGTAAATCAGAGTGGATTCATTCTTCCTACTGGGAAAAAATATACACCCTCCATTTTCACATTTCACCACAAATTGCCCACTTCCCTCCCCTCCCCGTATTGGCTGCACATGACCCACAGAAGTGTACACACACTCACTTGTTATCTAACCATATTATCAGGAGAAAATAATTGAGAATATTGCCACACACTGTTGGTAGTAATGGTTAGGAGCATAAACCGTGAACCTGGTTAGAATGGAGTTCAAATTCTTGTTGATAAATCTACAAGCTGTGTGATCATAAGCAAGTTACTTAAGCTAAGCATCAGTTTATGTTTAGAATGGGAATAATAATAATACATCATGGAATTGCAGTGAGATTTAAATGAGGTAGTACATGTAAAGCACAGGGCATAATGTCTTATGTGTTCCAGCCAATAAACATCTCTTTAATAGCATGTCTTGAATAAATAAGTAATATCTTGTCCAAAATTTAAAACATATATTTCCTTAGTGGTTCTTCTTGGATTATTTCTACTCCTTTTGTAAATTGACAAAGATTAATTTATAGGTTTGCCTCAGGGATGATTTTGAGATTTTTCAAAGACTGGTTTTAAAAAACAAAATCCCTCTTTTGCTAGATGTCTTACTTGTGTGATCCTTTTATCAATGAAATGAAGGCATGGGAATAAATTAAATTATTCTCAATTCCCTTAATGCTGTGAAATATATTTTTACAATAGTCTATGACTAGTTCCATAACTGATCCAGTCCTATTATCTCACCTTAACCAGGAACTTGGTGAAGATAAAGACACCCTAGGATAAAGGAGATGGATATTATTGATAGGAGACAGGGAGATACTGAATATGAGGGATAATGATTATGAGAGAACTAGAGCAAAGTGTAGATTAGGTTCAGAAAAGAGAAACTAGAATTTCCAGAAGACGAGGACTCAGGAAGTAAGTTGTTTCCCCAAGAAGGAAATGTAGGATGATGAAATTAAATATTAAACAATCAAACAATTCATCAATCCATCAATCCTGGAAAAGAACAGTAGAGGCAGTATAGGGAGCTTAAGAGACAAAGTGTTTGGGGATGGAATGTGACAAAAAGGATAAGATTAGAGAAGATCTGAAACAGTTTGGGGGGAATATGTACTATGACACAGACAGGTGTAGTGGAAAAGTGTAGGTGTAACTATGGTCAAAGAGGCTGAACTTGGGCTTGACCTAATCAAAGTGGCTGGCTCTTTGTGTCATGGAAGGTTTAGAAGCCCAAGCTGAGACAAGAAAGCTTTTGGGTTTGCAGAGTTAAAGATCTTGTGGCACGACTAGCAAAGTGTCAGTGTGGTGAGGGACTTAGTGAGCTCATCACTGCAGTGACTCTGCAATCAAATTTGCACAGATGAAAAAGCACTGGATCTGGGTTCAGGAGCACAGTCAACTCAAAAGAAATTGCTTATTTCTCAAGGATTTATTTGGCTGGGAGCCTAGCTGATTCGGCCTTCTCTATAGCATGGCACCATGGATGCTCAGTTGGAGAAAGCTATTAGAATTAGTTCTGTTTCATCAATATGCACTGCTAAGAATCCAATTCAAATCACTGCAGATGTGCTGCCTTACTGCATTTTTTCCTTTATTTCAAAACATGCTGTAACTTTTCCATTAGTGTGTCTGTGTGTTCATGGGTACGTGTGTGCACATGTAACTATCTGTTCTAGTTTGCTAGGACTGCCATAACAAAGTAACAAAAATTGGGTGACTTAACAATAGAAATTTATTGTCTCATAGTTTTGGAGGCTAGACATTTGAGATCAACGTATAGTCAGTGTTGCTTCTGTCTATTGGCTGTAATGGATAATCTTTTCCAGGCCATTGTCCTAGCGTCTGCCAGTTTTCTGACAATAAATGGTGTTCTTTGGGTTAAAGATGAATTTGCCTCCATCTCTGCTTTCATGGTCACATGAGATTCTCCATGTGTTCATGACTGTGTCCTAATTTCTCCTTTTTTCTCGTCAATCTGGACTAGGGGCTCACCCTATTCTAAAATGACCTCATCTTAACTAGTTATATCTGGGACCTTATTTCCAAATAAGGTCCTCTTCTGGGGTACTGAAAGTTAGGACTTCAGCATATTAATTCTGGAGGAATACAATTCAACTTATAACACTGTCCATATATATCCATATGTCTATTATATAAATCTATAGCTATATTGATATCAAAATCTATCTACCCATTTTGTGTGTTTGTCTACTGCATGTATATGATTTTCTGAAAAAGTAAATAATTTTACAATGTTATTTATTTTTCTTTCTACTTATTATTTACTATCTTGCTGATGTTATTCATTGTTTACTTTTTATTAGGAACAGGAAACACCTCTAAAAGGAAAGTCATTTTGATGACTGTACAGGTATCACTCCTAGGTTCCAAACACAGAATGGAAAAAATACCACTTATTTTAATGGAGATAATTCTATATAAAAAATTAAATTCAGTATTAAAAATGAAAATGCAAAAAAGGAAAACTAAGGTATCCATAATTTAGCAATTTCAGGAAATAGACATTATTTATGGGGCTGGGGTAACAAACAAAGGCACTGACATTATTAAAACATACAGTGTAGACGAGGGGACCCACAGCACTGAAACATGGACCTCTGGGAGGGGGTTCAGCTGCTACTGATGCATCTGAGGTTAGAACTGGGGGTTCAAGGGTCTAGGGCCCAGATCTCTGAGGAGGGGGCAACACCAGCTGCTGCTGAGGTCTGATTCTTCACATGTGGGAAAAAATTGCAAACTAAAACCAACTGCTGTTACTGGGGTGCAGAAGTGTTGCTGGAGTGACACTAACAAGAACAGGAACTAGAAACAGGCAAAGCAGCAGGCAGAAAGAAACATGTTCTTCCTTGAGCTTTGCTGTCTCCCTCTCAGCACCCCTTCTTGATAGAATATAAGGGAGCCTACCGGCAAACAGAAATATGGTTTTCAGAATTTCAGAATCATAAAGCAGAACACAGAAGGGTAGATTTGAAGCTGAAAGATAATAGCTTAATATCTGGCACAATGCATGAAATGTAAAGGACTATATAACTTTGCCAAAATTTACCTTGAAGGAAAAGTTTCATACCCTCATATCTCCCAACCATGCTTTCTATGATGTTGTAGGCTTTCATACTGACTCTTTACTCCTTCAACCTTACTTTGACCAACCACAGACCAGCACTCTTTCTCATAACTTACACCTTAGTGAGTAACTTCTGGAGGAAGCCTATTCATACTACGGCTAATTGGAGCATTAGGTGGACACAGCACACAATCAAAAAAACAAATAATGCCAAGATCCAAAGAACAAAAGCTATCACCAACCGCCATTTTTACTCCTTAGGCAAATTGGGAGACATAACTCTCTAGGGCTAAAATTAAATTCTCTGCAAACACCTGGAAAATGATGCATAAGTTAACTCAAATAAATTGACCCACTAAACTTCTTTCAAGTTTACATTTCTTCACAACCTCACCACTGGGTTTAGAAGATATTGTATTTGTTAACTCTTGGATAGATTTGGAAATGTTACTGTGTGATTTGTATCTTTTGAACATCTTATGATAGGGTCATTGGCTATTTGGACGATCTAACTCTGGATCTGGCCAATACCATGACTATTTTCTTCTAGGTCAGATCTACTTAGAATGTTGTAATGCTCAGTGATAACTTGATAGATTGCTAAATTGTGTCTTTTATTGCCAGTTTTGTGTGGCTTAAATACTAGTGTTGGCAACAATTCTACCAAATTCTTACTGATAGAACACTTGCAGTTGAAATATAACCTCAGTACGGATTATTCTATAGGTCTATAGAGTTAATTAAAGAAAAAAACTAGCCAAATCCATTTATAATTACAATCTTGTTTTATTACATGGAAGCCTTTTAGCAAGTGGAAGGCTAGAAAATAAGGAGTGAGCATTCCCATAGCTCTCTTATTAAGAAACCAGGTTTATTTAATGACTGGTAATCATTGTCTGTCTTTTTACCTCCAATTTAGGCAGAATAAAAAGTGACCATTTCCATATTAAGCTTAAGCTCCTTAACACTGATATCTCCATCCAAAGACAAAAATGAAGTAAGGGTCTCTAGGATTCCATAAATAACAACATAACTTTAAAAAATACCACTGTACTCTAGCTGGAAAATTTTTCTCCATTCATCACACAGCAACAAAGTAGTAAAAGGTAGTAGTCAGATAATCTATGGGCAGCAGATTGATTGATCAGCCTATCTTTAGGCTCAAAAACATTTTCCCAGAAGTTAAATGACATTATAAACATAATGAAATAAAATTTCAATTACAATGCAGAAGAGGTCACATAGATGTTGATTAAATTCAACCTGCCTAATGAAATTACTTTTGAAAGGTGTTTTTTTTATCTCAATGGGAAGTTTTGAGACTATCAGGGCTAACAATAATTGTATATTTTGGCATGGCTATTCCTGATATGATTTTATGAGAGAAATTAGAAAATCCCAATTAACTGAGATAATTAAGTGAGAGAATTATTCTTTCTTATATTTAACTTTTACCTTTATTTTATAGAATTCAGATTTATTTTCTTCTTGGATATAGGAACTCTACCTGCTATAAATATTTAGTTAGTCAATTTAGGCTAAATAACCAGCATGAGAAGAATATTGGGGCTTCCCTGGTGGTGCAGTGGTTAAGAATCCGCCTGCCAATGCAGGGGACATGGGTTCGAGCTCTGGTCCAGGAAGATACCACACACTGCAGAGCAACTAAGCCCGTGCGCCACAACTTGAGCCTGAGCTCTAGAGCCTGCGAGCCACAACTACTGAGGCCACGTGCTACAACTGCTGAGGCCCCCGTGCCTAGAGCCCATGCTCTGCAACAAGAGAGGCCACCAGGATGAGAAGGCCGCGCACCACACCACATGAGGAGTAGCCCAATCTCACCGCAACTAGAGAAAGCCCGTGCACAGCAATGAAGACCCAATGCAGCCAAAAATAAATAAATTTTAAAAATAAAAAATAAAAAAAATAATATTAACTGCCAAATACATTAGAATTTTTTTTGATCAGAAGATTCTAGTCTTTCCCAGACTATTCATTCTAAATAACTCTCTGTCCACTTCCTTTAGGAAAAGCTCATAGTGTAGCTTATCCCACCTTGAGCATAGGAATCTTGCTTTATCCTCAAATATAGACTCACTAGTTTTCCAAATCTTCTAAAAGTGCTACCTCAAGTTGGCCATGTCTCTAAACCTCATGTCTTAGGTCCAGGACATTATAGGAAATGTTTCCACATTATTGATCATCCTGCATTCTTCATCTCACTAAGCTTACAATAATACAAGAACCCTAAGAGGCTCAGTGGTCTCTGATTAGCATTTGATTTCAAAGATGTTTGTCAGTCATAGACAATTTCTCTCTGATTCTAATCACAGATGCTTAGAGTAATAAGGTGTGTACCATGCTTTCATCTTCCTGTCAGCTTCTTCTGCAACAATCAGGAAACAAGTAGGAACTGTCTTCAGACCAAAATATTGATCCCAGTGTAGAACCTTGAATCTCTATGCTTGTTTGATTCCTGTACTATAATATTATGTCAGAGGAAGGGTGAAAAGAAAATTCTAATTCTAAACAGTTTGAAAAAGGGCTTATGTTGTGGCCCCTTTTCTCTTTAACTTACATTTAAATAGCTTGATTCTGGTTTTAGATGAGTTAGATGCAAGCCCATCTGCCATACCAAAAGGAAGAAAAGTATCCTCTTCTATAGTGATGATGTGGTTTTATATCATGAGTTAATAGCAACCTCAAGAAGCAATAAAATCTTTGGGCTAATTACTGTCAGACAGAACAGCTTAATGTCAACTCCACTGAATCTAAAGTTGTTGTCTTTGGAGGGAGTTCTCAGGTGTTAAAATGGACACTATGAAATAACTCCATCCCACAAGTCAATTTATCTTATTACTTAGGAGAGTGCTTTGCAGCGGCCTGCCTGATAGGCTGATAAGCTTATAGCACCACTTAAAATCAGGAGCAATTCTGATCTAACACTGAATTTCTCTTATGGAGAAGGCACGTATGCTTTCAAAATATCTTAGGTCCAAATAAATTATTTTATACACAGAACTCTGTGCTGATTGAATTGTGATCCAAGCTCATGTATTAAAAGCTCTTTCTTAGGGAAAGCATCATAGATTCCAATGCAGAGGTAGGATGACCCTCCTTTCATGAGTCCTAATGTGCAGAAGGGAAAGGCAGTGTTGCTGTCAGATGTTTGAATATCTCATGGGGATAGATCTTTCTGCAAACAATAACACAAAGATCTATAATTTGATCACTGAGCATGGAATTCAGTCTCAGGTCCTTTAAACAAGGTTACTAGAGGCCAATATTCTTGAAATACCTTAGCTTGACTTCCTTTAATGATGCCTTCATTGCATTATGATTCAATGTTTTGCCTTGATTTTCATCAAAAGATAACATAAAGTATAACCACACAAAAAATATTTACTAACCTTTGGTAAAATCATTGTTGGAAACATTGTCTATTACAGTGCTCAATGTATATATTGTCTACTGCATTGCTCAATATAGAATATAACTATGATTATATAATATTGTCACTTTAATGAAAATCCACATGATGAATCTCTCCATGAGTTCGAATGCTAGGAAAGAGACTCTTAACAAATGACTGTATATGCTTCTACCATTGAGAGGAAATAGGGACATTTATGTAATCTCTTTATCAAATTTACCTTTTTTTTTTTTTTTTTTTTTGCGGTACGCGGGCGTCTCACTGTTGTGGCCTCTGCCGTTGCAGAGTACAGGCTCCAGACGCGCAGGCTCAGCGGCCATGGCTCATGGGCCCAGCCGCTCCACTGCATGTGGGATCTTCCCGGACCGGCACGAACCCGCGTCCCCTGCATCAGCAGGCAGACTCTCAACCACTGCGCCACCAGGGAAGCCCTCAAATTTACCTTTTAAAACCTATTTTCCACTACGCACTTTCCATATAAAATACACTAAACAAACAGAACTACATATTATTTTTTGTGAAAGACCATTTTATCACTAAACCACTTTGAACCTCAAATCTTCCCTCTGCACACTCAGCTCCTCACCTTTAGAGACCAAATCAAAGGTTTGCCTCTTCCTGGAAGGCTTCCTTTATTGCCACCTCCCACTCCACCCTCCCTCCCAACACACCCTGTTGCCACTAACCAGTTCCCTCACCAATGATCCTGACTACTTAGCACCAAAGTTATTAGTACATCTGAAATTTTTTTCTCCTATTTTAGACAGTTCATTAAAGACAATTTTATGTCTAATTCATCTTTAATCCCCTGAAGTGTCTGTCATAGCACATATGGAAAATTGTTGCTCAGTAAATATTAAGTAATTTTAAAAAGCAGGTAGTGTTTGATGTTCCTACACAGCTCCTTTTTACTTCAATACCTTTCTCTCATCTCTTGTGCCCCAGACTCTCTGCCCCAGATGATTTGGGGTATAAGGTGGTTAAGCACTAACATCACAAGCCCCTTTCTTCAGAAGCATGTTTAATGTTGTTACATAGAACATGACAAGGCACCCCTCAACGGGAGATCTGTGTTTCATTGTCTCCAACAAGGAAGTGCTACTTCCACCCTGGAGATCAGCTCTCTTCTTCCTTTCTCTGCAGTGTGGGAGAAAGAACACAGACATAGAGCAGGCTGGAGAGAAGGACTGCAGGGCCAACGTAAAGACAACAACAGGCTTCTCAGTTAACAAGTAAAGCAGGCAGCCAGCATTTTTCCAAGCATTTTGGAAAGGGGCAAGACTTCCTTACTGACTGAATTTAAAGTTCACTTTGAGCATTTGCATTGCAAAGCCCCCCAAACCAAAAGGCACATAGGAATGAGGTCAGGAAAAGCAGAGAAAATAATCTGCAGAACAACCCAGGAGAAGTCAGATCAGATGCTTCAGCTGCACTGATTAAGTCATCACTAGATGCTCAGGCAGGAGAAAATGAAAGTCGACATCAGAACTTCAGCTCATATATTTTGAAATTATTACATATATTTATGTTTAAAAAAATAAAATTTTCTATTCTCATTAAAAAACCTCTTTAGAGGTTGCAATAAGTCCAGAGCTATTGGACCCTGAGATATAAGAACAGGACAGAGAGGGTGTTACAGAAGTATCATATTTAAGCTTCTGATTGCCCGGAAAAAAAGCAAACTAAGTGAGTAGCATCCTTAGAGAATGTTGTCTACAAAACGCTGAATTAGGTCCAAGAATGTTACTCTTTGCCTTTGATTAGTTGATTTTTTTAATTTTTATTTTATTTTATTTTATTTTTGTCCATAGAGGATACCCATAATGAACACCAAACCTGCTAAAGGATAGTGAAAATGTGCCCTATCACTCAACTTCTCCTTTCTTGGTAGCATAATACTAATTCCTTTTTATTCCATAAAGTGAGATTAAAGCAGTAAACCTGATGAAACAGCAACTCTGGCCCATGTTCCATAAGTATTTCAATTGCTTTTAACTTACAAATGAATAGACACAATTTCTCTGACACTAAGTTTCCATCCCTTCTTCTCATCAGTTTAGGCACTGTTTATATTTGGGATCTATTAGATCTACAGAGCATAACCTTTTCTGTAGTAACATTAACAATGTATCATTTTTTTTTCTTTTTAAGTGTTAATTCACTGACTGGAAAACTTAATGAAACACTCACCTTGGCACTGCTACCTGCCTTTTGTCACTTTGAGCCGAGAATGCAACATAAACGTTTTGACTCGTGGGCTTTAGCAGGCACTGCTGTGAACTTCTTATGAGTGAAAGTAGCTCTTAGCCTTGCTGCCTGGGTGTTAGCTTTCAATAACTGGAACTGAGGAGAGCCTGGCACATTCCTCTGATACAAATGCTAAGAAACGTCTTTGATATTCACATGCTCGTTGATTCACAGAGTCGTGTTGATAAATAGCACTAGGGCTCAAGCAAACGTTATCCAAAATAAACTACACTATGACAAAATGAAGGCTGTAGAGTCATTGAAA
Organism: Stenella coeruleoalba; assembly: GCF_951394435.1. Classification (NCBI taxonomy): domain Eukaryota; kingdom Metazoa; phylum Chordata; class Mammalia; order Artiodactyla; family Delphinidae; genus Stenella; species Stenella coeruleoalba. Next base: position 68,924,478 of record NC_137169.1, on the reverse strand, counting down.
TATTAAATATGAAAGACCTCTACGATTTCTTTTCAGCATTCTATAAAAGAGATTTATGAGTCCTATCTTTATGGTAAATGATGCATAAACGATGGTAAAGGTGTATAAGGAGAACATATGAAAACTCACACAGAGAGCATAGTCGGGGGAGAGCCAGCTTTTCTAAGGGTGAATGATTCTGCTGGTTTGTTTAGAGTATATCCTCCAGTGATGGATGCAAAACTGCAACATTTTAGAATGTTGTTTCCAGGAAAAGAAAGAGACTGGTTCTCTAACAAACAGAATTTCTGGTTTTTATATGTCGGAAGATATCCTTTTTCAATTTCAAGGGAAGGGGCACTCAGTTCACAGCCCCCCTCTAGAGTTCTTGCTTTTGCCTACGAAAATTGAACTCATTTACGTCCAAAGGGAATAATCCCCTCACCAGTTCCCACAGACTGTTTTTTGTATAGAGGAGTGATGATTCCAAGTGATTATAAAAATAACATTGTGACCAGAACAAGTTTATCAACCAAGCATCCACAGGCCCCCTACTTCTTTCTGTACTATGCTTTTATGCTGTTTCCACTGGGGGTTGAATAGAATATTTAGGGGAAAAAAATGTTTCTTCTTCAGAAGCAGAAAGGCCCTTTCTGATAAAGCCCCCTGTAGATCATCTGTCCACTGGAGGTGATCTCCTCTGCAGCTTGACAAGGAATTGTGACATTACAAAGCAGGGCAAGGAGAGACTTGCAGCCGGCTTACTGTCTGCAGAGCTGGCACATGCTGAAAAGTCATTTGCCCGTTTGTCTTTTTTTTTTTCTTCTTTCAGTGTCTCTTTCTTTTGGCTTGTAATTACTTCCACAGTATACAATTTTGTTTTCAGTTTGTAATTGTCTGCTGCAGTAATTTCAAAGTTTCAGAATAATCAATTATTGCAAGGATGATAAGAAGATATATATATTTGAGCTGACTGATTTGAAAGTTAAGTTTCACATCATCACATAATTCAGTCTCCTGAAAACCTCTCCACAGACCGATGAAGCAAGATGCTCTGGTCTGGCCATGACAGAGTTGCACTTTCCTCCATACGGCCCACCTTGCTGGTTTGATCTAGGCCTAAGGCAATTTGCATTTGTTTTTAATTCAGTAATCGTTCTAAATTGCTCTCCATAAGGTTACAGTGCCACGGAAAAAAATAACAAGTTATAGTCTTCATGACTTGAGAGAGAAAACTTTTATTTTCTTAAATGTAAGACAAAGTGGGATGTGGTTTTCAATAATGACTCTCAAAGCTTGTATTAAGTACCCGAACAGATAAGACCATGATAAGGTCAATAAAGAGGATATTTAAACATCTGTAGGCTTTTTTTCCTGTTTCTTTTTTCTTTTTAAACTTAAGGTTTTAAATCTTGAAAGTTCATGTCCAGTGTCTTGATCAGAGATGATAAATGAACTACTGAATTGGAAGAAGGTGCTGCTATTATTTTAACCAGTAAACTAACTCAGGGTTAATCTGGATGTTATTTAACCTATTGAAAGTGTTTTGAGTGAACATATGGTTTCTATTGTGAAATCAAGGCACAGTTTTAACTATGAATATAGATAATTACCCTTTGGACTTTAAACATTTATATGTGTCACGTTGTGTCAGAGCATTTTTCATGGTCAATAGGTTGAAAGGTTATAAAGTTGAAAACGAAAATCAGTACTTTTGAGTAAAACTATATAGCCAGCACAAAGAATGCGATTCACTACTGCTCTCTCTTGGAAAGAGCTAGTAATAACACTCAGAAAACAATCACTACACCAGCAATAGCATAGTCAGTGATTGCAAAACAGGCCCTGTTAAAAACCTAATCTCGGCACTTAGAAATTAAGCCGATATATTTATGAATATCTCAATGATTATTTCATCAACTGAATTATAGATGATGGGTTTTTTTTTCCTAGTGTAATGGGAAGAAAAGGAGAACACTATTTTAAAACTTTGAATAAAATGTGTCTACTGCAACTCTGTTTTGAACGTTTAATAGAAATATAAGTTTTGAACAGAACGTTCACAGCAGGGTACAAATTTTGTAAATTACTCAGCATAATCTCAATACTTTGGGCCTAAAAAAACAATTCCTTGAGATAGAATCGGACAATATTGTACATACCCACAGGCTTTGTGAATGGCTGATGCCATAGAGTCTCAAAAGAGCATGACCTCTTTTGCAGCATAGTAACAGCAAATTTTCAAACTGAGAGAGAGAGAGATTTTAATATGCTTTTTGGCAAATGTCTATTTTTAAATGAATTAACTTCAGAGTTACAGCACCCATTTTGCACTGGCTGGTGATGCTAGCCCTGTCTTACAGTGGATAACTTAGTACAAATAAGAAAAGGCTAAGGCCTTTGCTCCATCTATCCTCTTATCTTTCAAATGACACATTTCTTGGGACAAAGACAGTGTCTTGAGGGCCTTTGGTTTTGTTAGGAAGGGAAGGCACATACATTGTTTCTAACATGAGCTTTGTTTTGCTCAAATTGTTTGGAACCATTGATATCAGATGCCTTTGTCTTTTTACAGATCTCATAGGCAGTGTTTTACAGAATGTTGTTCCCTTGCTGCAAGATGCCAAAAGAAAAATCTAACTAAAGATGAAGGACTTTGAAAAATAAGAGTTTATGACAACAATATATACCAGGTTCCCATTATGTTAGACTGACAACCAACTCAGCAACAAGTAGTCTTTTTTGATAAATATGTTGGTTTTCATTTTCTAACAATAAACACAATGTAAGCTTGTGTTGACGTGTTTATAGCCAGCCATATGTATACATTATTTCCATCATTAAAATTAAATTTTAGGACTCCTACATTTGTTACCATTGTAATCAGAGAGCTCTTTCCAGATCTAAGACCATTCTTCCTCTAAGAAAACCACATGACTTCAGTCAGACAAATTCCATACCAAAAGGTAAATGCAAACAACTAAACTTGAAGAGACTGTGATAGTCTCTGAAAGCCTCTGAATGATTACCAAAATCATTCATTAAACCCATCCACAGTGACAAGAAACATGCAAGAAGTGTACCTCTGCTTGTAATTCAGGTCACCTTTAAGTCGGCCCTCAGAGGTAGAAGTGACAGAGATGGGAGTGGGGTCAGGGGAGAGAATCAGGTTATCACAGTGTTGTCAATAGTGAATGAGTGGGTAAAACAGCAGTTTATAGGAAACCAATGATTTTTAAAAGGATGTTCACTATTTTCCCAGCCAAAAATTGTTTGCTGCCTTCCCACCACACACGCACACTTTTAAATTGTCTATTTATTAGCTCTCCTTCACAAGCAAATAAAGACTGAGGAGATACCATGCTTTGACACACTTACTTTTACAAAAAGAATTCCGTAATTAACAATTTGCAAGCCACCGAATGCACTATATGTTAAAGAGAAAAGAATATCTGTCATACTGTTACCATGAGGTTAAACTATTTTATGCTACATCTTTTTGTGATTTTGAAAATAATATATTTAAATAGAAAAAGAAAAGATTTTGATGCTTGTATAAGCTGCAGAATATTTACAACTATTATACTCAATAATTTATATGGTAGGTCCTTTCATGTAATTTCTGAATTTGCATTTTTTATTATGCATATAAACCTTATTTTCCCAATAATTTTATAGTATCCCCTACCTGCCCTAAAACTGTCAGTCTTTTACAAATGGAATTATTTAAGGAGGATGCATCTTAAAATGTATGTTGTTGCCTATGATAATAATATGTACAAGGTACTTTTAAGTAAAATAAATAATTTTCACACTATTTTATCTTTAAATGTTCTTTATGTTTTTATAGAAATTATATTTATATTGTTTCCAAAGTGCCCATCTTCCTTTTTTCTTACATTCATGAAATATTTAAAGAATTTTTACCTAATATTTCTCAATTTCTGCTCTTGAAAGAGCAAGAGAATGAAAAGAACACAGAGGGTTTAGCTCAGGCAAAAGGAAATATTTCCTAACAAAAGTGTAAACTCTTGGAATTACTATAAGAAAATCGATTATGTATTCTTCCCTTGAATTTATTATTATTAATCAATTATTTGACCCTGATAATTAAATGAATATATTTGGATACTCTTTACAGACTGGTGTTTGAAACACAGTGTATGGTCAATATGTCAACTGTTATTATTTATTCATTAATTCATGTATTCAATAAACATTTGTAGAGCTCCTACTGTGGTATTCAGTGGTAAACTAGGGCAACACCGTTTCACTTCATGCATTTTGCAATCTACATTGTATTGTCAACTTTACCTTAGCATATTTCTATTTTAAGACAGGTTATCCTGTTTCTGGGGTAGCTCAGGAGTAGTGACGCAAAGTAATGGAGGAATATATCCAATGCCCTCTCCAAGACCCTTCCATCCGCAAGAGTCTTCACAAGTTCTAATGAACCTGTTTCAAAAGTAAAGCCATTTACTTCACATTTTACCCAAAGCCTGGCAGCTACTCATCACGACATCGTGTTGTTTAAGTCAACCGGGTCTCAAATCAGAGTTCAGAAGGAAACATACCAGAAGTTGGTCTCAAGCAGTAGTTGAAATATTTTACCCCATACTTACATCTTAGAGATGGTAAATTAGTTAATGAGGTCATTTCCATAAAGTTTATAAGCTTTTTGGAAATGCAATGATAGACAAATACTAGATATTATAAGAAATATTTTAGCACTTTAAGATCTGTTTATAAAGTTGACCCTCTCGGTTAGGCTGAGAGACCCAGTTACCTGATATGCCCGGTGCTTGCTCTCCTTGGGGAGGGAAGTGGCAAAGCTGACTTTTAAAATAGTCCTTATTACTATTTTAATGAATATTGAAACATTTATTAAGAATTCATAAAAAAACATTAACTAACCTTAAGGCAATTCCTGAAAAAGACTTACACCTGTGAAAACACATAAAGCACCCATGACGGTGGTTCGCAGTCAGCATTTTATTTTGCCACTTTTAATAACTTTTGCTGCACCGTATTATATCATAATCTGCCTGTGGCTTGTCCCATGAGGTCAAGCATAAGAATAAAGAAATGGAACCATATTAAGGGCATTAAAACAAAACCATGGTTAGTACAGGTAAAATTATTTTTTAAAACAGGACATTTTCTGGATTTCTTCAAAGTTCTAGATATCATCACAATAATGTCAGAGTCATTTCTGGAGAAAAAGAAATGAACAGTATTGATGTTATGTTAGTACTAAGATTATTGCTTTTTTTTTCTTTTGAAATAAAATTTAGGTGAATGTAATTAGAATTGTTATTCCAGAAGGTATGATTAATTTCAAAATTAGACTTAGACCACTGGAGGTGTCTTTCCTATGACATTGTCACTATGCCTATGAGAAAGCATCTATGTCTTCCAATTTATTTCTTCTTTTTCAAATGTATTAGTGATTGAAAGTAAGTAAAACACACATTAATAATTCAGATAGATTTCAACCTATCACACTTCCAAAACTAATATTCAATTCTTCTGCAACACATTTCTCCAACATCTTTAACAGGAGGTAGGTCTGCTATTCTACTGAAAGGAGCCTTGATGTTTATCTGTAAAGCCCTCTACCCACTCAATGCACTAAGCATGGAAAGAAAGACCTAAAAATAATACGAGATCATCTTGTAACTGAGCAGGACCCTATGGGGCCTTCCTGGGACAGGACACCCCGACCCCCATCCTCCACCTGCCTCTTATTTGTAGAAAAACTTTAGCCTCCTATAGGCCTTCCCCAAGTCCCAAAGACTAAATTTAATCAGAGAAGTGAGAAAAATACAGAAAGATAGGAAAATAGTCAAGCTAGACAAAATAATAATAGTTTAGCCATTAAACAAAATTAAGGACATTTAGTTCCTTCTCAAGGGCTCTAGATAATATTCTGAGTCATATCTTTTGAGCTATTTTGCAGATACTGAAACTCTCACCAGGTGGAAGAAGTTAACTACACAATGACCAGACTATAGCCATGCATATGCTGGTCCATCTTGAACAATTCTAAGAACTGGCCTCAAGGAAATGGGAACAAACCAACTCTGGAAATAAAGATTAACTGTACTTAAAACAATCAATATGGTGTTGATCAGACTACCACATGGCCAATTTCAAGATGATTTTTGGAGCCGACTAAGCTGTTCTGCACGTAGACCCTACCCCATCCAGCCTATGCACCCTGAAACTCCCCTTTAAAAAGCTCTTGCCCCCTGATTGGCAAGGGGTAGCTGGTTCTTTGGGACATGAGTTCACCTTCTCCCAAGGATTTCTGGCTTCCTCAATAAAGCTATCTTTCATTTTACCCAACATTTGTCTCTCAGTTTGGGATTCTTGAGCAATGAGAAGCCAAACCTGAGTTCGGTAACAATCTTGTTCATCCAATCCCTGATTTTACTCAGAAAAGGAAAAGTTCGCAAATTGAGTTTAGAAAATGCTTAAAAACAATTATATATATATTTTTATAATTATATATATATATATATAAATTTTAAAATATTTGTAAGTCCTTTAAATTGGATTGAAAAATGATGACATCAACCACTTGCCCAGGTTTCAATCCCAATGCTAAAGTTTTATCGGCTGTGCAGCCTTAGGTAAATGACTTCACCTCTCTGATTTCAATTTTCTCATTTGTAAAATGGCGATAACATAATCTTTCTCACAGGCGTGATGTGATGACTACTGAATGGAATCATCCCATCATGTCCGCTCTCACAACTGTAGTATCCCCATTTTACAGGGGTTGTAGTATCACTATTTAGCAGAGTACATGGCACATCACATCTAATGCTCAACCAAATGCTGTTGTTTTTCTTCAGACCTTACATTTAAAAAGTACCTGCACACATTATTTGCTTAAGCTAAATAAAACATTCTATCCCAGGTAGCCTGAAATTAGTTTAGAGCATCAAACTCAAGCTTGAAGGTATATTTTAAATGTGTCAAAAGTCATCCTCTGCATCAATCACTATTTTTACTCATTTGGATTTCTTGCCCGGTTACCTTAGTTGAAATTGAAAAAGTATATGTTCACGACACTGTTAAATTAAAATCAGGAATGTAACCATGTCAACTGTTCTGCAAATAGTGTGAAACACATTGTCATCTTTGATCTCAGAAAAGTGTTCACTCTGTAAAAGATTGTAGCCCTTCATACTAACTGTTTCCAAAGTAAGAGGAAAGAACAGGGTTTATACCATGTATAGATGCTAAATTATGCATGGAGAATTTTTTTTAATTATAAAAGAGGAGCGTGTCTCCAAAAAAATGCATAGCTGGTGCCTAAATGCCCAGTTTGTTTTTATTATTACCAGAAATGTGCATATAAACTAATTTTGCAGATGGGCTTACTGCACCTGTTTTTCAAATGATAGTCCTTAATGAATTGTCTTATTAAAAAATACATGCAATCATAAATATGTAGGCCTTGTGTCAATTTTGAGACAACTGGTCATGTCCTACTTAAATATTAAAGTACGAGGTTCAGATTTCCTTCAGCTGTCTTTAGCATACCCAAGTAGTTAACGGCAGCAAGGAAATATAGCCCACTAAAAAAATAAATCTTTACAAATATATCTTTCTCCCCTTGCTCTCACTAAAATTTCTGCTTGAAACAGGTGAATGGGATAAATTAGTATCCATTGCAATTTCTACCCTTTACCTAGAATCCATGAGCCTTAGAACTTAACTCTCTCAAATTCTGCTTTACTTACTGTCCCACTGCTTTATTTGTTACAGGTGAGGAGACAGACCTAGAGAAATTGAGTGGTTCTTCCTACATTACACAAATAATTAGTGACCCAAGTGTGCCTGACTCTGGACATCCAGCCCAGTTTTTTTTGTTTTTTTGTTTTTTTTAAATAATAGCTACAACCATAGATTTACCTGGCAGGAAGTTTGGCTGTGATTTTCTTTTTTTTTCCACAAAAACAGGATTTCCTATGTTTTATTTAATAAAATAGGATTTCTTAATTGATAATAAATTTTTATATTCTTTCTCAGAAATTTAATTCTTAAGATATGCTTCAGCATGCTGTGAAAGAATGTATTATTTTTAGAAGTGTGTGCCACTTAATTCCTGTTAATTTTCTATAACAGATGGTATGGGTATTTGATTTATGCACTCACCTTCATGTAGCCTGCTAACCATTTTTTTTTAATCTGAGGACACTCTTTTTGTTCATCACTTTACCTTTTCCACTATATAAAATATTATTTCTAGAGAGAAAAAAGTGTAAGAGAAATTTTCATGTTATTGAAATTGAGCACAGTTTGGTGATTAATTGCATTGTTCTCATTACCTTCTCTGCCTGATGTTCAGGGCTCATTATTGCAGTGTGAATTCAATGGAACAGGGATCTTAACCAGGTGTGGGTTATTAAAGTGGCAGTGCCCAATTTGAAATTGTTAAATGAGATGTATCAAAGTTGATATGCTTAACTATGTTCTTCTTCTAGAAAGAAAAGTGGTGCTTGCTCAGGAAAATCACTCACATCTATCATGTGACAAAGATTCAAAACTCTACTTTCCTTGGGTAGAGCAGGAGGAATCATTGTATCTGCAGGACATACCAGTAGCTTCAAAACTGATACAGGAATATAGTTTATTAAAGGAATTTCCCCTCAGTCCTGTGGTTAGGACTCGGTGCTTTCACAGCTGGGGCTGGGTTCAATGTCTGGTCCCTGGTTGGGGAACTAAGATTCTGCAAGCCGTGGGGCACAGCCGAAAAAGAAAAATGCATGCCTTTTGGTAATTATAAAATCATTTATTCCTCACCTGTTACAAAGAGGATGTTCTCCTTCACTTAGAAGAAAATAAATAGTGTAGGTTGAAAGAGTACATGAAATATTAGTCTCTAATAACAATAAATTTAATTCAGGTTATAAAAATATTCTTAAAACTTTACTCAAATTAACTACCCTAAAGATGAGCTAACTTCTTCAGACAGATGAAAGTGTGCTAAAAAATCAAGTGAAAGTGGTTTCATTAAATTCTTCATAACTTTGATAGATCCACTATAACAACATCAAGGGTAGGCTCAAGTGATAGACTTGGGAGTTATAATGATGTCAGCTCCAGTTTAGAGAGGTCTCCATAACCACATGGTGCTAATTTCTGCCTCTTACGGTTAGATCAACAACAAGTTTGGCACAAATCAGAAAATTAAAATAGATCGACATAAATTGAGAGTTTGGGGGAAAATATGACATTGCACAGAATTTGACAGTTTATAAAGCAATTCACAATCCAATCCTACACAAACTTTTTGAGCTAGGTACAATGGTTTCCATTTTACACATAAACTCAAGTTCAAAAAGGATACATTTCTTGCACCAAATTCCATATTAGTTAAGGATAGAATATGGATTGCAACCTTTTTTCTTCTGACTTCTCCATTGCCTCTACATAGATTGTTCATAAGTGGCTAAAGCAAAGTTTTGCAAAGATATATAATTCTTTGAGTCTGTAGTTGACACATTTGCCATCTTACTGTCTCTTACATGAGTACTGAAAGGTAGTAAAGGATCAAATGATGCTTTGTTGTGATTTCTCAGAAATTGGAGAATGGCAAAGGAAACCAGTGAATGGTTCTGTGTTACCAGGAAAGACTCAGAGGAGAAAAAAAATAAAGCTTAACCAGAATAAGATTTGGAAGAGTATTTGTTTTTATTGATTTTTGTACAAACAAACTTGTTTCACTATTGATTATACAAATTTATGTAAATTGACAATGAAAAGTTTCTACTAGTTAAAAACAGAATACTTGTTGGTGGAAAGGAACTGTGACTTCAATTGGTCTAAATTATATTTGATTAGACGAGTTCATATCACAGTAGTTTGGCTCAACAATCCAACAGAGAAGGAATAAAATGGGGAGATTACCAAGTAATGGTGGAGAAGGGGAATCAGAAGAAATGTGAAGTTTTTTGTACCTATTAAAAGTATATCAAGCCTTTGTTAAGCAACTTCTTTGTGCATAGCTGAATAATCTTAGTTGAAATTTATAGTAGTTTTAGGTCCAAAGCAGCTGAATATTATCCATTTCACATGGCTTAAATTACCAGCAGAAGCAGAGGACATGTATCTCTGGCTCTGGATATCTCAGCCTGAGAGCAGATATAAACACATATCATAGCCCCGTCCTTTGTAAACCATGGAATCCAGATACTTTATTTAACTTTTGAACCTTAGTTTATTTGTCTACAAAATGAGTACAGCAGTAGTATCTATATCAAAGGTTCTTGGCGAGAAGACAAGATTATATACATCAAATATTTAGCATCATTCCTGGCAGATATCAACGACTCAATACATGCTAACTATTATTAACGTAAGTCCATGTATATATTAAGATTCTATAGGGCAGTTGAGAGAGAAAAAATATCTATGATCCAGATTCCAATGCTGAATTGGGTAATTGTTATTACAAATGCAGAGAAAGGAGTTAGGAGGTAAAATACATTGGGTACAAAAGGAGTTAGAAGAAATCCAGGAGGCCCTTCATTACAGAGATGGTCCTAAGCCAAACTTGGACCTTCAAAAGCCTATAGGATCTGGAGTAGTCATGGACAGCCTGGGGGAGATGACTGTAGCTAACACAACAGCAGGGATATCATAGATATTGCATTTGACAGCTGGTAAATTTGCTGTCTGAAGAGCTGTGCACAAAAATATAGCTAAAAGGAAGTATATATTGAGCACAAACTTTAGTCAAGCACTGTTCTAAGTGCATTGTCAGTTATCATATCAAATATTGGTAACTACCTTATGAGATAGGTAGTATTATTATCCCCATTTTACAGATGCAAAAAACAAAGAGCAGACAGGTTGTGGAAATTTCCTAAGACTGTATACTCAGCTAGTATGTGGCAAAGCGGGGAAAGAGCCCCACATTCATGTTCTTAATCAATAAACCATATGTGTTTTGTGTTTCTGTAATCGGAAGCTACTTCTTGTGGGGGGTAGGTAATATGGCACTATTTGGTTAAAAAAATATTCTGATGTCTGGGAGGGTAATGGCCTTCAGCAACAGGAAAAAGGATATCAGCTACCTTAAATTCCAATTTTATCACATCAATCTTGTTCTTTAGAATGAAAAATATATCATTCGCTCAGGTATAAGTTGACTAAACTAGCAAAAGAGAAACAATTTGAAAGAGCCTATAAAAATTCTACTACACTATCATGGCATTACAAAAGTCTGTGTATGGCAAATCATATTTATGTTTTCTTCCTATACAACAATAACTACATGGAAACTTGGGTGTTGGAACTTAACTATGTCTGAAAATGGATTTCATATTGTGGCTAAATCTATCTGCTTCACCATTGGTACTTCATTCCAACGTGGAATAATTCCTAGTTAATTTATTTTACATGGAAAACGTACAATAAAATGATAGGTTAAATATAAAGAGTGGTTCAAATATAGGAGACCTGAAAAGTTCTGTTGAGTTCTCAAATAACTCCTGATTTTCCAGATGCAATTTATTCAACTTACCCTTATTATCTTCACTTTATTCCTCCAACAATAGGTCTTTAGGCCATTTTACAGTCCTATGGATATTAGCACTTCTAATGGGGGTTGGATAAAAAAGTGAGAGAAGGTGAAATTTAAATCAGCTCATTTTGCTGCTACTTTATTAGTTTTAAACTGAATCTTTTGAAACTTAGCAGCTCTAATGAAAGTCTGATTTATTTTTGATGTAGCACATCCAATTTTTGCCCTTTCTTTATTCAGCACTGTCAAAAAGAGTTTATTTGGTCCCATGGTACCTTCTACCAGCCTAGGCTTGGGCATGTTCTAGGAAGTGTTATGTGGGTTTATGATAAAGGGGTGTGTGCTTTTTTTGGGGGGGGGTGTGCTTTTGAGTGTTACATTCAGTTATATACAAAGCTGCGACTCAAAAATGGCATTCCTAACTTCAAGTCAGCAGCAGTTATGTCTAACCAGATTGCACATGACAACTCTTTTGTCTTATGACTTGGATTCATTCCCATTTTTCTGCCTCTCCATTTCTCAACCTTCCCCAATATCCCAGATCTTCCTTCTCACATTGTCATGTCTGCACATTCTGCTCTCTCCGTTTGCACTGCCATGTCCCCTCACTCTCAGCCTGGCATACACTCATGTATCTGTCAAACATCTGCTCAAATAATGCCTTTTCTAATTAACCAGGCTATTGACTGGTCTCCCTCTGTGCTCCCATAGGATTCTACCCATACTATTTATTATTTATCATGTTTGATTATCTCCCGCATTAGCTCATGAGTTCCTTGAAAGCTTATAATGCTCTGTATGATAGCCCAGTGTCTGGCACAGAGTAAAAACCCACAGCAGGTTTTCTGAATAAAAGTTAACATAGCTAACATGTTTGAGTGTTTCCTGTGTCAGTGTCACTCAGTTAGGCAACTTATACACATTACTCATGAACTCCTCAATTTGACTCTATGAATTAGGTACTATTAATATCCTTTTTTCAGATAAGAAAACTGAGACACAGGGAGATTAAATAAATTGCCCAAGGTCACTCAGTGAACAAGTTGCAAAGTCAGGGATTTCAGCCATAGTAGTGTCTTCAGAGCCTGCACTCACTGTGTATGGCCATTCTGAGTAGATGAAGAAATGAATGAATCACTGTGTGAAGCAAATGCTGCGTTTAGACGCTGTTTATGCATGCATGAAAATTTGGTAGCCCCATGTATTTACTGAGCATATATCAAATGCTAGATACAGAAGACACAGCTATCACTTTCAGAAAACTGAAAGAAGAAATAGACATTATGTTAATAATGGGTAAAAAGCCGTCATAGATATTCTTATACCAAAAACAATAGGGACACAACAGCGAGAGGTTAGTCCTACAAAATTCGGAATAGTAAAAACTTTATGGATGATTCTTAAGTCTTTCAAAGACGAGAAGGTTTTACCAAGTGAGAATCAGAGGAAGGGAAGATCAGGTAAAGGGGCTACAAGAACAAAACATCAATATTCACATCAGTCCACGTTAAAAATATAAATAAAAATTAAATAACCGCCACCACCAAAAATCATTTACTGTAGTCCTGTTATATGTAAGGATACACCCACCATTCACATTTATCCTATATCATTTTATATATATAATATATATCTAGATATATATCCATACCTATATCTTTCTCTGTATAGCTCTGAACCTGATATTCTGCCTGAGAAGAGAGTTTTGGTATGCCTTAGGCACTGGGCCTCTCTGTATCAGTTTGACCAGATCCTTTATGCTAACAATATGATTTATGGTGAATACCTCTTTTGCTTGGTGGTGTGTGGGGAGATGGTGAAGGAGTGAACTGCCCTCTAATAAAAAACCTGACACAAAGATTCAGATGAGCTTTCCTGATTGGTGACACTTTGCAAGTGTTATCACACAATCTTGCTGGGAAAATTAAGTATTTCCCTGTGAGGCTCAACTATGAGGAAAAGCCTGGAAGTGTGTGTCTGGCCATCCTGGAATTTCCCCCTGCACTTTTCCCTTCTGACTGACTTTAACCTGTATTGTTGCATTGCAATAAACTGCAACTGTGAATATAATATCTTCTGAATCCTATGGGTTCTTCTAGTGAATTTTCTAGACTGAAGACAGCCTTGGGGACCACTGACCCAGAAACATTGACCTCATAGAATCAGTTGGGAAGTATTACCTTCTTTTGAATTTTCTGAAGGAGTTTGTGTAGAACTGGTGTTATTTCTTACTTAAATATTTGGTAGAATTCACCATCAAAGCTATTTGTTCCTGGAGTGTTCTTTGTGAGGATCTTTTAATTACCAATTGAAATGCTTTAATGGATTTAAGATTATTCAGGACTCCCTGGTGGCGCAGTGGTTGAGAGCCCACCTGCCGATGCAGGGGATACGGGTTCGTGCCCCGGTCCGGGAAGATTCCACACGGGAAGATTCCACATGCCGCAGAGCGGCTAGGCCCGTGAGCCATGGCCGCTGAGCCTGTGCATCCAGAGCCTGTGCTCCGCAACGGGAGAGGCCACAACAGTGAGAGGCCCGCGTACCGCAAAAAAAAAAAAAAAAAAAAAAAAAAAAGATTATTCAGATCATTTATATTTTCTTGAATGAGTTTTGGTAGTTTGTGTTTTTCAAGGAATATCATCATTTCATCTAAGTTGTTAAATTTATCTGTGTAAAGTTGTCCATAATACTCCCTTATATACCTTTATATATGCAGAATCTATAATGATGTCACCTATTATTATGAATACTGGTAATTTTTTGTCTTCTTTCTTTTTTATCCTGATCAATCTGGCTAGTAGTTTATCAATTTTATTAATTTTCTCAAAGAATTGGCTTTTGGTTTCATTGACTTTTTATATCGTTTTTGTCTTTGATTTAATTAATTTAATCTTTGTTCTTTATTATTTCCTTTCTGCAGCTGACTTTTTCTTTTCTCCTCATTTTCCGGTTTCTTAAGTGGAAACTGAGTTCATTGATTTAATTTGAATTTTTTTTTGTTTAGTATAAGCATTTAGTGCAATAATTCTACCCCTAATTACTGCCTTAATATCATCCCCCCAAATTTGATAATTTGCATATTCAAAACATGATTTGTATTTTTATATTCAGTTAGCATGGATTATTTGGAAGTATGTTTTTAGTTCCCCAAATTTGGGAATTTTCCAGAGCTCTTTCTGGAAATTTCAGATTTAAATGAGAATCTTTCATTTCTCATTTAATTCCATTTTGGTTTGAGAATATACACTGTATGTCCTAAATCCATTTAAGTTTATTAAATTTTTCATAGTTCAGAATATGATCTACTTGGTAAATATTTTATATGTACTAAAAATAATATGTATTCTCTTGGTGTTGGGTGGCATGTTTGATAAATGTCAGGTTGGTGAAATGGTTTATTAGGTTGTTCAGCTCTTCCATATTATTAAAGATCAATCAAGCAAAATTATTGATTCTACCAATTGTATTGCAATTTCCCCATAATGTGGATTTTTCCATTTCTTCTTGCAGTTATAGCTGGTTTTGTTTTGTATATTTGGAAGCAATATTCTTAGGTGCCTAAACATTTAAGATTGTTATATACTCCTATTGAATTGACCCTTTATCATTTGAAATGATCTTTTTTATCTCTAATAAGGTTCTTTGCTTTGATATGCATGGCATATCTTTTCTATCCTTTTAATGTTAACCTATTTGTATCTCATTATATATAGGTGTGTTTGTGGTAGGTAGCATATAGTTAATGTTTGCTTTTTTATCCAATATGACAATCTCTGCTTTTTGATTGGGATGTTTTATACCACTTATGATTAACTGATTATTTATATGGTTAGTAGTAAATCTATTTTGCTTCTATTTCTTTTTACTCATATGCCCTTTGTTCCTGTTCCTCACTTTTTCTGTACTCTTCTTCCTTTGATTAATTAATTTTTATGATTTCATTTTATTCCTTTTGTTACTTTCTTAGCTATAACTTTTAAAATATATATTAGTGGTTGCTCAAGAGTTTGTAGACTATCTTTAACTTATAACAGTATACCTTCAAGCAATATTATACCACTTCATTTAGAAAATAAGAACATTACAGTACTTTATTTCCATTTCTTCCTTACTGATCTCAGTGCCATTATTTTTATTCATTTGACTTTTACGTATCTTGTAAACCCTACATTTTATTGTGTTTACTTTTGCTTTAAAAAGTCAATTATGTTTTACAGAGATTGAAATAAAAAGGAAAGTTACCTTGTATATGTTCCCATGTAATTGTCATTGCAGTTAATTTTGTTCCTTTGTGTAGATCTATATTTCTATGTGGTGTCATTATCTTTCTCTATGAAGGACTTTCTTTAACATTTCATGTAGTATAGCTCTGCCAGTGATAAACTCTCTCCATTTTTGTATATCTGAAAAGATTTTATTATTGCCTTTATTTTAATATTATTTTTTTTTTTTTCAGTACGCAGGCCTCTCACTGTTGTGGCCTCTCCCGTTGCGGAGCACAGGCTCCGGACGCGCAGGCTCAGCGGCCATGGCTCATGGGCCCAGCTGCTCCGCAGCATGTGGGATCTTCCCGGACCGGGGCACGAACCCGTGTCCCGTGCATTGGCAGGCGGACTCTCAACCACTGTGCCATCAGGGAAGCCCCTGTTGCCTTTATTTTTGAAACATATTTTTTTTCTGGATAAAGAATGTTAGGTTGATAATTTTCACCCTTGTCAGTACGCTAAAAATAGTGTTCCATTGTTTTTGCTTGCTTTGTTTACAATAAGAAATTGCCTTTTCTTCTATATATAATGTCTGTCTTTCCATCTCCTTTTTAGATTTTTCTCTTTATCACTGGTTATGAGAAATTTTATTTTTTATGTCCATGGTGTATTTCTATTCATAATTTTTGTCATAGGTGCATTGAGTTTATCGGATCCCTGGGTTTATAAATCTCATCTAATTTGGAATTCTTTTGGACATTATTTCTTCAAATTTTTCCCATGCCTCTTTCATTTCAGGGACTCTATTTACACAAATACTAGGTTACTTGAAGCTATTCCAGAGCTCACTGACGTTCAGTGCATTTTTTTAAGTCACTTTATTTTCTGTAACAGTTGGGATTGTTTCTATGGCTATACCTTCAAGTATACTAATCTTTTCTTCTGCAACATCTAATCTGCTGTTAATTCCATCTAGTATTACTTTTGTGTTAGCCATTGTATTTTTATTTCTACAAGTTAGATTTGGGTTTCTTTTATACCTTCTCTACTTACTTTTTGAACATATGAAATACAGCTGTGATAACTTTAATGTCTTTGTTAATTGTAAGATCAGAATCTATTGTCAGTCAGTTTCAATTGATTGATTATTCTTCTCATAAATTGTATTTTTCTGTTTCTTTGCATGCCTATTAACTTCTGACTGTATGCCAGACACAATTAATTTTACCTAGTAGTGAATTGGATATCTTTGAATTCCTATAAATACTCCTGAGCTTTGTTCTGGGATACAGTTAAGTTACTTGGAAATAGTTGGATCCCTTCAGATCTTGTTTTTTTAAAGTTTGTTATGTGGTACCAGTAACATATTTAGTTTAGGCATGATTATTCCCTAATGCTGAGGCAATACCTTAGGGATACCTACCCAATACTTAGCAAATTACAAGTTTCTGCAGTATAGCTGATGAGAAAAGACACTTTCCAGACTTATGTGTGTGCCAGATTCTCTTTTCTCTAATATTTTTTGGTCAGTTCTTTCCTCATCTTGGATAGTTTCCACACATGCATATGCTAATCAGTACTCTACTGAACTCTCGAGGGTCTTCCTCTGCAGATCTTTGGAGTTCCCCTGCTGCACAGTTACCTTTTCTCCAATAATCTCTCCTGAGTACTCAGGCATCACGGTCTTTCTGGTTTCTTAGCAAAGTCTCTCCTATTCAGGAAGTCTATTAAGCTCTGCCTGGATCACCCTTCCCTCCTAGGAAAATTATAAGGCTCATGCCATTTATTTTATGTATCTCAGGGACACTGTTCTTTGCTGTCTAATATTTCATATCTTAAAAACCATTGATTCATATATTTCATTGTTTTCTGGTTGCTTTAGGCAGATGCAGAAGTCTCTTAATAATAAACAGCATTTCTTGATTTCATTACAGTCCAACTTATTAAAGTTTTAAAATAATTTGTGTTTTTTGTGTCCTGCTTAAGAAAAATCTTTGCCTCTTCCAAGGTTACAAAAATGTTGTATATTTTCTCCTTAAATTTATGTTATATCATCTACATTTATGTTAATTATTCATCTGGAATTGATTATTTGGTATAGCATGACGTAAGGATCAAAATTTCTTTTAATCACATATAGATATGGAGTTGACCCAGCACCATTGAAAGAATCACTCCATTTTCATTACACTTTAATATTGTCTTTATTATAAATGAGGTGACTACATATGCATGGAATTTCTGTCTCATCTAATTGTTCAGTTTGTCTATTCTTGTACCAATACCAATTTGTTATAATCATCAGTCTCATAATAATCATTGATGTCTATATTATAAGTAATCCAGATTTGTTCTTCTTTAAGAATATCTAGGCAAAATTTTGCCATTTGCATATCCATGCTTTTACATTTTTGGTAAAGATAATTTTCATTATAATATCATATATCCTTATTGTGAAAATAGGAAAAATACAGAAAAGTAGAAAATGGGAAACTGTTACTCATAATACATCTCCCAGAATTACCAAATTTTACTATTTGAAAGTATTATTTCTATTCTTTTGTTTCTGTTGATTTTTAGAATTAAATGATATAGTGAAATTATGCTACCTGCCTTTTCAAACATCAAATTTGTGACTATATAATCAATGTAATAATTCTATTATAAAAATTGAGAAATAAAGAATATACGTATTTTAAAACATTCATTCTTACCACTGTTAAAATTTTGCCATATCAACTGACAGGTTTTAAATGCATTTTTTATAGTCTCATGAGATTATGACATAATGATTTTTAAACATCCTGAAACAAAACTTCACATATCATAGAAGAAATGAAGCTGGACTCATGACAGAAAATATATTAACTAAGTGGCTTATGGACTTTTCACAATTAAAAAATTAATGACTCAATCCATTTTTAAGAGTTTTAATGAGGCAGAAAGTCATTGTTCATGTTCCTGGAAAATTACAATTATGGTTCTTAAATCTACTTTTTTTTTTTTTTTAGAAGTTGAGAAAATGAGGGAAAAAATGTATTTGTGGATAATTCTTCTCCCATAGTGCTACAATCAAGTAAATAGTTTAGTCATTGAAATGATTACTGGATTAAGACATTCTTATAGTCTTACTGAATATAAAAATTTGCAGTAGAGTTTATCTGAACTATGAAGCCAAGCTGGGAATTTATAAGCAAATTTCTTAGAACTCAGGAAATACATGAGAAAGAAATGACAAGAAGAGGATAATGATTTACTCACAGGTTTTTAAATCTATCTAAGAGATATTAAATACTTGATTTGAAGCCTAAAATATGCAAGGGAAAAATACCCAGTTCTAATTTTCTGTTGTTTCCTGTTTTTTTTTTCCCTGTATGCATGAATATATGCATTTATTTATCATCTTTTGGTCAGCAAGAGTGGTTCTTAAGTACTTTTTAATAAATTTGGGGTGTGTGGTTTATTATGATTTTTTTTTGATATATTGAAAATATTTTTCTGTTAACTCTCATGTATTTAAGCTATATATAAAATACTTGGGTTACTATGTCTTTATTTCACACCTCTATGGGTATTCTTCTAGCATCTACTAGCGTTGGAACTTTTTTAATCTTTGTGGGTAATCTATTATTCTTTTAGGCACTTATATGATTTTTTTCCTTTATGGAAAGTAAACTATTTTTTTCCTTTATGGAAAGTAAACTATTCTATGAGATTGTATCAATGTGTGGAACTCTATTGACTAATTTTGCAGTTCAGATAGCCTTTTACTTTGTATATTTATATTTCCCCCTCTCCTTAAGGAAATTATTCATGGCTTATATCTTTATTTATCACTTCACTTTCAATTATCTTATTTCCTTCTGAGATGGACTTACAACATGTAAGTTAAATTTTATTTCTTTATCATCCATAGCTTTCATCTTTTCCTTAATCAAATTCACTTTTGGCCATTCTCTCTGCATTATATCAGGGAGCATTTGATGTTTACTGATCATGTCCCTAATTATGTCCCTATTAGAAATTTTTGAAAAATGTTTAAGATGATTTTTTTCATCACACTCATGTACTTTTTTACCTGTTTCTCTGCATCTCTTGCTTTTCTCTCATACAAATTTGCTTTAAATCTCAACATAGCTTAAACACTCCTTTCTCTCCCATATTAGACACCATGTCTTTGTGCATTCTATCAGGTATTCTTCATGCAGAGTAATCTTTTGAAAATCGAATCACAAGTCTAATCATGTGATTCCCTTGATTAAAATTCTTCAATCAGGGACTTCTCTGGTGGTCCAGTGGTTGGGACTTTGTCTTCTAATCCAGGGGCTGTGAGTTCAATCCCTGGTCAGAGAGCTAAGATCCCACATGCCTCACGGCCAGAAAACAAAAAAAAAACAGAAGCAATATTATAACAAACTCAATAAAGACTTTAAAAATGGTCCACATCAAAATAAAAATATTTTAAAACATTCTTCAGGGCTTCCCTGGTGGCGCAGTGGTTGAGAGTCCGCCTGCCAATGCAGGGGACGCGGGTTCGTGCCCCGGTCCGGGAGGATCCCGCGTGCCATGGAGTGGCTGGGCCCATGAGCCATGGCCGCAAAAAATTCTTCAATCATCTCCTACTGCACTTAGTAAAAAACAAAGAAGCAAAATGTCTGAAAAGATACTGCATGAATTTTTCTGTTTCTATTGTCATATCTAGGAACTCTTCTCTTTCTTCACTGCTTTTGCATATGCTTATTTAATATGAAAATTTCATTTCTATAGGCACAACACCACAACAATGTTAATATTTTTAAAATATATTTAATATCTTGAACTATTAAAATTCAAATACTCATAGATTCTTCTCAAGGGATTTATATGATGTTGAAAATCTATTGCTTAGAAAATTTCCAAATATATTAAAGTACAGATTTATGCTTCTCTCATGGTATTTGTATGTTTGATTTAATATTTGCTTGTGATTCTCTCACAAGCAAGACTGACTATACATAATAAATTGAATAAACTCTATTGCAAATTTTGATATCCATTTAGGCAATAACAAACACTGTCATAATTTAATAATCATTTCAATAACTAAGCTATTTACATGATTGGAACACTGTGGGAAAGGAATTATCTACAAATATGTTTTATGCATTTTCTCAAATCCTTTAAAAAAATTAGATTTGAGATCCATAATTGTCATTTTCACTGTCAAGGAACGTGAACAATGACTTTCAGCATCATTAAAACTCATAAAAATTAATTGAGTCGTTGAGTTTTTTAATTGTGAAAATGTCATTAACCATGCAATTGAGGATATTTTCTATCATGTGTCGAGCACCATATCTTCTTACTGGGATATGTGAAGTTTTGGTTCAGGATGTCTAAAAATCATTATGTAATAATCCCATGAGACTATAAAGATGCACTTAAAATCTGTCAATGAATATGGCAAAATTTTAAAGGTGATAAGAAATGAATATTTTAAATATAATATATATTAATATAATTTATAATCTTTATTTCTCAATTTTCTATAGTGAAATTATCACATTAATTGTATAATCACAAATTTGATGTTTGAAAAGCCAGGCAACAAAATTTCACTGTATTATTTGACCTTAATTCTAAAAGTTCTTTGCACAGTTTAGGTCAAGTCTTTTATCAGGTATGACTTTTGCAAATATTTTCTCCCAGTCTGTGACTTGTCTCTTCATTCTCTTGATATCATCTTTTGCAGAGTGGAGGTTTCAAATTTTAATAAGTTCCTGTTTATCAATTATTTTTTCATGGATTATTCCTTATAGTATTTTATCTAAAAAGTCATTACCAAACCCAAAGTCATTTAGGTTTTTTCCTATGTTATCTTCTAGGAATTTTATAGATCTACATTTTACATTGAGGTCTATGATCCATTTTGAGTTAATTTGCGGAAGGGTATAAAGTCTGTGTGGACATTCAGTTTTTTGCACATGGATGTCTAATTGTTCTAACACCATTTGTAGAAAGACTATCTTTTCTCCATTATATTACTTTTGCCCCTTTGTCAAAGATCAGTTGACTATATTTATGTGGGTCTATCCCTGGTCTCTCCATTCTGTTCCATTGATCTATTTATTATTCTTTTGCCAATACCATACTGTCTTGATTACAATAGCTTTATAGTAAGTCAGTGTCTGATAGTGTCAGTCTTACAACTTTTTCTTCTCTTTCAATATTGTGCTGACTATTCTGGATCTTTTACTTCTTTATATAAACTTTAGAATCAATTTGTTGATATCCATAAAATAACTTCTTTGGATTTTGATTGGAATTACATTGAATCTACAGATCAAGTTGGGAAGAACTGACATTTTGACAATATTAAATCTTCCTATCCATAAGCATGGAATTGCCCTCCATTTATTTAGTTGTCTTTCATCAGGGGCTTGTAATTTTCATCACATAGATTTTGGACATATTTTGTTAAATTTATACCTAAGTATTTCATTTTGGATAGGGTCTAATATAAATGGTATTGTGTTTTTAATTTCAAATTCCAATTGTTTATTGATGAGATATAGGCAAGAGATTGACTTTTGTATGTTAATCTTGCATGCTGCAACCTTGCTATAAGTGCTTATTAGTTCCAGGAGTTTTTTGTCAGTTTTTTCAGATTTTTTACCTAGATGATCATTTCATCTGTAAACAGACAGTTTAATTTCTTCCTTCCCAATCTGTATACCTATTATTTCTTTTTCTTGTCTTATTGAATTAATAGGACTTCCAGTACAAAGTGGAAAAGGAGTGCTTGGAGGGGCTTTCCTTGCCTTGTTCCTCATCTTAGTGGAAAAGTTTTTAGTTTCTCATCATTAAGTATGATGTTGTGTAGGTTTTTTTTTTTTTTTTTTTTTTGGTAGATGTTCATTATCAAATTGAAGAAATTCCCTTCTATTTCTAGTTTTCTGGGAGTTTTGAGAGGGTGCTAGTTTTTATCAAATGTTCTTTCTGTATTTATTTCTATGACCATGTGATTTTTCCTTCATTACCCTGACATGTAATGTATTACATTAATTGATTTCTGAATATTGGATCAGACTCACAACATGTAATAAATCCCACTTGGTTGTGGCGTATAATTCTTTTTATACACTAATGGATTTGATTTGCTAATATTTTATTGAGACTTTTTGTATCTATGCTTATTAAAGACATTGGTCTGCAGTTTTCTTTAAAATCATTTTTGTTGTTTTGATATTAAGCTAATGTGGGCCTAATAGAATGAAATGGAAAATAATTCTTCTGCTTCTATTTTCTGAAAGAGATTGTAGAGAATTGATATAATTTCTTCCTTAAATGTTTGGTAGAATTCACCAGTGAACCTACCTGGGCCTGTTGCTGGTTTTATTTTGGAAATCATTAATTGTTGATTTAATGTTTTAATAGATTTAGCCTATTCAAATTATCTATTTTTTCTTGTATGAGTTTTAGCAGATTGTGTCTTTCAATGCATTGGTACATTTCTTCTAGGTTATCAAATTTGTTGTCACAGATCTGTTCATAGTATTCTTTTATTACAATTTTAAAGTCCATAGAATCTGTAGTGATGTCCCCTCTTTTATTTTTCATATTATTAATTTGTGTCTGTCATTTTTAATTAGCTAACCTGTCTAGAGGCTTATCAATTTTATTGAACCTTTTAAAGAATCAGCTTTTGGTTTTACTTATTTTCTCTATTAACATCCTATTTTCAATTTCACTGATTCTGCTCTAATTTCATACTTTTTCTTCTGTTTATTTTAGATTTCATTTTCTCTTTAAAAACCATTCAATGCTTTAAAAATATTTAGACATATTGATTTATTCTCCATTTTAGAAGTTACCTGATATTGCTAAATTTTGTCATAGGAGTTGAGAAAACCTTTATTCATTGAATGGGTGTCATATGCCTTTTCAGAAGTAGGAAATTAACTCATCTTTGTCACCAAAGCTATTTTGTAGCAAAGATTTTTATGCATACTGCTTTGTGTAGTATATAAGTTGAGCTTTATAATCCAGTTATTTAAATAAGTGTTTTGCAAACTGCTAAATATATCAGACGGTGGTCCTAAATTTTACTACAAAGAAGAGCTGACATTTATCACAAATGTATTACCTAACAGATATATACTAATTCGGGTCAACCCCACAACAGCCTTATGAAACTAGTTACCCCACTTTTACAACCAATCAAAAGGAGGTTTAAAGAGAAACTAACTAATTTGCTTAAAGTCTTCCACTTTTAAACTATCAAATTTATCATCAAACATAAACAGTTTGGATGTAGAACCCCTGGTTTTAGCCACTAAGCTACCTAATTATTTCAGCAATAGATTATTCTTAATATATGAATGGTAACAAGAAGCACTTGCATTATATACATATTTATATGCAATCTGAATAATTTAAAATAGAAAATCAATTAAATTTACCTAAAAGCATCTGAAAGTCCTTAGGTAGATTTCATCCAATTTATCAATATAATAAAACCAGTTTAATAACCAGCATTGTTACTAGGTTATGGTTCTTCAAATTAAAGACAGATGAAAAGGAGCAAATATTATTTTAGCATCTCTTCTTAATATATTCAAATTATAGTTTTGCAAAGAAAATAGAAACAATATTTTGAAAAAATATAGATAACCTAATAACCAATAAAACAATTAATTTAGGAAATTGACTCTTTAATGAATGGAAATAATCCTCTTTTAAAGATCACTTGTTAGTTTCTGATGTTTACTATTTTGCAACTTGCTTTTTAAAGAGCCCTTTTGTAATTCAGAGTTATCATTACCAAGGAACACAAAAAGCATTTCTAAAATAAAAACAGCATTTGGAGCACATCTGTTTCAATGATATACTTTAAAGAAATTTGCATCTATTCAAATCTGAGGGCTTGTTTGTGTATTGTTTTGAGAAGGTTCTCTGCATGACTCAAAATTAGCCTGTGTATCAGGAGATAGGTGTTGCCATGGCAAGTACACATTTTTTAATTGAATAGCGAACTAATAGGCACATAAAACCCACATAACTTGTTAGCACATAACTTGCCTCTCCTGGGGCCACAATTAAATATATTCCTCTTCTAAAATATTTTGCTATTTTTTCTGTGTTTTGTTTAGATAGTAGAGTCATATATCTCCTTTTGTAGCCTGAAGACTTTCTTTCCTCAGCCACCCAGTCTTCCTCACTTCCCTTCACTGATGGAATTTTCCTAGTGCAAGGAGGAACTGCTTTGTGTACAAAGAAGGTATTTATTAAGATGTTAAAAGTTATACAAACCCATGTTCTAATTTCTAATAAATAACCTGAGTATTCGCATCTAAAACATTATGGGGAAGCAATACAAAATATGACTCAATAAATTCCTCATTTTCATTCTAGAGTTCCCCATAAAACAGGGATTCCTGTATAAAATGATTAAAAATGAACACTTTCAGATTTTACTAGATAAAAGTCATTAGCTAAATTTTCAAACTTAAAACCACCCTGTTCACTCAGAAGTCTGGTAGTTATTAGTCTTAGAGTCTTTCTCTGCTTTCTTACACCCCACCTCCACCCCATCCAACCCAATTTATCCATACCTTTCATTGACAAAGCAGTAAAAGCTTTTGTCTTTTTTTTTCTTCACTTGCATATTATCGACTCACATTTCCTTATTCATCCTTTACTTCAGAAAGGAAAGCCCTTTCATGGCATTTCACAGGTGATACAGCAATCTGCAGGATGGTGCTCTGCCTCTTTTTCCCATTTTGAAGATTATTTTTTCTGGTTTTACTTTAATCACAATGAAGCATGTGGAGACGACAGTCATTTGGACTCCTATCCAGGTTATATTTGGAAGCACATTGATAAATTTTTAAGTAGACATTGTATTTTACAAAGAATGCTCTTCTGAGATCACTCTGGCTTGAACAATAAGAAAATTCAAGACTACGGGAGGCGAGCACAACAGGATATCCATAAGTAACAACCCCTGCTTATCAACGAGGGGGAGCTTAACAGACTTGTTCCTGACTGTGACAAACAGTGAGCAGAATTTTTAGAGAGGCTGTAAGTAGAGAAGGAACACAAAAGATAACTGTGGAAAAGATTTGGTGTAGTGCCCTAAGATAGCTTCCTGGTGCAAATCAAGAGCGATTTAGAACAATAGTGACTGATGGGTCGTTTCAGCAGCTGCCTGGAATTTTATTCTATTGCCTTGTAGAGTTCACCCACCTTTGTTTTCTCACTTTGATTTCAGAGTTCATTTTTCATGATGTTCATTTTTTATGATGAAAGTGGACCTGTCTTGAAGGAATAGATGAATAGTGCCTTGTGGGTTCAAAGACACCTTTAACAGCTTGGAACAAAAGGAAATTATTATACAGATCAAGAGACTACATGGAAATGTTTTTACAGATTTTAAATAAAATATAAACAGCTGTGGAGAAAAGCAAGGCACAGTAACAGTTGTTACCAATCCATTAATAATTTGAACACAAATTCAATCCTGTTCATTATGTGTAACCCACATTCCTCTATGGGGAAAAGAGTCAGATTTGAATGTGTAAAAAATGGATTAAACAGCAAATCAGAACAAATATAGAGAAAGGAAATGGTGGATCAAACCTGAATTTATTATGTAATTTTCTTGAAAACCAAGTAATCAATATTTTCTAGTTATGTAATGAGTTGTGCTAATAGTGATAGCCTGCTTTTATTGGCTACCATTCAAGGGACTGTCATTTAAATGATGAAACACTCCAAGGAACTCTTTCCTCCTGTCTTCTTATATTTCCCATGTTAGTAAAATGCAGTCTCAGTTTCTAATCAGGAGCATTCAGCCTTTCTGGATAGCTGCTTATTGAAACAGAAAAAGTATTCCTCATTTCTCCTTATAATTCACATCTAAACTTGCTACGTGACTTAAATTCTCCTAATGATATACCTTACTAAATCTCTCAAAGTCCCTTTGATGTGTGTGATCTATTGGGTGGAAATAAGTAAGAGATTGTGGAATTCTTTCTGAACATCTTATTTAGTTGTGAGTTACAGAGCCCAAACAGGAAGAGATTATGTTCCACTTTGCATTAAAAGACATAAATGCAGCAAAAAGATTTCGCCAAAGCAACTTGATTACTCTCAGTTGTATTTGTATTGGTGTCACATTATATAATAGAACAGAGACCATAGCAACCAGAAAGACTACATCAACTTTTTTTTAAAAGTTGGTGTACACAGTTAATGTCATCTGGTTTTAGAGTAAAATGGTTATAGAAAATGAGATTGCACAGAGCAAAGGGAATGTCTCTCCTCCCAAACAACTGACCTGTCTTTTGGGTATTCTTATGTACTTGCTCAAAGTAAGACAATCCTTTCTTCTTCAGGGTGCCGCAATACAGCTACTCTATGTTACATTAAATAAACAAGGAGGTCATTAGACTAAGGTACTTCTAATGCCTTAGCAGCCTACATAAGCAACCTAAAACCTAAGTGTCAACACCTCAAGGTTAAGAAATCAAAACTTAAGGACAACCAATCACAAACGGCCAAATAAGGCAACCACTTGAGCTATAGCCAAATAATTTTCTTACTTTGCTTCTGCCTTTCCTCTAAAAAAGTCCTTCCCCTCATTCCTGTCGGTGGATCTCCCTAGCCACTTCTGGTTTGGTACTGGCCAACTGAAATCCATTTTTTCTCCAACAAACCTTTAATATTTTTAATATGCCTCAGTCTGTCTTTTAACATCTATCAGCATGAAA
The DNA here is from genome assembly GCF_951394435.1 of Stenella coeruleoalba. NCBI lineage: Eukaryota > Metazoa > Chordata > Mammalia > Artiodactyla > Delphinidae > Stenella > Stenella coeruleoalba. Next base: position 68,896,999 of record NC_137169.1, on the reverse strand, counting down.
ATATTTGCTGTAACTATGCTATGCTGGATGGGTTTCCTAACAAAAATAGCTTCTCAAATTATACTCCCTTGGAACACAGCTTGAGAATCATTAAGAAGTATTACATCCCATCTAACAAAAAGCCACTTAAGTTATAGGTACTCCCTTACAGAGAAATACAATGTGTGCATAAAGAATCCTAATTGATGTAGGAAATCCATGGAATTCTAGGAAAAACAAGCCATAAAAAATTAATTTATTTTTTGAATAAATGCAGAAAGTTGGCTCGAATGTATTATTTGAAGGCAATGTATTATGATTATAAAAATGTCACATAGGTACACTATTAATAAAATCTTCTTCCCTACCTATTGTATAGAGAAAAACAGTATCTGTGACCTTATCGAAATGTTCATACATTTTCCTATGCTATATTTTAAATTTCTTTCCTCTTCACGTTTAGATCTTTCTAATGTCTTTGATCATCCCATAGGAAAAAATAAGAATAATAAAATGGCTTTTAACAGAAAATCTCTTGCTTAAAAGAGTAAATAAATAGCTCCATTTTGTAAGTAAAATGAATATGTGGTATGTTCAGTGGTGACCTAGCACATAATGAAGGAAGAAACATATTTAATAAGCTCATTAGTGGTATTTATTAGCACACTATGCAAGAAAGGAACGATCATACAGGAACAACATTTTCATCATGCAAAGTACCCCCTGGAGAGCCTTATTGTCCCCAGGAAGTCCAAACATGAGCCATGTTAACATCTGAACAATGGTATTTCTAAACAAAGTAATTAACAGGCATATGTGTCCTGATGATCTAGACATCAAAGGACAAAAATTTCACATCAAAATCAAACAATAAAACACCATACAGGAAAGGGCATCTTTTGTTGTTCTAGCAAATCTGTCCTGATGCATTTTTAAAGTATAGTTATATATGGTTATACTGAGAAAATATGTATTTTTTCTCAATGACTTTCATTTCAAATTTTCTGTTTACAAGTCAGAGATGATTTTTCTCAATTTTTATGTTCCATGAGCCTAGGATTTGGAACTCAAACCGCATTCTCACTGTCTCTTCTCCCGGCCACTGATAAAGATCTGTAATTACAATGAGGCCAAAAATGTTCTTGATGATGTCAAGAGGCAGAACACAATCTCCCCTGGTCTTTCCTAAACACATTACTCTGCTATGCCACCTGTCAAGGTTTCTTAAGTCAGTAAAGCAAAAGGCAGGGCTGGAAGGAATAGAAATAGCCAGAATGCTTTTCCCTCTTCTGCACAGCACAGGCAAGCTGTACACCTTTACTTTGTCCTGAAAGAGGCTACCAAGGCTTTGCTCTGTGTCCCAGAGTCAAATTCCAGCTTAGGGCCAAATTCTAGATTAGACCCCCTCTGTTTACCAAAGCCAATAAAGTTGGTCTAACTGATTTTTATTATTTATGAGTGAACTTTTGTCACACTCCCTTTCTTCTCCCATTGTCTGAGCCCCTCCCTCTGTGTGAGAGGCAGTGTGGAGTAATGGTGAAGGTCACGACCTCTGTAGCCAGATTCCCAGGGTCCATTGCTTGGTTCTGCCATTCAGCAGCTATGTGATTTGGGACAACTAACTATACCTCTTGCATCTCATTTTCTGTGAAATGTGGATGAATATTTATATCTGCAAGTTGCTTTTATGAACTGAAAGCCTAAAACAGCTACAAGGGCTTAGAGCAAGGCTTTGTACACAAGGAGTGCTATATATATATATATGAAAACCCTTGTTGTTATTACTGCTATTATTATTTGATATTATCTATAGCAGACACTTGGCCACTTAGTGTATGTTCCAATTGTCTTCTAGTTTCCTTTTCTTTACCATATTGAGGCAGGAAAGCTAAAAACAAATTTTCTTGATCCCCTTCCAATGAGGCTGGAGGCCTGTGATCAGTTTCTTCCAATCCATGCACCTGCATAATGTGGCAGACAGTCAGAAGGAATTCAGATGTTCTGGACAGCATGATGGAATATTGGCAGCCAGGACAGCCATAGGGTCCTAAGAATGGGTATCAACTTCACAGCTGTTTCCCCTAGAAGAGTCTCATGGTGTGGTTGGACATTTTCCCCTGACCGTGACACACAAATCTTGTTCTCTGACCTTCTCCATGTTCCATAAACTATCAACTATGCCTCAGTAAACCTATTTCTTCTTAAACTAGCTACAATGCATTTTGCCACCTGTGATAAAGAACCCTGGCTGTCACACCATATCATTTAAGATTCCATGGAGCAGTGTGGCCCTAACTTGTAAGTGTGACTACAGTGTAGCAAGGTTGTGCCTCTCATAGAGAAGAGGGACCACTCTCATTCATGGGACAAATCCTGCTCTGTACAATTGTCAAATAGATGTATTCCATTCCTGCAATTCTTTATGCCACTTTCAGCTTCAAATGTCCAGAGAATTAGGATGCGACATGATTGTGACATGTCCATGGCTCTCCCCCTGCACTTTGTGCTTTTTCTATTGCCTTTCCATCACCGTAGGTCAGGTCCACATGGTCAGCAAACAAATCCAATGCCTAATTTTGTGTCACTGGAGAGCAAAGAAAATTCAGTGTAAACAACATAGACAAAGATTTCTAGTTTATAGATGGTCTCAAACTTTCCAGAAATTTCTGCTTCCATTTCCAATTCCACCCTTCTGTGAATAGCTCTTCAAGGCTGGTGTTAATTTTCTGTTCACTTAATCACTAAGGAGTCAAGATTTTTCTCAAAGAATCATGAATCAAAACTGCCTAGTTAGATAAAAGCAGAGTTGAGAACAAAACATAGATCTTCCAGTTTCTTGTCCAGAACTGTTTTTACAACTCCTTACTACCAATCTTGATCAGACCAGGAGTTATCCTCAGCTCAGGCATAATCTAGCTGGAGAAAAGAGTGCTGCATGCTTCCAGACTCTTTATGTTGCAGAGACTAGATTTTCATTGAAAGCTTTTTAATAGACTTGTCATTGACTAGTGAGGGTATCACAATGCTCACCCTAATACCATGGAGTCATCTAAGTGACTGTTGCCACTTGGATTAAACTTATCTGACTAAATCATGATCATTTAAGATATATATTTAATCTTACTAGCATGAATAGTAATAACAGGACTCAATATTTTAGTATATATTATATTTAGAGCAATTGTATTTAATATCTTTGATCCCTCAGGGTGTTTTATTTGTGATTTGTGATGCCAAATTAGAAAGGTTGTCTGTTGGTACCACAAACGTATCCAGGAATTTAGAAAGTAAATTTGCTCCGAGGAGCCTCCAGAGTATTTTGGCATTCTCTGTCTGCAGTGCCCTTCCTTGTTCCTAGCGCTTCCCTCTCTACATTCTATCATTTCTCCCACTCTTCAAGCAGAAGCTATCTCTCTTTTTTTTTTTTTTTTTTTTCTTTTTCTGCGGTACGCGGGCCTCTCACTGTTGTGGCCTCTCCCGTTACGGAGCACAGGCTCTGGACGCGCAGGCCCAGCGGCCATGGCTCACGGGCCTAGCCATTCCGCGGCATGTGGGATCTTCCCGGACCGGGGCACGGACCCGTGTCCCCTGCATCGACAGGCGGACTCTCAACCACTGTGCCACCAGGGAAGCCCCAGAAGCTATCTCTTGCTCCACTTAATTGTTCCTCATCACCTCAGCTGGATATGTCTGCTCCCACAGCCCTATTCTCTTAACAGCATATATGGAATGTATCGAACACTGTCCTATGTTGCAATCTGTTGTCTACATAATTTTGTTTCCCCATCAGCGCACTAACAAGATCCAAGGAGACGTATATCAAGGCTGATGCTTCTGTTCTTGAGTCCCTCAAAAAGTCTGGGGCTGCTTCTACAGACCATAAATGTTTGATAAATAAAGAGGGTCATGATCTCAACCACCTGCAGGGGGTGTCCCGTCAACATGACTGAGTAAGCCTGATAAAAGGAATATAAGTGTGAGTTGCTTGTATTGTGACCTAGCAGAAGCCTGCCTACTCACATTGCCTCAGAAATGCTCTGTGGCCTTAATGAAGGAAAAACAGGGCACATCCAAAGATCAAGGTAAGCCCACAGCCTGCCAGTGTGTCTTTTGAATAAAACACTAGTTAGCTTCCTTCGCTATAGTAAATATCAGCCCAGAAATTTAAGCCACTTGTCCTAGGGATTGAGTTAATTTTGTCCCCCCTCTGATTTCAAATGAGGAGGGGGTGTGTGGAAGTTGGAGACAGTCGTATTCATTAGTCAGTCAATGATCTGGTCTTATTACAATCAGAGAAATGTCACAATATTATAGGTTTACATCTTACAAGATGATTTCACCTACATTGCTTAAACAGGCCCATCTTTTTTTTAATGAATGAGAAAAATCAAGACTAGAGAGAGTCAAGTATCTTGCCCAAGTTCATGCAGGACCAAAATGTGGTAGAGATATCATTAAACCCAGCATATCTGATGCCCGCTGCAGGGCCCTTTGCCCAATATTATTCTGCTCAGCCCCAGACTGCTGTTAGGATCTATGTGCCCAGGCTTACCACAGAAGTGAGAGGCAGCTCTTATTGAGAGAGGATTGAGTTATCTAGGGTTTTGGGTTTGTATATTTTCTCTTTTGTTGACATACTAGATTCCACATAATATCATATGCTTCTTTTGCATGTAATTATCTGCTATTTTCCATTCACCAGTTATATGTGCATGTTTGCAAATGATGGCAATTAGCATCCTCAAGACTTTATCCACTTTACAGTGCTTATCCTAAATTCAAAGACATAGAAACACACACACACACACCCCAAAATTTACCTTGCAGAAGAATGTTTACCTCAAGTAAACCAGCAGCCAAATTGAAACTTCAAAACTGCAACTGGAGCTAATGAAATATAAAATTATCTATGATAGGGCTTCCCTGGTGGCGCAGTGGTTGACAGCCCGCCTGCCGATGCAGGGGACACGGGTTCGTGCCCCGGTCCGGGAAGATCCCACATGCCGCGGAGCGGCTGGGTCCGTGAGCCATGGCCGCTGACCCTGCGCATCCGGAGCCTGTGCTCCGCAATGGGAGAGGCCACAATAGTGAGAGGCCCGCGTACTGCAAAAAAAAAAAAAAGATTATCTATGATAACACCAGCAATGCCCAATAGAATCCACGCTATTCAAGGAGTGTTATGCAGATGGTTTCCACTGGCCTAGTGGGTTTTGAAGGTTTGTCTGCCAATCCACCTTCCTCTTTTTCATGGACTCATGTAAACTTTTCAACATAGGAAAGCAGTCACTGTTTTATTCCCGTGTTCACCTTCTCTGGTGAAAAGTTACGTGGGCAAGACTCCTCTAAATCTAATTTGCCGAGGAGCTGAGGGAGAGGATTAGAGGCCATGACTCAGAATGGTTGAAAGTGTAAATATGCTGCTCTGGAGGTTGAGTCTTGATGATACAGAAAGAGAAGGAGAGGATGGGGCAGGTTGGAGGGAGGTGGGGGATTGGGGAGTGGATGGGAAATCTCTAATTTTCCCAACGATCTTCTATAGTGAATAACTAACATTGGATATTGGTCACGAAAAAAGTGCATGAAAAAAGATGAGGGGTGGGAGGAAAGCTGTGAGAGAAGAGGAATAAGTGGACTGCTGCTACTCACACAGCTTCCACTAGTATTCATAACAATTTTGTCACTCAAAATGTATTCATCTCATTATTTTGGTTTGCTAACTCTTGACAGTTATATACCTGTCCCTCCTCAAAACTGAAACAGTAGAAGAATAGAAAAAAAGTAAAGGGAAGAAGGGAGGGAAGGAGGAAGGAAAGAAAGAAAAGAAAAAAATGTCTGCATTGTCTAATAGGTAGAAAATATGATGTTCTTTTTGCCATTTGTAATAGAAATTTTAGGAAACCAAGAAAAGTTCTTCTATGAAGGTTATCCTCAGCTAGCTCCCAAGTAGGAACTCCACAGTCAAAATAATTTTGGGGGGACAAATTATTTCTTGAAGGATAGAATTAGGGAAGTGACTGGAAAGTTCATGGTATGTAGTGAAAAGGAAAGGTCAATTTAAAAATTGAGTTCACAGAACACAGGTGTGTGTATTAACTTTGAGGCTCGGAAGAGAACATGTTATGTTTTATCTTGGAATACTCCTTTCTAATTGGGTAAAATATGAATTTTGGGAAGTAAAGTCCTGTGAAATATTTTGTTTGCCAAAACTGAGGTTCCTTTCGCCACAATCACGCTCACTTCTGCGTCATGCACCATCCACATGGTGAGGAAGGAAGCCCTAATACACAAACCATCAGTTCATGGTCTTGCTTATGGAAACTTTTCTACACATTTGCTTGAAACAAATTACACTTGGTTCCAAAAGACTTAAATAAATGGTTTGTTTATCTACTTTAGAGTTTGTTTTTAATGTCCAGACTTGATGCTTGTCTACATGTTTACTCTCAATCTGGTCAACTGTGGAAATAAAGAACATTCTGTTGTTACTATATCTCTGGATTTGTTTAACTTAACGAAACACTGATATCCATACTTTAAGGAAAATTTGACTTCATAATTTTTGAACTGCTCTCTCTATGGTCCTCACATTAAATGTCTGATGAGAAGCAGTGAGTTGGCTGTCAAGACCTAATAGTTGATTCAAATCTCATAATTCTTTGAGCTTAGATTTTAATACATTCCTTTGCAAGCCTTACCAAGTGAATATGGTTTTTGTCCCTTGATTCTGACGGAAACTGCATTTGTCAAGGGCACTAATGATCTGTATTTTCAAATCCAATTGAAACTGCATTTTTTTTTTTCTGAATACTCAGCAACATTTGACACAACGACTTTCTGTCCTTGAAACCATCAGTCCTTCCTGCTTCTGATATGCTTTCCACAATGGAAAGAGTGGAAAGCTAAAAATTTATGTTTCACTGACTTCGTGGAACCTGAGATTGAAAGTAAGATCTAGGTTTAACCAATTCATGTCTTTTCCTATAAATTGGGAGGCAAAACTGAGATAAAGGGAGAACCCCTGCTATTTTTGCTGCTTCTGCCAGGCAGGCACGGTCTGGGGAATCATTGGTACAGTTTACAACAGACAGTCATTCCATTCATGGGTTTCGAGAGTGAGGTATCTATTTCATTTTTGTGGATTATGGCAGGGAAGTCTGATTTTGGGTCTGGCAGCAGTACTAAGCAGGCCAGTGGCAATAGGATTCTGTAGTCACAGTTGCCTGATCTTAGAAAAGGCAGCAATTCCCGTGGCAGTCAGATTATATGTTGTAGCTTGAGATTCATTTCTGAAATTTCAAACTTAAAATCTTTTCTTTGGTCCTTCTAACAATTCTTAATGCTCTGTATAAAAGCCTTCTATCCTTGAAACCATCAGTCCTTTCCACTTTTCTCTCTCCCTCTGTCTGTTTTGCTATCTCTTTGTCTCTCTAGATAGGTAGGTAGGTAGGTAGATAGATAGATAGATAGATAGATAGATAGATAGATAGACAGATGCATTTATATGTATGTATATAAGACTGATCTATTGATAGAACAGAAAAGAAATGTTAATATTAAGTGTGGAGGTAAGAATATACTCTAGCTTGTATAAGCTGTTCTTTCAATATACTAGTCTTATTTCTACTACCAAGATTTTTTGAGTTGTTTCTTCTGTATCAAATGCCTTTCTTCCAGTTATTTCTCATACCTTGCTCCTACTTTCAGGTCTTAGTTGAAATAGCACTTCCTCAAAAAGGCCTTCCCAGACTATCAAAATATTCTAACACCCTATATGATCCTTCATTGTAAATATAAAATCTAAAGTAATATTTACTTGTTGATTTTCCCTTTTCCTTCATCATAATTTAAGTCCCATGAAGGGAAGGATCTTCCATACAAGTGCTAGAATAATGAAAATCCTATAGTTGGCATTAAATAAATAGTTACTTAGTGAAAAGAATGAATGGATAAATGAAGGAATGAAATAGGAACGTTTTTACTGTGTTAGGGAATTAAAGACTTGAGCTATCTAGATATTATTTATCACACGGTTATTTTTATCTTTTACTTGCATACACTCATGCACATATGTGTATATATTAAAAATACAGATATTATCATTACTTTTCTTCTTTTCAGAGCTCTCTCTCCAGATAGACCTCAGAAAAGAGAAAACCCTTCTTTACTTATCAATCTCTGTAGATTTCATATTTAAGTCCAAGCCTTCAGATGACAAATATTGCTTATTTTTAAAATAGACTTTTTATTTTAGAGCAGTTTTAGACTTACAGAAAAGATGCAAAACTAGCAATAGAGTTCCCATATACCCCACATCCAATTTCCCCTATTATTAATATTTTACATTAGAAAGGTACATTTGTTCCAATTAATGAACCTATATTGATAAATTATTATTAACTATTGTGTATTTTTTTCAGATTTCCTCAGTTTACACCTAATGTCCTATTTCTATTCCAGGATCTTATTCAGGATACCACATTACATTAAGTAGTCATATCTCCTTAGGCTTCTCTTGTCTGCAACAGTTTCTCAAATTTTCCTTGATTTTGATAAGCTTGAGAAGTACTGGTCAGGTGTTTTGTAGAGTATTCCTCAATAAGGATTTGTCTTATGTTTTACTCATGATTAGATTAGGCTAAGTTTGGGGGAAGAAGACTGCAGAGGAAAAGTCCTATTTCATCATATCATATCAAGGGTATGTACCATCAACATGACATTGCTGTTAGTATTGACCTTGATCACCAAATTGAGGTAGTGTTTGTCAGGTTTCTCTATGGTAAAGTCAGTCTTTTCCCCATTTTCCAAACTGTACTTTCTGACAGGAATTCACTATGTGCAGCTCACATCTCAGGAGTGAAGAGTCTTGCTTCATCTTTTAAGGCAAATTATCTACATAAATTATTTGGAATTCTTCTACATGGAGATTTGTCTCTTTTTCTCCACTTATTTAATCATTCAACCATTTATTAATGTCAGTATGGGCTAATAGATATGACTTTTATCCTTTGAGTTGTAATACAATCATACTTTATTTATTTTCAAGCTCCTATTGTTTCAACTTTGGCCACTGGGAACCTTTAGTTGCCTCCTGTATCTTTTGACATTGTCCCAGTATTAAGGATTTTCTTTTATTACTTCCTTACTTTCTTCACTACAAAATGCTCCAGGCTTGGCTTATCTTATATATTTCCCAGCCCATTCCTAGAGTCAGTCATTTCTCCAAGGATCCCTGGTTCTCTTGATTGTAGAATGGTATTAGAAATCAAGATCTGGGCAGAAGTGTGCTCATTGTTACTTGGGTATTGTTTCTTCTAGGCCTTCCCTGCTGACAGATCAAGGAAATTTTTGTGTGTATGCTAGCCCTTGCATATGCACATATCTAAAAATATTTATTTATGTAACCATTTGTATCTGTATCATCTATGTCACATTCATACTGATGTCTCCAACTCCAATTCATTACTACATGAATCATTCTATCCCCCTCTCCCTGCTGAAATCTAATTTCCCAACATCTGCTGTCAAACTGATGAGCTGTTAAGTTCCAGTTTGCATGTATCATGGTATCAGAATTCTTATCTTGTAACTCTGTGGGGAATAATTTTATTAACTATAGGACAGTTTTTATCTGCAATTTTTTGTTCGTTTGTCTTTCCTCTCACAGACACCACAAGTTTCTAGAATTGTTTACATCAGTAACTTTTTCCTCTACCTTTTTCAGTGAGACTGTTTCTTACATATATAATATAATTATATTGTTTTGTCACATTTTGCATTCCATCCACAGATACCATGACCTCCTAAATGATTTTTTTTTAATTTGCATGCATAAAGTGTCACTTTCTGTGCTCTAAAGCTCTATGAATTTTAACAAATGCATGGCAACATGTATCTATGATTACAGTGTCATGTAGAATAGTTTATTGCCCTCAAATATCCCCTGTGCTTTACTTATTCAAAATTCCCCGAAACAAAACTCCTGGAAACCACTGATATATTTACTGTCCCTACAGTTTTGTTTTTAAAAAATGTCATATACTGGCAATCATGAAGTATGAAGCCTTTTAGGACTAGCTTCTTTCACGTAGCAACATACAATTATGTTTCTTCATGGTTTGTCAGCTCATTTTTTATTATAACTGAATAATATTCCATTGTATGGATATACCACAGTTTGTTCTTCCATTCATTTATTAAAGGGCATCTTTTTTACTTTCAGTTTTTGGCAATTGCTATACATGTGCAAGTTTTGTGTAGATATATATATATATATATATATATATATATATATATATATATCTCCTATTCTACTCTATACATATGTATATATATATATATATACACATACAAATACATATTTGATACAACATCAAAACATATGAAGCAACTGAAGTGTTGTTGATTTACAATGTTGTGTTAATTTCTGCTTTACAGCAAAGTGATTCAGCTATACATATATAAATTTTTTAACATTCTTTTCCATTATGGTTTATCACAGGATATTGAATTAGTTCCCTGTGCTATACAGTAGAACCTTGCTGTTTATCCATTCTATATATAATAGTTTGTAGGGAGCAATTTTTAAACAGAAACAGTCTTGTCTTTTCTACACTCTTGTCTTATCTTTGACTATAACCTATATTTTTCTCTTTTTCACATATGCCTAAATAGTTCTTGAAGAGAAAAAAAAAAAAGAAAATAATACTTCTTCAAGCAGAGCACATGAGAGGATTTTTCCTGACAATGTGACTGTCAAATATTGTTCTTAAGCTGAAGACAGCTGTTGATACAAACAACTCCTTAATGAGCTTGGCTAATTGCTAGTGGCATGTAAAAAGCATGAAGGACAATACTATTTTCTTGATAGTTTTTGATGATTTTTTTTCTTTACATAGCTAAAGGAAATACCCTTATCAGACTGGTTTCATAAAACCTTTCATTGGAAGACATATGGTTCCCTTGTTAAGACACTGTTCACCCATATGAACATTCACTGATTTATTCCCTGCCAAAAGTCTGTGGGTGTTTTAACTGTCATTTACCTGTCAATGTACCATAATACTTCACTCTAAAAACTGAAAGTCATTTAACATTCACGGAGATTAAAAGCTAGCAGAAGATAGCTAAGTAAGACCAGAAATGTAGTTAGATGTTTAGTGGAATTTTTTGTTCCTCATTTATTACATGGTCTTCGAAATAAATGTGTGGGTGGAAGAGATGTAGATGGCTCATTAATGATATTCACATATCCCATATTAGGAAAATTGAAAGTACAAAGCCAAATTTATATACTTTGTGTCTTTGTGATTCACAGATACAATAAAGAGGAATCTGAAATCTTGTTACATACAAAAGTGAAATAGAAAATAAAAGTATATTTAGAAAGGAATATAGAAAAAGCCACATACATTGTATATAAAAAGAGAAACTATGAGAGCTATTGTTTGAAGTGTCACAGAGCAATACATGTAGATGATTCCACAACAGAGCTGGATATTACTTGCTTGCACATTTATCACTATAAAATCAATTCACATTTAGTTCTCTGCCATATGATAAGATCATTCATCTTGTAACAGTCCCATTTCTGAAGTCACACTTGCATGAGTGGGCAGTGAAGTGGAAAGTTAGGTGAGGTGAATAGTTTAGATAATTATATAGATAATTTTCATTGAAGATATCCACTTTCCTTAATTTTGAAATTAGTTTTAGATACAGTGAAAACACTTTAAGATTTTCGGCATTCTTCAGTTCTCATATTTGAAAATAATTCCTCCAGAAAGCTTTTACTGACACCCCCCAAAAGCATTAGGTGTTTCTTCTCCAAATGTTCTCTTAGCATCTGGAAACATCCTAACACTTTTCACTAATTGTAATTGCCTCTTTACAAGCTACGTCCCATAACGAAGAGTAAGTTCTCATGGTAGGCTCTTGATAGTTATTTGCTGATTCAATAAGCTTGTGGTTTAGCATTGGAGAGACATGGAATTATGAAGATTAACTCTGTCATTTACCGTGAAACCTTACAAATCTTATCTGAGCTGTATTAGTCTCTGTTTCTTCACCTTTAAAACAGGAATGCTAGTAATTACTTCTCACAGGAGAGTTGTAAGTAATAAAGGAAGTAATGTACATAATCCAAAAAAGAGAATGTCTGGCACATAGTAGTGCTAACTAAATGTAGTTTTCTCTAACTTCATCTATTTGATAGCTGTATAATCACCTAATTAAAATGATAGGAATAAACACATCCATTGACAACAACATAGAGAAAGGTAAAATAAATTCAAGAACTTTCCACAGCCCATTCTGTTTTTTGTTTTAGGGGGTTTTTGTTGTTCTTTTGTCTTCCTCTATGTATATTCTCCTATCTACCTGAGTCCACTGCCTTTCAGGAATTTCCTGGTTGCTCAAACTCCTCTCTTACATAGTTCAGTCGGCTTTGTCTTTCCTTATATACCAGCAAGGGATTTGAAGTGGAGAGACCTGGGTAGACCATTTTCACATTTAAAGCCTTATACAGACCACTTTCCCTGTCTGAATTTCAACTTAGCTACAAAACAATTAAAACAGGTCCTACTTTGACAGCATTTGCTTGGCCTTGGCATCTCTCAATTAACATAGATACAGCAGGAAAAGACAGCCATGAGCTCAGTTCTCCTGGAACTTAGGCATTAAATTAATATTTGTGTAAGCCATTTTCAATAAGTACAAAGTAGAATAAGTATCATGTGCCAGGTGCATATATGTATACACACACATACATATACATACATAACTATTATTTATATACACATACATACATATAACATATATAAAATGCATAGCCTAATCTCAAAAGTAGAGAGTAACAAGTAAAAGTGCTTTATAAGTTGCCAAATCTATATAAATGCAACATGAGTATTTTTATTATTCTCGGTAAATATCCTTATTTCATTTCTTCCCTTATAGCTCCCATAAAACTTCTTTAGTCCTGTTTATCAGTTTCCATCCCAAAAAATGTATACATTTGTTAATATTCAGTGAGGAGTAAAGTTCCTTTAATATGAAATGGAGCAAGAGACCACGTCGTTAAAACTAGAATTGCTTAGTATCAGATGCTGAAACAGCTCCTCTCTTTGAGATAATTCCTATTAAGTTCTTATTGGTTCCACTTAGGTTTTATCACTCCTTGTTTTTTCTGGTCAGTGAGTTAGCTTCCAAAGACTGCCTACTCCTTCTCAGCCTTGACACCCAGCTTTTCTTTTTCTATTCACCTATAAACTTGCACACAACTAACATGGGCTCACTTTCATTTTTTAACTCTACACATGGTTCACAGCCCAGTTCCAAACAAGTGTCTCTTGACCATGATTCAAAACCATTTCCAAGTGTTTTATATGCCAGCTACTCTTCCTGTCTCCATGTCTGTCTAAAACAGTAGGATTTGGCAATTTTGACACCAGCTATGGCTAATAATCAAACTACTACCAATTACCAATTTTTGCGTTAGTCCTCTTGGGTAGAATATTTTTATTTAATTAAGACTATTTTGAAGCTTAGAACTTAATTCTCAGTCATGCGGCCTGCCATTCCAGAAGATGTATCTGAAGAGCGAGGCCTTTCTATCACCCATAAATGAACATCTAAGAAGAGGTAACATGCTGCCATACTTCAGATTCAACCTTGATGCCTCTTCTTTAAATAAAGAAAACAAAACACTTCACAGAAGAGACTTCTTTTGTAACCTTGGAAGCAATCTATAGATCATCCAAGATTAAAGACACTTCAAACATTCAGATGAGCAAAGCAATATAATTTCTTCACATTAGTTTTATAAGAAAGCATAAGAACTGATGAATTAGTGGTTAAACATTAGTATAACTATAAAAACTCATGCATCATGTTATACAAATTATCATGTCATTTCATATTCTTGTCTTACTTGATTGGAATTGCACACCCTTCTCTCTCCCTCACTATCGGCCATTTCAGGGACTTAGTGCTTTTCCCTTTGCCCAGAATGTTGCTCCAACCACACATAATTTATTCATTGCTCTGACCTAGCTTCCTTATGCCTGACACATAGTAGGTGCTCAATAAATAGATGTTAAGTGGAAAAAAAATATTTCTAATGTATAAGCAAGGAAACAGACTCAGACATGTTCTCAAGGTCTCAGAGCAAGTAAATGGCAGCACTCAAACCCAGCTTTTTTGACATTAGATTATGTACTCCTTCTTTGTTATACCACATTGACTGGTTGCCATGGTTCCTGTTACCAAATGGGGTTTTACAAGGAAACTCTTAGGGTTCTTAGAATTCTAGAACTTCAGGCTTTTATACTAATGCTGAGGAGATCTAAATAGTCTGCTGAACTGTGCTAGTAGAAGGGATTTAACAATAGATCTATTATAAAATAAGGCTTTTCGTCTCTTCTTATCCAAGATCCAACAATTGTGGCTAAAATGTTCATCAACTTACATATGAAAACATCATTGATAGAAAAATCCATTTTCATCAGTTAATTCCCCTGAATATAAGCTAGGATAGAGAAAGTTTTTATGGATACCTCCAGTGACCATTTCTATAGGGAATGAATGAATACTTAAAATAAACTTTTACTTTATTCCGATTGAAATCTTCCTCGAAGTTACCAAAATAGCTTCATAACCACACTTTTTACACACACACACACACACACACACTTTTGTTTCAACTCTGCAATAATTACGTCTTGTAAAAGGTTTTTAAGAGCAAAAAAAAATGGGTAATATTTAAACTGATTGTAATTTTTCTATACAAAGGAAGACATATTCATTTTAGAAAATTTAGATGGCAAAGAACAGCAAAAAGAAAAATCACCAAAATATCATTGCCCCACAATACTTTGAAATATGTATTTCTAGTCTTAGCCATACATCTATCAATATTTATATTTTACTTTTTTACAAAATGAGAATCTTATATACCTAATTTTTGCACTTGACTATACAGAAGGAACATTTTCCAAATCTGTAAATATTCTTCTATAATATGGCTTTAGTGATTAGGGAATGCTATTCCATATGAATATATCATATTTTATCAAAATATCAATTATTGGTCATTAAGATGTTTCTAATTTTTTGCTATTATAAAATGTGCTGAAAAGCATTCTTGAGCATGGTTTGTTCTCTATCTCAGATACTTTTAAGATATATTTCTAGAAAGTAAATTATTATATCAAAAAGTTAACATTTTAAAATATTTGTGACATATGACTAAATTGCCTAAAGAAGAATTGTACCATTTCCTTCCGGTACATCTTAAATTACTTTACACAGGAAAGTTTGGAAAGGCAAAATGACGCAAGTCTAAACCCTCCTTGTTCATTGCCATGTCTCCAGCATCTAGTACAAATTCAGTAATATGTAAGTTGTGCAATATGTGTTTGATGAGTTATTGATTTATGAATGAATAAATGAATGAATGAATGAATGATAGAGTAAGAGAGTAACTCTTTCTAAAGAAAAAAACACCTTTTTCTTCAAAGAATATTCTGTAATTGGTTACTTCATCCATAAAGGAGGAAACATTGGTCACTGCCCAGGTGACAGAAAAATTCTATCAAAACATGGGTATTTTGTTTCATCTCCTTTGTTGATATGTAACATGTTTATGGATCATTAACTTATTCAAGTTTACTCATTATTGTTTCCAAAATTGCTTCCTCTCCAGTGTTTTTTGTTTTATTTTGTTTTTAATTTCTGATTTTTTAAATTGTAGTGCAATGGATATACAATATTATATGTTTCAGTTATACAACATAGTGATTCAATATTTATAGATTATATTCTATTAAAAGTTATCATCAAAAAATGGCTATATTCCCTGTGCTGTACAATATATCTTTGTAGCTTATGTATTTTATACATAGTGATTTGTACTTCTTAATCCCATACCCCTATCTTGCCCCTCCCTTCTTCCCTCTCCCCACTGGTAACCACTAGTTTGTTCTCTATGTCTGTGAGTCTGTTTTTGTTTTGTTGTATTTATTTGCTTGTTTTATTTTTTGGATCCCACATATAAGTGATAACATACAGTATTTGTCTTTGTCTGACTTATTTTACTAAGCCTAATACCCTCCAGGTCCATCCATGTTGTTGCAAATGGCAGAATTTCATTTTTTATGGCTGAGTAATTAATATACACACAAATAACAGCTTCTTTTTACATCCATCTGTTGGTGAACACCTAGGTTGCTTCTTTATCTTGGCTATTGTAAATAATGCTGCTATGAATATTGGGGTGCATATATCTTTTTGAATTAGTGTTTTTGTTTTCTTCGGATATGTACTCAGAAGTGGAATTGCTGGATCATATGATAGCTGCAATTCTAGGTATTTTTTTTTTTTTAATCAGTAAATGACACCACTGTGCCTAATTACACAGACTATAAATATAAAAGTCATCCTACAAACCATCCATACCCATCTCTATTTTCAATTAATCACTCAATCCTGTCAATTTTACCTCTTAAATGTCTCTCATCTCTATTATTTTCTCCATTTTTACTGCCACCACCCTAGCCCAAGATTCTATAGTCAAATCTCTGAATTACAGAAATGTATTTTTTCTCAGTTAGTCTTCTTTACTCATTCTTCTCATTTTCAATCCAGAACAACATTCACATTGTATCCAAGCAACCTTTTTGAAATGAAAATATGGTTAAATCCATCTTTGTTTAAAACCATTTTGTGTCTTCTTCTCGGTTTTACAATAAAGGCCATAACCTTTGCATATTAACAGGAAGCACAACAGAGTGGGGACTCCCTCCCCAGCCCATCATGCTCCATTATCTCTGTCCTCCTGAGACTCTGGCCTTCTTCAAGTCATCTGCTTCAGAGCATTTGCACATACTGCTTTCTATACACGCAGCATTATTTCCATTAACTTCTACCCTCTCTTTTTATTTTTATTTTTAAAATTTATTTTGTTTATTTATTTTTGGCTGCATTGGGTTTTTGCTGCTGTGCACGGGCTTTCTCTAGTTGCAGCGAACAGGGTCTACTCTTCGTTGCGGTGTGCGGGCTTCTCATTGCGGTGGCTTCTCTTGTTGCGGAGCATGGGCTCTAGATGTGCGGGCTTCAGTAGTTGTGGTGTGTAGGCTCAGTAGTTGTGGCTCGCAGGCTCTAGAGTGCAGGCTCAATTGTTGTGGCGCACAGGTTTAGTTGCTCTGCGGCATGTGGGATCTTCCCGGCCCAGGGCTTGAACCCGTGTCCCCTGCATTGGCAGGCAGATTCTCAACCACTGCACCACCAGGGAAGCCCCCTACCCTCTCTTTCATTCATGTCTATCTGTCCTTTAGGGATCAGTTGAATACAGTGTTTGAAGGAAACATTTTCTAACCCAGACTCTATCATATTCCTCCACTTACTCTCCCAGCACACTTTATCTTTCTTGTTTCCTGCTAACTAAATTGTAATTTAATAACTATTTATGTAATTAACTGTTTTGTCTATGTGCTCTGCTTGAATATGAGCTTCAGGAGGGCAGAGACTGAGTCCATCTTTTTTATTCCTGTTATCTCCAGCTCTGGTTTACATAGTTGAAACTCAATAAGTGTATATTTAATGAAAGAAAGAATGAATAAATGATGAACAAGTGAGAGAAATTTGTAAAGAAATCTGTGTGAGTGATTGTGATTAGTTTCAATTAAGTTTTTAAAAATAACTATTAACTTAGGTAAGACAAAAAAAAAAGACATCACCTTTAGTTATCACAGTTATGACACTCTGTCAGTCTCCAGTGCATATCTTGTATTAACAGACCTCTTACCGAAGAAACAGCTTTTCCAAGCTGAATTTTGAGCACAGGTACAAGTTTGTTGTTGATTATTCCACTCTAACCCTAAGCTTTTGGATTCTAAGTGATATCTACTCCAGACACCTTGAAATCTGACTGTAACATTGCTTGCACATCACCTCATGACCTTTGCTCAGCCAGTAAATTGAAGTTTTATGTCCCTAGAGTTAAGTTGGAATAAACTGGAAAATAGAGTTTTCTTCACTATTAGTTCTAACCTAGCTAATATTCTTGTTCAAGGGATTCACCTCAGCTCAATTATCACATCCAGAAGAAGATATAAGTTTTACCTATTTGTTCATCAGCTAACAATTTCCAGTGCGGTCATTGATACCCACCAGCCAGGACCAGTGACCACTCGACCTTGTGAGAACCCAAAGGATTATAAAATAATATGAGGTGTGAATTGTGCCTTTTTATGTTCCTAAGTTAACTTTTCTAGGCCTCTCAGATAATAATTGCCATGGCAGTTGGTTAACAAAGTGGATTGATACTTTTATCTAAGGAACGTAATATAAATTTTTAATGTCTTAGGTAACATTCAAATCACATTTTCACTACGTCCATAACTAACTAGAAACTTGTGATAATACGATAGAACCATTATCCAGTGAAAATGTTGAAAATATGTCGAGGTTTGACATACTTTTATTATTTTTAAGAAAGGCATTCCTTATTTTATTTATTTTTAATTATTTACTTACTTATTTACTTATTTATTTTTGGCTGTGTTGGGTTTTCGTTGCTGCGTGCGGGCTTTCTCTAGTCGTGGCGAGCAGGGGGCTACTCTTCGTTGTAGTGCACAGGCTTCTCTTTGCGGTGGCTTTTCTTGTTGCGGAGCACGGGCTGTAGGCGCACGGGCTTCAGTAGTTGTAGTGCACCAGCTCAGTAGTTGTGGCTCGTGGACTTAGTTGCTTTACGGCATGTGGGATCTTCCCAGACCAGGGGTTGAGCCATGTTCCCTGCATTGGCAGGTGGATTCTTTTTTTTTTTTCGCGGTACGCAGGCCTCTCACTGCCGTGGCCTCTCCCGCTGCGGAGCACAGGCTCCAGACGCGCAGGCCCAGCGGCCATGGCTCACGGGCCCAGCCGCTCCGCGGCACGTGGGATCCTCCCGGACCAGGGCACGATCCCACGTCCCCTGCATCGGCAGGCGGATCCCCAACCACTGTGCCACCAGGGAAGTCCCAACATACTTTTAGTATAAAGAGAATTTTTTTGAAGTGTAGTTGATTCACAATATTGTGTTAGATTCAGGTGTATAGCATAGTGATTCCATGTTTGTGCAGATTATACTCCATTATAGGTTATTACAAGATAATGGCTACAATTCCCCGTGCTATACAGTGTGTACTTGTTACTTATCTATTTCATACATAGTGGTTTGTATCTGCTAATCCCATACCCCTAATTTGTCCCTCGTGAGAAATTGTTTTTTATTATTAGTCACCAAAATAAATGCAGTCAACAGATTTTTTAAAAATTTGGATTTAGCCAGTAACCAGATCATAGGTTCTGTTTCCAAGCTATATGGCAGAACTGTTTCATGTACAATTATCACATTTGTAGTTTACTTTTGTTTTTCTAATAGTGACTCTCAAATAAAGTTCAGGTGCTATCATGTGGTCCATCTCTGCTCCAAGAGTCATCATGTAAACAAGACTATTTGCTAAAGGTATTGTGAAGAATTCAGCAGCAAGCGAGGAAGTAAACAGCAAAGGGACCAAGTGAGATACAAAATCACTCTCCCCCAGCCCCAGACTACAAGTTGCTTTCTAAACACAGAGCATGTTTCTCATATCCTAAATCAGCAGGGTATACAACAAAACATCAAACTTGGGAAACAAACATCTTCCACCTATTAAAGCATAAACAGAAACATATTCCTGTAATCCAGTAAAGCTTCCCTACAATAAGATACAAAGCTTTCATTGCCTTGATTCAATTGTACATCTCTTTTATTATTCTAACATTTTTTTTCTTGAACTGTTCTGTACTTTCCATTCAGTGAGTAACCTCCTTGTTATTACAAGCAGGAATTACAGACCCTCTATATCTCCCAGAACAGTGCTGGGTAAATACTAGTTGCTCAGTAAATATTGGAATAATTACTTTATTTTACCCAAGTTTTGAATGGAGGTGATTATATGGTAACATGGCAAGATAGAAAATAAACATTTTTGCTGCTGTTAGATTTTTTACTATTCTTTCTTCTTAATTCCTGTCTGCCCCTCTTTCATTTGGCCAACTCCTTAGCCATACTTCAAGTTCAACTCAGTGTCACCTACTTCACATAAAATCTTCCTTGATACCCATAAGGAAAAGGTAGTATGTCCCTGTAATACCTTAATCATCAGTCTTTTAGTATTTATCAACAAAATAAAAATGATTTGTTAGTACTCTTCTTTCACTCAAGATTGTAGATCTGCTGGGTACAGAGGTGTACCTTTTTTCATCTTGGAACTGAATTTAAAAAACAGTTTAATGTTAGAAATAGATTTTTAATAAGAGTCATATCAAGAAAGGGGGATGATATGCACCGAATGTAATTTCCATTAAATTTTAGACATTCTTTTTCCTCTTCTTTTTCTTTCATTTTAAAACTCCATATATATATCTTTACTCTAAATGTGAAATGCATTCTTTATAATTTCAATATTTTCATAAAGTTGGCTAATTAGCAAAACTATCCTTTAAAAACAAATGCCATATTTAATACAGGAATTTAGATAAAAATCAGAAGAGTAAAACTTGCCTGTCCATCATGTCAATCAATGACAAACTGGTTAAAACAAATTTCTAAAGAGAAACGTAAAAGCAGCTTTTCCAATAGTCTTTTATTACATCTTTTGATTTAGTTTTT
Source organism: Stenella coeruleoalba (assembly GCF_951394435.1). Taxonomy (NCBI): domain Eukaryota; kingdom Metazoa; phylum Chordata; class Mammalia; order Artiodactyla; family Delphinidae; genus Stenella; species Stenella coeruleoalba. Next base: position 68,876,334 of record NC_137169.1, on the reverse strand, counting down.
CAAATATAACTTTCTTCAATACAAAACTCTTTGTGAAACTCAAATTTCTTACACTATAGTTCAATAAACAGGATACAAATTTTATATTTTTTTCTTTTTTTTTTTTTTTTTGCGGTACGCGGGCCTCTCACTGTTGTGGCCTCTCCCGTTGCGGAGCACAGGCTCTGGATGCGCAGGCTCAGCGACCATGGCTCACGGGCCCAGCCGCTCCGTGGCATGTGGGATCTTCCCAGACCAGGGCATGAACCCGCGTCCCCTGCATCGGCAGGCGGACTCTCAACCACTGCGCCACCAGGAAAGCCCAAATTTTATATTCTGAATGGCTTTTATTTTCCCACACTTTTCAGAACATGACAATAATAGAGTTTTGTGTGTTTTGTGTTTGTGTGTGTGTGTGTGTGTGTGTGTTTGAATGATTGTTAGTCTCTTAGGGTTTTCAAAACAAGTTTTGAATGCCTCATTACTTTGTAAATAATTTTCTGCAGTTCAGGTTTTCATAAAAAATCCTAAGTTTATAGGGTATTCAATTATTTTTTCCACATTGGGCTCTAGTGATGTATTTTCAGGACTTTTGATGTCTTGTGTTATAAGCCTCACCTCCGTGTTGAAATTCTTAAATCCTCTTTAATGTGTAAGGATTCCTTGCAGCTTATATTTGTATGTATAAAAAGATAGGCCAAATCTCCATGGGAGAACATTCAAAATAGAAACAAATGTATCCCTACTTACTTTATGCATTAAACATTTTTCTCCAAATATTTCAGGAAAGAGAGTTTAAAAAAATTAATATCCTTAGTATTTTAAAATAATATTCTTTAGTTAGCTATTAATTTTTCATATTATGGCAATTTAACATCCTTGGGGGTCTGATATCTTTATAAATTCCCTTCTATCTTTCTCCTATGAAATTTTTTTACTATGAAATCCTATGAAATATTTTTTTTTCTGAACACAGATTAATTTAAACTCCATGATTTTAGTTTCAAAGTCCAAAAGTTTTAAGTTAACAAAAATCTCAACAAATCATGCTTACCTTTATTAGTTAAATTTGAATTAAAACAGATATGGTCATTCCATGTTTTTCAGAACAAACAAGAAAACCTAAGTTGCTTTAAAAGAGTCAGGACCATATGAGATCTGAGGTTGTTAAAAACGGGAAAATTTACATTAGTTATAAGGAAACCTGAATGTAAACATCTGGAGTTACTCACAGATTTGTAAAGAATGTTGATTTTGTACCTGGGCATGAGTAGTTTCACTTCTGTGACTCATTGTGGTCAATGTTGGCTCTAGGTCCTTTGCTCATAGATTATTGCACCTTAACGGCACCATTCACATGCCATGTCTAGTTGGCACCTCCATGCGCCACTGTTCATGGTTTTCTAGGACTCCTCCATCAATCTCCGAACATGTTCACATACTATTAAATCCATCTTCCTTATGAGAGTTTTCTCACTTTAGGACTCAAGAACATAATGGCCCAGAATTTCTCCCTTGCCATCTTTAAAATCAATAACCTTAAAACAATCTTATTGCTCCCTTCTGAATGTAGGGCCAAATCTGTATTCCAGCTGGAGTCAAACAGGCACATAATACACACCACCACACACACACACACACACACGAAAATTTCTAGCTACAGTTTCTCCTTGTGTGGTAACATGGGATTTCCATCATATAACTTCTAGACAGGGAAACCTGAAACCTTGACTGCTTATGTCTCATGTATCTTGAAAAACCATTAAAAGTATGTTTCTTTGCACAGCCCCAGGACATTGCAGATTTTCTGTCCTACTTGGAGTACCACCTTCAGTTTTATCATTCACATTTCAAAGTCAATTTGCTAAGGGAACATGGGATTCTTAAGTTTACAAAGAAAGAGCTGCATATTTAAAAGCCCCTAGAGTATCACAGATAAGACAATTCAAATTTATTTAAAGCTCATGCACACAAGATTTTATATAAGTAAATTAGGAGATTGGAGCAAGAGAGCTAAAATATCACATCTTCATCCTGCTTTGTCAATTTCTATTTCTTGCCCTCCTTTTGTTCCTTCATAGTATTTGTTACCACTCAAAATAATATGGATTTATTCATTTATTCATTTATTTTTGCACTAAAATGAAAACCTTACAAGAGTAAGGCTTTGGGGGGCTTCCCTGGTGGCGCAATGGTTGAGGGTCGGCCTGCCGATGCAGGGAACGCAGGTTCGTGCCCCAGTCTGGGAGGATCCCACGTGCCGCGGAGCGGCTGGGCCCATGAGCCGTGGCTGCTGAGCCTGTGCGTCCAGATCCTGTGCTCCGCAGCAGGAGAGGCCACAGCAGTGAGAGGCCCGCGTACCAAAAAAAAAAAAAAAGAGTAAGGCTTTACCTGTTTGTTCACTGCCGAATTTGGCTCTAGAATAGCACCTTGCACATTATATATGCTCAGGAAATATTAGTGAATGGACATAAAGAGAATAGAATCATAATTGCAAGAAGCTGGCTGATTTCCTTTTATAGTGTTGGTGGGATAGTATCACCAACATAATCTTCCTGTATAAAATGTAAATGGTAAATGAATACTAAATGTCACAAGAGACGTGGTTTGTGTTCACCAAAAGCAAATCCTTATTTGCTGCCTGGGAAGCAAAATAAAGTGACGCATAAAGGACTTAATTAAGTCAGAGGTATTTTGTACTATACTAAACAATGAAATGGTCACTGACATTTCTGAAGTCAGCTGTGAAAATCAGAAGCAGGAGTGTAGAGCTCTTCCATACTATGAGCTAATGCTTTATGATTGCATTGTGATGGAAAAAGCATCAGACTCAATGTTCTATCTCAATTAATGGGTAAGTACTCAGTAGATGTTAGAACTTAATATTATCATTAACATTTTTTTATTATTAGTTACACAATGTATATACAGTTGACCCTTGAACAACATAAGTTTGAACTGCACAGGTCAACTTATGAACAGATTTTTTTCAACAGTAAATATTACAATACTACACTGTCCCGGGTTGATTGAATCCACATCTGTGAAACCACAGATATGGGAGGAGCCAGGTATATGAAGAAACCATGTGTATGGAGGCCAACCATAAATTATAGGCAGATTTTCAGTGTCATAGAGGGTAAGCACCTCTAACCCCTCCTGTTGTTCAAGGGTCAAGTGTATATGTATATCTTTACATATTACTATGTATAATGATTAAGGGGGCCAGTTGGATTTGGTTTCAAATCCTAGCTCTTGCCACATAACAACTGGTGACCACGGGCAAGATACTTAATCTCTCTGAACCTAGTATCCTCATCTATTTCCCTGAATTGCTGTCAGTACTAAGAGGCACAATATATCAAGGTGCTTTACCCATGTCTGGCAGGAAAGTGATAATTATGATGATAATGGCAATGTCGATTCATACAAATTAAAGTCATGTCAGTGTAACAGACTCAAATGTCAGCATGCTAAGGAAAATTATCTTTCCTTAGGAAGGTGGAAACATAATTTGTGAGAAAGACCTTAAGAAGACTTACATTTCCTTCTAATTCCTTGATATTATAATTCTGTAAAAGTAGATTGTGTGATTCTGTCACTTAGAATTATTGCAGCTGAAAGAATAAGAAACAAAATAGAGAATATATATGCACTGTTTTATGAATAAAACACACAAACATCTAAAAGATCTTTAAAGATAAAAAATAGTTTAACAATAACTCAAAGTTGGTATTTTCGAAAAGATCTCAACATAAAAATACTTTGCCTCTAGGCCTCAAAAAGTATATTTAGCTATCCCTCCATTTGGAGTGCATTTTAAGGCTTAAACATAGACTGATGAGTTTACTTATAATGGTCCTTGTTTTCTCCTTGTTCTCTGGACACTGATTTTACTCCTCTGACTGGTGAAATTTTATTGCATATTTTCAGAACCCATAAACACACATATGCTTCCATATTGATTATATTTTTAGTCAGGCAATATATTACTTTAAATAGTCACTGGTATATATCACAATTTCATCAGATACTGTTTCTAGTAATAACAAAATACATATACAGCTACATTACTAGCCCTGTCTATGAAGCAGTCTAACCAAAAGGGTTTTATATATATATATATATATATATATATATATATATATATATATATATATATATATATATATATACACACATTCTCAAGGATTAAACAAGACTTCTCAGTGCCTATCTGGACCGGTGACCATCAAGTGAGGAACAGTTTTGAAATAAGCAAATTTTCCCTTTGCTATTCTTCACTTTGCATTCTGTATCCTTCTCAATTCCTCATCTCCAGTATGAAAAATTGCACCAGGCCTCTTATTTACCAAAGACAAATTCCCAGTATAAGTCTTTCCACAGCACTGCCTTCTCTGAAGAGTACCCAGGCTACGGGGTCTCCGTGGGCCACACATGGGCCCTGTGTCCCTTGTCCTTACAATATGATTGCTATCCAACTATAGATTACTTTAATCCAGCACTGTTGTTTATATCAGAGATTGGCAATCTATGGCCTAAGAGCCAAATCTAGACCACCATGTTTTATGCAAGTAAAGTATCTTTGGAATGTAGCCACATCCGTTCATTCATGCATTGTCTATGGTCTCTTTCATACTATAGTGGCAGAGTAAGTAGGCACCACAGAGACCACATAACCCACAGAAGATAAAATATTTGCAATTCTGCCCTTTACAGAAAGCTTGCTTACCCTAGACCACTACCATATTTGACTCACTCAGACTCACTCTGATTTTAGTTTTGTTTTGTGTCTCCAAGTCTGTCTCAAGATCTAGTTCTGATCAGCTCAGCTTTGGAACTCTTACCCCATCTTCTCTGGCTTCTTTTCTGTCCCTGGGATGTGTCCTCTGAGACATCTCCTGACCCTTCTACAACCCACCTGGCTTTTTGCTTCAACTGCAATGCAATGCACACCCATTAGACCATGAGAACTTCCACCCATTTGAATGTCATCCAAGCCTGACCCAGTCTGGCTTCTACTCCTCAACTTTGACCCACAAAGCTTATTTCTTTTGGATTCACCTGTTCTCTCAAATATGGCCTCTGACAGATATACTGAATGTTAATGCATTAGGTCTCTAAATTAACATATACAAATATAGAAAAACATTGTCTTGCCTAACCTTCCCTCAACATAGAGAATTTTTGTTCTTCGAAACAATGGCCAGGTTTCAAGAAGTTGGTTTACTTTTCCAAAGAAGAAATAGCAGATTAAATCTCTTTAACTTGTAGAATTCCTCTAATAAGAGTAAATTTAGAGGTAGTCAGGGAATTTTGGCTAAAAAGAAGCTGTCTTTTTCCAAGTTTACCTGTGGCTCCTTCATTCTTCATGGTGTTCAAGCTACTGCCATATTTCCACAAATCACTGTGTTTTTATATCAGAGAGAAATATGTTGAGGTTTATAAGTGGGAAACTGTTATTCATAGAGTCATTCATTTTGGTTAGGTTTGAGTTCTGTTCTTAACTAAAAAAATATCCGTTTGGGTTAAAGTCACATTAGTTTACTTTGTATATTATTGCCTGTAGTAAAAGACAATATGCTTGTATTTCATAAGTCTCTGGGAGCTTTATAGAAACTACCTTGCATTGCTTGGTGGGGGTTCTGAACTCAGCAAATTTTTTTTTTTAAAAGGATAAGTTTTTGAAGTGAAAAAATCCAGGAGTCTTACTTAGGCTAATAAATGATTATCATGACTTACAAATACAATGCTGATGAATGAATTTTCTAAGAGTCATTCCTGTATCCCTCTCTTTAGACATGACATTTAGTCCCAGATAACAATTTACTTAAAAGTTTCACCAAAAACTTAGAGGAACAAAAGACAGAGCATAAAAGGGCTTTCATTTTTGAATTTATCTTTTTTACGAGTTATCACCAGTTTATACAATAGCTACTCTGTTTGCCTACAGAGTCGCTAACAGTATCTCATTCATTATTTATAAAAGCACATTAGGATCCTTTGAGTGAGGAAGATGCTACAGAGAACCAGTTCTCCTCTTCTTGTTGTGTTAATCCTGGATTAAAATTAATGAATTTTATAGCAGAAAGAAAATGAAATAATACATAAAGCATATTAGGCAAATACAATGGAATTCAGAAAATTAATTTTTAATACATTTCACTTTGTAACTTCTTGGTTGAGTCTGATGTGATGTCCACTTTTATTCTGATATTTCTATAGACCTTGTGGTAAAATATTATTACAGTATATGGTCTATCTTCACTAACCTAGCAATGGTGAAGCTGTCCAGAAATGAAATATGGATTTAACCACAACAATGAATCTGCCTCAAGCCATCATGTGTACACTTTATTCCTATAATATCCATGTTCTGCACTTTCCCACCTGAAAATTTCATGTTCAAGTTATTAGGATAGGAAGTTATTTTACAGCTTTAGACCCATGACAAAAGAAACAAAATCTAAGCCCACAAAGCCTTGCTTGAATAAGCATTTGAAGCAAATATTGTTAAATATAAATAAGGGAGAAAGCATAGGCAAAAACCAAAATAAGAGATTTCACCGAGCATGTGATTTCCATAGTACTTTTTATGGGAAACATGTACTGTTTGTATGGCTTAGGGTAAAATGGATTTGCCACTTTAGACATCATTTCTTGTCATCTGTAATGTGAGGGATGGATGAGAAGAGGGATGTGATCAGAATATACAGCACTATTATGATAATTAGACAAAGATGTCCCTCTCTGGATAGATGCAAATCTTAAGAACCCATCTTGATTCAAATTAGAAGAAGTTATGTCTTATGCTAGGCTGACAGACCCTAGATCAGATTAAAAGACTTGGTCAACAGAGTGGAAATTTGATTTTATCCTTCACTCTCCTCTTTAGCTGGATACTCCTGTGCAATTAACAACCGCAGAAAAATGTATGGGGGGGGGAAACCTTCAAGATGGCAGAGCACTAAGACGTGGAGATCATCTTCCTCCCCACAAATACAACAGAAATACATCTACACGTGGAACAACTCCTACAGAACACCTACTGAGCTCTGGCAGAAGACCTCAGACTTCCCAAAAGGCAAGAAACTCCCCAAGTACCTGGGTAGGGCAAAAGAAAAAACAGAGACAAAAAATAGGGACAGGACCTGCCCCACGGGGAGAGAGCTGTGAAGGAGGAAACGTTTCCACACACTAGGAAGCCCCTTCACTGGCGGAGATGGGGGGTGGGCTTGGGGGAAGCTTTGGAGCCATGGAGGAGAGCTCAGCAACAGGGGTGCAGAGGATAAAGCGGAGAGATTCCTGCACAGAGTATCAGTGCTGACCTGCACTCACCAGCCTGAGAGTCTTGTCTGCTCACCCGGGGGGCGGTGGTGGGGATGGGGGGCCTGGGAGTTGAGGTTCAGGCTTTGGAGGTCAGATCCCAGGGAGAGGACTGGGATTGGCTGTGTGAACACAGACTGAAGAGGGCTAGTGCACCAGAGCTAGCCAGGAGGGAGTCTGGGAAAAAGTCTGGAACTGCCTAAGAGGCAAGAGAACATTGTTTCAGGGTGCACAAGGAGAGGGGATTCAGAGCACCGCCTAAATGAGCTCCAGAGACAGGCATGAGCCACCGCTACCGCTATCAGTGTGAACCAGAGACGGGCATGAGACGCTAAGGCTGCTGCTGCAGCCACCAAGAAGCCGGTGTGCAAGCACATGTCAGTATCCACACCTCCCCTCCCAAGAGACTGTGCAACCTGCCACTGCCAGGGCCCCGTGATACAGGGACAACTTCCCTGGGAGAACACACGGGGCGCCTCAGGTTGTTGCAACGTCACGCCGGCCTCTACCACCACAGGCTCACCCTGCATTCCGTACCCTTCCCTCCCCCCAGCCTGAGTGAGCCAGAGCCCCCTAATCAGCTGCTACTTTAACCCTGTCTTGTCTGAGCAAAGAACAGATGCCCTCTGGTGACCTACAGGCAGGCCCGAATCCAAATCTGAACCCCAGGAGCTGTGCAAACAAAGAAGAGAAAGGGAAATTTCTCCCAGCAGCCTCAGGAGCAGCAGATTAAATCTCCACAATTAACTTGATGTACCCTGCATCTCTGGAAAACCCAAATAGACAACGAATCATCCCAAAATTGAGGCAGTGGACTTTGGGAGCACCTGTAGACTTGCGGTTTGCTTTCTGCATCTAATTTGTTTCTGGTTTTATGTTTATCTTAGTTTAGTATTTAGAGTCTATTATTGGTAGATTTGTTTATTGATGTGGTTGCTCTCTTCCTTTATATATATATATATATTTTTTTTTTCCTTTTTCTCTTTCTGTGAGTACGTATGTGTATGCTTCTTTTTATGAGTATGTAATATATAGCTTTGCTTTTACCATTTGTCTTAGGGTTCTATCTATCCTTTTTTTTTATTATTATTATAGGATTTAGTGCTTGTTCTAATTGGTGGGTTTGGTTTGGTTGGTATCTTCTTTCTTTCTTTTTAATACTTTTTAATTTTTTTTTTATTTTTTATTTTAATAACTTTATTTTATTTATTTATTTTCTTTCTTTCTTTTTCTCTCCCTTTTCTTCTGAGCCTTGTGACTGACAGGGTCTTGGTCCTCTGTCCGGGCGTCAGGCCTGTGACTCTGAGTGGGAGGGCCAAGTCAGGACATTGGTCCACCAGAGACCTCCTGACTCCACATAATATCAAACAGTGAAAGGTCTTCTAGAGATTTCCATCTCAATGCTAAGACCCAGCTCCACTCAACAAACAGCAAACTATAGTGCTGGACACCCTATGCCAAACAACTAGCAAGACAGGATCACAGCTCCACCCTTTAGCAGAGAGGCTGCCTAAAATAATAATAAGGTCACAGAAACCGAAAAACACAACACAGGACATGGTCCTGCCCACTAGAAAGACAAGACCGAGCCTCATCCACCAGAGCATCCACCAGTCCCCTCCACCAGGAAGCCTACACAACCCAGTGAACCAAACTTAGACACTGGGGGCAGACACCAAAAACAACATTAACTATGAACCTGCAGCCTGTGAAAATGAGACCCCCAGCACAATAAGTTAAGCAAAATGAGAAGACAGAGAGACACACAGCAGATGAAGAAGCAAGATAAAAACCCACCAGACCAAACAAGTGAAGAGGAAATAGGCAGTCTACCTGAAAAAATATTCAGAGTAATGATAGTAAAGATGATCAAAAATCTTGGAAATAGATTGGAGAAAATACAAGAAAAGTTTAAAAGGAGCTAGAAGACCTAAAGAACCAAAAAAAAAAACTATGATGAACAACACAATAAATGAAATTAAAAATTCTCTAGAAGGAATCAATCGCAGAATAACAGAGGCAGAAGAATGGATAAGTGACCTGGAAGATAAAATAGTGGAAATAACTACTACAGAGCAGAATAAAGAAAAAAGTATGAAAAGAATTGAGGACAGTCTTAGAGACCTCTGGGACAACATTAAATGCACCAACTTTTGAATTATAGGGTTCCCAGAAGAAGAAGAGAAAAAGAAAGGGATGGAGAAAATATTTGAAGAGATTATAGTTGAAAACATCCCTAATATGGAAAAGGAAATAGTTTATCTAGTCCAGGAAGTGCAGACATTCCCATAGAGGATAATTCCAAGGAGAAACAGGCCAAGACACATATTAATCAAACTATGAAAAATTAAATACAAAGAAAAAGTATTAAAAGCAGCAACAGAAAAATAACATACAACGGAATCCCCATAAGGTTAACAATTGATCTTTCAGCAGAAACTCTACAAGCCAAAATGGAGTGGCAGGACATATTTAAAGTAATGAAAGGGAAAAACCTACAACCAAGATTACTCTACACAACAAGGATCTCATTCAGATTCAACAAATTAAAACCTTTACAGACAACCAAAAGCTCAGAAAATTCAGCACCACAACACCAGCTTTACAGCAAATGCTAAAGGAACTTCTCTAGGCAGGAAACACAAGAGAAGGAAAAGACCTACAATAACAAACCCAAAACAATTAAGAAAATGGTAATGGGAACATACATACATAACTGCCTTAAATGTAAATGGAGTAAATTCTCCAACCAAAAGGCATAGATTGGCTGAATGGATACAAAAACAAGACCTGTATAAATGCTGTATACAAGAGACCAACTTCAGACCTAGGGACACATACAGAGTGAAAGTGAAGGGATGGAAAAAGTTATTCTGTGCAAATGGAAATCAAAAGAAAGCTGGCATAGCAATTCTCATATCAGGCAAAATAGACTTTAAAATAAAGACTATTACAAGAGACAAAAAAGGACACTACATAATGATCAAGAGATAAATCTAAGAAGAAGATATAACAATTGTAAATATTTATGCACCCAACATAGCAGCACCTCAATACATGAGACAAATGCTAACAGCCATAAAAGGGGAAATAGACAGTAATGCAGTCATGGTATAGGACTTTAACACCCCACTTTCACCAATGGACAGATTGTCCAAGATGAAAATAAATAAGTAAACAAAGATTCAAATGATACATTAAACAAGATGGACTTAACTGATATTTATAGGACATTCCATCCAAAAGGAACAGAATACACTTTGTTCTCAAGTGCTCATGGAACATTCTTGAGGATAGATCATATCTTGGGTCACAAATCAAGCCTTGGTAAATTTAAGAAACTGAAATCATATTAAGAATCTTTTCCAACCACAACTCTGCAAGACTAGATATCAATTAAAGGCAAAAATCTGTAAAAAATACAAACATATGGAGACTAAAAATACACTACTAAATAACCAAGAGATCAGTGAAGAAATCAAAAAATACCAAGAAACAAATGACAATGAAAACAGGACAACCCAAAACTTATGAGATGCAGCAAAATCAGTTCTAAGAGGGAAGGTTATAGCAAAACAATCCTAACTCAAGAAACAAGAAACATCTCAAATGAACAACTTAAACTTATACCTAAAGCAGTTAGAGAAAGAAGAACAAAAAAACTCCCAAAGTTAGCTGAAGGAAACAAATCATAAAGGTCAGATCAGAAATAAATGAATAAGAAATGAAAGAAACAACAGCAAAGGTCAATAAAACCAAAAGCTGGTTCTATGAGAAGATAAACAAAATTCATAAACCATTAGCCAGACTCATCAAGAAAAAAAGGAAGAAGACTCAAATCAATAGAATTAGAAATGAAAAAGGAGAAGTAACAACCGACACTGCAGAAATTCAAAGGATCATGAGAGCTTACTTCAAGCTACTATATACCAATAAAATGAACATCCTGGAAGAAATGGACAAATTCTTAGAAAAGCACAACCTTGTGAGACTGAACCAGGAAGAAATAGAAAATAAAAACAGACCAATCACAAGCACTGAGGTTGAGACTGTGATTTAAAATCTTCCAACAAACAAAACCCCAGGGGCTTCACTGGTGACGCAGTGGTTGAGAGTCCGCCTGCTGGTGCAGGGGACATGGGTTCGTGCCCTGGTCCGGGAAGATCCCACATGCCACGGAGTGGCTGGGCCTGTGAGCCATGGATGCTGAGCCTGCGCATCCTGAGCCAGTGCTCTGCAACAGGAGAGGCCACAACAGTGAGAGGCCCGTGTACCACAAAAAAAAAAAAAAAAAAAAAAAAAGGACTACACGGCTTCACAGGGGAATTCTAACAAACATTTAAAGAAGAGCTAACACCTATCCTTTGCAAACTCTTCCAAAATATAGCAGAGGGAGGAACACTCCCAAACTCATTCTACGAGGTAACCATCACCCTGATGCCAAAGCCAGACAAAGATTTCACAAAGAAAGAAAACTACAGGCCAATATCACTGATGAACATAGATGCAAACATCCTCAACAAAATACTAGCAAACAGAATCCAACAGCACATTAAAAAGATCATACACCATGATCAAGTGGGGTCTATCCCAGGAATGCAAGGATTCTTCACTATATTCAAATCAATCAATGTGATACACCATATTAACAAATTTAAGGATAAAAACCATATGATAATCTCAATAGATGCAGAAAAAGCTTTTGACAAAATTCAACACCGACTTATGATAAACACCCTCCAGAAAGTGGGCAGAGAGGGAACCTACCTCAACATAATAAAGACCATATATGACAAAACAACTGCCATCATTCTCAATAGTGAAAAACTGAAAGCATTTCTCCTAAGATCAGGAAAAGAAAAGATTGCCCACTCAACACTATTATTCAACATAGTTTTGGAAGTTTTAGCCATGGCAATCAGAGAAGAAAAATAAATAAAAGGAATCCAAATTGGAAAAGAATTAAAACTGTCACTGTTTGCAGATGACATGATACTATATATACAGAATCCTAATGATGCTACCAGAAAACTACTAGAGCTAATCAATGAATTTGGTAAAGTAGCAGATACAAAATTAATGCACAGAAATCTTACATTCCTATACACTAATGATGAAAAATCTGAAAGAGAAATTAAGGATACACTCCCATTTACCATTGCAAGAAAAATAATAAAATACCTAGGAATAAACCTACCTAAGGAGACAAAAGACCTATATGCAGAAAACTATAAGACACTGATGAAAGAAATTAAAGATGATACCAACAGATGGAGAGATATACCATGTTCCTGGATTAGAATAATCAATATTTTGAAAATTACTATACTACCCAAAGCAATCTACAGATTCAATGCAATTCCTATGAAACTACTACTGACATTTTTCACAGAACTAGATCACAAAATTTCACAATTTGTATGGAAACACAAAAGACACCAAATAGCCAAAGCAATCTTGAGAAAGAAAAACAGCTGGAGGAATCAGGCTCCCGGACTTCAGACTATACTACAAAGCTACAGTAATCAAGACAGTATGGAACTGGCATAAAAACAGAAATACAGATCAATGGAACAGGATAGAAAGCCCAGAGATAAACCCACACATATTTGGTCACCTTATTTTTGATAAAGGAGGCAAGAATATACAGTGGAGAAAAGACAGCCTCTTCAATAAGTGGTGCTGGGAAAACTGGGCAACTACATGTAAAAGAATGAAACTAGAACACTCCCTAACACCATACACAAAAATAAACTCAAAATGGATTTAAGACCTAAAAGTAAGGTCAGACACTATAAAACTCTTAGAGGAAAACATAGGCAGAACACTCTATGACATACATCACACCAAGATCCTTTTTGACCCACCTCCTAGAGAAATGGAAATAAAAACAAAAATAAACAAATGGGACCTAATGAAAAGCTTTTGCACAGCAAAGGAAACCATAAAGCTTTTGCACAGCAAAGGAAACCATAAACAAGACCAAAAGAAAACCCTCAGAATGGGAGAAAATATTTGCAAACGAAGCAACTGACAAAGGATTAATCTCCAAAATTTATAAGCAGCTCATTCAGATCAATATCAAAAAAACAAACAAGCCAATCCCAAAATGGGCAGAATACCTAAATAGACATTTCTCCAAAGATATACAGATCACTAACAAACACATGAAAGGATGCTCAACATCACTAATCATTAGAGAACTGCAAATCAAAACTTCAGTGAGGTATCACCTCACACCAGTCAGAATAGCCATCATCAAAATATGTACAAACAAGGCTTCCCTGGTGGCGCAGTGGTTGAGAGTCTGCCTGCCGATGCAGGGGACATGGATTCATAACATGGTCTGGGAAGATCCCACATACCACAGAGCAGCTGGACCTGTGAGCCATGGCCGCTGAGCCTGCGCGTCCAGAGCCTGTGCTCCACAACGGGAGAGGCCACAAAAGTGAGAGGCCCGTGTACCGGAAAAAAAAAAAAAAAAAAAATCTACAAACAATAAATGCTGGAGAGGGTGTGGAGAAAAGGGAACCCTCTTGCACTGTTGGTGGGAATGTAAGTTGATCCTGCCACTATGGAGAACAGTATGGAGGTTCCTTAAAAATTTAAAATTAGAACTACCATACGACCCAGCAATCCCAGTACTGGGCATGTACCCTGAGAAAACCATAACTGAAAAAGAGTCATGTACTACAATGTTCATTGCAGCTCTATTTACAATGTCCAGAACATGGAAGCAACCTACATGTCCATCGACAGGTGAAAGGATAAAGATGGGGCACCTCACCGAGTAGTGAGGTGGATGGACCTAGAGTCTGTCATACAGGGTGAAGTCAGAAAGAGAAAAACAAATACCATATGCTAACACATATATATGGAGTCTAAATATATATATATATATATACTGAAGAACCTAGGGGCAGGATAGGAATAAAGATGCAGACACAGAGAATGGACTTGAGAACACGGGGAGAGGGAAGGGTAAGCTGGGACAAAGTGAGAGAGTGGCATGGTTTATATATACTACCAGATGTAAAATAGGTAGCTAGTGGGAAGCAGCCATAGCACAGGAAGATCATCTCAGTGCTTTTTGACCACCTAGAGGGGTGAGATAGGGCTGGTGGGAGGGAGACGCAAGAGGGAGGAGATATGAGGATATATGTATATTTATGGCTGATTCACTTCATTATAAAGCAGAAACTAACACACCATTTTAGAGCAATTATACTCCATAAAAGATGTTAAAAAAAAAATAAAGAAACATGTATGGTAACCCCGGATATGAGTTAGAGAAGTAGACAACCTCTAATTTCTTCATCTCTCCTGCCTTCCACTCTCTCTATGACCATAATACAGAAGCATAGTGTTCAGAACAAGAAACTATGACATACCAGGCATAGAAAACTGCTTAGATACATTGACAACTTACAGTATGTATCTCTACATGGTATAACATAACTACAATTTTGATGATCACCAAACCATTCCGTGTAAAGGAATGGATAGAGACTGGAAATTTTTGCATGACAAAGGAATGGCTAACAGAGGAAACAAGACAAGAAGGTGCATGTTTTTTTCTGCATGCAAATAACAACACGGCCGATTTTACTGTAACATAAGAAAAACTTTTAACAGAACTATTCAAGCGTGGATTAAGTTAATTTCAGAAATAGCAAGCTGCAAATGATTAGAAGTGTTCAAAGTAATATTGAATGGTCACTGGTTTTGATATTTTAAAAGGAATCTATGTACTCAAAAAGGAGATCAATGTTTGTGCAAATGCTATTTAACATTATGATAAACACAAGAGTTTTAAGAGATAAAAATTCTACTCCACATTTTTTGAAACCTGCCATATTGCAAATTCTGTACCATCTGCTAGGAAAATGCAGATAAATAAGAACTATCTTTTTTTCTCAAGCTACAACAAAACGTGAAAATAAATATACACAATTAAATATACTATCAATATAAGCAACACTGTAAGTTTTTTTAATGATAAATCAAAGAAGGCTTCTTGAAGTAGGTAACATTTTATTGAATCCTAAGGGAAAACTGGGCCAGAAATCACTAAAATTTTCATAATGAGAAAGAAGTGATTGCCTGACAAAGCCAAATAGTTTTCTAGATGGAGTCTACAATTTTATATTTACCTTAACAAGTTCACTATTTTCCAGTGACAAGTGAAAAAAAGTATTCACTATCTTACCCAATTAACTTTTATAGAACACCCTAAACAAGAATAGAGAATATAAATAATTTTCTAGTGCACCCTGGGCCATAAAGAAAACCTTAATACATTTAAAAGTATTCAAGTCACTAAAAGTTTGTCCTCTGGATACAAAGGAATAATTTAGAAATCAAAAATAGAATGAACTGTGATAAATTTCCAAATATTTGCAAATTAAATAGCATATTTTAAATAATCATGTTCAAAGAAAAAGTGAAAATGATATTAAAAATTATTTTTGTCAGAATGAAAATGAAAACACTATCAAAATTTGTAGGACACCGCTAAAGTGGTACTTAAAGGAAATTTTATATCACTAAATTCTTAGAAAAGAAGAATAGTATCAAATCAATGATCTCAGGTTTTACCTTAAGAAACTAGAGAAAGAAGAGCAAATTAACATCAAAGTAAGTGGGAGAAAGGAAACAAAGATAATTGTGAAATTAATGAAATAATTGTTTTAAAAAAACAGAGATTAAATAATAGAGAAAATCGGTGGAACCAAAAGTAGATTCTTTTAGAAGATCAGTAAAACTGATAAACTCTAGCCAGACTGGTCAAGGAAAAAAAAAAAGAAAAAATGTTACAATATAAGGAATGTGAGAGGTGATGATACTACAGATTCTTCAGATATTAAAAGAATAAGGAAAATTAAAAAAAAATTATTGGGATATAGTTGATTCACAATGTTGTGTTAGTTTCAGGTGTACATAAAAGGGAATCTGTTATACATATACATATATCCACCACTCTCCTTTAGATTATTTTCCCATATAGGTCATTACAGAGTACTGAGTAGAATTCCCTGGGCTATACAGTAGGTTCTTATTAGTTATTTATTTTATATATAGTAGTGTGTATGTGTCAATCCCAATCTTCCAATTTATCCCCCCCCTTTACCCCTCAGTAACCATAAGTTTATTTTCTACATCTGTAACTCTATTTCTGTTTTGCAGATAAGTTTGTTTGTAGCCGTTTTTAGATTCCACATATAAGCAATATCATATGATATTTGTCTTTCTCTGACTTGCTTCACTCAATATGACAATCTCCATGTCCATCTATGTTGCTGCAAATGGCATTATTTTGTTCTTTTTTTGGCTGAGTAATATTCCATTGTATGTATGTACCACATCCTCTTTTTAAAAAATATTTATATATTTATCTTTTGGCTGCATTTGGTCTTCGTTGCTGCGCAAGGGCTTTCTCTAGTTGTGGCGAGTGGGGGCCACTCTTTATTGTGGTGCATGGGCTTCTCACTGTGGTGGCTTCTTTTGTTGGGGAGCACAGGCTCTAGGTGTGCAGGCTTCAGTAGTTGTGGCACACAGGCTCAGTAGTTGTGGTGCATGGGCTTAGTTGCTCCAAGACATGTAGGATCTTCCCGGACCAGGACTCAAACCTGTAGTCCCTGCATTGGCAGGTGGATTCTTAACCACTGTGCCACCAGGGAAGCACCACATATTCTTTGTTCATTCCTCTGTTGATAGACATTTAGTTTGTTTCCATGTCTTGGCTATTGTAAATAGTGCTGCAATGAACATTGGTGTGCATATATCTTTTTGAATTATGGTTTTCTCTGGATATATGCCCAAGAGTGGGATTGCTGGATCATATGGTAGCTCTATTTTTAGTGTTTTAAGGAACTTCCGTACTGTTCTCCATAGTGGCTGCACCAGTTTTCATTCCCACCAAGGGTGTAGGAGGATTCCCTTTTCTCCACACCCTCTCCAGCATTTATTGTCTGTAGATTTTTTGACGGCGGTCATTCTGACCGGTGAGAGGTGATACCTCATTATAGTTTTCATTTGCATTTCTCTAATAATTAGTGATGTTGAGCAACTTTTCTTGTGCTTTTTTAACCATGTGTATGTTTTCCTTGGAGAAATGTCTATTTAGATCTTCTGCCCATTTTTTGATTGGGTTGTTTGTTTTTTTGATATTTAGCTGCACGAGCTATTTGTGTATTTGGAAATTAATCCCTTGTCAGTTGCTCTGTTTGCAAATATTTTCTCCCATTCTGAGGATTGTCTTAATAAGGAAATACTCTGAACAAATTTATTTTACCTTTTATGAAATTATCTAATCCTTGAAAGACAAACTACTAAAGCACACTTGAGAAGAAAGAGATAGGCTGAATAGTCCTATATCTCTTAAAGAAATTGAATTAGGAGTTAAACATCTTCCCGTATAGTCTACAATTTAATATTTACTTTGGTAAATTGACTGTTGTCCAGGGGTCTGAACTTGAGATTTACAAATTAATAAAAATAGATCTGATCACACTGTCCAAATGTGGAGAATGCCAATCTACATTAAACAATTTCTTTTGAGGCAGAATCTTGAGTCACCTTTTCCAAAATAAACTATAAAAGAAGTCATATTGATAGATTTCTTGGTGAGTATAAAATTAGAAAAGTTACTTAAAAGAATTCAAATGATGCCTTCTTCTCCACAAGAGTGCAACAGCTGACAGGAAGGTGAAAAACATCAAGTCACCCTAGGAAACTAGCTTCTCCTCAGGAAGATAATTCGCTGAGCATTCAAAACATTTGTGTTTGTAAGCCTTTTATTCTATACTTCCAAGGTTTATAAATATCTCTTCTGGTAATTATATTCTTTCTTTAGATATATTTGTATTTTATCAGGTTAGGACAAATTTTTCAATCTCTGCACCAATGAAATTTTCGGCTGGATATTTATTTGCTATGGGGGTTGCCAAGTGCATTTTACGACATGTACCAATATCTCTGGCCTCTACCTATGAGAATAACTCTGTCAAGTTGTGAGAAACAAAAATGTCTATAGACATTGCTAAATGACACTTTGGTAGCAAAACTGCTTCCTTTTGGGAATCACTAATTAGGGTTAAGTACTGCTGCCCTTGGAATTGTTCTATACCTTTAAGATAGGCCTTTATAGCTTTCTTTATTATCATGTGTTGTGTTGATTTCAGAGTTCAAATCTCTGAGAACAATATTTTTAAAATTTTCTTATCCTTGTCCTCCATGTTTCAAAAATAAGTAAGTATTTTGCTGTATAGTGAATAGTTATAAAGGGCATTTCAATCAGAGAGATCAAGGTGAGCAAAAGAATATGTATAGTTGCAGAAAATCCAGACCCCCCCAAAATTAGTGTGTTTAACAGTCTTAAAATCTCCTTGATTTAAATATTAACCTCTTTCATTCTGTACTAATAGCTAGCAATAATTAATATTGAAGTTTAGAACATGTCAAGAAGAACATGCTCATGTGATGCTTACAAACCCTAATGACATAAGTACCATTATTATTCCCATTATGTACATGACAAAACTTAAGTAACTTAGTCAAACACATGTAGTAAGCAGCAGAACTAGTTTACAAGCTCATCTTGTCTGCTTCTATAATCTGACTTGTAGACTTTGTGCTTTTACTGCTTGGGTAAACAAAGATAAATAACATAATTTATCAAGAAGCTCATAGTCTAAAAAATCTTCAATAATCCAGTTTTATTTTTGCATGTTATTTTATTCTTTTAGAATATCTAACCATTAAATTTTAACTTAAAGAAACGTTAATTACAAAATTGCTCTGTAGTTTATTCATTTCCTATGCCTTGACCATAGTATAACCTCTAAATATTCATGTCTTTGGAAATTTTCATTTCAAATACTTTGGTCCTGAAGTCAGTTGTACCCCCTCCTATATGTGAGAAGTAAAAGTAAACACTGCGGGGGGAAATACAGTGATGTGATTATGCCTATAGTTCAGGGAACAGATAGAATCAGCTGCCTCCAAGGAAGAGGCATTGCCTGGGAAAATTATTGACTTAGAAAATTATTCGCCAAAGCCTTAAAGGAATGTGTTAGGTATACTGGAAAGCAATAGCAGAATGTATAACTCTGTATGCAGATGGTTTTCTATTATTTTGTTATTGTTGTTAAAGATAAAGCATCTTTGTGTTTTTTTGTTTGTTTGTTTTGTTTTTTTTGCGGTACGCGGGCGTCTCACTGTTGTGGCCTCTCCCGTTGCGGAGCACAGGCTCCGGACGCGCAGGCTCAGCAGCCATGGCTCACGGGCCCAGCCGCTCCGCGGCATGTGGGATCTTCCCGGACCGGGGCACGAACCCGTGTCCCCTGCATCGGCAGGCGAACCCTCAACCACTGAGCCACCAGGGAAGCCCTGTGTTTTCTTTTGCATTATTTTGTGAGACAGGTGGGCTGAAATAGAAAAGCCTTTAAAAAAAAAAATCACATTGATGTGAACGTGTTTTCATCACCTTAAAATATCTGTTGTTTACAATTGAATCATACAATATAAACAAAGAAAGACATTCAACTGAAACAAGTAAGCTCAGGTCCCCTGTTCAATGAGAGAAAGACTATCTGATCACACAGTCAAAAGATTTTTTGATTCGCAGACTCCTCTCAAATGTTTGGATTTGCATCCTCAATTATGTGGGCTCACTAAGTATCAGCCTCTGTCATTTCATCCTCTATCGTACTTGATGACAGTCCTGTAAATAGAAAGTAATGATTTAAAGAAAAAGGTCATATTTGCTTAAAAACAAAAAGAAAGAAAGAAAAAGGATAGTATTCTTTGAAGAGAAACTTTCTATTTTACAAGGCTGCAGGTCCACAAAAACTCTGGCAGATTTTCTTTCAGACAAGGGCATGGAGGAATGTGACTAATATCAAAATTAAAGAGATGTGTGTGTGTGTGTGTGTGTGTGTGTGTGTGTGTGTGTGTGTGTATGTTTTATACCTTTCCTCCAAAAATGTTTGAAGAGCCTACCAAAGGAATTCTATCAGATTTGATGGCCACAGACAAGTACAAATACTCTTGTCCACAGAATCCTTTGGAGAAGACAGAACCTCTTTACTTCACTGCTGCCGCTGTAATAATTTTCATTTAATTAGCATTTAAAACTTTTCCCTTATCTCAGAGTAATATTAGTAATAGCTAAAAAAGAGGCCAAGTTAAGACTCTTTCCCAAGATTCTCTAGTGTTTAATATGTAAAACCCACGTGAAATATTCATTTAAAATACAGGTTCTTGAGTCTCATCTCAGAGGATTTGAGTAAGTAGGTCCAGGATAAGGTCCAAGAGTCTGCATTTTATAAGCTACTCAGTTGATGAGTTGGTCCCAGAACACAGTTTGAAAAACATTTGTGGAGAGAGCCCAGCAATATGATATAAGATGTAAAAACTTTCAGTCATTGAGGAAGTAATTATTCCTTAGGTCATAATGAAAGAAAAACATTTAATATTTCTAAAAATAAATTTCAAATAAAAGAGAACTTATTCTGAAGGCCTTTAGGTCTAGAAAATCCTACTGAGGCTCGTGTGAGACCTAGAATCTCCTCTGCAGCAACATTCAAGAAAACTTCAGCCACCAGATGGGGGACTCAACCAACAGATCAAAGACAAGTGTCATCATGAAATCATAATACATCCAGTAGTAAGTTATCATCTTTTGTAAAAAACATAGGAAGAGCAATCAAGGCAGTCAGAACACAACCTTGATTTTAACATCCCCAGTCTGAACTTCTTGCTTCTCCCACATCCCTTCAATAACAACAAAGGCCTCAGAAATCATCTGAATGAAAATGATAGAGTACAGATTTACTATCCACTTTCTTTTCAATGCAAACCATTTTTGAGTCCGTCATCTTAGCTCTTGTCTTGCTGGTTTTGAGACTTGTCTAAAACGATCTGAGGAAAATAAGGTATATTGCACTGTTTGTATAAGTGGAGTTGGTACATGTATTTTTTAATGGGTTATGTTTGTGACAAGAGCTTTCCTTTACCATGTGATGATTTTAAGACATTTCCTTAACTGACAGACAAGTAGTTCCAGTGCAATCAGCTATTTAAAAGAACACAGGAGGATGGTATACTTCTGCAACAGGTCTTATACAAAACCTCCCAAAGCACTCTATAACAGCCTAATATATATTATCCCTGAAGGAAATTGTGAGGTTAAAGAAGCAGCATTGCATAGTGGTTAAGGGCATAGATTCTACGACTGAGCTGTTGAATGGAATTCTTGTCACTAGATGTGTCCCTGGTCAAATCACTTAACTTCCATGTGGAGCATAACAGTAGTATTTATTTTTTGGATTGTTAGGAGGATTACATGAACTAATACATGTTAAAGTTTTAAAACACTGGCTGGCACATGGCAAGCACTGTTTTATTTATTTAGTAGCACTTAAATAGTGCTATATGTACCATAGATGAAGAAAAATAGGAGATGGCTAGGGGAAAATGATAATATGTTAAATATAACTAAACATATTAAACATTTTTATCTACCAAACACAATGATTATATCATAGCAAATTCCAAATGGAAAAAGAGAAGAGAAATGTTTCAGTATTTAGAGTGTCTAACTCCAAATAACTAGTATTTGGGCTGAGACAAAATGCATGAATAATATCAAGATGAATTCAAAATTTAAATATTTAATCAGGCATTTAAGATATTGAGAGAAAGGAATCTAATGGGGCTTAAATAAAGACAAAAGGAATAGCTTTAAGTGACCAGCTAACAGAACAGAGCAACTATCTCTAGCACACATTTTGTGCAGTGCCCGCTGTTCTCTGAGTCAGCCTCAGACCCTTATCAAACGGCATGTAACAGGCCCAATGTCAAATAGTACATGGCACCTTTTCCTGAGGCAACACACTGACAAGCTCCGTGTCAGTTTACTACAGTCTAGGGGAGTAATGAGAAAGGGGATACTTATCAAAGAGTAATCAGCCTCAATGAGGTCAAGAGGCAGGTAAGAATGAATAGGAAAGGAGGCAAATGTCACTTCCCACCCTCAACAGAATGCATTTAAATGGTTTTCCTTATGGATATTTCTAACTAGGGATCTGGGAGAGGTTGAATAAGACAGGAGTCTCTCCCTGTGTTTGATATAAGAGTACAGATGGTTCATTTGTAGAGATGAGAAAAAGACCACAGCGCACCATTTCATCAAGTTCAGTTGACTTCACTCCTGAATCTGCAAAATTTCGGTTGAGACCTTGTGAGACACAAGTTTCTTGTGAGATTTCTGTGCTTTCAGATTCCATTCAAGTGGAAAATGAACAGGCTCGCTCTCAGCAGCACACTGCTTCTACTCAGGGTAAATCAAGGCCATCTGGGGGTGAGGTTCCACGAACCCGGAGTCCCAGCATACTTTCTCCAATTTTATACATTGTAAGTTCCAAGGAAAATCTGCCTCCCCAATAATGAAGCTCTTGCTCCCTTTATTTTGCTAGCAATACCTTCATATCCCTTGTTCTACATTGACACCCATCATTAATCCCCTCTGTTCTTGAAGAAACATTTACTGTGGAGTGACCGAGAAAGAAGGGCGGCACATGTAAGAGAAATAGAAAGAGCACAGGTATCACAAGGAGCAAAATTTCTGGGTTAAAGGATTGGAACAAATGATGCTGGATGTGGTAAAAGCACTACCCTGAAACAGTATTCAGTGTGAGGTACATAAAAGAAACACTTCTCTTTGAACAATGATTGTAATATGCATCTTCTTTCCTTTCCTTTCCTCATCAACACTTATTTCCTCAAAAATTGCTGTTGCAACATAACCGCTAAATTTTCTCACATTTTCTTCCTTCACCTTCCTTCACCTTCAGGGTTTCAAAGGACACTGTAGCTGCAAGATCTGTCTAGTCACTTAACCTCCTATCACAGAGCGTCCGTTTGTAATGACGCACATGAAACACACACATTGGAACAGTAGCGCTGGTTCCTTTTTGAAGAATATTGCAAACACTACTAAGTGTAAATAGCTTTGAGCTAGTGACAAATAATTGTATCTTATATGCACATAAAAGGGCCCCCACGGTGCGGTGACTTAGATGGAAGTGAAAAGAGAAAAGAAGCTGAAGGAAAAGGAAACAGGAATGTTCAAGAATATGGAGAAAAGATACCTGTTAGGCAAGTGAGCTTCCCATGTCAAGCCCATGAATAATCTGAACATTTTCATGTCCAGGGATTTCTATTTGAAAGCCCATTCTGGGTTCCATTTTTAGTCAGTGCCTACAGTAAAAACAAGACCTTGAATAAAATCACACTTTCTTTTATTAGATAAACCAATTTGGAGTAAGAACAGCATCTGGCCATTCATGTTGTTTTAACAGAAGAGCTCATACTATGTATCTTTAGGTATGGAACTGAATTATGTTTGTGAAGTGGTGTTAATGAAATGAATCACTTTTTCTAAGATTAAACAATTTAATGAAGTAGGTTTAACTAGATTGGTGTTTGGTATGACCAGACCTTAGGAAAATAATGCTGGCTAATTTAGAGTTACACGTTACTTGCAAGGGGCTTTTTGTAAGATTCACTTTGGGGAATGTTTATTTAGGGAGAATATAGGCATCACATTTCACTTTTCCAAGTCTTAAATCTATTTTTCGAAAAAAAAAAATTATGAAAAGCTATGTCCAGAAACTGGGCATCAGGGAATGTTTCTGTTCAAGTTTTAATGCACATATAGAGAGAGCCAGGTTACTGAAATTGTTACATACACAATTCAACCAACTCTGCAGGTGCAAAGAAATATTGTTTAATGTGCATTTTACCAGGACTGCATCTTGCAATACATAGAGGTAAAACCATAAAGTGTTGCTTCTCCTATTTATTATTAACAAGGTTTTAGGAAGAGAACAGGACATCAGAGGGTTGAGGAAGTCATTAATTGTAGGTGTAAAGAATGGTGGGTGGGGTAGTTAAAGATATGTGAGAGGTTTGGTTTTGTTTGTCAGTTTTTTAAGAATAATTAAATTTATTTTTAACCCATTGCATTATAAAGCTTTGCCACAGCAGACTATCATAGAAGCCAAAATATATATTGAATCAAGTAAATATTTTTTCCCATTGGACAAATAATATATAATGGATTTTTCTGAAGAAAAATTGAACTTTTCTCAGCACATTTGATATGTGACTTTTAATAAACAATATAAAAATGTTTAACTAGAGTTACCTGACCCATTCTTGTATTTAAATGGATTGTTACAAAAATTATACACTAATATTTTTATGGCAATAAGCCAGAAGAAAATTATTTGGAACTGGAACCAGCACCGCACATTGAAGAGGTGTTGATTTCTTGATAAAAGTAGGACTTGCATGCTGTAAAAGTCATTTTTTTTTCTTTTTTTCAGAGGCCAGATGGTGTTATATTTATGTTGTTCCTTTAACACTGTGATTAAACATTTTTATTTGTGCTATCTCTAGCTGTTAATCAACATCTGGGTAAAATGTTAGAATCACTTTTCATCCTTCTTAAGTGCATTTGTTACTACTCAGCAGCTGGGGTAAGAGTCACAGGAAGGAAGTGGTCGCAGCCTCCTGCGTGACATGGCGGGTCTACAGAGGAAGGGAGGGAGGCGTGCTCCAGGCAGAGTCTCTTTGTTCTAAACTCTCTTTGACGCATTTGACCTAAATATGGTCAATTTCACAGCAAGTTCTGAAGACTGATTTAAAAGCAATTACTCTTAAAAATTAAGATAAGGTAAGAATACCTTGAATACTTTAAAATGGCTAGTGATTTTAATTGCTCAGAGTTTAATTATGACTCAGCAGCATGTGTGTTGCCTTTTTTCTTTTCCAGTGACAGGAAACAAGACCAGGATATAAGAGAGCAGTTAAGAGACTGCAATCACCAATGCAGAACAAAACTGCAGTCAAGAGTCCTGTTTACCTCTAGACTCTGACTCACTGATGACCAGTAGACAACTGCCTTGTTCTCTTTGCTTAATGTTTCATACATGAAAATAATAGCCTTGGTATAAGAAACGATACCTCTCAAGTGAGTTGTGAGTGTCTTTAATTAATGCTCAAAGGGGACTTTAATATATTTAGAAGCTAGCTGTTGTAAAAATGCAAGGTAATATGGCCAGGCTGAATTCTACAATTCTACAATTCTAATTTAATTTTTGCAGTTTCCTTCAGTGTCCTTTGCTAACACTAACTGATAAATCTATAAGATATCCTTTTATACTTGGGCTGATCCTAGAGGGAACTAAAATGAGCAAATGACTCCCTTAGCGTACAATGTTCAACCATGTGGTGTAATTTCCTACTTCCAGCTCTCCAGAGTGCCTTTCACAGTACCCAAAGAAATAATTCCTTTAAATTGTTCCTCAGTGGCCTAGAAAAGTGAAATCACATAGATAGGGTAGAGCCTCTGTAAACTTATCATTTATAGCAGCAGATCTAGATTTCCAAAGTTGAAACTTGAAGTTGTGGTTAAATCAACATAGGCACTGAAGAAACATTCTCATTTCTGAAGATGCCTTTCAGTGTCACTGCTGTTTTCTACCTGTAACAGGACTTGGTAAGAGTTCAAGTCTCCTGAAGAAGAGAGGAATTAACTATTATTTGCCCAGTGGCCACAAAGGAATGCCTGAGTAGGCTCACATTATCAACCCTCCTTGAGAGGGACAAGAAAATCAGGGCAGGGCCTGAAGGTTAAATGGTCAAGTAACTCTTACACATACAACCAAACGGCTTAGCCTATGGTGGTTTGACGCACACATCTTAAAATCAAAGGAAGTGTTTTTCCTTTAAAAAACTATTTTATGAAAATAACAAGTGAAGATCTTTTCCTGCCACTTACCTTTTCAGCCTGAATTGTGACATATTTTCTCCCATGGAAGTTAAATTTTAGACAAAATAAGATAAATTATACTTTTCAAGGAGGTCCCAAAACAGAATCCAACATCCCAAATTATTTGTAAGTTCACAAAATATTTCTCCTCTTTCCTAATACCAAAAGTAAGAAACATTAATAATCTCAAGAATTATGTTATCCACATAAGCACACTAATTCTGTTAAGGTGTCAACTAATTCCTCTTGGTTGTGGATGGACCTGTGCTAGTATAAATGAGGATTGTAACTGATATTCCATTTATAGCAGTATTCTACTTAAAAACTAAAACATCCCAGCAGCTAGGTCCCCAATGAACATTATCAGTTACACAGTACTAGATAAATTCATGCCAACTTATTTATACAACAGTGTTTGTTGAGTCAACAGGCCAAAACCTTGGTGCAGTTGTAGTACAAACTTACCCCGTATCTGTTCTGTCACAAACTAGAAGATTTACATATAGTTCCGATTAACACACATTGTTCTGAATTGCTGCCACACTGATATTGGATCTTTGGGGTAGAAAGAGTTGAAGAAACAGAGTTGGAGAGTCATTTGTGACTTGAGTGGCAAAGCATAGCACTAAGTCAAAACATCTAGAACTGTATGCAACCCAATCTGAACAAGGAAAGTTTTCTCTAAAGCTGTAGCAAATTGAAAGGCATGATGCTAGAAAGTGTTTAGTGAGGAGTCAGCTTAACAATGACTATACTTTCACAGACAGATCTAGGACAACTTGCCACCATCATTATAAGACTAGTTTAACGTTCACTTCTTTACGAGAACTAAATACAAACACACCACTTCCTCCCATTTAATTTGTCCTACGATGGTGGCAGTGATTGGACTCTTTTTCTGTCGTTCAAGTGTTGTTTATGAAATGACCCTGCTGTTGAATTCCAACAATTCTTTGCTTTAATCTTCTTTGCTTATTTAATCCAATACAACTGACAAGAGTAATAGATTATTTGTAACACATTAGAAAATAAGTTTTTTTAAATTTTAGTTTACATTTCTTATTTGATTATCTTCATTGTTTAAGAAAGACAATAAATTGTGACCCTACTAACCAGAAGAAACACCTCAATGAAAAATCTAGTCAAAATTAAAGAGCTTTGCTCTGTATGATCATTATTCTTGAAACTTAAAAGCTTAGAGGGAAGGAAGTGTTACAAATAAAAATTAGGTTTTATTTGTTTGGTTGTTTGTTATTTGATATTGTCACACACTGGGACCTTTTAGGCATGCAGTTAGAGTTAGCCTGAATACAAGGGAGCAGAATTTGCTTTATTCACCAGCCCCTCCCAAGTACCTGTTAACTCTTCTGGAATTGCTCTCCCTACCTCTTTATTTATTTTTTTTATTTATTTTCTTTTTTACGGTATGCGGGTCTCTCACTGTTGTGGCCTCTCCCGTTGCGGAGCACAGGCTCCGGATGCACAGGCTCAGCGGTCGTGGCTCACGGGCCCAGCATCTCCGCGGCATGTGGGATCTTCCCGGACTTGGGCACAAACACGTGTTCCCTGCATCGGCAGGTGGACTCTCAACCACTGCGCCACCAGGGAAGCCCCCTACCTCTTTAATTTGTATGCAGAGATTCATTCCTCCTTCCCAGCTCATGACATCTAGTAGAGAGACCAATCAACATTTTGCTCTAGAATACAGAATGTGTGTCAGGCCCAAGTCAATCAGGTTATTGCATTCTACTAATCACAGTGAATGGTCTAAGAATAACATATAATCTAAGACAGTCCAATTAAAGTGGGTATACTTTTTGGTACATATACCTAAAACCAAGCTCTATCTTTCATGCAAAGCTTCCTACAGGATGAATAGAAAAGGATGTGAGGATCAGCAAGGATATTTTAACATGACAAATGGAGAAAGAGGTTGTGAATGCACCTGCACAAAGGAAATCTACTGTGATATATAGAAAGAATACCCAGGGTCTAGTAACATTGTTTGAACCCTGGATCGAGCTTTACCTGAAGCAGATTATTACTACACTTGAGAGTTTTGAAAACTAATAAATCAGTTTGCTTTTTCATAAACTGGTTTGTCTTTTTGTCACTTCTTTGTCATTTTATAATTGATATTTAATCTTATTCATCCTTCCAACAACCGTATGGTGTAGACATTGTTATCTGCATTTACAGAAGCAAGACAATAATCTTAGTGAGGTTTAGCAAGTTGCCAAGGTTATCACTTGGTAAATAGCACAGTAGAGTTTTAAAGCTATGTCTGCCTGACTATAAATCTTACCCTCTTAAACATTACAAAATAAAATGCTCCCTTAAAAGGGGCAAAAATAATGTGATTTCAAAATCGAACTCCTTACAGCTGAACTGTCACTATTTTTTTACTGGCTTCAAGTTTATGGAAAAATAATCCTGTAAGACTGCAATAAATATAATTCAATAATAAAGTCATGAAACTTAGAAATAGTTTGTACGAAGATATGTCATATGATTCAGTTGTGCTTTATATAATTTATACTTGTTGTAATTGTATAACCTTCCTCCCAATAGTAGAATGAATCCTAAACTGACACTTTCCTTTCCCCTCCCCCTCACTCATTCTGGACTGGATATGACTCATTCTGTTGATCTTAGCTTCACCATAAGTCTTCCTAAGGAAAACTTGTTTTGATTAATATTTAAAGTACCATGGGGATTGTTTCCTGTTTTTCTTAAGCTGTCTGCCCCCTTGCCATTCTCTCACAGATGATTTGTTAGGCATGCAGGTTTGTATTGTTTCTGATACTACAAGAAAAACAAATAGATCAGTGTTTTTTAGACTGTTATACCCAGGAAGCTGCAGAGAGGAATGGATGTTACATATTGAGTTTCTGAGGACAAGTTCATATTTTTTTTTCCAAAAAGTTCCCTGCTTCTTTCTAAAACATTTGAAATTCCTAACTAAAAATTTATTTTAGAATCATGTCACCTTTATGCATGGGATGATTTGCATTTTCTCTGTCCCTCAGATATTAGGGTAGTAAGAAAACCAGAAAACTAAACAGTGCATACTTTCCTATGTGACTTTGAGTAAACAACTTATCTGATTCTTAGTTTTATTCATCTGTAAATTGGAGATAATAACAGAGTGCTGTATGATAAGTTCTACAATATGGATGTGATGATGATGCTAAGGGGGAATATTTAATCCCCATCCCAGAAGGAGGAGAAGAAAGATTTTTGAATTGATATGATAGCTCTATGAACTTTACAAGTCAAGTATAACTTTATCTGAAAGAGAGGTAAGGGGAAAGAGTAGAACTGCTTCATGTTGAGTGTACCAAGTGCAAAGAACCAATATATTTGAAAATCTTGTACAAGATAGAATGTAGGGAAAATACATGCCTAAGCCTGTTGTGCATCAGTAAATTGCAAGTAATTCAGTGTAGAAAAGGCAGAAAGTGGGTAATAAGCCAGGATCAGTGGGAGACTAAAGATTTCTTAGGACAGATTAAAGATTTCTATCCTCAAGGGAATAAGGAGTCATGGAAATATTATAAACAGTTGAGAGAAATGATTAAATTTGCATTTCTACATACCACTCAGCTGGCAATGTGAAAATGGATTGGATGGATCTGAACTCTTTACTACATGGTAACTTGATGAGATAGAGAAGGTAATTTACAAAAAAAAAAAAAAAAATGGAGGCTCCTAACTGGGTCCTTGGGATAAATAATGATGCTATTCATTGAGAAAGTGACATTCAGGAGAACACATAATATTTGGTAGATAAAGGGATAACTTAAAATATTATTTTATTCTTTTTGTAATTACTTTCTACTAAGTAAATCACCATTTGGAAGTTTCCCTATTCAAATAACAGATGGTTTCTGTCTCCTGGCTTGATCTTTACTAACATATACTTAAGTACATAATTACTGAAAATATGAAAAAAAAAATGATATAAAATAAGAAATAAGTAGCAATAATAACAACAGAGAAAAAGTTGGAAAACTTTGTATTTGGGGAAAGAATTAAAACATTATAAATAATTCACTGGTAAAAAAAAGAAGTCAAATTAAAAAATTTAAGATTAGGTATAAATGAAATAGTTCTTCATGTGAAAACTTCCAGAATGCTATAAGACATATTCAATATTACTGAACTAAATGTATAACATGTTAGGAAAAATATAGTAAAATAAAAATAGGAAGATGGATTAAATAAAAGATTGTAGCAGAGAACTTAAAAGTTGGTTCTCTGAAACAGCTGATAAAAATGAAGGCTCTCTAGTTAGATGAGTAAGAAAACAAGACAGCAGGTATGCATACAAAAGTAGGAATGAAAATGAAATTATAATTACAGACGATTAGTCTTTGAAAATGAAACAGAAATATCTTTGTTTCTGAAACCTTGAAAACTAAGTAAAAATGGACAAATTTCTAGAAATCTGTAACAATAGTCAGTGCAACATGGAAATTTAAAAATCTGGATTTTGGAGCCAGCTTCCTGGCTGGCTTCACATCTTGCCTTCAAATTTTCCACCAGAGTAATCATGGGAAAGTGATGAATTCTCTGACCCTACCTTCTTTATGTGTAAAGTGGAGGCAATAATAGATCCTAAGACCAGTAATTCCAAAACAGCTTAAGAAGAATTAGAATATTTGACTACCTTTACCCAGCAAAGATAGTAAATCAGTAACTTAATTTTTTTTTTTTTCTAAAAGAAAACTATCCATGCTGAGATCTTCCTGATAGGGTCTACCAGTTACAAAAGGAAGAAGAAATTAAAATTTTATTTAATTGTATTTTTTAACATTTTTATTGGAGTATAATTGCTTTACAGTGGTGTGTTACTTTCTGCTTTATAACAAGCTGAATCAATCATACATATACATATATCCCCATATCTCTTCCCTCTTGCATCTCCCTCCCACCCTCCCTATCCCACCCCTCTAGGTGGTCACAAAGCACCGAGCTGATCTCCCTGTTCTATGTGGCTGCTTCCCATTAGCTATCTATTTTATATTTGATAGTATATATAAGTCCATGCCACTCTCTCACTCTCTCACTTTGTCCCAGCTTACCCTGCCCCCTCCCCATGTTCTCAAGTCCATTCTCTGTGTCTGCATCTTTATTCCTATTCTGCCCCTAGGTTCTTCAGAAATATATATATGTTTTAGACTCAATATATGTGTTAGCATACGGTATTTGTTTTTCTCTTTCTGACTTGCTTCACCCTGTATGACAGACTCTAGGTCCATCCACCTCACTACAAATAACTCAATTTCATTTCTTTTTATGGCTGAGTAATGTTCCATTGTATATATGTGCCACATCTTCTTTATCCATTTATCTGTTGATTAACTCTTACATTGCTTCCATGTCCTGGCTATTGTAAACAGAGTGGCAGTGAACATTGTGGTACATGACTCTTTTTGAGTTACAGTTTTCTCAGAGTATATACCCAGTACTGGGATTGCTGGGTCGAACGGTAGTTCTATTTTGAGTTTTTGAAGGAACCTCCATACTGTTCTCCATAGTGGCTGTATCAATTTACATTCCCACCAACAGTGCAAGAGGGTTCCCTTTTCTCCACTCCCTCTCCAGCATTTATTGTTTGTAGATTTTTTGATGATGGCCATTCTGACTGGTGTGAGGTGATACTTCATTGTAGTTTTGATTTGCATTTCTCTAATGATTAGTGATGTTGAACATCCTTTCACGTGTCTGTTGGTGATCTGTATATCTTCTTTGGAGAAATGTCTATTTAGTTCTTCTGCCCATTTTTGGATTGGGTTGTTTTTCTGATATTGAGCTGCAAGAGCTGCTTGTAAATTTTGGAGATTAATCCTTTATCAGTTGCATCGTTTGAAAATATTTTCTCCCATTCAAAGGGTTGTCTTTTAGTCTTGTTTATGGTTTCCTTTGCTGTGCAAAAGCTTTGAAGTTTCATTAGGTCCCATTTGTTTATTTATGTTTTTATTTCCATTTCTCTAGGAGGTGGGTCAAAAAAGATCTTGCTTTGATTTATGTTATAGAGTGTTCTGCGTATGTTTTCCTCAAAGAGTTTTATAATGTCTGGCCTTACATTTAGGTCTTTAATCTATTTTGAGTTTATTTTTCTGTATGGTGTTAGGGAGTGTTCTAATTTCATTCTTTTATATGTAGCTGTCCAGTTTTCCAAGCACCACTTATTGAAGAGGCTGTCTTTTCTCCACTGTATATTCTTGCCTCCTTTATGAAAAATAAGGTGACCATATGTGCGTGGGTTTATCTCTGGGATTTCTATCCTGTTCCATTGATCCGTATTTCTGTTTTGTGACAGTACCATACTCTCTTGCTTACTGTAGCTTTGTAGTATATTCTGAAGACTGGGAGCCTGATTCCTCCAGCTCCGTTTTTCTTTCTCAAGATTGCTTTGGCTATTCGGGGTCTTTTGTGTTTCCACACAAATTGTGAAATTTTGTGATCTAGCTCTGTGAAAAATGCCATTGGTAGTTTGATAGGGATTGCACTGAATCTGTAGATTGCTTTGGGTAGTATAGTCATTCTCATAATGTTGATTCTTCCAATCCAAGAACATGATATATCTCTCCATCTGTTTGTATCATCTTTAATTTCTTTCATCAGTGTCTTAAAGTTTTCTGCATACAGGTCTTTTGTCTCCTTAGGTAGGTTTATTCCTAGGTATTTTATTCTCTCTGTTGCAATGGTAAATGGGAGTGTTTCCTTAATTTCTCTTTCATATATTTCTTCATTAGTGTAAAGGAATGCAAGAGATTTCTGTGCATTAATTTTATATCCTGCTGCTTTACCAAATTCATTGATTAGCTCTAGTAGTTTTCTGGTAGCATCTTTCGGATTCTCTATGTATAGTATCATGTCATCTGTAAACAGTGACAGCTTTACTTCTTCTTTTCCAATTTGGATTTCTTTTATTTCTTTATCTTCTCTGATTGCTGTGGCTAAAACCTGCAGAACTATATTGAATAATAGTGATGAGAGCGGACAACCTTGTGTTGGTCCTGATCTAAGGGGAAATGTTTTCAATTTTTCACCATTGAGAACGATGTTGGCTGTGGGTTTGTCATATATGGCCTTTATTATGTTGCGGTAAGTTCCCTCTATGCCTACTTTCTGTAGGATTTTTATCAGACTGGTGTTGAATTTTGTTGAAAGCCTTTTCTGCATCTATTGACATGATCATATGTTTTTTTTTCCTTCAATTTGATAATATTGTTTATCACATTGATTAATCTGCGTATATTGAAGAATCCTTGCATTCCTGGGATAAACCCCATTTGATCATGTTGTATGATCCTTTTAATGTGTTGTTGGATTCTGTTTAGCAGTATTTTGTTGAGGATTTTTGCATCTATGTTCATAAGTGATATTGGCCTGTGGTTTTCTTTCTTTGTGACACCTTTGTCTGAGTTTGGTATCAGGGTGATGGTGGCATTGTAGAATGAGTTTGGGAGTGTTCCTCCCTCTGCTGTGTTTTGGAAGAGTTTGAGAAGGATAGGTTTAAGTCTTTTCTAAATGTTTGATAGAATTCACTTGGGAAGCCATCTGGTCCTGGACTTTTTTTTGTTAGAATATTTTTAATCACAGTCTCAATTTCAGTGTTTGTGATTGGTCTCTTTACATTTTCTATTTCTTCCTGGTTCAGTCTCGCAAGGTTGTGCTTTTCTAAGAATTTGTCCATTTCTTCCGGGTTGTCCACTTTATTGGCATATAGTTGCTTGTAGTAATCTCTCATGATCCTTTGTATTTCTGCAGTGTCAGTTGTTATTTCTTCTTTTTTATTTCTAATTCTATTTATTTGAGTCTTCTCCCTTTTTCTCTTGATGAGTCTGGCTAATGGTTTATCAATTTTGTTTATCTTCTCAAAGGACGAGTTTTTAGTTTTATTGATTTTTGCTATTTTTTCCTTCATTTCTTATTCATTTATTTCTGATCTGATCTTTATGATTTCTATCCTTTTTAATTTTTTTTGTTCTTCTTTCTCTAATTGCTTTAGGTGTAAGGTTAGGTTGTTTATTTGAGATGTTTCTTGAGTTAGGATGTATTTCTATAAACTTCCCTCTTAGAAGTACTTCTGCTGCATCCCAGAAGTTTTGGGTCATCGTGTTTTCACTGTCATTTTTTCTAGGTATTTTTTGGTTTCCTCTTTGATTTCTTCAGTGATCTTTTGTTTATCAAGTATTATACTGTTTAGCCTCCATGTGTTTGTATTTTTTACAGATTTATTCCTGTAATTGATATCTAGTCTCACAGCGTTGTGTAGAGAAAAGGTACTATTCTGTTGTTTTTGGATGGAATGTCCTATAAATATCAATTAAGTCCATCTTGTTTAATGTATCATTTAAAGCTTGTGTTTCCTTATTTATTTTCATTTTGGATTATCTGTCCATTGGTGAAAGTGGGGTGTTAACATCCTCTACTATGATTGCGTTACTGTCGATTTCCCCTTTTATGGCTGTTAGCATTCGCCTTTCGTATTGAGGTGCTCCTATGTTGGGTGTGTAAATATGTACAATTGCTATATCTTCTTGGATTGATCCCTTGATCTTTATGTATTGTCCTTCTTTGTCTGTTGTCATAGTCTTTATTTTAAAGTCTATTTTATCTGATATGAGAATTGCTACTCCAGCTTTTTTGATTTCCATTTGCATGGAATATCTTTTTCCATCCCTTCACTTTCAGTCTGTATGTGTCCCTAGGTCTGAAGTGAGTCTCTTGTAGACAGCATATATTTGGGTCTTGTTTTTGTATGCATTCAACCAGTCTATGTCTTTTGGTTGGAGCATTTAATCCTTTTACATTTAAGGTAAATATAGATATGTATTTTCCTATTACCATTTTCTTAATTGTTTTTGGTTTGTTATTGTTGGTCTTTTCCTTCTGTTGTGTTTTCTGCCTAGTGATGTTCCTTTAGCATTTGTTGTAAAGCTGGTTTGGTGGTGCTGAATTCTCAGCTTTTGCTTGTCTGTAAAGGTTTTAATTTCCCCATCCAATCTGAATGAGATCTTTGCTGGGTGAAGTAGTCTTGGTTGTAGATTTTTCCCTTTCATCACTTTAAATATTGACTGCCACTCCCTTCTGGCTTGCAGTGTTTCTGCTGAAAGATCAGCTGTTAATTTTATGGGGATTCCCTTTTATGTAAATTGTTTCTTTTTCCCTTGCTGCTTTTAATATTTTTTCTTTGTATTTAATTTTTGATAGTTTGATTAATATGTGTCTTGGCCTGTTTCTCCTTGGATTTATCCTGTATGGGACTTTCTGCACTTCCTGAACTTGAATGACTATTTCCTTTCCCATATTAGGGAAGTTTTCAACTATAATGTCTTCAAATATTTTCTCAATCCCTTTCTTTTGCTCTTCTTCTTTTGAGACCCCTATAATTCGAATGGTGGTGTGTTTAATGTTTTCCCAGAGGTCTCTGAGACTGTCCTAATTCTTTTCATTTTTTTTTTCTTTATTCTGCTCTGCAATAATTATTTCCACTATTTTATCTTCCAGGTCACTTATCCATTCTTCTGCCTCATTTATTCTGCTATTGATTCCTTCCAGAGAATTTTTAATTTCATTTATTGTGTTTTTCATCATTGTTTGTTTGCTCTTTAGTTCTTCTAGGTCCTTGTTAAACATTTCTTGTATTTTCTCCATTTTATTTCCAAGATTTTTAATCATCTTTACTATCATTACTCTGAATTCTTTTTCAGGTAGACTGCCTATTTCCTCTTCTTTTGTGTGGACTGGTGGGTTTTTACCTTGCTCCTTCATATGCTGTGTGTTTCTCTGTCTTCTCATTTTGCTTAGCTTATTGTGTTTGGAGTCTCCTTTTCAGAGGCTACAGATTCGTAGGTCCTGTTGTTTTTGGTGTCTGCCCTCAGTGGCTAAGGTTGGTTCAGTGGATTGTTTAGGCTTCCTGATGGAGGGGACTGGTGCCTGTGTTCTGATGGATGAGGCTGGATCTTGTCTTTCTGGTGGGCAGGACAGCATCCAGTTGTGTGTTTTGGGGTGTCTGTGACCTTATTATAATTTTAGGTAGCCTCTCTGCTATTGGTGGGGTTGTGTTCCTATCTTGATAGTTATTTCACATAGGCTGTCCAGCACTGTAGTTTGCTGGTCACTGAGTGGAGCTGGGTCTTAGTGTTGAGATGGAAATCTCTGGAAGAGCTTTTGCTGTTTTATATTATGTGGAGCCGGGAGGTCTCTCATGGACCAATGTCCTGAACTCGGCTCTCCCACCTCACAGGCACAGGCCTGACACCCGGCTGGAATACCAAAACTCTGTCTGCCACACGGCTCAGAAGAAAAGGGAGAAAAAAAGAAAGAAAGCAAGAAAAAGTAAAATTAAATAAAGTTACTAAAATAAAAAGTAGAAAATATTATTACAAATAAAAAAATATTTAAAAGTAATAAAAAATAAAGAAAGAAAGAAGAGAGCAACCAAACCAAAAACAAATCCACCAATGATAACAATTGCTAAATACTATACTTAAAAAATAAATAAATAAATAAAGGTTAGACAGAACCCTAGGACAAATGGTAAAAGCAAAGCTATTCATACAAACTCACACAAAGAAGCATACACATACACACTCACAAAAAGAGAAAAAGGAAATATATATATACATATATATATAAAGGAAGAGAGCAACCACATCAATAAACAAATCTATCAATGATAATAGACTCTAAATACTAAACTAAGATAAACATAAAACCAGAAACAAATTACAAGCAGAAAGCAAACCCCAAGTCTACAGTTGCTCCCAAAGTCCACCTCCTCAATTTGGGATGATTCGTTTTCTATTCAGGTATTCCACAGATGCAGGTACATCAAGTTGATTGTGGAGATTTAATCTGCTGCTCCTGAGGCTGTGGGGAGAGATTTCCCTTTCTCTTCTTTGTTTGCACAGCTCCTGGGGTTCAGTTTTGGATTTGTCCCCACTTCTGCATGTTGGTCACCTGAGGGCGACTGTTCTTTGCTCAGACAGGACAGGATTAAAGGAGCAGCTGAGTCGGTGGCTCTGACTCACTTAGGCCGTGGGGGTGGGGAGGGGTACGGAATGCGGGTCGAGCCTGCAGCGGCAGAGGCCAGAGTGACACACCAGCCTGAGGCGCGCCGTGTGTTCTCCCGGGGAAGTTGTCCCTGGGTCACGGGACCCTGGCAGTGGCGGGCTGCAGAGGCTCCCGGGAGGAGAGGTGTGGATAGTGACCTGTGCTCGCTCACAGGCTTCTTGGTGGCTGCAGCAGCAGCCTTAGCATCCCATGCCCGTCTCTGGGGTCCCCGCTGATAGCCCGGCTCGCTCTGGTCTCTGGAGCTCCTTTAGGCGGTGCCCTGAATCCCCTGTCCTCGCAAACCCCAAAACAATGGTTTCTTGTGTCTTAGGCAGCTCCAAATATTTTCCCAGACTCCCTCCCGGCTAGCTGTGGCGCACTAGCCCCTTCAGGCTGTGTTCACGCAGCCAACCTCAGTCCTCTCCCTGGGATCCGACTGAGAGCCTCAGCTCCCAGCCCCGGCCCGCCCCAGCGGGTTAGCAGACAAGCCTTTCAGGCTGGTGAGTGCTGGTCCACACTGGTCCTCTGTGCAGGAATCTCTCTGCTTTGCCCTCTGCACCCATGTTGCTAGCTCTCCTCCATGGCTCCTAAGTGTCCCCCCCTGCCCTGTCACCCCGTTTCCACCAGTGAAGGGGCTTCCTATTGTGTGGAAACTTTTCCTCCTTCACGGCTCCCTCCCAGTGTTGCAGGTCCTGTCCCTATTCTTTTTGTTTTTTTAAGGGTTCAAATATCTCCATATCCTTGATTTTTTTTTTACAAGGGTATACTGTCATATATTCACCACTACAATCAAGATATATCACTCCAGAAAATTCCCCCAGCCTCTTTCCAGTCAATCCCCTCTCCCTGCCCCATTCCCTGTCCCCTGGCAATCATGGATTTGATTTCCATCACTATAATTTTGCCTGTTCTAGTTTTTCATATAAGCAGAATCATACATAGTCCTTTGTGCCTGGCTTCTTTAACTTCTGATAATGCTTTTGAAATTCATTTATTTTGTGTATATCTGTAGTTTGTTCCTTTTATTGCTGAATAGAATTCCACTGTATGGAAATACCACCACTTGTTTACTCATTCTCCTGTTGATGGACACTTGTGTTGTTTACGGGTTTTGGCGCTTATGAATTAAGCTACTATGAACATTCTTGCAACAGTCTTTTTGCTGACATGATTTTACCTCTCTTGGGTTAAAACCTAAGCATTAAATTGCTGACTTATAGAGTAGGTGTATCTTTAACTTCTTAAAAAACTTCCAAACACAGTTGCAAAATTGTTGTCCCCACCCCACCCCACCCCCACCCCATCTCTTCCAGTGAAGGGGCTTCCTAGTGTGTGGAAACCTTTCCTCCTTCACAGCTCCCTCCCACTGGTGCAGGTCCTGTCCCTATTCTTTTGTCTCTGTTTTTCCTTTTATCTTTTGCCCTACCCAGGTACGTGGGGAGTTTCTTGCCTTTTGGGAGGTCTGAGGTCTTCTGCCAGTGTTCAATAGGTGTTCTGTAGGAGTTGTTCCACATGTAGATGTATTTCTGTTGTATTTGTGGGGAGGAAGGTGATCTCCACGTCTTACTCCTCTGTCATCTTGAAGGTCTCACCCCACCATACATGTTTCTGCAGGTTGTTCATTGCACAGGAGTATCCAGCTAAAGGGGAGAGTGAAGGGTAAAATGAAATTTCCACTCTGTTGACCAAGTCAACTTCAGATTATAATGTCGGCCTTTTCATATTTATCAAAAATTATGGTTGACTGTTTTATGTAACTTTGATTTTTTAAAAAATGGAGCTAGCACTTATAGTACTAAGATGTTTCTGTGCAGGAATGGTTATTAAAAACAGACACTGGCTAAAAGGTCAGAAACCACTGAAAAAGCCATAGAGAGAACCTTGAGAATCTCAACAGATTACCCCTCACTACTCCTGAAGGGACAGCGGGAGGAGGCAATGACCTGAACCAGAAATAGAGTCTGACATGATTTCTGGATTTTATAGAAAAATAGAGTTATTCCAAAACTGGCCTGGCA
The DNA here is from genome assembly GCF_951394435.1 of Stenella coeruleoalba. NCBI lineage: Eukaryota > Metazoa > Chordata > Mammalia > Artiodactyla > Delphinidae > Stenella > Stenella coeruleoalba. The sequence continues at coordinate 68,837,097 of NC_137169.1, read as the reverse complement.
AGATGAAAGCCAGGGAGACAACACCTTTCCTTCTATCTCTTACTCTCCTACTTATGCCTCCTGTTGACTGAACCCAACTAAAAGAGAGTAATCTCAATAATGTATCACACAGATGTTGGCCCCTGTTCCCTTCCCCCAACAGGGAATACAAAGAATATCCAGCAAAGGAAGTAAAAATCCAGAGATAGCTGGTATACCTCAGTTCCCGAGAGTCACAACAGTAATCGGAGTAAAAATTATCATAATAATACTTTATTGAAGTATAACACTTTATAGTCTAGAAAGTACCTGCACATGTATGACATAGTTCATCTATCAAAAATCCACGAAGAGAATTATTAACCTCTCCACTTTACAAATTGAAAACTAAGGCTTGAAGATGTTGGTACTTGGGCATGGCCACATAACTGAAACAATAAGGAGCTTTCAATTCAAGACCATGCAGGCTTCCCGAAATATAACCAGGTATATATTTAAGGTTGGCAATTTCTATGTAATGAATCCCTTTACTAACTTTCTCTTTCCTCACCCCAAAACATGCACAGTGTTAAGTAAGGTTAGAAAGATTATGGTGTGTTGACTTTGCAGTGATCTATGAGAGGAAGTTTTTGAATCAGAGAGATTAGGATGTGAATACTGTACCTACACAGAGAAATTGTGACTTTTTTTTTTACATCTTTATTGGAGTATAATTGCCTTACAATGGTGTGTTAGTTTCTGCTTTATAACAAAGTGAATCAGTTATACATATACATATGTTCCCATATCTCCTCCCTCTTGCGTCTCCCATGACTTTTTATAAGTAACTTACCTTCATATATCTAGCTTCAGAAATTCTCTTCTTTTTCTCCTGCATTCTCAGCTTATAGATAACTGGTTAAGAACATATGTTATGGAGTCAAATGTTTTGGGTTCAAATTATAACCTGCATTTACTATGTGTATAACCTGGGAAAGCATATCATTTCTGTGTCTCAATTTTTTCTACGTAAAACAGAATCCATTGTAAATCCTTCTTTGAAGGGATGTTGTGAGGATTAATTTAGATAATTCAAGTAAGTCTCTTATCACTACTAGTGTTGCTATGAAAGAAACACTAGTAGAGGTTTTTTATAAATCGTCTCCACTTCTGTATCTTTATTCTCAAAAATTTCTATTTAATGGTGTTTTCTCAAAGTTAGCCATGACCTCTATTTTTCTAAATCTGATGACACTTTTTCTGCCCTTGTCTTTTGTAAATTTCTCAGCAGAGCCTGATAAATTGGATTTTTCTTTCTTTCTTTTATTTTGGTGATACTACTCTAATTTCTCTCTCTCTCTTTTTTTTTTTTTTTTTTTTTTTTTTTTTTTTTTTTGCGGTACATGGGCCTCTTACTGTTGTGGCCTCTCCCATTGTGGAGCACAGGCTCTGGATGCACAGGCTCAGCGGCCATGGCTCACGGGCCCAGACACTCCGCAGCATGTGGGATCTTCCTGGACTGAGGCACGAACCTGCATTCCCTGCATCAGCAGGCAGACCCTCAACCACTGCACCACCAGGGAAGCCCTAATTTCTCTTTTTGATCTTCAGCTTTGTATTAAATGTAACTTTTGACAGTTCTATCAAAGTTTCCTCATTCTACAACATTGCACTACTATTTCCCAATATAACTTATGACATCAGAAATTATCATAATCTACTGTTTTTCTTTTTAATTTCAGTTCTACTAGATTGTAAGCCCCCAAGAATAAAACCTCATCTATCTTGGTCATTGCTGTATCTCCAATGCCTTAAACAGTGCCTGGCATATCATAGGCACATATTCATTAAATAAATTGGTAGATTAAATGATATAGCATATAAACAGATGTCTGACACAAAGTAGATGCTTAAGGTATGATAGTTTTTTTTATCTTTCTAGTTTATGTACATCTCAGTTATCAATGATTTCTTTAGTTGAATGATTCTCTGAGTGGTATGACTAGATTCCCAAATATAACTCCAAAATAACCAGGGACAAACATTCTCCCTACACTGAAAGACCATCCTTTTATGTTCTTTCTTTTCCCAGTCAGTCAGAAATGCTGTTCTGTCTGGGTCACCAGCTCTTTTTCAGGGATTCACTCAACAGAGCAGTCAGTTCTTCCTTTGTTCTAACCTTTCCCTCCCAGATATGCTGTGTCTAGAAAGATCACCCCTTCACTCAAGCAGGCCTGCTGCTAACTTAGGTCCACTCTGCCACAGGTTTCCCTACACTTGTGATGTTTTTTCAAAGGACCCATTGTTTCTCCCGCCAGCCTCATTTCTTTAATGGAATCCATTCTCTCACAGAGGTTCATACTTATTAAAACTGAAGTAATGGACATGATTCACCAAATTCTAAAGAACTATGTAAATTTAAAAGTATGGCCAGGCACGTGTTCTAATGAACATTCTGTGTCAGGTAAAAGAACTCTCAAATCATCCTGTAGAAGTTAAGTTTGCCAACCAGAGAACATTAAGGGATGATGTGGCTTAGCTCCTCCACATACTAGCCTACAATACTCTCAGCTCTGACTCTAAAATAATGTTACAGCAGAACCTTAACAATATGTTAAAAAGCAGTAACACACTTGATCATTTTTATGAGAAAGAAGTAAAACTGTTTTAAGAGATTGAATTGACCATTTGTTTGAATTAACTGATCAACTAAGAAAGAACTGAAGATCAGATGACCTGAACTTACACAAAACATTGTAATTTTCAAATCACTGTTACATACATTACTTCTTTTAATTTATATTGTTATGATAAAGTTAGAACTACCAAAAGCTATTATCACTAGAAAAGACCTAAGTTGTCATCTACTCCAATGTCTTTATTCCTATAATAATAATGGTGATAATGACACCACATTACTGATTTGAGTTATCTTATCCCTTTGTAGGAAAATTAATAATATATTTTTTAAATTAACTTTAAAATTGACTTTGACTAGCTAGGGTTCTTCTATCTCAGTAATATTGCAATGCATGTCAATCATTCTATATACATGATATTCTATTCTATTTGGGAGCAGATTTTTAAATTATATTCTCAGAATATTGTTTAAGTTAAATATGGGATTAAAGTAAAATATGAAGATGCAGTAACATATTGGCAGTTGTCATCCATGTATTATCTTCTATTTGAAGTCATGGCAAATGCACAGAACTTGTACTACATTCTACAAACTCAGATACAAAGCTTGACATGTGCTAAGGCATCAAATCTAACAATGTCAGTTACTAGGAGCTTCTCTGGAAGTCTATTCCTTTTTCTGTCAGTTTCTTTCCATTTTGGAAGCTTCATAAGGTAATCATGACTAAGAGAACTCTATTAATTTTTTCCTGGTAATTTCTTACACAGCTTTATGGAATGTGTTCAGAAGAATATGAAAGTTAGAAACTTATCAGAAGTTTTGTCATTTAAAAAAAATCAATTGCTTATCCATAAAAGGGGAAACAAACTTTGGTTGGAAACTAGTACTGGGGTGACCATGGAGTCACCCAGTAATACTAAAATGCTGTGGCAAATTATCATTGACAGTATAACTGCCCCATCCTTACTGCAAATTTTTATATACCAAACAGACCTTTTCTGGGAACCCATATATAGAGAACAAAGTTGGAATCTGTGTTCTTGATTGTTTCCATGATTGTTTTGAGAGATGGGGGTTTGGTTAGGATATGTTTTATATTTTAAGTGACTTCCAGGAAATTATTATTTTGTTGAATCATAGATGTTAGTGTTACAAGAGTCTGGAAGAAAGCATCTGCTCCACTTGATTATTCTCACCCAGGTAATAAGTGATAATATCACTTTATAGAAGAAGTTGAGTCTCTGAGATCTCAAGTGCTTTGAAACAAATTACACAGTTCTTTCAACTGGAAACAAGTACTTCTGTTACAGCACTTAGTACACTGTCATAATTGCCAGCTTAATTCTTATTTATTGGTCCCATTCAAAACATTCTAAGCACAAAAAAATACCCATAAAGAGATCACATGTATGGCTTTTGACTCACCAGCTCTTAGTATCCTGCTTGGCACATAACAGAAGTTCAACAAATGTTATTTGAAAAAAAAGTAATAAAGAGTAGAATGGCAGTCCCAGGACTTACCATGAAGTAATACCCATGTGTGAGCAGAAAAAAACCATTTATTTTAGTTAGAAATTGTGAATGAAACATCCTATCTGCATTTAGTAACATCATAAAATAAGATAATTTTTAGAACAGAAGGGGACCATACCATACCATACTCCCCCAAAAAGAAATAAAAAACTAAATTTGATTTAAAATTATTTTTCAAACTATAAAATGCTGTATAAAAATTGAAACAAAAAACAGGTATCAGTACTTATTCCATAGCATTTAGTGGAGCCCAGATGAGGCTTTATTTCTTGGGCTTGTTAATACCATTTATGAATACAATCTAAACAAAAAAAATATAATCTCTTCAGGAAATGTTATATTTCCCTTTCTCTCACCAGAGGAGTTTCTTTCTGAGCCAGTGTACTCAATATAATTCACATTGAAAATTAACTTCAAAAGTATCGTGCTTTCCCACCATCATCATTATTAAAGGCCTTCAGGTGCTCAGTCCTCAACCTCTTTCAGGCAGTATATTGTTCAGGTCTTTGTGACAGATTTAGATACAGAGAACCAATAAATCCTTCTATAACCTCAAAAACCTATCTGTCAGTTACAGACTGACAGGTCTTTGTTTTGTTTTGTTTTGCTTTGTTTTGCTCTCCTTTATCCTGAGGGCTGATAATGGCTGCTAATAATTGGGACATAAAGATAATCAAAGAAGAGACACACACAGCATTATATATTAGAGAATACCATCAGATTGCCCTGAGCATCATTTTTCTCATCTCCCACGAACATGAATGGGTTTACATAATATGTTTCTTTCAAATACAGCTGTCAGAAAACATCAGACAAAACTGATATTATTTTGCATTCAGGTGGTCACTAATTCTGCCAGAGAAGAATGGAAGCAACGTTTTGAAAGAGTAACTTTCTGATAGAAATCATCTCTTCTTTTAACATACACTTACTTACCAGAGCTCTATTATTATATAAAATATGTCTTGGGTTTTGGATAATCATTTATTAGATCAACTTTGTAGTGATTTTATCTTTCAGTCAACTGGAAATTCATTTGTATTCACAAACTCTTTGTTCTGTCAGGTATATTCATTCTAAAAAAAAAAAAAAAACAACCAGGAAAAAAGAAAGAGAGAGATGGCACTTTCTGACATATTCCATTCTGATGCACAGGTGATCGGGTCATTTGTAGGTCTCTTTCTCTGTTGTATAATCCGTAAAACGAGCTTCCTCAATTATTCTACTCTTACAATTCAAAGAGTCCCATCTACAGTTAGAGCTAATGCCCTGAAACTTCCAGAGAAAAAACTTGAGTACGTTTTAGTTTTGAACACCATATATAAAGTTTGCATAAATATCTGTGCAATTGGTGAAAATTGCTCAGCAATTTAGCTATCTTCTTGAAAAATCTGAGGAATAATAATAATAGAGGCCTGATATTTGATTTTACTTTGGTTGGTAGTTTTATACTTTTAATTTAAATAAACATGCAAGCATTGTGGGTCATCTCATCTCTATGGTTCTACTCTGCTACTACAGATTTTAACACAATAGCTGATCTGAGGGTGCATTCCTATGATCAAAAGCAAAATAGACTTTAAAGAAATTTATCTTTTTCATTCAAGACTATTTTGATAGTCTCAAAGGAATAAGACCTTTTTTTTTTTTTTTTTTTTTTTTTTTTTTAGGAATAAGACCATTTTTGATTTGTCTTTTTGGGGGATTTTTCATTTGAGGCTAACCTAGAGCAAAACGACTAAATGAGAAGTAAATCTGAGGATTTCTGGGGTTCTCCTATGAAGCATCTTTTCTGGAAAGGCCATAATATCTCAAACAGTCTGTCAGTCCCCATGCCTACCTCTATGAAATACAGCGGCATGCTCATCCTTTACAGAAGTTATCATGAATAGTAATAAGAATATGTATATCTGGCTATATCTGACAATCCAAGACTCAAATTCTGATGTCAAAGTGGATAAAGAGGCAGTGGCTTATGATGAATACCACCAAGTACAAAAATTCTGCCTATGAGAGGTGCTCTATACCACATAGTGACTAATAACTAAATCATATCTTCTCTCTCAGGGCATTTGATGATGAGACACACAAAGAGAAAAAGATAGTAAGTGACTTAGAGGACAAAAGACTTCCGGAGTGAGTATTATCAGTTTAGATGCTTTCTGAGAGTAGCTAATAACATACTCCGTCCTAAACTGCATTGAATAATAAGGAAATTAAATTTTCTCACATAAGTAATTCAGAAGCAGGTGTGGTCTAGGTGAGACATGTTAAGAATCCAGCTCCACTTCCCAAAAAGCCATGTTCTGTACATGCCTTTGTTTTCAAGCTGGAAGCAAAATACTTGCATCAGCTTAACAAGTAGAATCCAGGGCCAAAAATACCTGGTAAAAGGAGATAAACCATTTCTTCTTTAGCTATCCTGGCTTCAATGCAAGAAAACCTTTCCAGAATCCCTCCAGAAGACCTACCCTCCATCTCATTCATCAGTGTTTAGTTAAATACCCCTTATATCCCAGTCATTAGCAAATGGAATATGATGATTATCATGATTTATCCCATTTAGAAGATCCATTTGGAGACAATAGCCTTAAGAAGAATCAACCTCAAGGAAGAAGGAAATATTCAAAGCAGAGATACTAAGAAAGTAGAAGAAAGGAAAAAAGCTGAGTCAGAATAGCAGCAAATAGAGTTTTTTTTTTTAAATCTTGAAAGCCATCGGATCTTTCTAAACCTTGGCTGAGGGTATACAAATTATTCTATTTTCCGAGCCTACTTTCCTGTACATCTTTGCAACAAAACGTGGTAAGTTGAATTAAATTTTGCATGTTTCTATCAATTTCTAAAGACTAGCATAGCATCGTACTTACTAGTAACACTTCAAACTCCAGACCTTTTATGATTTCTCACTGTGTTAGAAATTACTTTTCAAAGTCTCATTCCTTTAAGCCTTACTCTTTAATATTTAGAGTAAAAATATCATTAATTAATATAGGTCCTTCCCAGAATCAAACTGGCCTTGGTTTAATCAGAACTTTAAAAAAAATGTAGTAAAGGCATTTGCTTTAGGCTTCCCCACAGTATTGCCAAAGATACTCCCTATTCCCCACTCTTCTTCTATTTTCCCACTCCTTAGTTACTGTCTTACTTTGCTATTGTTACAAGCAATAGGAAGGAAGCAATATTGTTATAAGCAATATAAGGAAGGCTATTGCCTTCCTTAACTCAGTCATGGCTGCAAGGAAATCAATCATTATTCTTCTTATGATTCTATTGTTATTGGTTATTCACCAAGAGTTTGCCTGTAACATTGCCATAACCAACACAGAAGAATGTGTAAAAGGAGAGCCTTCTCCTGTGACTACAATTTTTTTGGCCAACTCAATAAACCACAGCTCTTTTAACACTGTAACCTTCAAAAAAGGGTATTCTCTACAGCTGTGTAATAAACTGTCACAAACTTAACACATTAAAACAACACAAATGATCTCAGAGTTTCTATGGGTCGGAATACAGATACAGTCGGCTAGGTCTTCTGCTCAAGGTCTCACAAACCTTTCATTAAAATGCTTGTCTTGGACCAAGTTCTCATCAGAAGCTCAGTGTACTCTTCCAAGCTCACGTGATTATTAATAGAATTAATTTCCTTGCAGCTGTAGAATTCATGGAGCTTCTTTCTTCAATGACAGAAAGAAAATTTCTCTTACTTCAGGAAAGTCCAGTTCCTTTTAAGGGTTCACATGATTAAGTAAGTCCCATTCAGGATAATCTCCTTTTTGATTAATTAAAACACAACTGATTTGGGGCCAAATCATAGGAGTGATAATCCATCATATTCATGGTTCCATCCAGACTCAATGGGAGAGGATTATAAAAGGTGTATACAGTGGAGGGTGAGAAAACTGGGGAACAAATTAAAATCCTGCTTACCACAAAAGACATTCTTCATTTTCACTTAATAGTCTTTATGTTTGAAACAAAAAGATGAATTGGGGATTCATTTGGGATAAAAAGATGAATGAGATTTTATCTTTACTCAGAGAATTTAATCTAGAAGACATATGTAAAGATATTAAATAAGGGCAATAGGATAAGTGTTATGATAAAAATAATCATACAGTATGACAATTCAACAGAATTGGAATAGGAATGATAAGGTAGTTTGGGGGAGGAGAAAGAAATATGGGGCATTCCTTAAAGAGATGGAAATCTCTTTAAAATTTGAAACTCTGAGAGACAAACAAAAGTTGGCCAGGTTAAAAGATAAGGAAAGGATGATACAAGCAGAAGTAAGAAAGAAAAAAATAAAATAAAATGGTCATAATCTTTGAAGTATATGTTATTAAATCAATTAAATAAGGAAGCCATTAGGGTGAGGTAGTTATAATACCTTTATAACCTACTGAGCAGACCAAAACCTAAGCCAATAAAGGCCTCAAGGTTGAGAAATCAAAATCTAAGAACAACTAATCATCAATAGTCAACTAGGCTTTCCCAAACAATGCAACATATTAAGCTACAGCCAATCAAATCATTTCCTTGCTTTGCTTCTGCCTCTTCTCTCTAAAAGCCTTTTCCCTGGTTCCTGTTGGTGGAGTGCTTCTAACCACTTCTGGTTTGGTGCTGCTTGATTTGAAACTTTTTTTTTTTTTTTTTTTTGCGGAATGCAGGCCTCTCACTGTTGTGGCCTCTCCCGTTGTGGAGCACAGGCTCCAGACGCGCAGGCTCAGTGGCCATGGCTCACGGGCCCAGCTGCTCCGCGGCATGTGGGATCTTCCTGGACCGGGGCACGAACCTGTGTCCGCTGCATCGGCAGGCAGACTCTCAACCACTGCGCCACCAGGGAAGCCCTGAACCTATTTTTGCCCAAACTCTTCAAACTGTTAACATGCCTCAGTTTATCTTATAACAATACCAACACATAACAGCTCATGAAATACTAGCAGTTTCTCATTTTACTAGAGATGAAGGTTGGGACTGGAAACAGTTAAAACATACAGTGACATTATATTGAGAATAGTGCATGACATTGTGTAGTATAATAAATTATTCTATTGTGAATGGAAAGATATCAAAGAGGTTTTTGAGGGAAACTATTATTACATTTGTGTTCTTAATATATCATATCATCTTTTTAAAAAAAAATTTATTGGAGTATAGTTGATTTACAATGTTGTGTTAGTTTCAGGTATACAGCACAGTGCATCAGTTATACATATAAATACATCCACTCTTTTTTAGATTCCTTCCCATATAGGCCATCACAGAGTATTGAATAGAGTTCCCTGTGCAATACAATCGTTCCTTATTATTTATCTATTTTATATATAGTGGTGTGTATATGCCAATTCCAATTCAAAAAGATACATGCACCCCAATGTTCATTGCAGCACTATTTACAGTAGCCAGGACATAGAACAACCTAAGTGTCTATCAACAGAGGAATGGATAAAGAAGATGTGGTACATATATACAATGGAATATTACTCAGTCATAAAAAAGAATGAAATAATGCCACTTGCAGCAACATGGATGGACCTAGAGATTGTCAAAAATATTTCTAGTACATATATCTTAAAAAGAACTTATATTGAGAAAATATGAATAATTCATAATGCAATAATTAGAAGTCAAATAACTCGATAAAAATGGGCATATGTTAAACAAATACTTCATAAGATAAAATATATGAATGGTCAAGAAGCCCTTAACAAATGTTTACTGTCATTAGTTACTAGGAAAATAAAATTAAAATTACAGTGAGGTTCTAAACTTGCTAAAATAGCTAACATTGAAGAGATTTGATATTTAGCAAAAAGACTGACAACACAAAGAACGGGCAAGACTGTGAAAGTACTGGAATTCTGATAACTTCCTGTGGAAAGAAAAATGGCACAACCACCTTAGATAACTTTCTGAGATTTTCCAAATCCAGCATGCCCCTACTATACTACTCAGAAATTCTATTCATTGGTATTCATAACAATTTTATTCCCAGTCCCAAACATTTAAAAACCCCAAGTGCCCATGAACAGGTGAATTGATAAATAAAATGTGATATATCCATCCATATGGAAAACTATTTAGCAGCCAAAAGGAAAGTGCTACTAAATTACTCAACATTATGAATGAATTTAAAAAGCATTTTGCTAACAAAGAAACCAGACAGGAGTAATTCCAGTAATATAAAATTTGAGACCATTAAAACTAATATATAATGTTAGGAATTGATGTTCACCTGGGGAAAGGGTTGGAAGACACTATAGTCTGCAAAGGTAAACAAAGAATGTACGAGGAATGATGAAAATGCTCTGTATCTTAATTTTACACTTTTAACGGATGCAATTTATTTTGTATAAGTTAGACAAAACAATATTTTCACTAAAAAATTTGAAAGAAAAGGAAATAAAGGTATAAGTATACAACTTAAGTCAGCCAATAAAAATATTTTAAAATAATAACAAAGCTTTCAAAAGTGGACTTAGGAAAAGAGGAAATAGGGTATAGAGTGAGTGAGCAAATTTTCATCTTTCATTAAAAAAAGGAAAATTAACAGATAAAAAATAAGTAACTTTTTTAAATTTATGGAAGAAAATACTCAGGGATTTAAAGACAAATATATGTTACTCTGAAGAGCAAGATTGGAGTGAAGTTTTAATGGTGCAGCTAATAATACTTATATTATTGCTTCTTTGTTTTTAATAGACTCTTCATTACCATTTAACTTTTTTCTCCATGCTAGTCTATTGTATGATTTTTAAAAGGCGTTTCTGATTAGTGCTTCCAGACCTAGTGCAAATCTTGTCTTGCTTTCTTTCTTAAGAGTAAGCTCTGGACATTTGCCCACACCCCTTGTGTCTTGTTTTTATTAAGGAATTATTAATTCTGGCTGTTCATAGAACTGAACAACAACCCCCAAATAACCTTCATCATTTTTCCCAAGAGGACTTATAAGCTATTTTTATGCAAATACAATTCCATGTAACCTTCTTTATGTAACCTTGTGTTTACTCGTAAGAACCTTATCCCTTTCCTCTCCCAAGTTATAAAATTAGAGTCACATTCAATATAGTAAATCATGGAAATTCCCAGGTGCAAGACCAAAAAAATAAAACAAAGCAGGGTGTTATAGGTCTAAGGCAAAAACAAAGTTTTTGTCTATACAGGTAAAATTACAGTTAGATCATAAGAATTTGATTTAACTCATCATATGATCATAGGATGTTAGAATTGGAAACATGTTGGGCCCAACCTGATGAAACTGTGTCTCCAAAGTCCTAAATATACTTTGTTTTTTAGTTATTAAACAGAGATTAGAAATCTGCTTTTAGGCCTCGATGTATATTCTTTTCTGAATTTCACAGTAAGACCCAAGTTTCAAATGTTCAGAAAAGGATAAGTTTAAGTCTTCTTTTGAGCTTCAGAAATAATTATTTTTACATACGTTTTTTGACACGTGTGAACCCTTGAGATTGTTCCAAAATCCTTAATAATATTGTCACACATGCCAAAATGCAAATAGTCATTCTGTCTGGAACTAAAATTACGGGGAAGAAAAAATCTCAGAATGTTAGGCTATAGAAAAAAATTTTAAACTCAAAAAACATTGTTTTTAACACAAAATTTTAAATAATTTATCCATTGAAAAGAAACTGGACTCATATTCAATAGAAACAAAATAAATTGGTCAGACTGTAAATCCACATTAGAAAGAATAACTCCTATGTATAGATGGTAATGTATATGTATAAATTCTAACTGAATGATTAGTTATGTCTAAGAATTAACAAAGAGACATTTAGTGTTCAAATATGATTATTGATATACTTTAAAATGATGCTAATAAAACCTCAGAGGAAGATTCCTATATCTTTGTTCTGAATACATAGTGGTTCCTGAGAGGAGTATCATCAACTAGTATTTAGATTTACTTCTCAGAAACATGCCAGGTTTTGGTAATTTCACCTCTCTTTAATTAAAAATTTCATTTAATTATTCTTGTTTTAAATCTTTGACCCCAAATATTAACCAACTGCCTGACACAAATGTCTAATGTCACAATAAGAGCCTAATGAATTATTGAATGAATAAAGGGAATTAAACACCTTTAATGTTTTCATTGGAAGTTCCTCATGTCTAAATTATTCTCTAAAATAATTTAAGCACCATCAGTAGTTATATTAGTTTTCACAGAACTTAGAACAACATAAAATAAAAAGAACTTTAAAAAAAATCCTACTTGCTTGAACATATCAATGGAGCATAAGTTTCCATTGTCAAAATCCAAGGATGCTGAGTCAACATATTAATCTACACAAATTACATTTTCACCCTCCCTGTGAGATAAATACAGTAATGTTATTGATAATGTTGGGGAGAGGGAAAAGTCCCCTCTACCTTCTTAAGTTCTTTTGGCTAGTGTAATGATTAAATTGACACAATACAGATTAACAGGAGAAAAATCAAATTTAATTTCATATGTATGGAGGTCTCATGGACATGGGACATAAAGAAATGACTAAAGCAGGCAGCTTTTATACTTTTTAAACAAAGAAACAATAAATTTGTGAGAAATAGAGAAAACAAAGCAACTTAGGTTTGGATGCTTTATTAATTAAGCATCTAAACAGAATTTGGGCTTGGAGTAAGTAAATTAGTAAAGAAGTAGCAAGATTTGCTTATACAGCCTTATGGGCCCTGAATTCCCTATCTCTTGTGATAAGAATATCTCTCTGCTCCCTGATACTGGGAACTTACCTTTCACACGGGAGATTTATTTTCTGCTTTCAGAGGGTCAGAGTGTTCTTGCACCGACTGTTTCTTAAGTAACTTGAACTCAAAATAATCAATATACCATTGTGACATATTTTGGAATGACCCTCACTGAGCCCCAACAATAACAAAAAATGCTGTTAGGCAGTTATACTCTATAATTTGTTTACGTTCCCTATTATTCAGATAATTTGAATGCAAGTAGATGACCATTTTACTTTGCATTTGCAATGATAGGCTTTTTCTAAATACCCACTGAAAGAGATTTAATTTAGTGGGGGTTAGGAAAGGGGAAATTGTTAAATCTTTAGTTTATGAATTGCTAATCCCTTCTATGGAAGAATCAGCACAATTTTTATCAGAAGTTTTTAAAGAATTAAATCATAAGGGGCAAGGTTTTTATTATCTCCTTTTCAATATTCAAAATGAAGAAATGATTTATAAATTTTATTGCAGAAACTTTAACTACATTTAAAAAAATCTTTCTGAAAGGTGAATCAGTTGACTGATAAGAACTTGAGCTTTTTCATAAGGAATATACTTTAAATTAGGGCTTAGATTTATCTACAGTATAGCTTTTATATAGAAATGCAAATTTGTAGATTACTTAAATCTTGTTGAATTAATATGGGTGTAAGATTATTTTTCTCTCTGGGTATATTTAAGTATGTCAATTTCATGTAAATGTCCATCTTGTTTTATTTTCAATAGTAGAATGGAGAAATATAGCATTATACAAATTAACAAATCTCCAAAATAATCACTATTGCAAAGAAATCCGGCATAATATTAATAAAGTAAGATATCTACATACTAGGTAAAATGACATTGGCTGTGGTTAAATGTCATCTTTCTTTCTGTAGGCAACAGAGTCTAGAAAAAAAGAGGTAGAGATGTTCACAAATTCATCTGCTGAATATACAAATATAATTGAGAAAAACATATTTAGGTACATTCTACGAAAACCTTCTGAGTTTTAATCAACTTGGATAATGTAAAATTTGCCACAGTGTTTAATGATGTATGATTGTGATTTAATTTGAAAACATGTAATGAGAGACTTGAACAGGATGATCATTGATTTATGTCTAAAGATTCATAACCAAACACATACCTCTGCAAGTCTGCCAGGTGTATGCTGAATGCTAAATTAATTCTGTCCCTGGGTGTCTTGTCTAAAGGCATGTACAGTTTTTTCAGTTCCTCTTTCAGCTCCATTAGATACACAATTTTTTTCTAATAAATTACTCCTTTTGTTTAAGTTACCTTAAATTTTAAGTTTGTTTATGATTGCTACCAAATAACCATTTATGGATATCAAATCAGTAGCAAGAGTAGGTTATGAGCAACATAACTCTGGAAAAGTGGAGTATTTGTAATTGGTTATTGGGTTGAGATGAACCAAAAGACTGAAATTTTGGTTCATATCCCATTCCTTCCTCTGTTCACCTGAAGCCATATACTAAATGTTAAGGTCCTGATGTCAGTTTTTGTATTAGAATCCTTAATTTGCTATTATTAGGGATAAGTTATCTTATTTTAAATCATAGCTAATTGGAAGGAAACGGTAAAATTCATAGAATTTAGGAGGCTGGGAGTAGACCAACTAGACTGGAGAAGGGTCAGGAACTACTATGCTGTTTTCACCAAGTAATCATTCTTTTTGATATGAACCTGTTGGCTAGGTATTAAGAATTTGGGGAGACTGAATGTTTGAAAATAAGATGCAGGAGAGGACAAAGTTTTCCTTGACCTTCTTGGGGTCTCTGGTTGGGTCTGAAAGTTAAACTGACAAAGACAGATTAACAGGAGAAAAGCAAACAAATTTTATTGAATTTTTACATGTACATAGGAGCCTTCACAAGAGAATGAAGACCAGAACAAGTGACCAGAGGAGGACTCTTTACATTTTAGACAAAGAAACAATAAATTTGTGAAGAATTGACAGGACAATAGGTTTGTGCTAGAAGTAGTAAATGGTGAAGTAACTAAGAAGATAAGGGTTAGTGTAACAAAAGTTTGTTTGTACAGATTTCTTGGCCCTCAATTCCCTGTCTCTGTTGAGTCTTCCTGTCTCTTGGTACAGGGAGTGTACTTTTATGACCTGTAGCTGAGAAGAATAGTTGAGGTAGGGATTGAGTATCAGAGCAAACTTCTTACTTCTGCTGCTTTTTAAAATTCCTTCACCTAATTATGGTATATCTAATATGCCATATTTGGGGACTGTGTTGCCTGAACCCCATCAAGGACACCAAAAATGCCCATCATAAACTGTGTACTGTCAGATGAACTCTACACAACAATAAATGGGTTATACCCAAATAGCCCTAGAAGCAGAAATGTGAATAAGAAAGCTGCTCACTCTAAGTATGAGCTATTATATTCATATTGCCACTCATCTCACAGCCCAAAACTATGGTCTCACAAAGTGTTTCCTATGACTGCATGATTGAGTGATATTCTTCCAGTGGAATTAAATATGTTTTTATTCATTTTCTACTTTTCCTTAAAGGTGAGATGACCAAGCTCAATTAGATGTTAAGAATCTTGGAAGGAGCAAGATTAGAGGATTAGTGACAAAGAGATCTGGGAATGGGAAACTGGACCTCTTCGAAAAGGTCTGGAGCTTGAAAATGTCTGTGTTTGTTGTGATTACTCAACAAATTATTTTCACTCCTCCCCCATTCTCATTAAAAAAGAAGCTCCTAGTAATCAGATGTCCAGGCAAACCCTCTCTACATATGGTCATCCTCTTCACTCAAGCAGATGACCAACTAATTGTTTAATGGTCATTTCACAAAGCAACAGTGCAAAGAAGATAATGTATAGACTAAAAAACATACCAACCTGGTTACTCTAATTGCCAAGCTTTTGATTTTCTAGGAGTAGAGATCAATTTTAAGTCCCTTATATATCAAAAATGTTCAGAAAACCTGGTTTTGGGTTGATCAATTGAAGGAGGCAGAAATTTGCCATCACTGGAAGAGTCCCTTTGAGTCTCTTAGATTACTCTGAATTTGAAGTTGTTTGTGTACTAAGGTGAATATTGTACTCCCCCCAAAACATGTCTACCCAGGACTTCAGAATGTGACCTTATTTAAGAGGTCCTATATAAAAGCCATAGAGGCATCTTTTGTTATAATGCTTAGTTTAGGTCCCAGTTCCTGAAATAACTCGAGCAATAGAGGTGAAAGGAGTGCCTTTTTTTATTCACATAAGTTCCTTTCCACAAACCCCAAGTTTATGTTAATGTCTAACCCTAACCCTAACCCTAACCTAACCCTAACCCTAACCCTTTTTTGGATGGCGGTAATGAATGGGGGCTGGATGCCAGGTGAGCCAAGCTGGTGATTAGAGGGTTGGAACTTTCAGCCCAACCCCTGGTGTTGGGAGAGGGTCTGGAGGCTGACTTAATAACTAAGGAGCATTGATTTAATCAACCATACTTAAGGTAATGAATGAAGCCTCCCTAAAAATCTGTTAAGGGCAGGGTTCAAGGAGATTCTGGGTTGGTAAACAAGTGCAGGTGCTGGAGAGTGGGGCACCCAGTGAGGGCATGAAAGCTCTGCACCCCTTCCCACATACCTTGCCCTATCCATCTCTTCTGTCTGGCAATTTCTGAGTTATATCGTTTTATAATAAATCAGTAATCAAGTAAGTAAACTGTTTTCCTGAATTCTGTGAGCTACTCTAGCAAATTAATCAAACCTGAGGAGGGGGTTGTAGGAACCTCTGGATTTATAGCTAATCAGTCAGAAGCACAGATGACAACCTGGACTTGCACTTGGCATCTAAAATATGTGGGAGGAGGCAGTCTGTGAGACTGAGCCCTTAACTGGGGGATGTGATCTCCAGATAGTGTCAGAATTCAGTTCATTGTAAGATATCCAGCTGGTGTTTGGAGAATCTGAGAATTGCTTGGTTTGGAACCCTCTCCCCACAAACCCATACACGTTAGGTGGCCGGTAGTGCTGTGAGTGTAGTGTAAGTGTAGAGGACACACGCAGAAGAGTGTTTTTCCTTTACAGAAACACAGACACAGAGAGAGAACACCATGTGAAGAGGAAGGCAGAGACTGAGTTATTCATCTACAGTCAAGGAATGCCAAGGACTGCTGGCAACAACCAGAGCTAAGAAAAAGGCATGAAACAGATTCTTCCCTAGAAACTAGAGAGAGAGGATGGCCCTGCCCAATACCTTGATTTCAGACTGCTAGCCTCAAGAACTGGGAGAGAACAAATTTCTGTGTTTTAAGTGACCTAGTTTTGGGGACTTTGTTATGGCAGCCCAAAGAAACGTATGCAGATTCCTTCACATGCAAATCTCTGCTACCATTCCCATGTATGGATCAATCAAATCACAACAAAAGTTTCTCTGAGTGAAACTCACTTCATAGAGAAAGAAGCACAAAAATCATTTGGTTCTCAGAGGATGTATTGTAGTGGCTGGGGTGTCTCTTTCTGGGGAAGGACTGGATGCATTTTCAGTTGTGGTAGGTGAGTATGATAAAGTTCAAGAAATTTGGGGCATGTTCTCTTTTGTGAAAATTGTAGAAGTAAGCATTAATTATGGGTGTTCAATGTTTATTGCAGAATACTGTGTATAAAATGAGAAGAGAATTGGTTTAGTTGCTTTCCAGAGATCATTTGATGATTTAAGATTTTAAATTATATTCCCTTTTCTGACAAGAGTTAGATCCCCATGTTCTCAATAGTATTCCATTGGAATTGCAATGTTTTGATGTAGGATGAAGACTTAGCAGGACAAATGAGTCATAAAACAGATGACAAAGAAACACGTAAAACTACAAGAAAGTAAGTTTTAGAAAAATAAAAACTAACCTTAGGGAAGTTGCTGGAACAAATAGTAGTCAAAGCAGAATAGAGGCTGTATTTTACACAACATAATATAGACGTGTAATAAATATGAATATGTTTTCATTATTACTTTTCTCTTGCTATCGTGAATGTTATTAATTTATGAATCACTGCAGTCTTAGAAAATAGATGGTAATTGCAATGCTTAATTAAACTAGGCAAAGTGCTACCAGAGTAAATGAATAAGTAAAACTTCCAAGTTCATTCGATAAAAACCTCAGCAGTGTTATGCTATTAAAATCCATAGTGGTAGGTTCTTTTTTTAATAGATAAATTTTCTGATGTTTTCCTACATTAACTCTGGTACTAGTCTCATATTACATATAGCCATAAAAACGTATTTGGCACATTGTTATATATTTGTCCTAGATTCTACAGAAATTAAAGTAAATCAAAGACTGTTTGATGAAAATATTTTAAAAGGAAAAAAAATTGTACTTTAAACTGTATTCAAGGTTTTCTCCATTTTATTCGTAAACTATGTTTTTTAGAAAACACATTTCAAAGAAAACTAGATTACAGGTTTATTTATAATTTAAGATTGCATCCCCCAAAGATACAATTATATTGTAGCAAATTACTTATTATAAAAATACTTCATACCTAATGAGTACTTCCTATGTTCAGGGCACCATTTAAAACTCTGTTCATATATATATATGTGAGCTCACTTATGCTCACAGTTCAATGAAAGAATTATTGATATTATCCTCATTTTGCCAGAGGAAACTGTGGCAGAGAGAGGTTAAAATAACCTCTCCAAAGTCATAGGAAATTGAAATAACATTCCTTAATTGTAACTGGTAAAAACTGTGCAGAAATAAGATTTTCCCCAAAACTTATGATCTAATATGGCATTTTTCCAAGTATATTCTATTTTCCCATTAGAAAATACTAGTAAATGTAAGAGGACTTACATTTACTAGGACTCCGTGAGCACAAAACTTCAAGTGATGCTGGTTTAAACAAAGATAGTCATGTTTGTGTGTGTATGTGTGTTGTATCTGTGTAAGAGTGTGTGGATACATATCTATACTTCTATATTTTTCCTTCTAGTTTTGTTAAAATATTGACACACAGCACTGTACAAGTTTAAGGCATACAGCATAATGATTTGACATACATACATTATGAAATTATTATCACAATAATTTTAGTGAACATCCACCATCTCATATAGAGACAAAATAAAAGAAAAAGAAAAAAATATTTTTTCCTTGTGATGAGAACTCATAGGATTTACTCTCTTAACAACTTTCATATAGAACATCCAGCAACATTAATTATATTAATCATGTTGTACATTACATGCCTAGTGCTGATTTAACTTATAACTGGAAGTTTGTACATTGTGACTACCTTTGTCACTATACAAAGGTATTAGGTTACTTTTGACTACCTTCCACATGCTTTACATGCTTTACATTTCATCCTCATGACTCATTTATTCCGTAACTGGAAGTTTGTAGCTCTTAATCTCCCTCATCTATTTCTTTCCTCCCCCCACCCACCTCCGGTCTGACAACCACCAGTTTGCTTTCTGTATCTATGGCTCTGTTTCTGTTTTCTTATATTTGTTCATTTCTTTTGCTTTTTAAATTCCATATATAAGTGAAATCATACAGTATTTCTCTTCCTCTGTCTGACATTTCACTTAGCATAGTACTCTCTGGGTCCGTCCATGTTTTTGCAAATGGCAAGATTTCATTTTTTTATTGGCTGAGTAATATTCCATTGTGCATGTGTATGTGTATGAGTAATATTCCATGTGTAAACATACACAATGGGATTATATATATATATATATATATATATATATATATATATCACATTTTTTAATCCGTTTATCTATGGATGGGCACTTAGGTTGCTTCCATGTCTTGACTATTGTAAATAATGCTGCAATGAACATAGGGATGCTTATATCTTTTCAAATTAGTGTTTTTGTTTTCTTTGGAAAAATATCCAGGGTGGAATTGCTGAATTGAATGTTAGTTCTCTTTTTAATTTTACTGTTTTCCATAGTGGCTGCACGAATTTACATTCCCACCAACAGTGCACAAGTGTTCCCTTTTCTCCACATCCCTGCCAACACTAGTTATTTGCTGTCTTTTTAATAATAGCCATTTTGACAGGTGTGAGGTAATATCTCACTGTGGTTTTGATTTGTATTTCTCTGATGATCGGTGGTGGTGAGCATCTTTTCATGTTTGTTGGCCATCTGTATGTCTTCTTTGAAAAATGTCTATTCGGTTCCTCTGCCCATTTTTTAATCAGGTTGTTTGGTTTTTGTGATGTTGAATTGTATAAGTTCTTAGTGTATTTTGGATATTAGCCCCTTGTCAGATATATTGTCTGCAAATATCTTCTCCCACATCATTCTGTTGATAATTTCCTGTGCTGTGTAAAAGATTTTAGTTTGATGTAATCCCATCTGTTTATTTTTGTTCTTGTTTCCATTACCTGAGGAGACATATCCAAAACAATGTTAAGACCAATGTTGATGAGTGCACATTTATATTTATATATAGATTATAGTATATATGTGTTATATATATAATCTATATTTATATAGCCATATATACATTATATGTATATATATAGTGTGTGTATTTATGAAGAATTTAGTCTTTAGTATGCAATATATATTTGGATTGTTCAAAATGAGGATGTAGACAGCTAGTTAGTCAAAATATTGAATTCACACTACATTCTAGGTATTGGGCTAGGAATCAAAGATGCAGAAAATGGCAGAGACATACACAGCATTGACTGGTGTAGAAGTCATGTGTAATGAGAACCATAATGAAATGCAAGGTTTAATTTAAACCTATAAAAAGCACTGTCAGGGAAGTCTTGGAGGAAATGACATTTAAGGTTTTTAGAGTAAAATTAAGAGATGAATGAGCTACTTAGCTCAAGAGAAGGGAAGATATTTCAGGCAGAAATATATCATGTGCAAAAATGCTGAGGCAATAGAGAGAATGGTAACGTCAGCTAGATTAAGAAGAGTGAAAAGACGCTGCTACAAGGTGAGCCCAGCAAACTTGACAGGTTCAGAGACTTAGTGAGATCTGATAAGAATTTTGGATTTTATCCTAAGTGTAATCAACCAATACAGACTTTTTATAAAATATGTGCCAATATTAATTATCCGTTATAAAAAGATAAAGAGTAGTTCCCACTTAATTCATGGTCTGCTTTAATAATACAGGTCATATTCAGTCTATCTTCAAAGTATAATTTGAATCTATATGCTTTTCTCTGTCTATTGCTACCACCTTGGTCTCCCTTTCTCAACTTGATTATATCAATTACCTGCTAACTGCTCTGCTATCAGCTCCCCCACCCCCAATTCCTAGTCTTAATTATGAACCCAAGGATCATTTCAACACATAAATCAGATTATATCCCTCCCGTCCTAAATACCCACTGCTAATAAAGTACCAATGCCTCACAATGGCCTTCAAGACCCTTAGTGCTTTTGTCTCTATCTAATGCTCTGATCTTGTTTACTCTTATTCTAGAGACTTTGTACTTACTACTCCCTCTGTTTTCTCTTTAGGTACTCTGTTGTATAGACATTACAAGGGCATCCAGGCAAAGGGAAAAGCAGATCAGAATTTATTTTCCATCAAATAATATAAGATTTGTAAAATTGTTGCTTTGTCTAGTTATATCATCTCTTAGATTTCTAGAACTCTGCCAAGAAGTACCTAGATAACTCATAATTCCAAATATTTCGGACAATATGAATTGAAAACACAAAGGCTAACACCTGATTTTCTCAGAGGATAAAACAAAATTTGGAGTTGGAGAATACATAAAATTTATAATTATCTCAAATTTCTAGTTTTCTTTTTTATATGTAGATGTATATATGGGAGAAACCTGGCTGTTTCTTTTTAGGTGAGAATTAAGAACCTTAATTCCCTAGTGCATGAGATATTAATACTGAGACATACTTTCCACTGCCCTTGTTAATTATGATACTTTACTCTTAGGACTTTAAAAAATGCTTCTGTAAAACAATAGATGGATTGCTAATGTCCTTGAATGTGTCTCTCTACAGTGGATGCTGTGATCCAGATGGGGTTCCTGAGTTGATTATTCAGTCTAAGTAAGTAACATATTCTGTAAATAGCAAGCTAACACCATCTGCACAGGCTGTTTTTTGAATGTTCATAAGCTACAGGAAATCAACTCTGCCCTAATTTCCTACATGATTCAATAGGGTGGAATCCATGGGAATACAAGCTAATGTGACCTTTAACTACACTCCTATGATATTAAGCTTCAGATGAAAAATTTTGGGAAGAGGTAGGCTGCCCTTTAATGTTTGGAATATGCATCTTTGCTGGTATTTGTAAATAAAGCTTAGCAATTTTGGAATTGTTAGTCTTCGCAACAGGAATCACCTCAAATTCACAGCATATATTTATGTAAATCTTGTAAAGCGTAAATCTTATAAAGCTTATAATTGTAAAGACTATTCAAAAGTAATTACAACCTAGTCATCTAGATTGGTGCTCAAATTTAATATGCTTATAGTCTGACTCTTTACAAGATTATTTCTAATTACTCTATCTTTTCTTAGTTGCCACATTCTTCTTAATAATATTCTTAGGAGCTCTCACATTATAAGATCTCACCGTTACATTCTAAATCTGTAAATTTGATACATACATACATTCGTTTGCAAGGACGACTTAATAGGCATGTAAAAATGTCTAAACTGGAGGATGGATTTTCTAAGGAAATATTGGTAATATTGATGGATCAATGTCTATGTCAATAATGTTGTTGCTCCTCACTGGGAAAAAAACAAAGAAACCAAAAAATTTCCCAACTCACTCAAATGGGAAATGGTAGCTGCAGACCTCTCAGAGACAGATGGAATTTGAAAGTAGGGAACACCAGAATGTCACTTATATGTCCAGGTAAACATATCTGAATAACAGAATACAAAAGAGGCTGCAGGTCTGAGAGGAAAAACTGCGCCATTCTTCTACCTAGATAGACAGATAATAACACATTTGTACCAATTCTAAAGTGAATACATGACAACAAGCACATATTTTCCCCTTATTGAAATATATATATATATATTGCTTTGACTCCAGCAAGTCATTTAATCCAGCAAAAAATTTTAAACAATTTCACCAAAATGCCATCATTGCACTTGAAAGCCAATTGCCATTTCTAGTGATGGAGAAAAATACAAACCTGATGGGGTGGCGCAGTGGTTGGGAGTCTGCCTGCCGATGCAGGGGACGCGGGTTCGTGCCCCGGTCCGGGGGGATCCCACATGCTGCGGAGCGGCTGGACCCGTGAGCCATGGCCGCTGAGCCTGAGCGTCCGGAGCCTGTGCTCAGCAACGGGCGAGGCCGCAGCAGTGGGAGGCCTGCGTACCGAAAAAAAAAAAAAAAAAAAAACCTGAGAAAGTCTAATTAAGGAATATAAATATTAGTGAATGTTGTAAGAAGGAGTTGAATTTCTCTTAATTCGTTTATACCAACACATTTTGAAAAGTCTATGTCAAGATGGTGCCAGATGGGGAGGTCAGAGATGAAAGATTGTCTCTAGACTATAATAAAACGTTCTGCCCAACTTTTATTCATAAGAATGGTTACTTAGCAGCCATATTTAACTTTTGACTCTTCTCCCTGACTTCTGCTGTTCAGAGCAGTGATAGGTTCTCAATCCAAGCTGGGATCACCAAATTCTCTCCCCAGCAAATTTGAGAAGGAAGTTCAGAGGCATTCTCTATGTAGCTGGAACTATAATGTGTAAAATTCTTGAGCTACAGGGTGGCCATTTTGTATTTTGCCAAGAGGATAGAATCATGGACAGCTAGTCTACTAAGAGGGAGAATACTGAAGTAGACTGAGACAAAGAAACAAAGATAATGGAGAGAAATTTTCTGTTAGCCTCTGTTAGGGTTTCAAGTTATCCCTTTTTCCTGGTAACTTGCTATTCTCCAGCCCCTGTGTTTCACTGAACATTTTAAGTCCTTATATTAGAATCCCCCTTTACCCTTAATCCAGCTTGTATTGTTTTCTGTCAATTGCAATTTAAGGACTCTTAACTGCTACAAGGACTTTTAGTCTAGTGTAAATCTAGAAAACTAAATCCGTAATTATAATACAGATGCTAAGTGGTAAAGAAAGCACCTAAAAAGCAATATACTCCAAACTAAGCTAGAAGGGATGAGACACGTTATGTTATGATGAGAGGACAGGATAGAAGGTGGAGGTAAAGATAGGAAAAATGTTCCTGGAGTCAAGGTTGTCATGGATTTGACACTTGACCATGTGCTAAGAAATACAGCACCAAAACAAGCTGGGCACTAGAAAATATAGCCAGGGCCTGAGAGTGCATATTGTTGATATATTCTCTCTGAGTGTTTATAATATATGTCTAGATAAAACTTTCCAGGTAACAATTACCCTGAATCAGAGGGGCATGTTTTGGCAAGGGTAAAATGAAGGACAGCATAGAGAAACACACACACACACACACACACACACACACACACACACACACACATACACACACACATTCTTGTTTGCCAGGTCATCAAACCAATTTCCAGAATGGTGGCTGTTAATTCAGTATCCCTATTTCTTTGAGATGCTACAGATATATAAAACAGTTAGGTCAGCATAGGTGTTATCAAGGGAAAATAAAATGCCTATCAACTTCATTAAGATAAACTGTGTCATCGATACAAAAGAAGTAAAATATCTTGTTAAAAATATTAGCAGCTAATCTCTGTAAGGAATGTGATTTCTGTAACAAGTCTATACTTAGGAATTTACCTACTTCTGTTGGCTGTGGATTTCCTTTGCCTTTAGGCTTTCTAATTAGTTGGCCATTGTGATCAAATGTCTCACTGCAATTTCCCTCCAGAACCTTTAAGAAGGATTCAAGATAGCTGCCATCAGGGTTGTTATTATTCAAAGGTATCTATTTTAAATGCCTGGATATAACATGATCAAAATATACTACTACTTCTCATTTTCATTCATAAAAATGTAATGCCTCAAGAACATCAAAAGCTAAGTGAGTTGGTTTTTATCATTTTATCAAATTTCACCAGGCTTATGTCCTTTCTGATATGAATATACTGTTTGAAGGCCAGAAGTTTCATTCTCAAAAGAATTGTGTATAGTAAAACAAGCAAACCAACAAACAAATAGAAAAACACCACAAAGAAAAAGAAAACAAGGAAAGAATAAGCCTACTAAAATGAATTGAGGGAGTCTATGTCTTCCCCATGATCAATGGAGCAACCAAGTTCTTTGACCTTGGAGTCTCAAAATATTGAAAGCATCCCAACACTCCTATGCCCTCTCAACCTTCATGTAAAATTAGCCTGATGTGGAGAAATATATGTAGATTCTTTATTTTCAATATTACCAGATCATATATTATAACAATTTAAATCTAAAAATTTCTTTAAAATTATTTTTTAGTCTCCTGATTTTACCAAAAATATAATGGAAGGGTAGAGAGGTTAAGAGACTCTGGCAATAATCTATGTTTTCTGGTCCGCCAGAAGTCACAACTATGTCATCTCTGGACTTCTATAATAACCTCCCTTAAAATCTGCATTCTTGGGCTTCCCTGTGGCGCAGTGGTTGAGAATCTTCCTGCTAATGCAGGGGACACGGGTTCGAGACCTGGTCTGGGAGGATCCCACATGCTGCGGAGCAACTAGGCCCGTGAGCCATGGCTGCTGAGCCTGCGCGTCTGGAACCTGTAGTCTGCAACAAGACAGGCCGTGATAGTGAGAGGCCCGCGCACCGCGATGAAGAGTGGCCCCCACTTGCCACAACTAGAGAAAGCCCTCGCACAGAAACGAAGACCCAACACAGCAAAAATAAATTACTAAACTCCTACCCCCAACATCTTCTTTAAAGAAAAAAAAAAAAATCTGCATTCTTCAATGATCTCTATCTCCACTAAAAACTATGGCTATAGAGTTATTAGAAGAAATTAAAGTTAATGTTTTACTTTCTGTAGAACTTTTTACAGTATATATCCTTTATCACATGCTACCCAGAAGTACCATTACCCTATCTTACATTTGCCTTGATATTGCTTCTTCAGGAGTCTGCAGTATTCACCATCACTTCCAAAATAAAGGTGAACCACTTTTTAAAGGCTGGAGTTAGATTGCTCTGTAGATAACCACTCATCTCACTCATCTGCATCTGCCTTCAGTAGTGTCTCTAATCATTGACCACCCCTCCAAAATGTACTTAACTTCCAAACATAACAACATTCTTCTAAACCAATTAACTGAATATTTCCTTCAAATCTCTTCCTCTGAGGCCCTGCTGAAATGTCTCTCTTCTGTTCTTCCTAATTTATATTTGATTTATTTATTCTGGAAAGCCAGCTCATAAAAATCCTTTCCGGGCACTGTTGTTTCTTTAGCCCTTTTCTCTGGTCAGCACATTATACTTTTTAACAGTGCTGTTCATATCGTTGAATCATAGACAGCTCTTGACTTAGATTTTTTTTCCCAGCAATGGCAGTGGATTATACTTCTCTAGCCATAAATGATTGAAACTACTGGTAAAACTGCATCCCTCTGAAACATTTTTTTTCCATGCCAAGAAAAGGGCCAGTAGAATAATAGACATCATGATTTTAATATTATTAGCACCAATAACCAAACTCTAGCCAGCTAAAGAGTATGTTGATGCATTGCAGTTTTATTATGTTTATATTTGTTGTTTTTGTTGCTGTTTGGTTATGTTTGTTTGCTCACGTACAGTGTATGTGTGTCTGTGTTTGTGTGTGTGTATTTGTGTGTTTCGGTTGTAGATATGTGGCACACCTAAGAAGAAATGTGTACTTTTCCATCACCTATATTCTAGATTATCAGGTAACCATGACAGATATTGCTTCCTTAACTGCCTCTAGCTCCTTTGACAATTTCAGACCTGGCAGTTGTTCTTGCCATGTAATGAGTTAAAAAGCAACGAAGAACACCAATCCCACTGCCACCCACACCATCACAAACAAATGTGTGTTTGTGTGCATGAGCCTATGTATATTTGTAACCTTCTCATCAGCCTACAACTAGATCTAAATATTCTGCCAGTAGGATTAAAGCCTCCAAAAAAGCAGACTTCATAGTCTTGCCTTGGGATAACACATAGATGTGGATATATTCCTCCTAGGGATCTGTAATGCTGCAGGTCTACTTTGTTTTTTTTAATTCTCTCCTTTAATAACTTAGTTTTTTCAAAGTTACTTCCTGCTGTCACAAAGAGAACTTAGACTGCAAAATGTCCTTCAGCTTCTCCTCGACATGGATCATCTTGAAACTTTTGTATTAATAAATGATCTCCTTCTTCTCTTGGCAATCTTCTCTTGGAAAAATTTTGAGATTTGATATATTTCAGTCTCACTTTCCTTCAGTCCGATTTTCCTTCAACATTTAGATTTTATTAGTTTTTAGAAACATTAAATTAACATGCTGAATAATAAAAGAGTCAATAAGATTTTTTTTTTACAAACATTGCATATAAATTTAAGGAAAAGACTATTGAAGAGCTGACAGATTGGAACAGTAATAGTTAATAGACATACAGTGCAGGATAAATTACATTCTTTATGGAAATTTGTAGCAAGTAATCCTTGAAGACCATTTCCTTTTATCAGGGTAAACCATGAGAAAAAAACAAAAGAAATTTCAGTGTTATAATTATATGAAGGGTCCAAATAGGACTTTTAAAAGTAAATCTATAGTCAAAGTGTGATGCATAAAGACACACTTTGTTAATTTGTGGTTTGAAAAAACCACATGTACTTCACTTGCCCTTGAATTTCTGCACCTCATTTTTAACTGTACTTATTTTACATTTTACTTACAGAGATTAATCTTCTCTTTTGCTAAGTGCATTGGAAATCATGAGCACTAACTATGTAAATGATGCTAGGAAATGTATCCCCCAAGTATGAAATAAAGCTCTAACTAGATAATGTTAATAAATATTAATATGTGAAGATAGCAAAGGAATATTGAATGATTAAGCTGCCCCAAATAAGCATAATAATACACCTAAAGTTCTTGAGGCAGCTATTCAGTATTTTAGGGCTCAACAAATATTAACAAAGAAGAGCCTGCCAAGAGAATTGTACATCCTAAAGCTTTATGACTTGAATCGCCCTAAGGAGAAGAATGACCAGTAACTACAACTAAACAGGTGAAGAATTGATTCAATAGGTTAAAGTTGGTAATTAATTCTGATAGATTCAGTCTGCTTTTTCATCTTTCAATTATACAGTTTTTTTTTCCTAAAAAAAAAAAACTCCAGTTATTTGCTAAAAAAGAAAAACATATATTTTGTAGGGTTTCAGAGTCTCTGGAGAATTTGCTTCCACCCTGGCCACATTACCCAGTTGGGTGGTCTTCAGATTATTGGAGCAAAGGGAATGTACTGGTGTTAAGGAGAATGTAGAAGTCTTTGTCTCCCAATGCAGAAGTGAAATCCACCAAGAAACATTCCATGGATGCCTTACATCTTTGCAGGTTCACAGAGTAAAAGATGAAATAAGTAGCAAGTTCCCTAATTCCCTACTGCAAGACAGCATCATAGAACCATCCTTATATTTATTTTTTATTGGTTCCAGTATTTGAAGACTCTCATGCCCAAGCCATAACACATAGCTTTAATTCAAGAGGGCATTCTATCCACTGCTCTGCATCCGGGTTGTCTCCAATACACTCTCATATTGCTATAAAGTAACCTGACAGACGACTAGATCAGAGGAGTTTTCTAAGCAAGAATTGTCCCAGGCCATAAATGTTTTGTTTCCATACTAAAGAAAGTGAAGAGAGTAGATGATTGTAACCTTGCTTGGATGCTCAGGTGCCTCCTGACACTAACCCCTCTCAAACACTATCTCAGTTACATTGAGGAAAAAAATACACAATTATACTACTGTATATAGTAGGAGTATAATAACAAGCTCTGAGCATTGTTCTAAGATTATTTCTCGCCCCTGCAAGATTTGAGGGGGATGCCTGTCCACCCACCACATTAACAGTTACCCTGTGGTTTTTACTGTAAATAAGAAAACTGAGTTGGAGATATTAAAAGTCAGTGCTCTTAATCACAAAACTCCTGGTGCAGCTTAAATTGCATCCATTGCTTATGGGGATTATGTAAAACCAATAATAGGAAAATGACCTGGAAACAATTGCGTAGCTGCAGCACGATTGTTGCAAAAATCAAGAGGAACACAAAAAAGGGAAACAGGAATTATTAGAAGAAGCAGTACAAAGCAAACAGCACAAAGCAAAGAGCCTATAGATGTGATTTCAAGTAATTCAGTGAATTTCTATACAGTGCGTAGTTTTCAGCCTCTATAAAAAGCCAATTATTAATCCTGCAATTACCCAGGCTTATCACCACTGCCCACACATGCTGACTATGGCTTGAGTTCTAGATGATATTCTTTTCATTAGTATGGCCAAAGGGAAATTTAATTACAGATACATCCCTTGAAGGGACAAGGGAAATATATAAGGATTAACAAATTAATCCTAACACTTAATTACATTAAAATGTTTACCATTCCATATAGAAAATATTGACACTCTAGCTAACCTCCTTTTTATCTGTTCTCTCTCATATAATAGTGAAAACATTATTTTTGAAGAGGAAAAAAAGGTAGGATTTCTTTCCTGCTAACTTATATACTGAACAGGAAGAAATAATCGCGTTCGTTTATTCTGGACCCTATCAGTTCCTGACCACATTCCATAAATGCTGGCATTTGGAAGGAAACAAATTGATACACAGGTAACAGAAACCAAACTCTGTACTGATGGAGAGATAGGAAACTGTAGCTAAATGCATCCAGATAAGTCTAAATAGAGTAATGAAAAGAAACCCTGGTAGAATATTGAAAGAGAGATTCATAATTGCATCACAAACGTCTATTAATCAAGCCAACAACTAAATTCCTATTCCATAAATTGTAATCCCTGCCTATCTGACTCTCAATTTCTTTTTTCCTGACTTCTCCCTGAACTGCATATGGACACAGGTAAGATAATGTGTGTGCTTTTTGTTGGATTTCTCAGCTGTCTAAAAATAAGTCCCAACTATATAATTTTAGAACACCCACACAAAACTTTACATATGCGTGCTATAACTTTACTATTATTGTTTTGACATTTAAGCAACAGATGCACGTTTTCCACTTTGGAAGGCAGACATCTGTTTTTACGAATTCTCTCCAGAAGCTGGAGTTTTCTTGCAGGAGCTTATTAAATCAAAGAGGCTCTATCATCTCACCACCCCCTACTTGTGTCCCTCAATCCCAAATAATTTAAGAAACAGAAAAGAGAAACTTATGAATAAGTTTACAAGCATGAAGACTACCCTGACGTTGATTAAATAAGTCTATACAACATTCAGTCCAAAGTAATCTATGCCAGTGCAATTTACTAGTACGAAGGAAGAAGGAAGTTGAGCTCTGAGCTGTGATGTATGGAGAGTTGCCTAAGGAGACAGGCAGCCCAGAACTTCAGAAAGATTGCACAATTTCCATGAAAAATAAGTTCGCTCTGTTTTTATTAAGAAAAATGTAACTTAAAATGCATATAATCGTTTGTGTCTGGTTCTGGAGTATTGAATGCCATGGTTTAAAGAGGGAAAAATTTTCGTGAAATGTGCATAGGAGGAATTCTTTTTTTGTGAGTGGATTTGTTTCAGTTTTATTTTGGGAGGGGGTTCTGTTTTGTTTTTACTCTGAAAAGTAGACGCTGCCAGCTCCATCAAAGTGTAGTTTGCAAAACATGAGATTGCAAAGCCCTCAGAACATATCTAGTTCATCTGGAATATGTAAATATATTAACTCAGTATTCTCCAAGGGAAAAATGGTATGTTTTAGATGAATTTTGGATGTAAATTCTAAACAGGTGGACAGAACAGCAGGAGGGCAATATCAGGCTTTCCGCAGGGGGCTCCCACCATATAGTTGTAGAAAATGAATCACAGGGATTGGTGGTAAAGGAAATCAGATTTGCCAAGCCGAATATTTATGTATGAAAAAAGCATGAATGCTCAGTAAATTACAGGTCAAGGATTCAAAGCTTTGCATCTGCAGCCATAATCATGCAAGAGTAACCACTAACTGTCCTTCACAAGAACCATGCACATATTTTAATTTACTTTTTCAAATCTTATGCTATAAGCGTAAGTGTTCCAATGGTGAAAAACGTTTCTTCCTACATCCGTACTACATATGCGCCTGGGAGAGAAGTTGGTTTTTAATTACAAACATTTGTGAGCTTCCTGCTGATGACACCATTTGTGACTTTGGCAGGAACAGAGATCAAATGAAAAGGTGATGAACTTTATCCCCTTCCCAGTTAAATAATAAAGAAGAGAGCAAAGGAGTCCCTGTGTCATATTCTAGCAAGGGACAAATTGTCCTGAGAATAAAAACGGATGTTATTTTTGGTGACACACTCCCAATGGGGATATAGATATTTTTTGTGGAATTTCCATTTATTGTTGGCATTCTAAAAAATGGCAGGTTTTGTTTTGTTTTTCCTAGTTGGCAATTTTCTGGAAGCTTGACAGTTTTCATTTAAAAACGCATTTAAAAATGTTCAAAACCACTGGAAGTTCAATGGTTAAATGGTCTTGGCTTACAAGGCTTCTTTAAATGTGATTAATTCATCTGTGTCTCTCAGACATAAGTGAAGACAGTGTCCTCAGTGTCATTTGCCTGGTCTTCTCACAGCTGTACTGATTGTCATGGGTGTTTTGCTCTGCATTACAAGGAATATAATGATAACAATGTAATTAAGATTTACTGAGCATTTACTACTTACGACATCTTGCATTTAATGTTTTACATTCATTTTCTCACTTAATCCTCACTCTAACTCTGGAAGTTAGGTAGCATTATTATCCCCTTTACAAAATGCATGATGAAGCTGTAGTTTGAAGAAGTTAATTAAGTTGTCTGAGATTACTCATCCTAACCTTGGTACAACCAGATTCAAAGTTAGTTTATTGATAAAGCTGACAATAAAGCTATATAAGACCTCTCAATGCAAAGTTTACCAAGTGTTCTCCAAATCAATCATTTTTATTTTCACTAATTGCAGTTGCAGAGTATTAGCCTTCTAAAGTTACCTCAGAAAAAATATTAAGCTCATGTTGCTTGATTTCATGTGAACTTTCTGTCAGGGAACCCAAGAAAAATATTGCTGACTTTTCCTTCTAACAGTTCCCTTGCCCCAGGAAAATTACCAGGGTGATCACTTGGTACTCAGTCTTCAGCCCCTAGGTGTTTACTTCCTTTTTCTTCTTACTAGAGGCTCTCGTCTGAGCAGTTCAATGAGACAAAACCTAAGAAGATCATGCACATCGTCTAATCCCAATGGCCCTCATCGAGTTGAGAGCTTCTAGGGCATCCTGGCTTCAACAAAGTTCAAACTTGTAAGCCCTTCTCAACAGAACAGCACTTGATCATATCAGCTACCAAGGCAATGAGTGAGTCAGGCCACATATCCTATAATGCTCGTGGTAGGTGGGAGTTAGACCATAGTTTGTCCTGCCTTCTAATTGAAGAGGGTCATGTATAACCTCTCTGTGGACCTCCTTAGAAGACCTCCATCAATAGATTTGATGAAAGAGGGCAAAAAATGATCTCACCACTGGGATAAAAGAGACGTTTGGGCTCAAAACATAGCCTTTACAAATATTGTGTCTTCATAAGAATTATGCCTCATTCACATGAAGTCTCAAAGTGGCTGAGAAAACTCAAAATTCTTAGACAAGTTCTAAAGAATTTGCATTAAAAACCTGCATATGGTGATTTGGCAAACACATTTAGCATGTTTTACATTAGTAACTGGTAGACATTTCAATCTGTATATCCTGTTATATCTAAATCTATATCGTTATCTATTTTTACATAGCTGTGTGTTTTATTTAGCTTTGTGGCAGTTTCCTCAGCTTGTTAATAATCTTTCAAGGATTGCTCTTTTAATTTATTTAATATTACATTTGCTTATGCACTGTAATTAAATTTCCCCTTATTGTTGTTTACACATTTAAAAAATAATATATAAACAATATTAGTTTTTAAATAGTTAACCAAATCTCTAATTAGAAACTAAGAATAGGCCCTTGGAAGTGTAATGACTGAGTCAACATGCATGAATTTTAGGATTTTGAGTACATATTGACAAATTTGCCTTCTAATGAGTGGTATAATAGTGCCTAGTTTTTCTGCACCAATAGGAACATTGGGTATCATTATTTTTAAATATGTTTGATATTTTACTAGATTAAATAAAAATGGGAGGGACTACCATGTTTATATTTAGGATTTTGCCTTCCTTTTTTATAATTTAAGTTTTACAATACTCAAATTTAATACATAACTTCAAAATAACATGTTTAATGGCATTAAAATATTACTTGTTTGAATATCATTCTCATATTGGATTATTTTGAATGAATACTGTAAAATGATAACAAATACTTATTGCTAAGATAAAATAATCTACAATTACTTATTTCTTACTAAAACAAGTACAGAAAGTAAAAATCTTTGTGCAAAATATAAAATATCTCCTATCCTTTTTAAGAAATTTTCTTTTCCTTAGACTGCCACTGTCCATTTCATTTATTTTCTGTATTTTTTTCTTGAGGTATGCAGAACTCATTCTGCTAGAGTTATTAATGTGTCAGCATTTCTATCCTTTTTGAGAGGTTTATAAATCAGCCATAAAAAAAGTATGATGCTGGTGTAAACTTGGCATATATTCTTAGCCCAGAAGCATTATTTTTTTCACAGTTTTTAAATGAAATGGTTTGGCTTCTATGAATCTACAAAGGGGCAACATCTAAATGTTTTCTGACTCTATATATGTTATACTCTTTTCCTAAAAAGATCTGTTCAACAAAAAGGAATGGAAAATTCAGAGACAGTTCAAGATAAGAGCTTCAGGGAAGTCATTACAAGTTTGCCCTGTCAAAGATTCCTGTGTTAATAGCTTCACGTATACATCAATGCATACATAATAATAACTTTAGAACTTGTTCGATTTCTACTTAGGCAGCAATCTAAAGAAAGTATGGAAAAACATATTCAAGAGAGAACAAGCAGCATCCAAACTGAGGTATTTATTTCAACATTATAACTGTTGACATTCTTTCTCATCTACATTTTTGTAACCAAAGCTCTCTCAATATTGCTAATAGAAGACATCATAGCAGAAGTGGCAGCATGTTACTGAAAAAGAACAATACATGTAGCTCATTCATACATCAGCTCAACACCTACAGAGAAGTCTCTGCACCATGCCCTGGTTCCTGGGGCCAGGGTAGGAGGATATGGAGACAAAGGAAAAGAAGGGTTTTATTATTGTTGTTGTTGAACACCTTTTAAACTTCAGAAAAAGACTGAGGCATGTTTTATTTTATCATCCTAAAATGCAAAAGCATTACTCAAATAAATATTGAGAAAAAATTTCTTATATTCAATTTTTCTATAATAGTCTCATTTATAAAGCTTTCATTGAAGTATTAACCACATAATCATTGAAAGCAATTACAAAGCATTAAAATATGTATTTTTCATTCCTCTTTTTTTCCTTACTTGTAAGACAAACATTGCCCAAATAGGAATAACTGAAGAGAAATTTTATAGTCTTATCACATAGCTGATTATCAAAAGTTGGTGATAATAAAGTAAATCTGCAGTATTTGTTTGAAGAAATTCAAATTTGTATCCTCTAAACCTTACAGTTCAAAGGAGAAACTGGAGTGAATGTAATTAATAATCATTCCCTAAGGGAACACTTTCTCAATGAAATATTTAGTGTTATATAAGAAAATCACCAAAGGGTTTCTTGAAACAGTTCATTGACCTCACAGATATTATATTTCACTTCCAAAGAACACCAGTTTAGTTTACCAAGAGTATGCTCCAAGAAATATCTAATTTTGTATTCCTGCTCCAGAAAATGTTCTCCCTGTTAAAATATAGGAAATGAAGAGGAAATCTTTGATGGAGGGTAATATCATCTAAATGCAGAAGGAAAAAAGTTTCCTAGTATAATAAAATACTGCCCAGTTCTTTGTATTTCAGAGGCTAGATAAGATATTTCACATCTTTATACAGATGGTTTTTGACTTGTTCTCATTTCATAATGAGTCAATCATTTCCAAATCACAGGATTCTATTCCCTGACCAAAAATTATTCATCATCAAAATCCCATAGTTGATTCTATAATATATAATACACTGTACATAAATCATTTTAGAGGGCTATATGAAAATAATTCTGATATAATATTTAATTCATTGCTGTTATGATCTATAAAATTTCTGACAAATAAAAGAACTTCAACAGCATACTCATCCTATCAGATATTTTTTTCCTCTGTCTACTTATTTCTTCATAACAGAAACACTCAGGTCTACACTAAAAAAAATTAACTCATGTTTTATCTATCTTTAGATCTGATATCAAGACTCTTTGGTCTACATACTACTTCAACTTTCTGGGCTGCGAATGAGAAAATTATATTCAATGTCTTCCAACGTCAGTTTATCAGCTAGTTTATGAAAGATAAGAGAACTAATATTTATGCTGATAATATACAAAGCTTTATACATATGATATCTAATTTAAAGGAGAGAGAAGGCAAGGTAGCAAGAGTGGGGATGATGGACATTTGGACTAATTCTTCATGTAGCTTGTGCCTTGACCACTTCCATTCAATGGTGGAATGCTGCTGTGCATGCCCAGCTTTATGGCTTGGTGGGTCAGACAACCATCACTTCATGGGGAATAACTCAGGCTGCATGGTTACTTGGTGCTCCAAGTTTCAATGTTCAGTTTCTAATAAAACCCAATAGCAGGCCAAGGGCTATTTCTCAAAAGGGGAATAGTTTATACAGAGGAGGACAGGCCTTTGTTTGAAAATTCTGAGGGTCTGCACTGTGATTCACCTCTAGAGACTTGCCAAAGGCTCCAAACAGCATCCTTATCTGACTCTGACACTCTAAGCACTATTGAATCTGCTGGATCACGTGACCCAAGTGTTAGAGCAGCTTGCTTAGCAGTCTGGACCTGTTGTAGAGCCTTCTCTTGTCCTAGTCCTCACTCAAAGCTAGCAGCTTTTTGGGTCTCTTGGCAAATGAGCTGGAATAATACATGCAAATGAGGAATATATTTCTTCCCAAATCCAAAAGACCCACTAGGTTTTGTGCCTTTTTTTTTTTTGTACCTACAATCACACTGCTAAAAAATAGAATCATTCCTTTGTTTAAGAAGAGGAAACTGGTAAATTCCCATCAACAGATGAATGAATAAAGAAGATGTAATATATATATATATAATGGAATATTACTCAGCCTTCAAAAATGAAATAATGCCATTTGCAGCAACCTAGAGATTATCATACTATTCAGAGTAAGTCAGAAAGAGAAAGGCAAATACCATATGATATCACTTATATGTGGAATCTAAAATATGATACAAATCAACATATCTATGAAACAAAAACAGACTCACAGTTATAGAGAACAGCCATGTGGTTGCCAAAGGGGAGGGAAGGAATGGGAGTTTGGGATTAGCAGAGACAAGCTATTATATATAGGATAGAAAAACAACAAGGTCATACTGTATAGCACAGGGACCTATATTCAAGATTCTGTGACAAACCGTAATGGAAAAGAATATGAAAAAATATATATATATGCATATGTTTATGTATAACTGAGTCACTTTGCTGTACAGAAGAAATTAACACAATATTGTAAATGAACTATACTTCAATAAAATTTTAAAAATAATAAAAAAACTTTAAAAAGAAGAGGAAACTGGATTTTAGAGGGTTTAAGTAACATTTCCTGGGTCACATAGATAGGAAAGAACAGAACTAAAGTTTGAACAAACGGGACATTTTCTTTGTTTGAAAGAATGTGTTCTTTAAATTATATCATACTCTTCTAATCAAGAGGTGGGATCTATGTATCCTTTTTGAAACTGAGAAGAGAAGAGATAAAGGTTGGTAAGCTTATGTAATCATCCAGTCAAGATTATGTGTGAGCCTTATCTAGGACAGTAACCTTAGAAATGGAAAGGAGGTGTTATATCTGAGAAATTTTTATGATATAAAACTCTCAAGAAGCATAGAGTTTGGTGGTGAGAGGCTTGAAGATAGGAATCTACAATGAAATCAGAGTGTAATAGAGTTATAATACAGTACAAATATTATGCTTTGGAACATATAGCAGACCTTTGGGTGCATTACCTAAATCCCCTTTCCAAACTGCAAATGGTGCCCATGCTGCCTGAAGATTTTCTCATAGCACTTCTGCAAAGCAGACTTGAAATAGCCAAAAGTTAATGCTGCTAAGAGCAGCCCTTGGCCAATAATACATGAGAGTTCCAGGATAAACACTGAAGCATCCTCATGACTTGTGTGTGATAATGCTTAGAAGTCCTCTTTATCAATCTCCCAAAATTCCTAGAGGAACTGAGCACCAGTTGCCCACAGTGGTGACCGATTCCTTAACATATCCTTTTCTCCCTTCCCCAGCCCCCGTGAGTGATTTCTGGATCCCCTTCCTATAAATTACTTTCACTCCTTGCCTCAGAATTATCTTTTGAAAATTTGAATAAATGCATAACAGGAAAAGATTGAATTAGTAATTTTAAGACTTCCCACAAAAAGAAGTTCAAACACAGATGACTTCCTTGGTAAATTCTACCAGATATTTAAAGAATTGATACCTAATTTTATGAACTTTTCCAAAAACTAGAAGAGGAAGGAACCCTTCTCAATTCATTTTATGAGGTCAGTATTACCATCATACCAAAACCAAAGACATCACCAGGAAAAGAAACTATAACGTCCCCTATGAATATTACACAAAAAGTTCTCAACAAAACACTGCAAACCAAATCCAGCAACATATAAAAAGGAACATAGACCAGGAAAAATTGAGATTTATCCCAGGAATGCAAGGCTGGCTTAACTTTCAAAAATCAATCAGTGTAATACACCGTATTAATAGAATGAAGGACAGAAAACCACATGGTCATTTCAATAGATGTGGAGAAAGCATTTGACAAAATCTACTCCATTCAAGAGAAAATTCTTAACAAACTTGCGATAGAAATGACCTGTGGCAGCCTGTTAAAAGACATCTACCAAAAGACCCACACTACAGTGAAGACTGGATGCTTTCACCTTGAAATCAGAACAAGATAAGGATATCCAGACTCTTTAACTTACATTGTACTGGAGGTCCTAGCTGGGGCAAAAAAGGCCTAGGCAGTGACTT
The DNA here is from genome assembly GCF_951394435.1 of Stenella coeruleoalba. Classification (NCBI taxonomy): domain Eukaryota; kingdom Metazoa; phylum Chordata; class Mammalia; order Artiodactyla; family Delphinidae; genus Stenella; species Stenella coeruleoalba. The sequence goes on along the minus strand of NC_137169.1, from coordinate 68,798,958 downwards.
CTAATGGATGCGGAATTTCTATTGGGGGTGATAAAGTGTTCTAAAATTAGATAGTGATGATGACTGCATAGCACTGTGAACATATTAAACACCACAGAATTGTACTCTTTAAGAGGGTAAGGTTTATTATATGTAGAATATATCTCCACAAAGCTGTTGTTAAAAAGAAAGAAATGCATGTGACAAAATTCAGCACCTCATTTTTTATTTTGAAAATCTCTCAGCAAATTAGAAAATTCCTCTACCTGATAAAAGCATTCTTGAAGGAATTTCAGCTAACACCATAATTACATATCTAATATTAAAATATTGAGTATTTTTCCTGTAAGTTTGGGGACAAGCAAGGATGATCTCTGCCACACTTCTATTCAACAATGCACTGGAAGTAAATTCTCCTTATTCATGTATAATATGATACTATTACATATAAAATTGTAAGAAATCTACAATAAAGTTACCAAAAATAAAAAAGGAATCTAGCAAGGCATTCCAAAAACAATTGTATTTCCATATACATGCAGCATAAATTTTAAAAATGAAATTTGAGGGCTTCCCTGGTGGCGCAGTGGTTGAGAGTCTGCCTGCCGATGCAGGGGACACGGGTTCACGCCCCGGTCCGGGAAGATCCCACATGCCGCGGAGCGGCTGGGCCCGTGAGCCATGGCCGCTGAGCCTGCACGTCCGGAGCCTGTGCTCCGTGATGGGAGAGGCCACAACAGTGAGAGGCCCACGTACTGAAAAAAAAAAAAAAAAAAAAAGAAATTTGAGAAATACCATTTACAATAGCATCAAAATCATAAAATATTTAGGAACAAATTTAACAAGATATGGAGAAGATGTCTGTACTTAAAATTACAGAATGCTATTTACAGAAATTAAAGATCAAAATAAATGGAAAGATATGCCATACTCACAATTTGGAAAATGAAATATGATTAAAGATGTCAATTCTTCCCAATTTAGTTTATACTTTTAATGCAATTCCAATCAATATCCATGTCTTTGTAGAAATTGGCGCACTGATTCTATAATTCATATGGACATGCCAATGACCAAGAATAGTCAGAATACATTTAAAAAGAAAGACATAGTTGGAGAACTAACCCTGCCTAAATTCAAGACTCACTATAATGCTACAATAATATGCCAGTGTGGTATGGACATAAGGACAAGCAAATAGGTCAAAGGAATGATATACAGTCTGTAAAGAGAACTATACAATTTGTTTTTGGTAAACATGCCCAAATAACTTATTAGAGAAAGAAAAATCTTTTCAACAAATGTTGCTTGAATGAGTAGATAAATATACAGGGGAAATATACACCAAGATACTGCTCATAAAAATCAATTTGAAATGGCTCATAAACTTTAAATTCTAAAACTATAAAATTTCTCTAGAAGAAAATATAGGAGAATAGCTTTGCAACCGGCCGGTCAGTAATTTTTTTTTTTTAAAAGGACATCAAAAGTAAGAAAGAAAACAGTGATAAAATATTTTCATCAAAATTTAAAAAAATCTTAGCCAAAAATACCAGTAGGGAAAAATGAATAAGCAAGCTACACACTGGGAGACAATATTCACAGTACATATATCTGTAAAGGACTTTTATACAAAATATTTGAGTCAATACTAGAATATCATCAATAGTAAAGACAAGCAACCCAAAAGAATATATAGATAAAATTTTGAGCAGATATTTCACAGAAGAATATAAAAAAATGATTAATATCACATGAGGAAGCTATAAATATTAGGGAAGGGCAACCAAAACACAAAATACCACTTTACTCCTACTAGAATAGCTAAAATTTAGATTTGCAACAGCAAATGTTGAGAAGAATATACTGAAACTTGGACTTTCCCATATTACTGGTGGGAATGTCAAATAATACAGCTACTTTAGAGAACTGGCAATTCCTTATCGAGTTTACTATATACCTCTTCTGTGGCCTGGCCATGCTACTTCTGAAATAATGAAAATATAAGTCCATAAAACAAGATATTTACTAGAATGTTTAGGGCAGCTTTATTCACAATAGCCAAAACCCACAAACAGCTGCAAGTTCCAAAAGAATAGATAAAGACCTTGTGATGTATTCTTGCAGTGGAACACTGGTCATCAATAAAATCAAATGAACTGTTAATACATCCATTATTACAGGTTAGGTCTGTTAGGAAGCAAATACCGAGGAGGTAGGACTACAGAAAAGTATTAGAATCTAATATTGGATGAAAGAGAGGAGAGAAAGCTTGATTGGTAAGGACCCCTTAGGCCTTTGTAGTCCTGATGTTTCTGCCAGCTCAAGGGAGAGCTTGCAAACAAAGACTTCCCATAAGAGGGGCTCGGCATTGGTATAAATGACATATACCAAGACTTTGCCCTTTGGAGACCGCCTAAATTATAACATGACTTCACTGACATCTGCCTTGATTTGCCACTGGATAAGACTTGCTTTTAAGGAAGGTGTAACTTACACAGAGAGTTGAAGTGGCCCTTGACGAAGCCAATAGATAGAGTGTATCAGCCAACCACAAGTCTTGCAGCTGGGCAGCGAGTTCTTCCTTGAAGGGGAATCAGAGCAGAACGTTCTACTACACTCAACAATATGGGTGAATCTGAACCTCATAATTTGAATAAACAAAATTAGACCCAAAACAGAATATACTATATAAGTCTTTTCATATGAAATTCAAAATCAGGCATAGAGAGATCAGAATAGTGCTTGTCTTTGGGAGTGTGAGAATTGACTGGAACAGGGCATGAAGGAACATTCTGGGGTGATGAAAAATTTTTATATATAATCAATGTCCTGGACAAATCAGTATATTTGTCAAAAGTCATCCAGTTTTATGCTTAGAGCTGTGAATTCCTCATTAACTTTAAAAATCACTGTAGTTAACCACAGTTCTTCCTTCTTACTATAAATACAAAAGATAGAGGCACCTAAAACTTTAAAAAAACACCAAAATTTCCTATAATTCTCTACTCATTTATATTAGCCAACTGCTAATTAGCCATTAGGATGACTGTGTTTGAGCACAGACAGTTGAATCTTGCCTGGGGTTTAACTGAGCGTGTGTGTGTGTGTGTGTTTGCGTGCGTATGTGTGTTTTCTAGGTGACTACTCTTGTATAGTTGTATGTATATAGACATACCTAAGGTCTACATTACTTATCAGTTACACATTCAAAATAACTTCAAGTATGTCTACAGAGAAAATATGGAAAAAAAGCTTATTTTGAGGTCTACATCAACACACAGTGAGGTGGTCACACACATGTGCATGTACATTCAAATTAACTCCATACTCAAGTTATTTTTATTGAAATAACACAAGCTTTGGGTTCAGTGTAAAAGAGCAGCTCTGCTGCATTCTTCCTCACCTTCCTGTTTTTTTCAGGAAAGAAAAATATTTCCATCCATTTGTTCTTATTTGTCTTAAAATTTGTGAATAATGTGCATATATTACCATTGATTGATTCTGTATTTTGAATATTACCTAATGACTTGCTATTATGGTAGATACAGATTTAATCCTCTTACACCAGTATTCCTATCCTTTTTATTTTTTTCCCACCTGCCACTCTAATGTAATCTTTATATTAAATAATTATCAATGTTCATACTATCTTGAATATATAAAAATAATACACTGTCAAGTAACTTATATTTATTTTTCTCCTCTATACGATTAGCAGTTTCTCCTGCTGTTAAAAATTGCCTTGTTTTTTGGTTTGCATACTTATTTCTGTAGTAATTCATCTATAATTTTCAACAGACATTAAATGCAATTTTTCATGTCTTCAGATATTTTATAGAATTTATCACTTTAATTTACTTGAAGACCTCTCATTCCTGAATTCTTACATCTTTCTGCTCCAATATGAATTGATTGTTCTTTTGGTCTACTGCATAGCTCTTGTCCTGAAATTTCTCTTCTCAGTCATCATTTGCCTATCTTTTGTGTTGGATCCCAAGATTCTTTGATCTCATGTCTTGTCCCTTCTTATTTAACTTTCTCAATTTGGTAAATTCTTGATTGAGTGTGCAAAAATGGCATTTTTTTGGAGAAGTGTCTTTTTGTATCATCACACTGGATTGATAATTTTCCCCAGTATTGAATTCTACAATGAAACTAAGTTTCCCTAGGAATTTGATATCATTACTCATTTTGTCTTCTAACTGCCAATATTCCTTTTGAGAGTCTCCTGACTTTGTATGAAAACTTTGTATGAGAACTTTCTTATTTTTCTTCTCTCTACAAGTTTTGAGCTCTTCCCTTAATCCCTTTGATTATGAAAATTTAATGATGATTGTGCAATTTAATCATCATTGTTTTAACACATTTATTGTAATATTAATTTGATAATTTTCTTCAATCTCTTTTCCCTATTTTCTCTTTCTGAAATTTATCAGTCAGACATTTGACCTCCTAAATCGAATCCCTAATCATTTAAAAAACATTGTTTTCTCCTGTTGTCTGTCTCTTGATCTTTTTGCATTACTCCCTGCAATATTTCCTTAACTTTTATCTCTCATTTTCCCCCCTCGAATTAAATTTTGTGTATTTTATTTCAACAATATGATAGAAATTGTCTGATAGGAACATCCATGTGTTTTGATTAAAAGCCCTACTAACTTATATCCATCTACCCCTATATATTTCCTTCTCTTCTGTTATAATGAAAGAATTGTCTGTGCTCACATCTAACGCAATATTGTTACTTCATTTATGTATTCATGTTTTCATTCATTATTCATGCATATGTCTGTTTAACAGTTATTGTATATCTATTATATGCCTGTTACCCAGGTCTATTTTAGGTGGGACAACAAAATATACAAAAAATATATTGCCTTCATAGAGTCTTATTTGAAGGGCTACGACAATAAACAAAAAATTACACTAGATAGCACATTAGAACACTATAACTCCAGTCTTTTTCACCCTTTGAAGGATTTTGCTCTTGCAACCAATCCCCTCATCTCTTGTATCATCAACCGCAGTAGCTACTGAAAATTTTCTGTCAGGAAATAAACACTCTATTACATATCCCATCTTAAAAAATGTTCTTATGCTTCCATGCCCCCCTTGACACATTTCTCTGCTCTCCTTTAGAACAATACCCCTAGAATTTGTTGCCTCTACTCACTACCATCACTTTCCCACTTCCTCACTTCTTGTTCACTTCCTCACACTATCAAACTGTATTATCAAGGCCACCCTGTTGCCAAGACTAATAGACAATTCCGAATCCTGCCATCACCTCAACTTGGCATTAGAAACAGTTGATCGCTTTTTCCTTTTTAAATACTTTTTTCACTGGACTTTCAGAATACTGTCTTTATTTCCTCCAATCTCATCAGCAGGCCCTTCTTAGTTTCAATTTCTGGCTAAACCTCTAAACACTGGTATGACCATTTATATACAGCCTTAGCTTACTTTTCCCAGCCCACCTCTCCAAACTAGGTGAACCCATCCAGTTGCATATCTAAATGCCATTCGTATAACGATGAACTCCAAACCCACATAACCAGGTGCTTATTTTTAATACTTGCACTAGGATAACAGTGAATGTTAATAGCTAACAATAATTGAGCACATTTTATGAGCTGGAAACTGCTCTAAGAAAAGTTAGGATATGAGTTAATACATTTGATTTCCCAACAACTAATTTTACAAATGATGAAGTTAAAGCTCAGACTGCTTAATTCAGTTCTTAATATTATATAGACAATAAATGATTTAACCAAATTTAAACCTAAAGAGTTTGACTCCACCTGCCTATGTTCTTATGACTACACTATATTTCTTCTGGCTAATTAACAGCTGGCATTTCAGACTAAATACAGGAAGTCATTTAGTTTAAATCAGATTTGTTTCTAGTAGGAACCAGTGCAATATGTATGTGTGTTTATATGTAAATACACAAACCATATTTAAAGATTATACAGATATACAGTCAGGATAAAAATGAGGGTAGCAGTTGATTTTCAAGAGAATCAACAAATATATACTCTCCTATATAATATATATATATATATATATATTTTACCTGTTTTCTGCTTTCATTCAGCTGTAAATGTGGTCACAATAAGCATTAATGTTAAGGAACTGGGAGGGAGGAAAATCTAGAGCCTGTGGTAGAGGTGGAAGAAATATTTATAAATATGAAGGTAAAAACTTGTTATATGTGTAAATGAAATTGATAATCAAACATAGATTAACTATTTCTATCAGCTTATTGCTAAATGGAATTGAAGTCGACCAAAATAGGCTGCAAGTATTTCTACAGGATAAATAAATGTTTCTTACTTCACGTGACATTTACTATTGATTTCATAAAATGTGGAATGATATCATAACTGAAATAGTAATAGACTGTATCAATACCTGGAAGCAGCACAAATTGAGTACAAACACATGGAAAGAGAGAGCCACCAGTTCACTTAGTCAATAAAGATCACAGCTTTCCAGATCATGCTTGAATTGCTGTTATTAATCACACTCCCCACTTACAGCAGACAATATTGTGCAGCTGATGATTGATAATCATCTTGGACATAATGTTATGTCTTCCATGAACTAGGAAGACTTGGGCCCTGCAGTTAAGATCTCACAGATTGTCAGAATTCACAATTCACTACCTTCTCAAATAAGTTACTTTTTATTGTTATTATTGGATGTATTGAAAGAAGACAACTGAAGAGCAATTCTTTAGATTTTTTAGGTAAGGTGAATTTGTGACACATTGATCATGAACAAAAAAGTTATTAGAAGCAATTATTCTATAATAAAAATTGAGTGCACATAATGTGGTTATAGCACAAACATCTGCCACTCACACAGACATCATTCTGTAAACCCATCTAACTAACTCTATTTTCCTTTCTGATTGTATCAGAGTAGCTTGCAGTCTCACAGTGATTTGAGTGACAGGCATCCACCCTGGTGCAGGGTGATACATACCTTCGTTTTGTTTATGGGAATCATGCCTCCTTGAAAAATGTAAATTTTCAAATTGGCTTTTATTGAAAAAATGTATACAAGGAAGCAATGTTTTCATCTTCACTGCTTAAAAAGTCAAAGTTACTATAGTCTCCAGCTTTCATAAAAATTTTACTAACTTTTTAAATTGATTTTTTGGCTTTGTAATGAAAAAAAGCATGAATTATTTAATAGCTCCAGACAGGTTTTCTTTTAAAATATATATATTAAAAACATACAGTACAATGAAAAAGAAAATATACAAGAAAAAGCATACCACTCACTACACTTATAAGAGGTTAACATCCTCACCTCTACCTCCACAAAAACAGCCAAAATCATTTTTAAATTTTAAAGTTATGTTGGCATCAGGTTTATTACACGTCATATACACCTGTAGTAAATATCTGTTATGCAATCCTTATTTGAATGTTAGCATGTTAGATTTGGAAGGGACTTTTGAGGACACCTCGTTTGATCCTGGAAGCAACATAGAAATTTCCTCAATGGTACTCCTGGAAGAAGGTCTTCTAGCACTTGCTCAAACACTGACCTTGAGAGGAAACATATCACTTCATAAAGCAATATTCTGTGTTAGAAATTTTCATTTTGTAGGAAGATTTGCTCATATTAAGCCAACATCTATCTGCCTTCATTCACAGAAAGGCCCCCCAAAACTACAGAGCGCAACAAAATATCTTAGAACAGAGACCCCTAAAATGTGTGTAATTATGTAAAATTTTACTTTGATGCTGAATTGTAATCAATTGTGTGAATTCTTCATATAAATATCAAATTGAAAACTGTTAACAAACAGGAATGTTAATATCATTTTTTTTTAAATAATGGCAGTGTCCTTATATACTGAAATTGTTTTTACCAGAAAAAATCAGTTCCCAATTTTGACAAGACAAAAAGAATAAAACACAAATGGGAAGAAAATGCATGAGGATTTGGATTTCTGCACTTTTGTTGGTTCTCATTTGACCATACCTTCATTCCCTCACAATGTAGCAAACGTAATGGGTCATATATCAAACACTAGAAACAGCTTTCCACCACCAGAGCTGCCATGTAGGCAAAATGCTGTCCCTTGCCAATAAACTCATGCTTTCTCTTCAGGTATATAAATCTGTAAGTTGGCTTTAAACATTAGGTGTTTATTTACCAAGCAGTAAATTAACTTGTGAGTAGGAGAGAGAATTTTAAAAAAGAAAACAATGCATACAGATTCCAATAGGCTTGCATCCCTGTGTCACTGTGCTATGCTAAAAAGAAACAAAGATCCCTTGGTTTTTTAAAAAATGTTTAAATCCAGTGGCCTCAAGGACATCTTGGCCTTCATGACTATATTTTTGTCTTTGAATACCTGGTCTTCTCTGAATGTAGATATTAATCAGGAAAATATTCCAATGGATCACTTGAAAGAGAAGGTAGGAATTTAGAATTTAGCCCAACGGTGTCATTTTAATGTTGATTAAGCTGAGAAGTCCTAGGTAAACTACAGTCCTCCTGATTCAGAATTCTAACTGTTTGAACAATGTAGACAAAACAACCAGGAGGTTCACTAAAAATTTTGCTGAGTCATGTATTTTGTAACTTTTTGTAGCCAAATCCATGTTATCTCAAGGAAAAAGGGCAAATATTGACACATTTCTCATACAAAATGTTCTCTCCATTTTAAGTTAGGAGGAAGGGGATACTAAGTAGGGAAAAGGTTAAGACCTACCTATTCCTCTGTCAGGCTTGGATAATGAAAAAATGGTATATTATATATTTTTAAGAGAACTTACATTTTTCTGGCTTTATTGGGTAGCAGAAAGAAGCTAATCCTCTCAAACCTTGTCATTTCTACTCAAAATCTTAAAATATTTATACTTGTTTAATTAAATGAATTTTGAAGGAAGAGCATAAGTGAAGGAAAAATAGCTCAGTAGAGGTAAAAATGAAGGTTTTGCTTTCTTATAGGAAAATGATACAATATAAAACATGGAGACGATTTATTTTGTTATAGTTGTAGAAATGAATAAAGTATACAGGGCGCCAACAACATGAGATATGGACACAAAAGCTGTGGTCTAGAGCCCTGAATAGAAAATAAGTAAATTTGCCATTGACATAGTAGGCAAGAAGGATGAGACGTTTTTTTGTTTTGGTTTTTGTTTTAATTTCTCATCACGTTGGTGTTTTTCTTATAAAACTCCAAGACTATAAGCTATATAACATTGAACTCAATTTTGTTTTCCTTTTTGTTATACATCTCAAATTCTATACAGTGTTGAGATGTATAAATCACACATCCTAGGCCAGAAAAAGAATGCATTAGATTCATCTTGATAAAAGTAAAAACATGTTGAAAAGATGCCGCTCATTTTTTGCTTAAAAAAGTAGTTTTTTTGTTTTGTTTTGTTTTTGTTTTTCCTGAGAACCCTTTTCTTATAAATGGAAGACATACCAGCTCCATACCAGCTAATTGTTACTTCGAAGTCATTCTAGTTACCTAAAGGCAAGTTCTACTTCTCTGCATTAGATCTGGGTGCTTTTAAATGATTCAGAAAAGTCTGACATATGGTAGGGTGACTAACCTTTCTGGTTTGTCAAGGACCAAAGGGTTTCATGGGATATAGAATTTACAATGTTAAAGTTGAGAGGGCTCTGGACAAACTGGGACAGCTGGTCACTTTGGTGTATCCACAATTACCAGGAAATCTCTAAGTATAACCCATACATATCAGTGTCAGAAAAGAATGAAAGATACTATCCCATTACCTGAAAGGCACCAAATTGATGATTTTCTATCTTCTTTCATAGATGAAATAGAATGAAGATTAATTATTAGAAAAATGGGAGCTACCTTAGTGAAAGTGTTTTTTTATATTACTTTTAATGGGTGGTGTTCCTGTTAGTACTCCATTTAAAAAATTATTATCCTTTCATAATGATGGGTTTTTTTGAAGGAAAATAAATACTGCTTCCCTCTACATGGAGAATTAATTAAGGGAATTCTAGAGCCAACCTACCCATTACGATGCAGTTTGTTAGTTCAGAAAACAATAGCTTAAGGGGATAAAGCATAAAAATAGAAGGAAAAATAAAAAGTACAAAGGTTGAATTCAGTGAGAGTAGGTAGCTGCAGAAACACTGTGAATTATGTAGAGCACTTAGAATATTTGTCGACTGAGAGAAGAAAGGTTTTAACGGTAACAAAGAGAAGGAAAGTGAAAAATATATAAGGATGAGTGCGAAGGAATATAGTAACTCCCATAAAATTTGAGAGCTAAGGTAAGCGAGAGTGCAGGAAGAAAGGCTGTTTATGATAGTTTACGGGGGGAAAAAGCAAAGAATTAGTAAAAATAGAAATAATTTGGCACTTAGTCACTGTAAATAGAGGTCTGTAGATCTGAAGTCCCTGAAATATATGAAGTATAGTTCAGAAGAGATTTTTTTTTTTAATGGCAGTGGACCAAGAAAACAGACGTGTTTGTTAGGAAAGTGCAGGTTTTAGGGAATAGACACATGCTCTCTTCATAGGTGATATTATCCAGTCTCTTGGCTTTAAATATCATCTATATGCTGATAATGACCACATTTTCATCTACAGAATAGACCACTACCTTCCTCTCCATACCTGGCTCAAAATGACTATTTGATCTTAACAACATTGTCCAGTGTCCATTCCCATGAGCCTAGCCTCCTCCCACCGTTTTCCATCTTCTTTAAACCTTCAGGTACTAAGGACTAGAGCAGAACAGAGAATGCCAAAGAATCTCAAACAGTTATCAAAAATTTTATAATCTAGCCATCGTTTTGTTCAAAATTAAGTATCCCTTCCCTGCCATCATGGAAGCTGATTCATTTTTTATGTCTTAACTGTTTAATAATCTCAGCTGATTGATTTATTGATATACAATTAAAATGTTCTTTTATGATTACTGACTATAACAATCTAAGGGAAGAGATTATTTCATATTATAGGTTGTCAGACATTTACAGGTATTATTGGGTTTTATTTTCACATTGATAAAAATAATTATCCCCGTTTTGCAAATAACTAATCTTGAAACTTAGAGAAGTAACTAGCCCAAAGCCACAGAGCCTGCATGTGATAAAGCTAATACCACCTCAATGAATTTTTTAACAATCTATTGTAAAATATACCTTACTACCTAAAAAGAGTAAAAAAGCATAATTTATAGAAAAAAAAATCCAGCAAACAAAAATTAATTAAGAAAACACTTGTGTATGTGGACCTATCACTCAGGCTGATAATTCTCTTGTTATTTACAGTTTATAACAATTATGTATCCACAAAGAATGCATTGTTTAATTTTGAATGTTTTTGAAATATACTTTTACAGAATCATGCTGTGTGTACATTCCTCTATGACTTGTTTCTCTGCCTCAATATCACATTTTTGGAGATTCATTAATGTTTATTCCTATAGTTGTTAAATTATTAATTTTCACTGCTGTATAATATTCTGTTTTATGATAGTTTACAGTATATCCATTTTGCTATTGATGTGAATTTGGATCTTTTCAACTTTGGGGTTATTAAAAGCAGTTTTGCTACAAACATTCTGCACATGTCTCCCTGTGACCATGTGAAGTGAAAGAGTTTCTCAGGGTATATACCTAAGAATGAAATTGTTAGGTCTTAGAGAATGTGCATGTTGAACTCCTCTAGGTAATGCCAAATTGTTTTTTATAATTGTTCTAATTAGCATTCTCCTCAGTGGTAGATGCGTTTTTTTTTTTTTTTTTTTTTTTTTCGTTACGCGGGCCTCTCACTGCTGTGGCCTCTCCCGTTGCGGAGCACAGGCTCCGGACGCGCAGGCTCAGCGGCCATGGCTCATGGGCCTAGCTGCTCCGCAGCATGTGGGATCTTCCCAGACTGGGGCACGAACCCGTGTCCCCTGCATCGGCAGGCGGACTCTCAACCACTGTGCCACCAGGGAAGCCCAGTATGGTTTTTAATAATAGCCTCCCAAAGATGTCTATATCTTAATCACTGGAACCTGTAAATAAGTTAGCTTACATGACAAAAAGAACTTGCAAAGGTAGGTAAACTAAGAACCTTGAGATAGGGAGATTATTCTGTTATCCAGGTGAATCCAGTAAAAATAAAATGGCCCTTAAAAGTAGAAGAGGGAGTCAGAGGAGTCAGTCAAAGTGATTCAACATGATAAGGATTCAACCTACTTTTGCTGGTTTTGAAGATGGAGGAGGAGCCATGAGCCAAGGAATTCAGCCTCTAGAAGCTGGAAAAGGAAATGAAACAGATTCTGCCCTAGAGCCTCCAGAAGAGAAGGCAGCCCTACCAACACCTAGATTTAGGCCAGTAAGAGCCAGTTTGGAGTTCTACCCCACAGAACCGTAAGATAATAAAATTATGTCATTTTAAGTGTGTGATAGTTTGCTACAGCTGTGATAGAAGACTAATAAAATGAACAAACCTTTCTGTTTTACTTTATCATCACCAATGCTTTCATTTGTCAGTCTTGGCCAGTTTGCTGGGTGTGAAATGGCATCCCACTGTGGTTTGATTGTGCAGTTATATGGAGAGAGAGAGAGGCTTGGTTGAATCCCTTGGCTCATGGCCCTACCCTTCATCTTCAAAACCAGTGATATGCATTCACCTTATCACTTACTACCATCTAACGTATTTTATATTTTAATTATTTTGTTGTTTATGTTTTTCCTCTTTTCCACTTGAATGTAAGCTCCATAAAGTTAAGGATTTTCTACTGCTTTGTTCACTGCTGAATACCTGATACATAGTAGGTGCTCAATAACTATTTACTGAATAAATCAGTGAACAAATTTGGGCCTCGTTCCATGTGTACCTCTTGAGTTCTGACTGTGAAAGCTGCATATTTTCTGTGAGGCATAAGGTAAACATGAGTTCCTCTAGAGAGGATTTACATTTTCTCCTGCCAGGTGACTCCAGACACTACCATTCTGGGATCACTTTAGCATCGTTGACCAGTTTCTTCAAATATATTCTTGATATTTCAGAAACTGTAAATATAGGTTGTACAAATCTGTAAGGTCCTGCTTGTTTTTTATAATTTTTTCAGATACTTTTGATACTCAATACCAAGATTCACATTGTTCATAGTCCAGGTGAGATGGGGGTGAGGGATGCATATTTCTTATTCACCAGTATACTGAAGAATTGGCATAGTTCTACAGTATCAAGTCTGAGCTTTAGAGTCAAAGATCTTTGTTGGGCAAATAACTTAAATTTTCTAAACACTGGTCTCCTCATCTGGTAAATGGGTTAGGTAGTATTATTGTCAAGATTTGAGGTGAGAATTAAACAGGAAAATATGCATAAAGCACCTGGCAGCAACATGCATATAATGTCCCCAAAATATTAATTCTTCTCCATTTTTCCTCTTGATTCTGAAGCCATCTTGAAAAAAGATTGAAACTTCTGGAGTGAAATGTATGTCTTTACTTATGGATTTTTTTTACATTAAGGATGATATTAAATTTTAAGGATTCTCACAAACATTTTCTTCAGTAAAATACAATATCTTGTTTTCACTAAATGAAAGCTTTAAAAGGTCCCTTTAGTCTTCTTGAATATCCAACTTAACAGTTTTTAAGAATTTAGTATAAATGAATCAGAAGTGAGCATATTAAATTTTCTTTGAAATACACCAAACATTTAGAGCTAACATTAAATATCAAAGACAAAGGAGTTTTCCAAAACACATGCTAAAACTCCAACCTGATACCAAAAAAAAAAAAAAAAAAGTGAAGAAAGTTAGCAAATAGCCACCCTTTTAAAAATTATGCCAAGGAATCAGTATATTCATCCTTCAAAAGGAAGACTAACCCAAGACCTGTACTGATTTCTAGCCCTTAGTATTATGAAGGATTATCACATTAACTTCCAGTTCCAATAATGGAAAAGCTGTAGTTGTTTCTTTCTTGCAGTGAAAGGAACAAGTCCATACTTTTCTCACTGGATGACTTCTGAGTCAGAAAGAAAGAGAGAGAGAGAAAGAGAGAGAGAGAAAGAAAAAAATAAATAAATAAAGCATCAGCCATATCACACACTCTAGGGGATTTTTATATTACTAGGAGTCTTAGATTTCTCTGAAGAAAAGCACCAAAAGAACATGACACATTATTTCTTCAAAGAAGCTTTCTTTTTGCCTTCAATTGACATAACAGAGAAATCGTCTTTAATTCCTCATAAGTGGATATGTATCCTGACCTGAACTCACATAAAAATGAATATTTTCTGAAAACATATCTTTTCTGTAATTTGTTTGGAATATTACATTTTTCATTGCAAAAGCCTCTTGACAAGCACTGCATCAGTTGTCAGGTCAAATGTATAAGTAATCAATAATACAGTTCTAAGTTTTTCAACCCATATTTGAATTTTTATAACTAAGAAAAAATACTGGTAGGAGAAAAGGGCTCTTCTTGGTTCTCAGAGAAGCTAGGAGTCATTTACTCTCATATACTTATAAAGTCTCAATTATTTCTGCAAATAGAAGAGGTAAATTCATACATAATTCAAAAGCATGAATAACAACAAATTGTATTATATTTGACTTTGCGCTACATAACTTGGGGGGCAGAGACTCTACCTTCTGACATGTAAGCTGCAACCAGAATGATGAGTAGGACTTGGGCAGGTTAAAGTGGTGGCACATGTTACAGCTGGAAATGAAGTAGTTCAATAAATCTTGTGTAAAGTATAATAGCATAGCTTTCTGTTATGTTGATAGCTAAATGAAATAATTTTATTCCTGCTTCCATGAAAAATTAGAATTATAAACTAGCTGAATTTTCTAGTGGGATATAAATAACCCTGAATTAAGATTTAGAAAATTTCTGTTTTTGTCCTGGCTCTCTTATTAACTCATAAGCTTTATGTTCTCATGCAACTAGTGTTACCTTTCTAGACCTCCTGTGTTTCATGTGTAAAATGATGAAATTTCATTAAGCCATCTCTAGGGTGCTTTCAGATTTTAAAATCAATATATCTATAATTCTAACACTGAAGCTGACTCTCTCAGGGAGGGAAAATGGACCAGAGCAGTATTTCTTCAACTTGTTTCCACTAGACACACAAATAATATGTTTCTATGGTTGTTACCCATCCCCTTTCTCTCCCTCTGTTCTTTCTTGCACCTACCCCACCACTCTACTAAATCTGTCCATTCAAAGTCATTAATGACTTCCATGTTGACAATCCAATGACCAGTTCTTTGTCCTTATCTTACTATACCTTTCAGCAGCATTTGACACAATGAATTATCTGCTTTTCCTTGAAACACTTTCTTCATCTGGTTCCTGGAAGATCATTCTGTCTAAAATGTCTTCCTATATCAATATGCTACTCCTCATACACTTTTGCTTGATCCTCTTTTTCTTGACCTCAACTGGTTGAAGTACTTCAAGCAACAGTTCTCAGATCTTATCACTTCTTCACCTATACTCACTGGATAAGATAGATGATGTTATCCAGTTCTATGGCTTTAAATATAGAGTAGCAACTATAAGAGCATCGCTGGTCAAGAACTATCCCTTTAACTACAATCTCAAAATCCAACTGCCTACTTGACGTCTTTATTTGGGTATTGATAGGCATTTCAGACTTAACCTGTCCCAAACCAATATCTTGATGCCCACTATCTACCTGCTTTCATATTTTATTTCCTTTTAATCTCTCCACATAAGTAAAGTTAAACCACATTTTTCCAGTGGTTTAACCAAAACTTTAAGACCTTCCCTAAGTCATCTCTTGAACAGAAATTTTATCCTATAATTAGAAAATCTTATTTCTCTAATATTACTCTATAGGTGAATATAATTTTATTAATCCTACTTATCAATTCATTACACACTTATTTGTTCACAGACTTATTTATTCATATTTTATCCATTTGTGTGTTTCTAAGAAAGTAATAAGCATTCATGAACCTACCATTTAATATAAAAACTGTTATACTCAATGGATAATTTATATATATGTTCCCCACTCTCCACTCCATCCCCTACCACTCCTAACCCAAAGTAACAACCATTAAGATGCATTGTTCATCATTTCCTTTCTATAGTTTTATACATTTTTGAACTCATCTATATGTATCCCTACATATTTTAATTGTTTATTAACTTCATAAAATGACTTCCATGATGTAAGCAAACTTGGTTCTTACTTAATATTATATTGTCAGGATTCATCTTGATTGTTGCATGTAGCTGAGGTTAATTCATTCTGACTGCTGCATGATATTCCATTATGTGACTATCCTGCAGTTGATATATTCACTCCCATGTCAATAAACCCAAAGATTGCTTCTAGGTTTTGGCCACTGTGAACAGTGCATCTATGAACAATCTTGCACATGTGAAAAGTTTCTCTCAGGTTGTAAAAGATGTTGTTAGTTTCTTACCCAGATTCTTGGGGAATCCTTTTACAGGTTGCTACTGGTGCTGCTGCTAAAAGCTTAGACCTGTAACATTCCTTGGAGGATTGCTCTTGGGAAATAGGTGCAGCCTCACTTGAGTTGCTTGCACTGTGCCCCTTCCTCCCACCCTTGCCACAGCTGGGAGGCAGCTGGGAGTCAAAGAAAGCAGTCAGAAGCCCTGCTCCCTTGCCTCGGGGCAAGGACAGTTCTGCAGAGGGATCACTTGAAATCACATCCTTGCTTAGCTCCACTGCTTTCTCTAACCTGCTTCCTACCTCCCTTGTAACTTTCTGCTGCCTGCACTGACTTTACAAATCATTGCTCAAGAATCCCTGCCTCCCTTCCAGGGAATCTGACCCAAAACAAACCTACAGTTGTAGGGTATAAGAAAATACAATTTTACAGTACAGTGTCTGTTTTTCAAAGAACTGTATTAATTTACATTCCCACCAGTAATACGTAAGTGGGTCTGTGGACTCACATCTCCATCACTTAGTATTGTCATATTTTTAGAAATTTTTCCAATAGAATAAACTAGCATCTCATCGTAATCTTGATGTGGTTTTCATAATCACTAATAGAGTTGAATATTTCTTCATGCTTATTGGCCATATGTGTTTTTTATAATATGCTGGTTCATATCTTTTTCACTCATTTTTAATTAGTTTTTGAGCTTTTTAAATCAAATCATAACAGGTTTTTTTATACATTACTAAAATTAATAAACATTTGGTATTTGTAGGCATTGTATTTCCCAGTTTTAACTTGTCAGTTTTACTCTCTTTAGTATTTTTAAACAAAAAAAGATAAAAAATAATTTTAAAATAGTAAAATGTAGCATTTCTTTCACAGCTAGGTATTTTTGTTCTGATTATTAAAAGCTTCGTCTACCTCAAGATCTAAATTTTATATGTAGTGTGTTATTTACTTCTGGGTAGTTTTGAATTCTAGTTAGAAAATCTTATTTGTGAGAGTATGATTATTTAATTTCTAATTATTCAGGATATTTTCATATATCTCTTGCTATGTGCTTCTAACCTAATCATTTTGCAATTAGGAAATATGATCTGCTTATACCTATTCCATACCTATCCTACTTCATAGGTTTTTGAAGCATGTTTGGGGGCCTTTCTACATGACCAATATTTGTAAATATTCTATATAAATCTGAGAAACATTTTCTATTTGTTGGATACAGAATTTTTTTTATGTATCTATCAGATAAATTTTGTTGTACTGATATTTTTGGTCTTTTTGTGTGTTTGAAACTGTTTTGTGTTGAAATGCTCTCTGATTATGGTAATTTTTCTAACTTCTCCTTGCAGTTTTGCTTCATATACTCCAAGGCCATTTTATTAATTGCATATATGTTTAGAATTTCTATATCTTCTTGGTGAAGTGAACATTGCATTCTCAAGTAGTGACCCTCCCTGATGCTTATAATGCTCTATCCCTAATAATATCCCCTCAGGTCCATTTACTGCCTAGCAGCCAGAGTGACCCTTTAAAACATAAGTGAGTGTATGTTACTCATCCACTGAAAATTATAAGGTTTGCCCTTTGACCCAGAATAAAGTTCACGATCCTGACAATAGCTGCCCCATTTATCTCATCTCTTACCGGCCTAACCCCTTCTCATTCCTCCCCAGTTGTGGTAGCTTCTTTGCATTTTTCTGACCAGGCCAAACACGTGCTTAGTCCAAGCCTTTGATTACCTATTGCCTGTGTTTGGATGACTCCTCCCACACACAACTGCAAGGATTACTCATTTGCTTCACTTATATCCCTTATTGGAAATCTTATATCAAAATGCCACTCCCTAACACACACCACGTCTCTGGCCTTTACCCTGTTTTTGTGTGTGTGTGTGTGTGTGTGTGTGTGTGTTTAATTGAAGTATAGTTGATTTACAATTTTGTGTCAGTTTCTGGTGTACAACAAAGTGATTTAGTTATACATATACATATATACTATTTTCCATATTCTTTTCCATTATGGTTTGTTATAAGATATTGGATATAGTTCCCTGTGGTATACAGTAGGACCTTGTTATCTATTTTATATATAGTAGTTTGTATCTGCTGATCCCGAACTCCTAATTTATTTCTCCCCCCCACTTTAACCATAAGTTTATTTTCTATGTCTGTGAATCTGTTTCTGTTCTGTAAATAAGTTCATTTGTGTCATATTTTAGATTCCACATATATGCAATACCACATGATATCTGTCTTTCTCTGACTTACTTCACTTAGTATGATAATATCTAGGTCCATCCATGTTGCTGCAAATGACAATATTTCATTCTTTTTTTTTTTTGGGGGGGGGGGTACGCGGGCCTCTCACTGTTGTGGCCTCTCCCGTTGCAGAGCACAGGCTCCGGACGCACAGGCTCAACCACCATGGCTCATGGGCCCAGCCGCTCCGCGGCATGTGGGATCTTCCTGGACTGGGGCACGAACCCGTGTCCCCTGCATTGGCAGACGGACTCTCAACCACTGCGCCACCAGGGAAGCACTATTTCATTCTTTTTTATGGCTGAGTAATATTCCGTTGCGTGTCTGTGTACGTGTGTGTGTGTATAAATGGATATATATTGATATATATACATATATATTATATATATTACATACATTATAATATATATTATATATGTATATATGTGTATATATATACATATTATATATATACACATATATATATATTATATATATATACCCTATCTTCTTTATCCATTCATCTGTCATGTTTTTAAAGAACTTTCATCATCATTTGTTTTCCTATTAGTTCCATAAAAGTAAAGCTTGCTATTTTGACCTCTGACTCCTAAGCATTACTTCCTCCCCTTCTATCCTTTATTTTTGCTGAGTGGTCTCACTTTTTAACCACTTGTTAAACTGGTATAGTCTAAGAGGTTTGGAATTAAAAGTGTGTGATTGAATGTGGAGTTTGCCCTCTGGGAGAAAAGGGAATGAATAGAGAGTATAATAGATACATACAATCTTCAAGACATTGGAGAACAAAATGGACATAAATTGAGGAAATTCAAGGGATCAGGAACCCTCTACTGAGTAATTAAATATTTTGGAGGACACAAATGGTGGCAGTCATGGAGGTGTGTCACTCAGTCTCCCTTCAAGGGGAAAGCAGTTATGAGGAATATAGTCAGCCAACAGCCTCCACCTGCCACATCTTTGGGATCTACCTCCATGTCCAGCTTGAAGTACCTTCTCTCTTAGCTGGCCCCATAAATTGACTGACCACAGTGTGGTACTAGAGCTGAGGTATTCCGGCCAAATGCAGCTACACTCTAATGAAAGAGTTCAACTCCTTGCTTGGGCCTCCGCAATAGGTTGGTCAAGATTTTCTCAGAGCTCATTGTAGTTTGGGGGTCCTCATACACAATCTTGTTTTCTTCCCTCACTCCTTCAAAGGTATCAGGCCCACAGTCTGAAGACTCTCTCTGCCTACTCCTGTTTCATCTCCCTTATATCCTTCACAGCCATCCTCTCCCATCCCTCAAATCTCTTTCACTTTTAATTCCATCTTGGCATCTGCTTCTAACCCAAATTTGCAACAAACAATAGCCCTTATTTGAGGCTATTAAAATATAAAGCACCAGGACTTTAATTTGGATAAGTTTTAAATCTGTGGGTTATTCAATTATTTAATAAATATTTGAGAATTACTGTGCACCCATATGGTTGTCTTAAGAACAACCAGGATGTATAATTTCAAGATTAAGTTAAAGCATTTGTACTTCCTGTTCACATTCTAGTCTTTGGAATTTAGAGAAAACTTCTCCTGGTCTCCTATTGTCTGGGCCATGATTATAAATTACCAGAATGTTACCTTATCTCTTGTGAAATGAAATAACTTATGTTTTATATTATTGGACTCCATAGACTAGTCAGGTTTGCCAGATAGTAATAGGTCATAAAAAATAAATAGATAGAATCAAGTACCTAACTGCCCAATTAAAGAGCAAAGCAGTAACAAAATCAAAGCAGATTATATTTCTGAAATACTTAGATTCTCTATAATTGGAATCTGAATAAAAACATAGACCATATCAAACTATTATCAAGGATTGGGAATAGATTCATTAATAAAATAAAGTTTACCTTCCTTTTATGCAATAGATGTGTCCTGGAAGTTATATGCAAATTGAATGTCTAATTAAATCATGTACTAATGCTTTTTATTAAGGGAAATTATGAATCTCTTACCAAAAATTGTCCAGAGGTTTATACTGGCTTTGCTTAAATCAAGGTGAAATCTCAAGATGACATATTTCAATATACTAAACATAACAAATAATTGGAGAGAAAATATCTTATAACTAAATTCAACTGCTATAGCTTGGAGTCTGGACTCCTACAAATTAAAGGAGAAATGTCCCTAGTTCAATTTGATTTCAGTGAATTTGTAAAATAATCAGTTATTTTAAACCAATACTTCATTCTTTAAGGTATCTTTGCCCTTTTTCAAGTTATCTTTCCTTCCAAGTACGCCAGAAACCAAGTGAGAACAAATTTTCTTTCTACAATACATATTAATAGCCTCCTCTTTCCCAAGAATATTTTTATTGCAAATATATATTCATGCAGACAAAAATCAAGATACTTTGTTACCTTAGGTACTATTAATATGATGTTTAACTTATAAAAATTCAAAATTAGAGTTCATCTAAAAGAAATCTAAAAGAATAAAAGATGATTGGGATTTCCCTGGCTGTCCAGTGGTTAATACTCCACGCTGCCAACGCAGGGGGCACAGGTTTTATCCCTGGTCGGGAAATTAAGATCCCACATGCCACACGGCATGGCCAAAGGAAATAAATAAATAAATAAAATAAAATTAGGAACAACAACAAAAAAGAATAAAAGATTATAGAGTTAGCTAATTTCTATAAAAGAAACCTGATCTGCTAAGTAATAACTACAACTTCTAAATGTCAAAATCTATTGTTAAGCAAAATCACCTCAAATACTTCCATCACCAGAAGAAACTAGCATGTTAAACTACCAAATTCCAAATGTGTTCTCTATGAAATTCATTCTTATTTTCATAACAGAAACTGAACATACTTGCAAACAAAACTTATTATAATCCCTGAAGTGCTCTCAGGTAGCCAGCAACCAGTTTATACAGGAACTCAAAAGGAACATCCTGTTGTCTCATCTATACCCTCTTATTCCCCTTCCCTCCATCTCAGGTAACTCAGGAAACTCAAAATCTTTGCTTATTATTTTTCTGATTTTTCTCTCTTTCTTAAAAATGCCTATGAAGAAATTCCTGTTTTAAGTTATTTTTCTAGCTTTCTATGTGCCCAAATCCTAGCATTCTGGGCTATATACTTATGAATAAGATGCTCTCCTAATTTTAACAAAAATATTTAATATTGGGAAGAGAAAAGTATGTTCACAGATTAATTTATATAATGATCTCCCCTTTTATTGCAAGCATTGGTACATGTACTCCAAAAACATATTTTAGGAAGGGCACAAAAACCAATAACTGTGATACCATATATCAATAATAAGTGCTATAATGGCAGAGATTTGAAATGCTGGTCTTTCCAGGGGAGCGCAGAGATGGGAGCAAGTTACTCCTCCTGAGGAATTTGCAAGTGGTACCATCCTGAAAGCAGGTAAATTTCCTAATCTGAATGGGATTTTGTAACCTGTAAAATACAGGAGTTAGAAAGTGAAAAGTCCAAAGAGTCCAAATGATTTAAAGGGTGATTTTAATTTCAGAGAGGTATGAACAGTTTAATTCTGAAGGACTTTTAATAGGGCATTCTTGCTCTTGGTTATACTGCACATGAAGATATAATATAATGAAATGTGAATTAGAGTTCTAAATGTTCTAATTTTTAGAATCCAGGGATCCCGTGGAAAGTATATACCTAAGGTATTAAGTATAGCTGAGTTATGTTGAAAAAAACTTGTAGAATTGAGAGCTTCAGGCCAAAATGGATGTGAAATATAATGCAGTATCTTTTTTTCTTTTTCAAAATGAAATACATTTTACTCTCTAGGATATGATTCTGTGCTCCTTTATTTTTTCCAAAACATAGAGATATCCACAAAGATCTGTTGAAGAATTTTATAACTTCCTGGAGTTCGTTGTCTTTTCTTATTTCATCTTTAAACATATATGCTGGTTCAAATTGACCCATGCTTTTGCATCATTTGTATTCTGTACCAGTCATTTATTACTTACCTAAAAATCAGCCCCAAATTTAGAAGCTTACAAAAATAACCAATTTTATTATATTTTTGATGGTTCAGCAGTTTGGTCAAGACTCAATTTGCATGACTCTTCTACTCCATGAAGTGTTGAATGAGGTTACCTGATGTTATTCAGTTGACAGATGGACTGATCTTGAATTTCCAAGATAGTTTCACTCACATGTCTGGAGCCTTTGCAGGGATGATGGGAAGGTTGGGTTTAACTGAGACTTTCCACCAAAGAAATTACACATGGCCCCATCTACATATTCTCAGAGTAGTCAAATTTCGCATATGGCTCTTGGCCCCAAAGACACTGTTCTATGAGAAATGAGTGGAAAATAGTCTTTACAACATAGCCCTGGAAATCACAGATTGTCACTTCTGCCACATTCTATTAGGGAGTTATTCACCCCCTCTCGATGGGAGAAGTAGCAAAAAATTGCAACCATCTTTAGTCTATCACAGTCTGATGTGTGGTCATCAATTATTTACATTTCTCCCATTTGAAAAATATACTCAATGCCTTTTTAAATCCTCCCAAAGCATCATCTCATTACAATCCTTGGCTCAAATTCAAATTCCAGATGTTTGACATCTAAATCAGCTCCAGCTTAGAAAATACAACTACATATATTTCTGCACAAAACTATCCCAAAACATAATGGCTTAAAATATATTTATCATTAGTTCTTATGATTCTGTGGATTTACTGAACCCATGTATGTTCTCATTTAATATCTCTCAGATATTAAATGAGAGATGAGATGAAATTCTCAAAAAGAGTGCGGCTTTGAAACTTGAAGACTGCTAAATTCTCAAAAATAGCGAGTGCGGCTTTGAAACTTGAAGACTGCTAAATTCTCAAAAAGAATAGCGAGTGCGGCTTTGAAACTTGAAGACTGCTAAATCAAATATTTAAAATACACTTAATGTTTTTAAAAGAGATGCACTTGCAAAAGAACAAACAAGCTGATCAAAAATGGACTGAGACTTTTCAAAATGTAAATAGACCATTAGGACCCCAAATTTATAGGATTGGGAAACTAGCTTTGAATGATCTTTACAGAAAACAATTTCCAGTGCTGTTTCTGGTTGGGGCAAAAGGCACTCTGGAAAGGGAAAGATATCCCAGAGATATGAGCTAAAAGCTGTAGAGAATAACAAAATAAGAAACCCTTCTTTGGTATCAGAGCTGGACCTAAGAACATTCTCCACCACCAGCATAGAGGACCTGGCTATAATTGCCAAGTGCAATTTCAGAATTTCTAGATGAATGACTTCTAAAGAGCCTTGGGTTCTTTGTCTTAACAAACAGTAGCACTGATTGTTATTATACTGCTGCAGTTTTGCACACTGTGTGTTGGGTTTGAGTGGGACAGAAAACTTGTCTTCTTTGGTTCATAGGACTTTAGAAGTAGCTACATTCAAATTCATGTATATCACAGGATCCTGGAGTTGGAGGTTATGTTTGATTGGATGAGAAATGAGTGTATTGCTCATTAGGGAGGAAATGAAAAATTGTGCCCTTACAAGCAGACGGGGTCTTGCAAAATTGCTCAAATTCATCATCTCTCTAGATTCACACTCTTTGACATATATTTGTAGTGTTCTTTATCTCTGACTCTTGACTCATCCATGTGACCTATTTGACTAATAGAATTGTGAACTCAGAACACAAGAAGATTTACAGGTTTCTATTTTTTTTTCCTCTTGAACGTCTGCCATCACCCTGATGACATGCCCAGTAGGATCAGAGCCACATGGAGATAGCTGAATCAGGCCCCCTCAATCTTCCAAACTGAGACCATACCAAGCTCATCCCCAGACAGCTGAATCAGCCCAGGCAAGATCTGAAAATTACCTACAGGAGTCTAATGAAAATGACCTCCTGCACTTGTCCACTTAGTAAATGCTTACTGTTTGAAGACATTGCAATTTAGAGTTGTTATTTAGTATTTTATGGCAGTAGGTATTTGATATGTTACCTGTAAAACTTTCTGATTCTAAATTTGCATTGTCTTCCTTTTCTGAAATATTTCTGGTAAACATAAAAGTATTGGTAATCCTAAAATTAAGAACTGTATATCTAGCCAGGATGAGAAATAAACTTTCTAAATATATTTGAAGCTTCTCTGTGCAACTTACCATCAAATTCTCTTTCTTTCCTATATGCCAGAGATAACAGCAATTTAAATTTTTTTATTACCCTCAAGCATTTTCATAATTCTACTATGTAGGTATTTTTTCTGCAAACAAAATATAGCATTGCTTTTCATTTAAAAAAATATGATAGTAACATTCTTTATCATCTGCAATGGCTTTTAATACTCAGTATTATATATTTTTAGTTTTTACCATTTTAAAACTCATTATTCCAGTTCAATCATTTTCACTATTGTGTTGCATTACTTTATATGGCCATGTCACTAATGCTTTTATTAAAGCATTTCCTCTATATGGACATGATGTTATCATGTTATGCCATCAGACACCATTTTGTATATTGGCTGCATATAAGAATTTGGTTTTAAATTTTATATCTTACTGTTCTGAGTTACTAAAAGCAATGAAAAGTCCTTAAACCAGCATATATTTTATTCATGCTTCAGGATTTGTCTCATGTATTCAGCTAAGAAACACCAAATGTAATACTATTCATGTTGACATATTCCATACTTCACAACCCTGCAAAACTAGCAAAGTTCACATAAACATAGATTGGCTTAACCGCCAGGAACATTAAGAATTTTTAAAAAATAATACATATTTAACTATTTTGTATAGACTTATTCAATATACTATCAATCCTAGAAAGCAATTGCATTACTTGCTCACATTTTAGAAGAGTCAAAACAGACTCCTTAGCAATTTGCTTTTTAGTCTTGACCTGGGTATCACTGCTCTAAGTGTGAATTAGAATACAGAAAAGTATTCTATGTGTGATTGGTTAACATTCTGTAGTGAGAAGGCAGTACTGAGAGTTTTAAGTGTACAGCAAACGCCTCTTAAAAGGATAGTAATGAAGAACTGTAAATAAAATTAAATTAAACATTTCTTTTATTATTCAGAATATCTCTTAGTGATTCTACATGGGGCTTGCTTCTCCTAAGTAGACACAAAATATTACTTTTACAAAGCAATGCATGGGTACCGAGGAAGCCATTATTTAGATAAGCTCAGAAACATTAAAGGCAATATATTCAAATGAAATTTTGTGACCTCTGCTCCCGCTGATGCCGGTGCTGCAAAATGTTGACCTTATTTCAGTACTGAAATACTTATGTTGAAAATCTCTATGCTCCACTTCACTCACTATTAAGAGGAGCTTGATTTTCAAACATGAGGAAATCTAAATGTCTAGACAGATACATATTAAAGAATCATATAGATTGCTTCTTATGTCTCAAATAATATTAGAAAAAAAATGAGACTCGTAATTATTTTTTAACAGGTGAAAGACTGACCTAATTTAACAGTATTTAAAATAGTAAGAACAGTTCCTATTTCTATCATGGTAATATGATTTATAACACTTCAGGGTCCACAGAACAGAGTAAAGAGTTTACATTAAGTAATTATCAAAAAATTTTCTTAGAAAACTTTTTAAAAATAACAATGATCTATTCACTTTTTGACAAAAAGCCTTTATAAACATTTAGATTTTACACTGCTTGAGTAATGCTTAATTGTGCCCACATGCTTCACTTTGTCTTTTCAAATTATCACAATTTTAGAGCAATCCATTTCCTTTCACTCATCTAGGTATTAAATATTTTTATAAAGATTTTCCTAGTTTTATCTTGAATTCCTATTTCTATAAACTTTATGTTAAAAGTTCTAAATAAACAACATTAGGAAATAAGGTGTCATCTACAAATTTCAATATAATAATGTGTCTGAATTGTATTAAGTCAGCCATAAATCCTCAGGCTAAAGTTTTTACATATTTTTAAGCAATCTTCTCCATTTAAAAACTAAACTTAAATCACTTTCATAATCAATGAGTTAATAGTCATTAGCAAAACAAAATCTAAGGGTTTAATGCAGTGAACAATAGTCTTCATATTTTAATTCAAATCTATTCTTCTAGAGACATTTCTACTGTATTTGAGGCTCTTTCAGTTATATATTTCTATGCGACAAACCACAGCAAAACATATTGGCTTAACACAAGCTCAATTTTTTTTATTTCTCACAATCCCATGAGTAGCCTGAGCAATTTTTCTGTTGGCCTCACCTGTACTCACTCATGCAGTTGCATTCAACTCTGGGTCAACCACTGGCTAAGCTAAGCCAGGATGGCTGAGACAGTTGGATCTTTTTCCCCAGGTAGTTTTTCATTTCTAAGTAGGCTCCGTTGATTTCTTTAGATCCTGGTCATCTCAGGGTATTAAAAAGGGCTAGGCCAGCTCCATAATTTGCGATGTTAACAACAGAGTATTTAACCAACGTAGGTCCTTCTAAGTCTGGGGCTCTGTGAGACTGCACAGGCTGCATTCCCAGATGCCAGCCCTAGAAACGGGTAAGTGTGGGGCTTCCCTGGTGGCTCAGTGTTTGAGAGTCCGCCTGCCGATGCAGGGGACACGAGTTCGTGCCCCGGTCCGGGAAGATCCCACGTGCCGCAGAGCGGCTGGGCCCGTGAGCCATGGCCGCTGAGCCTGCGCGTCCGGAGCCTGTGCTCCGCAACGGGAGAGGCCACAACAGTGAGAGGCCCGAGTACCGGTTGAAAAAAAAAAAAAAAAAAGGTAAGTGTGGAAGCTACAGAATTTCCTGAAGCCCTGGATCTTCAGTCACACAACTTCACACCTGCCAGATTCTATGGGTTAACACAAGTCTAAGGCCAGTGCATATTCAAAGGGGTGGACCTGGATGGGAAGAATTTGTGTTCATATTTTCAATCTATTACAAGAGATGTTTTAATTTTGTCCCTTCTTAAATCATCTAACCACCCTCGGCATTTTCTCCCTTTCAAAACATAATCTTTAAAAACTTAAATTATTTAATAAAATCACACGGGGAAGGAGAAGGGGAAGCTGGGATGAAGTGAGAGAGTGGCATTGACATATAAACACTACCAAATGTAAAATAGATAGCTAGTAGAAAGCAACTGCATAGCACAGGGAGATCAGGTCGGTGCTTTGTGTCCACCTAGAGGGGTGGGATAAGGAGGGTGGGAGGGAGACACAAGAGGGAGGGGATATGGGGATATATGTATACATATAGCTGATTCACTTTTTTATCCAGCAGAAACTAACACAACAATGTAAAGCAATTATACTTCAATAAAGATGTTAACAAAAATAAAATCAGAGAAAAAAGTACATAAAATCAAATACACTTTGCTATATCCAATCTTGTTTACTTAATTTCAGAATTCGATTTTTTTAATTTGTGCCTTTTAACCACCTTCATCTAATTTCCCCTCCCCCTACCTGCTCACCTCCGGTAACCACAAATCTGATCTCTTTTTCTATGAGTTTGATTATTTGGTTGGCTGGTTTTTGAAGTATAATTGACCTCCAATACTATGTCAGTTCCTAGTATACAATATAGTGATTCAATATTTCTACGCATTAGAAAATGATCACCATGATAATTCTAGTTACCATCTGTCATCATAGATGTCACCAGAATTTAAACAGGAGAGAAGATTGAAAGTGAATAAATGAAAAGCATTAGTAAAAATTTATAGATTTTTCAATCTAACATATATATTTGGAAAAGTATATTTGGAAGGAAAAGGGATATTACAGGATCTCCAGGTTGTTTATTACATTATATAGAGATCTCTGCCAGGTAATTTACTATGAACAAATGCACCTGGATGGGTGTGTATGGAGCTGTTCCATTTCAAAAAAACAGAACTGTGTATTAATCTCCAGATGCAGTGTAAGCCTTTGTAAAGCACCAAAGTTCTGTATAGCTCAAATGAGAATTAGTCTCCAAGTGTGCAAAATAGATCAGGCTGTGAACACACATTTCTGACCTGTAGTTAAAAGGGAATAGTTTGCTTTAAAGAGGACAAAGAAAGATTTTGTAAACCAAAATCTTTAAATCAAAGAAAGAAAGGGAAAAAATCTGGGGTGCTGTCATTTTCACCGTGGGCCACCCATGTTCTTAGAGCAGCAGTGCTAAGGTCACTGGGCTATGATTAGCAATGAAAGGCTCTTTTATCATGTTGAGAGATTCAGTTCATGTTCCCACCAACACTTGGATGTTTTCGGCATTATTTTAATACTGTCTTCTGATTTTAACTTCTATTTAAATGCAACCTTTCCTATAAAGGCAATGGGTCCTAATTCTTTCCATCAATTCTGATCTTTCAATGACATTCTGTTACAGCTTCTCTACATTCTGATTCTAAATTTCCATTGTCTTCCTTTTCTGATGTCTAAAATCGTGTAGGAGCGTAGGTGGGCTTGGCCCCTATAATTGCTGCCTTCATATCTTATCTGTACAAGGTCCAACCATGTGTTTAGAGGAAAGGAAATTGACGTAATATATGTTGTTGTAAACTGTGATAATTGTAGAAACTTTGTTGAGCCTATCGGTAGGAGGGAGTAAAAAAGTTTAGTAACTGAGAACTGCAGGAGCTTTCCCGGTGTCTTCCAACAAGAGCTCAAGGTCTTTGTTGTTATTGCAGTTTTTCCACTTGAGAAAGACACAGTGAAAGAGGAAAGAAGAGTCGTGATGTCTGTTTCCAACTTCAGGGTAATTGAGGGATTGGATCATTCTGCTGAGAGTGCACCAAAGAGAAGAAAACCCATTACTGGAAAGGGACGAAGAAACCTGGGAGAGGCCAGATTGCCAGAAGTGTGGATCTCACAGCACTGAACGCAGGCGTGAGACAGGGTCCCCCGCACCTTCAGACAGAAGGACTCCTTCCTGCCCCTACACTGATCATGAGTGAGTCTGAGGACATGGAACAAGCTGGGCTTAGTGGGACTTTTGAGCTTTCCATATGCTCTTCACTACTGCCAGGCTGTGTTATGTTAATTAAACCTCTTCTTCCAAAGTGGTGATTACAAAAGAGGTCTGCCAACGTCCAGCATAGTGTAGAAGCCCAGGAAGAAAGGATGGAGGCTCTGCCATGAGATGAGGAGAAGCCCAAACACCCAGGCCCAGGTATTTTGGGGAAAGTATAGTCAAAAGAAGATTAACTCGTTTCTGGATGTACAAATGAAACAGTGAGCTCAGACCCCAAAAGGAGCACAGTGAGTGGTAGATAATTTGGAGCCAAATTTACTAATTAGAATCATCTCAAATGACCCGGCATCTCCTGCCAAGGACATCAGTAAAAAAGAGTAGATGAGGGCTTCCCTGGTGGCGCGGTGGTTGAGAGTCCGCCTACCGATGCAGTGAACACGGGTTCGTGCCCCGATCCGGGAAGATCCCACATGCTGCGGAGCGACTGGGCCCCCGTGAGCCATGGCCGCTGGACCTGCGCGTCCGGAGCCTGTGCTCCACAACGGGAGAGGCCACAGCAGTGAGAGGCCCGCGTACCTCCCCCCAAAAAAAAAAGAGTAGAAGAGCGCTTTCCTCTGCAGAGCCACTGTGCCTTTATAGCCACCAGCTCCCCCTTACATGGTGTGGTTTGAAATGGGAGGTTTCACACAGCACTGAGAAAATAAGATACTGAAACGTTTGTGTAAGGAGACCACATTTTTGTAAAGTAATGACAAAATAACCTCTATATGACTGCTGATAAATGACTACTAGATGATAGATAGATAGATAGAGATTCAGAAGTGATACAGAAAAGGACAGAGGAGAGAAGAGATGAAATTTAAAAAATACAAAAAAGAAACTTATTTTTAAAAGTCACAAGCATGTATATTATTCAATTTGAATGCTGTATTTTTATGAGTATGTGTGTGTATATATAATGACAAAAATTTGAAGAACCTCAGGTAGTCTGAAATACTGATTCTTGAAAGAAAAGTTACTTCTATACTATTTTCATGTTAATTCCTGAACAAGTAAATATCTGAACAACCATTAATTGTTATGATACATTTATTGGAACCAACAAAATGTCAGGCATTATTCTAATTTGGGGGCCCAACAGTCTCCTTCCTTCTCATTATTCCTCTTTACACTTCGTAAGAACAATAAGTGATGTGCCACGGGTTATGAACAAGAGGCTTTATGGTGGAACCAACTCTACCAAATAATGCCAAGAGCAGAGGGAGTGGGGGACACTTTCCCAATAGGGATGAAGAATGGAGATGTTCATACATCCATAGTACAAATGTGAAAGATAAAAGTTTCTAACCATGTCCTAGACACACACACACACACACACACACACACACACACACACACCCCTTTACTCTATAGATAAAATTGTCTCCAAAAACTTAATGATTTTTATAATATAAAATTGTTAAAGTATTACTTGATTCTCCCTTTTGAATAATCACATAGAAAATCACCCATCTCAAATAGGTACCCAACCTGGATTTTTTGGTTTTTTGTTTTATACCCACCTTGTTTTTATTCTCTCTCTAGTCTACAGTATGTGGCTGAAGATGTAATTTGATTCTTGGCTATCCTGTAAAAATTAGTTTCATGTCAGGAGCCCAATACTATTGTCCTTTCACTGGCAAAACTCCCACTGTGGTCAATCAGAGCTTTCCTTCTGACCTAAGGAGAGTGCAGTTGGGTCCCAGTGCAGGAGACAATGTGAGCAAATACAAGGGCTGTTTGGTCACTGTAGATTGCTCAAACACAGTTAGGAGCATTCTATCTCCCGCTGGGCTGCTGACCTTAAATTTGAGCAGCAGAGCATCAGGAGGAGAGGCCTGCTTTGGAAAAATCCTGTGTCCTTTTGCTTTAGGTATTTCTGAAGCCATTTAAACATTTCTCATAAGTTCTATCATGGGGATTAAATTCAGATACTTGGCTAGCTGAGTTTGTGAGGGTAGAAGTAGGGATGATGAAGTTGGTAAGAGGAAGAGAAGGGAGGAAAAGGAAGAGGATTGGACCAGGTGAGAAATTACATGGAGGGATGAAAAATAACTTTCCATGGCTATTTTTTCAGAGGATCCATAATTACAGCAATCAATACAACAGAGAAGCTACAACAACATAACCTAGTAAATTATGTTTTTAATCCCTAAAGCATTTTTAATATTTTCAAAGTCAGTAAAGTAAGCCTATATGATTTTTCCTTACTTATACTATTACAAAACAAAAATATTTACTAGAACACAGAATATAATATCTGAATTATCACTTGAGTCATTTCACTTTAGTCATGTATAGTCAAGAGCAACTTGACTATGAAGTATTCTAAGACTGAAACCTTTCTTTCTCATTATTATATATTCTTTTTTTTTATTCATTGATTGAAGATACTTTATTCACTATACATGACAGAAATTGTTATTTATTGACAGGATTTTCGGTTGATATTTTCCTCTGAGATGTCATCTTTCACTAAAAGAGCATGCTTGAATTTACATTTTTAGTGAGTTTCTAGTGAAATGTAAGTGGTTCATGGAATTTTATTTTTTATTGTGGAAACAACACTTAACATGAGATCTACCCTCTTAACAGACTTTTAAGTGTACAATACAGTATTTTCAACTACAGGCAGAATGTTGAAAAGCAAATCTCTAAAATTTATTCATCCTGCATAACTGAAATTTTATTTCCTATTGATTAGTAGCTCCATGTCTTGCACTTATCCCAGCCTCTGGCAGCCATTTTTCAATGCTTTGCTTCTATGAGCTTGGCTACTGCAGACATCTCATGTAAGTGGACTTGTATGTACTTAAAAATATTTGTCCTTTTATAAATGGCTTATTTCACTTAACACAATGTTCTCAAGATTCATTCATGTCATCACAGATTGCAGGATTTTCTTCTTTTTTTTAAGGCTGAATTCTTTATTTTTTTCAATTCAGCTTTATTGTATTTGACAATAACAATGACATCTTTTTTCTTCTATACGTATTTACTGAAATATAGTTGATTTACAATGTTTCAGGTGTACAACAATAATTTAGTTTTATACCTATATAATATATATATATTCTTTTTCAGATTCTTTTCCATTATAGGTTATTACAAGATATTGAATATAGTTCCCTGTGCTATACAGTAGGTCCTTGCTGTTTATCTATTTTATATATAGTAGTGTGTATCTGTTAATCCCCAATTCCTAGTTTATTCCCCTTGTCCCCTTTCCCCTTTGGTAATCATAAATTTGTTCTCTATATCTGTGGGTCTATTTCTGTTTTGTAAATAAGTTCATTTGTAACATTTAGCAACCTAAATGTCCATCAACAGATGAACGGATAAAGAAGATGTGGTACAATGGAATACTCAAGCAGAAAAAGGAATGAAATAATGCCATTTGCAACAGCATGGATGGACCTGGAGATTATTATACTAAGTGAGAAGTATTATTCTTTTCTCCGCATTTTCATATGACTTCCAGTTCCAATGGACACTCACTATGGAGGCAATTAAGGTACAAAAAATCCATACTGAATTTAGAATCAGAAGGCATCAACTTGAAACCTAGTTTGTTTATTTACTAACTATAGGATTTGGGGAATTCAGGGTTGGAGTGGAGGCTGTTAAAACCATTCTTCTCTTGATACACAGTTACTACTGATACACAACAAACATGGATGAATGTCAAAAACATCTATTAAGCAAAACAAGCCAGACACACAAAAAATGTATACTCCATGACATAATTTTTAGGAACAGACAAAACTAATCAGTAATGAATCAGAAGGATAGTTGCTGCAGGGTGGGTGGGGAGGGTGAAGACAGACGTGAAGTCTGACTGGGAAAGAAAATGAGGAAACTTGGTGATGGGTATGTTTAGTATCTGGATCTTGGGATGTTCACCAGGTTATATATATCCAAAATCACTATGCAATACTTAAGCTTTGTGCTTTTTATTCTACATAAATTATATCTCAATAAAATACTATAAAAATCCATGGAGAAAGGAGAAAGCAAATGAAAATATAGAAAAGCTTAGAATAACTTGAAGTAAGGCCCTAATATCCAAGAAGGGAAGAGAGGACAGGACATCAAAAACCCATTTGTGTTTTTCCATTTCCTCAGCCTGTGAAAAATGGAGAACTACAACTAGACCCAAGAAATCTAAGAGACAGAATATCCACTTTAAATAGGATTCCTTTCTTGACAACCATGGGTCTGTCCTTCCCCACTGTCTTCATGATTCCCTCAAAAAGCGAATTGGTTTCCAAGGCATGCTAGGAGTTCATGAAACAAATATAACCTGTTGTTGTTGTTTTTTTTAAATCTCTACCTGAATCTATAAAAGTATCACTTACAAAAAGTTCAAAGTAGAATTGTTTCAAATTCTATCCCAAGTTCTTGAAATAAGCTGATGTGTGCTGTCCATGTATACTATACCATGTACTACATGGGGTTCTACATAATTTTGCGTTGTAATTCCAAAAGACTGCAGCCCCCTCCCCCCATACTCCATAACACACACCACAACCCTCCACCCCAACACACACACACACACACACACACACAGAGTGCAGCGTCACTGGGAAATACCTTACTGGACAAAATACCTTACTGGAGATCACACATGAGTATTTGGGAAGATATGGTCTGAAATGAAATAGAATTATTCATTAATAATCACAGAAAATGAATCTGAGACATCCAGTTCATCTCCTTGCCATTTCAAGATTTTTCTCTCCATTAAGATACTCATATAGTAATATAAACAAGTGATATTTTATTTTATTAGTTCACGTTTTAATATGACTTTTGTATTCCATTTCTATTTCACTAGTTGTCATGTATATTCTTATTGTTTTCATATTCCTCCTTTTGCCAATAGTGTTTTTTTTAATAAGATGTTCCTTATAAAGTCAAATCTAAAATGTTTTGGTGTTCTATATAAACAATTTTCCATAGTTGTATAATGACTGCTTCATAACATTCTATGGCTGGTATTATTTCCTTTGTTTTCATTTATAAAACTAATATAGGAATTGAAAATATAAGTGCATGTGTAGAGTTTTCCATATCACTGCAAAGATTTAAATTTAGAATTTTTGCAGGGCAGTTTGTAAAATCATAACAATATAATCAGAGTGTTAAAGGATAGTGATTTTCTGAAGGAGTATTGTTTTTGTAAAGCAAACTTATAACTGGATACTGAATGACCTGAGTGATTATATTTCTGGTTAATAAGCAGGTTTCTGACTCTCCCAGTATCATCATTGCCTACTGGAACTAGTCAACAAACCTGAATATTTAATGGTGTTCTTAAATTATCTAAAAAATTAAGGAGATATTAGTCAATAAATTACTCTAGTACTTGACATTTTTATTAGTTTATTTTTTTGCTAAAAGACAACAAAAACAAAATAAACAGTGTATGCAGTAGATTAAATTGCTGAAATCTTTAAGTAATTGCCTCACTGATTATCCATCATTGGAAACACATACACAAACACACACACAAAAAAAATGAGATGAGGATTAGTGATAAGAAAAGTCTGGAACATATTATCCTGCAGGAAAAAAAAAAAATGTTGCAAGCAGAACTATTCCTAGAAACTTTTAATATCCAGAACTATCCTTTCGGGTACAAGACTCTAGGCCATTGGTTCTCAATCCCATCAGACTCAATACCTCCTTTATGCAGCAAATATTTTTATAATGTCACTTTTATTCTCCCAATACAAAATTCACAGGTAATATCATGTAACAATGAACAATTTTAAAAATTAATCATTAACTGTTCTATGAAGGAGAAAATAAAGAAGTTGATTTATAACAAAATACTCTACATTAATATTTACATTTTAGACATGACTATGCTAGTAACCATAATGAATTGGATAGATGCTGACTCCTATAAATATCATCACTGTGAATGTACAGACAAAAATGCAAATTCGCTGTATTGTTGCCTTAAAAATCAAAGAAATCACAGTGTGATTGTGAGAAATGATGAGTCACTCTTGGTAAAGTTCTTAACAAAAACAAAGTACAATCTTTCCTAAATTTGCACAGTAGTTGCCTTATCGGAAAAAATCTGCATATACTAAAACTATTCACAAAAATACTTGATTTTACCAGGCTCAGTTATTGATAACAGGTCATGCAGAGTCATGTACAAGACATTCTACACACTCAGGGCACCCAGCATCCCTAGCAATTGCCCATTAAATGACAGCAATGTCTCTCCACTGGTCATGACAGCAAATGCCCCAACACATTTCCATTTCCCAAAGAACCTCTAGGGGATTGTACGTACAGTTAAGAACCACTGTTCTAAATAAACTACACTATATGTTTGCTACTACAGGCAAAACATTGGTCTAAACAACTATAACAACAACAAAGTTAAGTCACCGTAAAAAAGAATCCCTGTACCTTCTTGCTTTTCTCTTGCTTTTAGCTTAAGAGCCTTGAATAGAGTGGAGAGAAGCAGTTCCTGCACTCATATTCCACTGTCTCTGACATCGGAGAGGGGAATGCCTGCTATTACTGGGCCCAAATGTCTTGCCCAGGACAATCATGTTTTTTTAATTCAGTTTTTCAGAGGAAAACTAGCCCTGTTTGAGGTTTATGTGTAATCATAAAGCATGAGCCTAAACTTACCCCATCAAATAGTGTGACATCAGTAACAAAGGCTAAAATATCCAGGGGCTGCTGATTCCTGTGCCAGGCACTGCACTAAGCAATGTGATACATATTAATGCATTTCATTCTCATGACCCTATGAGGATGGTGTTATCATTCCCATTTATAGATGCGGAAAATGAGAAAACTGAGGCACAGCCTAAAGCCACACAGCCAGAAAGTGGTAGAGCCAGATTGGAAACTTGTCATCTGGTAAACTGGCCATCTGGTGCCAGAGTCCATGTGCTTAGCTACATATGGTATACTCTTTCTGGTGCATGTGGTAAAACAAAGGAAAGAGATAGTTATAAACTAGTCTGTCTAAAAACTTTAGAGCTTGTTGTTGTTATTTTTATTTTTTCTTAATGTCAGATGATGTAGTTACTCCCTTGTCCTCTATCAGCTGCTTCCTCAAATTACCACTGTTGTTCTCAGATAATCTCTGAAGCCCCTAAAGCATAGGTCCTGTGGAAGTTACTCTCAGCTTGCTGGTCTTGGGGATGGCTCTGAATTTAGACTTATGGAGTCTTCCAGAATATTCACTGGCACATTGTGTTTCTACTTATAAATCTTGGTCCTCTTCTTTTGCAGTTTTAATTAAATTGTCCAATGAACATTTTTGTTCCTCTGATACACTCTAGCACAGTGAATTTATAGATACTTAGGAAGTCCGGAAATCTCATGGATCAGAATTATAGTAGTGCAGGTTATAAGTTCTCTGAGGGCAGATAATGTGTTCTAGTTAGCACTTTATCTCCTAGCACAGTGCCTAAAACCTAACAGGTGTATGATAATGGTTGTTAAAGAAATGAATTAATAAATGAATTATATATAAGATTTGAGAAAACAGCTTAGCTTGAATTCACTCATCTTGATACTATTGCTATGGCTACTCTCTCTTCTTGATCAAGTTCTTTCATCTTTTATCATAATTGTCCAAACCTGTCAACTTTCTGTGGTTCTCTGTCAGACATGATCCAACCCATGATCCATGAGTTATCATGGCCCATAACTCCTGAAATTAAAAACAGCATCAAATTTGTATGGAAATTATCCCTTTAAAACAATCTCCAAAATCTTTTTTTATAACATTGAATCGCCATTTACTACATATTTATCATAGAAATCAAACTACGTAATAATCTTGTTGTATTTTAAGCATATTTTTTTCTATGACAACGAAAGTTTTTCATTTGGAGACGTTCCTTTCTAAACATTGAAAGGGAAGAAAAGGAAAGTAATATTTATATACATAAAGGTCAAAAATTGTTAGAAGAGTATTCAAAAACGAGTTCCTTCATTATCTAATTTTCATATGAAATCAGAACAGAAAACATTTGAGTCTATAAAACATTCATGGCATCATTAAACTGGCTTGTCTGTAAAGGTTTGCCTTCATTGCAGTGATATGTCGATATGGGCTGATGTGGCATACAGCTGCAACAGCGACAGTACTCCACGGCATGCATTTTGTTGGAAAGCACAAAGATTCAAAATGACAAAACAATTTGAACATAAAATATGTACATATGACAGTAAAATGAAGTGAATTAACCTTATATTCATTGTAAAGAACAATTCCTCAAAAAATATAAACCAAGCTTACAAATGCAATATTTAAATACTGTCCTGAATTGTATGGACAAATCAGAGTACACCTCTCAATGACACCCCAGAACAATTTTTGCCAGTTCTGATTGCTACTAGGTTTTGTCTTTTTAGAGGGAAATCCAACTTTTACAAGAAAAAGAAATAACTCAAACCAACTTCAAAGATTAATTGAAAGTCCCAACTAGGAACAGACCCTTAATTAATTCTCTAAAAATAGTTAATGGGAGTGGAAATGAACTACAGTTTCCAATGTAAAAATACATAAAAATATTCCCATCAGAGGAAATAAAGTAGAACCAAAAATTGGCTCTGGTATAGGGAGTCTCAGAATAGCATATGGAACAGGAGATCAGATGCTTAAAATCTTAGGGAGAAATAAGTATTTACAAATGAAAAAAAAGTAAATGATATGTATGATTTTTAGATATTTGCAAGAATATTTTTTAAAAGTAACAAGAGAAGGAAAATAATCAAAGACTTGTCACTTTAGCATCACAGACCATGGCTCAATCATAGCTCTCACTGTTGTCAAACTCAAAATTACAACATACAACACGTAGGAAGACTTGGAGAGAATGTTAACCTTTTGGTAACACTGTCTGGAATTCTCCCATCCCTGCTTAGTCATATTTTAAGTCATTTTCCCTTTATTAGTGTTCTCTGAAAGTATTTGCATCTGCTCTCCTTCCAATTTATTTTCCCTCCTTACATTCTGAAGTGTACCCTAAGCCAAAACCCCTGTTCATAACCCCCTCTGCCATCAGAATAGAGAAGATAGGTGCTGCTATGTCCACAGAAGTGCTTCCACTCTGTCATCACACTGCTCAAGGACTGCAGATATATTTTCTATTAGTCACCAGTGTATTTTCTTCAAACACTTCTAGGTTAACCAATTCGTACCCATTTGATAAATTCATTCATGTATATACGGAAAACAAACTGAATCACTATGTGCTGAATACACAGATGCTTCAGTGTCCTAATATTTAATATGTGTTTCTTTAACTATTTTAAAGTAATTTAGGGAGGATTTAAAACTTTTGGTAGCCAATCTGCAAACTGCATCTAACCAAAAGGGTGACAATTATAGACTTTGTTTAATGCTCCCCAAATAAGAGCAATCTGGTCTTTCAACACTTCCAAAATCAGTTGAATGTATACAGAAGGGACTTCCTGGGTACTACATTCTGTCTGTTAAATTAGAGGAGTCCTTCACTTAGTTTTTTTTTGTTTTCAATTTTGGAATCAAGTAACTTTTAGAGAAGATGGTTTGAAACAGAAGAGTAATTAAAGACTTGGACCAACTCAATGACCTTAAAACAGCTACTTCTCTGTGTCTCTGTTGACTCTTCATTCAAAAAATGATGTAACTGATAATATCAATTTCATAGGGTTAGAGAAAGAATTAAATGAATTAATATGTATAAAGTGTTTTGTATATTCAGGGTATGGCAGATAGTAAGGGCTCTATAAACAATTAGTGTCATGAAGACACTGGTAATGATGAAGACACTGGTAAGCCAGAAACAAATGATGCAATTTCAGAAACTATTCTAACATGACAAATACGATTATATATTTATATTTATATATCTAGTAAAGCCTTTTTAAAAGATTTCTTGTCAAGATTACATGACATGAGGCACATATGTGTACTTGTCCCCAATATAACAAATATCTATTATTATTTTCTTCTTTTGCTCTCTAGACTGTATAATCTGAAGACATATCTCTTCAGCTTTTCAAATAGGGATCATCATTGGGAAAGCCTTGATGGATTATATCTGTAAAGATGTCCCCATATAACTGAGGGCAGAATTCCAATGTCCAGAACTGACTTCCCCAGGGAGGTCTTACTGGATATGAAGTTTCACTGAAATTCACACCCAATAGCAAAGTGCAAGGAGGGTCACCATTAACCACAATATGTTCAGTTCTTCAGGTGAGCTCTTTATAGAGACAGCTATATTTAACCTGGATGCTCCTTGTGTAATCCACCAGGGATGTATATTAGTTGAAAATATAAACCAGAAAGCTCTTGGATATGACCTAATAACTAAAAGAATTTTGTAATTCTTTGTGCTGTTTGCTTATATAAAAACAGCAACCTTTATTGCTCATGGGAGTGAAGACACAATTCCTGATCACCAAGATACATTTAAAGGTGTGTTTATTCCAGTGGAGAAAAAGATAGAATAAATGTTATGTTGCTGCTCAAAAGTCCAATCTTGAACAGAGTTAGAAATGAATAAGAAAGAATGTTTTCCTTATTTAGTTACTTGATGGAGTTTTTAAAAGATATCTCTCCAGAAATAACAATTTTATTTCTCTCAATAGAAAAAAATATTATATTTGGTAAAGGTATTTTCTTTTAGTTTGTATATATACTTTTTTCATTTGCTGGGGGATGGGGACTTCATTTATTGATCAAGTGCATTTGGTGCTGTGGTAAGTATACTATAGACCTTATTTAAGGCTTATTACAAAGAAGTATGTTTATATTTTCTAACTTTATAGTTGAGGAAATTGAAAGTCCTTAAGCAACGTCCAACATAAGTAGAGCCAGCAGCAAAGCTAAATTTAAACCTGATTATGTTCCACTCCAAATTTTATGTTCTTTATACTACACTGTGCAGTTGTTCTACCTTACATGCCTACTACTTCGGGTAAATTATGTTTTTTTTTTTTTTTTTCAACTGGTTGTTTCAAAGGTGTGGAAAATAAGGCTAGGTGTTTTTCTCAGCTTCCCTTTAAGTAGCTCAGCTATTATATTTTTGATTTTTCTGCTTCATCCATTTGGTTGAAGTATCCTTTCTGTTTCATCTTCTGGATTAGGGGATGCTATTGCTTAAGCAAAGATACTGATTGAATCATGAGTACAACAGATTTGTATGACCAGATCTGTGGCTACCAAGTGCCAATTACAACATCAAGGTAGCTTCCATGGTGATTTCAGGAAATCTACTATGGAACATTTCTGTCCACATGAAAGCTAAGTTATTATAACCTTTGAGAACTTTTAGCAAAATAACCAGCATGCTATTAAGAGCCACTTCAGGAATAATCAGTCCCTGTACCCAAAAAGCTGCCTCTTGTCAAAGGAGCAGCAACTCCACAAAGCTGAGGCTGAATGTGCTACTTCAAAACCTGCCAATGCCGGCACCAAGACCTCATTCCCATGGGTAGATCCTGAGACACTTATTACCCAAATCAAAGAAAAACAAAGTGCTCTCATTACTAAATTGAGATTTTTAGAAGATTTTTCAATGCTGCAAACTATATTATTGGTTTTCAAAAGCTATTGGATTTAAAACCTGTTAATGGAAAATGAGATGATATGAAACATTCTCCAAAACTCTAAGAATCTCTAATGACATTTGTGAAGTCTAGAGCTAAAGGCCAACACAGCATCTACAGAACCATGAGGCTCAATCATAAAGCAAGAGTCATTAGTTTTCACATTTCTGGATGAATAAAAAGTATAATTACTTTGGAAATAGGAGGGAGACTATCTCAGAGTATTAAAATTAATCTTGTCTTTAGTTAATTAATTAAAATTAATCCTATATCTGAGTCTATGAAGGCAGGGACCTCATCTCATTAATCATTCTACCCGTAATACCTACTCTTATATATGAATGATGTGGTGCTTAAAAAATATATTGGAAAAAGGAATTAGTGAAACTATGAATGGACGACTTGATAGTGGCCACAGGCAGGGAAAAAAAAAAAAAAAAACACCACATGACTCCAACATAAGGTAAGAAGCTATGTCGGAAACTAAGAAGGAAGGTGAAGAGACTAAAAAATAAATAGATTTTTTTTCCACTTTGTCTACTGCTGTCTCTGATGATATACAATCCTAAGAGAAAGTGTTAGTGAAAACTTTGTTAGTACTCATTTCCTATGTTCCAACCCCAGAAAAGTTGTATCTCGGCCAGATTGTGGTTTATGTCCTCTGTCTTCCCCCTGTTGGTCACTCTCCCATTTTTCCTTATGTCACCCTGACTGTAGAGCATACACTGTAATATTCCTAAGTTCCCCTGACCTAACAATCTTGTATTACTTTAAAAAAAAATAACTTAATATTATAAGGGTTATACCAAGGCAAAGCACATCAGTCGTCTTAGGATCTCCTCCCTAAATACACACTCAAATTCCTTAATCAATGAATCCAAGTCACCAGTTGTCATTAAGCATTCTTATTCTAGGGTCTGGGATGGGGATAGGGCTGTAAAACTGATGGGTTAAGTAACTCATCAACTCCTCCACATAAATGGCCCAGAACGCTACTTCAATAAGTCACTGTGTCGATTTATTACACATTCTCAGATAAGTGATATTCACACACAATAGCATAGTAAAATCCCCAATAGTATTTTTTTCCACATAAATTATGCAACTAAAGTAAAGGAAATTGTGGACATCCAACCTACACATTGCTAACAGAACTTAGTAACCAATGATTATTTCAGGGTGTTCTTTTCCTCAGTTAAACCTATAGAGAAAAAGAAATTTGGAAACGAGAAAGACACACAGATTCAACAGAACCTAGAAATATGACTAGCATTTTGTACAGTGCTAACAATTCTAATATTTTGTGAAGTATATTTATAATTCAGTTCAAAGTAGTTTTACAATCCAGTCCTTGCCAATGAATAACGTTTTGTTCTGAGAATTCAAAAGTGGCTAAGAAACAGTTTCTTGACCTTACTAATCAAATGAGGGATACTATTAGCATGCAAATAGTATTAATATAAAGCAGAAAATACATTTCAGAAAGGAAGTATTAAATATTATGGGAGTAAAAGGTGAAAAAGCTTATATTTAGTTGGACAGATCGTTAGATGTTTTAGAATGAAGATTAGAGACAGACGTGGATACAGGGGACAGGGGTCTAATTCCATCTTGGTACAAATAGTGTACTTATAAAACAGCAAATAAATGAGTTTGCTGAAATATAAACTATTTTCTACAGTGCTAACTCTATGCTATGCCCTATCCTAATAACTGTACCTCTATTACAAAATTTATTATTTTTATTGAGATATAATTGATATATAAACTCATATTACTTTCCCGTTTACAACACTGTGACTCAATATATGTATGTATTGTGAAATAATCATCATAATAAGTCTAGTTAACATCTGTCACCATACATACTTATGAATTTTTTTTTTTTTCGGTACTCGGGCCTCTCACTGTCGTGGCCTCTCCCGTTGCGGAGCACAGGCTCCGGACGCGCAGGCTCAGCGGCCATGGCTCACAGGCCCAGCCGCTCCGCGGCATGTGGGGTCTTCCCGGACCGAGGTACGAACCCGTGTACCCTGCATCGGCAAGCGGACTCTCAACCACTGCGCCACCAGGGAAGCCCTGAATTTTTTCTTTTGATGAGAAATTTTGAGTTATTCTCTTAGCAATACTCTCTTTCAAATACACAATACAGTATTATTGAAAATTTAATAAAATATAATCTATACAACAACAAAGAGAGGGTAAGGTGTTAAGATGCTTTTATTATTCCAATGACAGAGCTGAGTTGGACCTGGGCAGCCTTACCCTACAAAGCTTGCTCTTTTTTTTTTTTTTTTTTTTTTGACAACAAACATTTATTCCTCACAGTCTGGAGGCTGGGGAGTCCAAGATCAAGGGAGCATCACTTGTCTGGTGAGAGCCATTTCCTGGAGAGGTATTCTCTGGGTGAAGACAAAGCTTGCTCTTAAAGACTGAACCACATTTCTCTCACTTCTTCTAACTGTCTCACTGGGAGAATGGCATGAATGGTACAGTCATTAACAAAAGCATAGATGTCAGAAGGAGGAACTTCTCTGGGCAGAGAAGAAGATGGGTTTATATTTCTATATTTCAAACAATACTCATGGAATTGGTTTAAAGAGGTGGAAAAAATTCCAATTTTGATTTGGAAATTAACTTTATAGTGCTGAGATTGGAATAAATGAGATTACCATAGAAGGGGCAAAGTGTGAGAGAGAAGATGATAAAGAACAGAATCTTGAGGAAAGTCTTCATTTAGAACAGAAAGTAGCCTCAGAGAAGGAGTAGGCACGGTTGCTATTGTTTCCTAAGAGTTGGTTATGCCCTCTCAGGGCCGACTTCTGATTAGGCCAGCTGCTCAAAGTGGACTACATTCAACTTCTGACCCATCCAACAGTCTCTGCAAGGCTTTGTATCTGGTACATAGGAGACTTTCAAAAATCTTTTCAAATTAAATTGGAAAGAACTAATATTTTCTGTATGTATATAGTATGTGTCATAGGTTTTCATAACTCTACCTTATTGACTATGCACAATTTCTTTTTAGAAATGAAGAAACTCATACATTCAGTAAATGGGGAATCTAGGAGTAAACTACAGACTTGTCTAATTCCAAATTGATTTTCAGTTTCTAAACTGTATATCAGAGATGTCTGCCTTTTGTTCATTGAGTTGCTTTTAGTGCAGTTTAGTTTTTGTTGTTGTGGTAATAATGATTGTTTGAAGAAATGAGAAGGCTTTATTTAACAGGAAATAGTGAGCTGTCATTTTACAGTCATACTCTCGTGAAACAAAGTTCATGTGGAAGAAAAAACAAACGTGGTGACTGGAATTTGTGTTTACACTAATTATTACTCCATCTAAACAAAATGAACCAAGTAGTTAGCAATATATAAGATTCGTGAGGAGATAGTTTTGTAATATCACTATAGTTAGCTATAGTAGGCAAATATCATCCATCGGTCAAGAGATAGGAAGATATCAAGACTAACAAACGCACACGCACACACACCCTTGATAATTGGACAAAAGTTCATTCTGTTCATAAGCTTTTGTACTTGTTTTTGTTTTTTGTTTGTATATGAGAATTTTCTTTTTTGTCACTTAAGACTTTGGAATTTATTCTAGACAAAAATCACCTGATTTGAAACTTGAGGAAATGGATTTAAATCTTCCTTGAAGGGTTATCAATGAGAACAAGAAGCATGTTAATAAA
The DNA here is from genome assembly GCF_951394435.1 of Stenella coeruleoalba. NCBI lineage: Eukaryota > Metazoa > Chordata > Mammalia > Artiodactyla > Delphinidae > Stenella > Stenella coeruleoalba. The sequence goes on along the minus strand of NC_137169.1, from coordinate 68,754,037 downwards.
ACACCATGACCAGGTGGATGAGCTATCTGTTCTCTCCTCCATATTCTCTGCAAATCCCAGGAGGAAAGGAGCAGGTCATGCAGTTTCAGAGGAAGGGGAGGGGAACTGGTATTTCCTCTTTTGTAAGAGGAGAAAGGAAACCCATCCATTTAGGGTGTTTGAGTTTTATCTTAATCCTTGTGATCTACAGTTGTCATTTTTTTGTTAGATAGGAAAGAAAGTTGTGCACTGACCCAAAGGAAAACATAACATCTTAATTATGAGCCCTTTCCCCCCACCAGTAGCCACGTGAAGGAACCTTCTGCATTACTAACTATTTGAGTTGACAGGGAAAGTTTGAAAGAGCATGTGACATAATGCCGTAATGTAAAAGTTGGAAGGAAGGGACAAAAAGAAAAAAAGGATGACACTTTATTCTCTATTTAGAGTTCTCGGTCGTAGGAGGAGAGGTTGAAGAAACAATAACACTGTAAAAGGCAACATCAAAAGTATACTCAAGGGCTTCCCTGGTGGCGCAGTGGTTGAGAGTCCACCTGCCGATGCAGGGGACACGGATTCGTGCCCTGGTCTGGGAAAATCCCACATGCCGCGTAGCGGCTGGGCCCGTGAGCCATGGCCGCTGAGCCTGTGCGTCCGGAGCCTGTGCTCCGCAATGGGAGAGGTAAAAAGTATACTCAATTCTGACTATATTTTAGCCATTGACCTGTTTGCACTGCTCCTCATCCCTTAAAGTTTTTTTGTGGTTTTCATAACAAATTTGATGTGTTTTAGAAAGCCAGTGTAAAAAGGGGAGAGAAACTATAGTTGAAACTTTCTCTTTCTTAACATCTATGTGGATGTTAATGCCTCATAAAGGAACTACTTGTATTTCCCCCCTAAGTTTGAGTTGATTTTGATAGTTAATCCTGATGGTCTTCAACATTATTGACCCATTATAATTTCCAGATAATGTTGATATTGTATGATTGGACAACACCAAGGGCATTACATGATTTATTTCTTAAATTAAAATGTCATTTTCCATAGCACGACCTCTGTCTCTCTGAACTAACCTATGGATTCATGCAACACAGTGAAAATCAATGAAACATGAAGTACCAGTAATGATACATAATATGTTTGCAATAGATGTGATATTCAATGTGATTGAATGCACTCAGGTTTGCTGCTTCATTTAAGCTTGGCTGACATGGCAGATTCAGTGTTACAGAAGAAGAATTTTTTTCAAAAGCACCCAGTCCTCCAGCTTCATTGTTTCAGTATTCATTGTGTAATTTTACATTTCAATTTTAAAACACTCTACTGCGTCTGTTAGCATTTTAGGTCTTTAAAACAAAAATAGCACAACTATTGTTTTGAGAACAGAAGGAAAATTAATCTAATTAATAGAAAGTGCTATTTAAATGAATTCAAATTTTGTCATTTGAACATACAATCTTTTTTATATATTACTATAACTTACATCAAACGTAATATGAAAATATTATCCTATCAGATTCTGTAAAAACCAGAGCTTAGTGATTAAGTCTAAAGCCCAAAGTAGGTGCTCAATAAACATGTGTTAGATTAACTAAAAGTTCTGATTATTATTTCTATTAACTAGCTATTTTAAGTTTGCAAGTTATAGAAATATAGTCACATAAATTCAAGCAGAAATAAGGGGGTGGAAATTATTGACTTAATAAAACTCCAAAGTCCCAAATTTTACCTTCAGGTATGGTTATATCCAGGGGCTCAAAAAGTCGTCAGGACTCTGTTTTGTTTTGGTTTTGTTTTGTTTGACCCCCAAGTCCCCCCCCGCCCCGCACCATCCACCATGGCCCTGCTTTTCTCCATATTAGCCTGATTTTTTTTTTTTCTTTTTTGCGGTACGCGGGCCTCTCACTGTTGTGTGGCCTCTTCCGTTGCGGAGCACAGGCTCCGGACGCGCAGGCTCAGTGGCCACGGCTCACGGGCCCAGCCGCTCCGCGGCATGTGGGACCTTCCCGAACCGGGGCATGAACCCGTGTCCCCTCCATCGGCAGGCGGACTCTCAACCACTGCGCCACCAGGGAAGCCTTAGCCTGATTTTAAGGAAAGTCCTTTCTTTCTAATGGTCCTGGCAGCTCCTAAATTCCATCTTACTACGTAAGTAACCAAGGCAGTGGAAAAGCTCTCTTTTCCAATAATTCTCAAAAAAAAGTCACTGTTTATATTTCACTGGCCAGGCATGAATTCTGTAGCTTCTCCTAGATCTCAGAAGTGACATCATCTTACATTAAAGGTGTGGATTAAGAGTGAAAAAGAAGTGATTTCCCAAAGGAAAATACAAGCATTATTTACACAACATGCATCTTCTGTACAATCTCACCTGAGAATCCAACACTTTCTTTTTTTTTTCTTTTTTTTTTTTGCCATGCCTCATGGCTTGCAGGATTTCAGTTCCCCGACCAGGAGTTGAACCCGGGCCATGGCAGTGAAAGCACTGAATCCTAACCACTAGACCACCAGGGAACTCCCAACCAACTTTTTAGAATATATTTCAGTCATGGAATGTCATCAACATTACAATTCTGCAAGGAGTGTCTAATCTATTTCTAATGGTCACTTGTAGTTTTGAAGGTTATTATTTTAACCTTTTAGTACTTTAATTTTATCTAGTTTAAAGGAGTAGTTTATGGGAAGAAAGTATTAGTTATTATCATAATTCTCCCTGAAATTAGGCTCCCAAGCCACTATTTTGAGAACAAGTTTAACAACATGATTTTTTAAAATATTTATTTTATTGAAAATAATAATTCCATCTGAAAAATGACTTTAATTCTCTAAAGAATCTGATCAGATCTACTAATAAATGAAATTGGTGCTAACAAAGTGACGATAATATGGTTCAGTTGTTCTTCCAAGACTGAGAGAAATTTATATATACATATAAATTTCTCTCTATATAAACTACATGTATATATATAGTAACTTGCCCATTCTCTCATGAGTGGTTCATATGTGCAAGACACCTGACTGGCCAGGGTTAGCTATGCAGTCTGTGATCATGTGTAAAAAAAAAGCTAATTGGCCCACACAGGGATCAAACCCCGTACCTGTAGATCCGGTGTAGATCTGGATCAACTGTGCTTACAAGCCATAGATAAGCAGGAGTGTCATTAAGTGTCCCAGAGTTCCTGACACAGTCTCCTTCCAGACCACTCCACTACAGAATTTGGTGATGATTCACCCAAGAGGCAGCCATGCATATCTCAGCTTCCTGAGGAAGGAACCAGAAAAACAGGCCAAGCAATCTTTAGAAGCTGATAAGGTTTAAGTCAGCACCCTCTTCATCAACATCTCCCAGGCCCCTCCACTGACCCCTTTCCCTTGGCACGCTGACATGTAATAGTTACATCATTTCTCAGAAAATGAAGCTCAGAGCCCAATGCTCTCCATAGAACTTTTGTTATTTGAAATCTGAGTTATTCTTTAAGAAAATTTTTCTTTTAGAAGATGATAAATACAATTGGATGCATGTCTGGTTTCAAGTACATTAGGATTTAAATCTCAGTGACTAGATTCCAAGTTTACTTAAGGTAATTTGAACACATTCTTAATTGCTCTCTGTTTCGTATTCTACAAATCATTTTGCAAAAGTATGTCAAGTACTTTCTTTCAACATCTAGTGAACATATCCCATCCTCTCATCACCACAGCTTTTGGTTTCTCCGTACATGAGAAATGGTTTCTAGCCCTTGACCTATGTGATTAAAAAGACATATTTATATTTTATACATTTGTTAAAATGTATTTTGTAGGATTTCATAATAGAGCAACTGACCAAATGTACTTAAAGTACTTACTTATATGTAGTTAAAATACTTAAAAAGGTTGTTTTGTTTTTTTTACCACAGATTTTCCAATGCACGATGCCTATAATTTTATCAACATCAGATCATCATTCATTAAATGTTTCTGATAATGAGCACCATGATAAGAATTTATAGGCTGAGCTTATCTTTTTAAAAGATATATGTTATTTTACAGGCCTTTGCTAAAACTATTCTTCTATTACTTTATGGAGATAGTAGCGTTCAAATTTTCTGAAGATTGAATCAGAAAGTTTCTGATTTGATTTCCAGATACATGGATAAATAAACCTTAAGAATATAGGGTCAGGGCTTCCCTGGTGGCGCAGTGGTTGAGAGTCCGCCTGTCGATGCAGGGTACACAGGTTCGTGCCCCGGTCCGGGAAGATCCCACATGCCGCGGAGCGGCTGGGCCCGTGAGCCATGGCCGCTGAGCCTGCGCGTCCGGAGCCTGTGCTCCACAACGGGAGAGGCCACAACAGTGAGAGGCCGCGTACCACACACACAAAAAAAGGAATATAGGGTCAATTTTATTAACTGTTATTTCAAACTAAGAAGGAAGAAAGAAGGAAAGAAAGAAGAAAATGAAGAAAGGAGGGAAGAGTGGAAGGAAGGGAGGAGAGAAGAAAGGGAGGAAGGGAGAAACAAAGCAAAAATTGCTTAGAGATTTCCCATATATTTTTAGTAGTATGATTACATATGCTGTTTAAATCTACCTCTAAAAATCCAAAATTTAAAAACAGTATAGTACAGAAACTATCCCTAATCGAAAACAATTTCGTTAAAGTCAATCGGATATGAAAACATAGCTTTACATGCAGTAGATAGTGGATGAATGTATTAAGAAACAGATTAAATGGCTGAGACATTTCTAAAATAGATTTCTTTTTTTTTTTTTTTTTTCTCTTTCAAGTCAAAATACACGAGATGGAAAGCATTAGTCCATAAAGGAAAGAGAAAGGAAGCGACCATTTTATTTTAAACAATTTGGCAAGTCACTTTGCCCATAGTATTTGGAAGGACTCTTTATGTGAGTTCAGAAAACTGTGAAAATATTGTATGTTGTATCACTGAAAACATTATAGACAGCCTGAAAAATAACAAAGTGAAATACAATGCTATTTCAATCACAAAAAGTTAAATATAAGGATTTACAATAATGTAATGTATATGGAGAGTTATAAACACATACTTCTAGGCACATATAGGAGCAAGTATAAAATACTGTAATTAAAACATCCATTAAAACACATATGGGGGCTTCCCTGGTGGTGCAGTGGTTGAGAATCTGCCTGCCAATTCAGGGGACACGGGTTCGAGCCCTGGTCTGGGAAGATCCCACATGCCGCGGAGCAATTGGACCCATGAGCCACAACTGCTGAGCCTGCGGGTCTGGAGCCTGTGCTCCACAACAAGAGAGGCCGCGATAGTGAGAGGCCCACACACTGCAATGAAGAGTGGCCCCCACTTGCCGCAACTGGAGAAAGCCCTCGCACAGAAACGAAGACCCAACACAGTCAAAAATTAATTAATTAATTAATTAAAAAAAATATGGACTTAAGTCTCACTGAAATTCCACTATTAACTTTTAAAGGGTATTAAAGCTGCTAATTCATCTGTTTAAATAATAGGAAGACTTGTAATAGGAACATATTAGGTCATTGTAATAGAAAAGCCTACATTTTATACCTCTTTAATGTTAGTTTTTCTGGTATATTCCTTACATATTTTATTAATAGCAGGACCCTTGTCTGGGTGTTATTTCAGGTACAGAAAGTCTATCTAGAACCCATGTGAATGTGTTTGGTTGGGTAAACAGCATAAATGAAAGTATTTTTAAATATCTTAAGTCTGGTTAGCAGGAAGTGAGCTTATGATGGCAATTTTACCTCTTAATAAGAATTCCGTAAGGGGTCAGCAACCCACAATGTCAGCGTTTAGAACCTCTCTTAGAAAGGAAAGTTTGGGTTGCAATGAGTTTAGAGAATAGCAGTCAAGTCCTCATGACTGTTGATAAGTAGAATCCTAGGAGATTTACTTACATGGTATAAAAATTGGTTTCTCTTGTGAGGTCACTTCTCAAAACTCTCTCAGAAAGTGTTGAAGTGTAGGTAATGAGTTATCCATGATAAAGAAGGCACCTCATCTATGGAATCATAAGGGGAGAAATACAGTATATAGCATAGCTTACAAGGTAAATATGGATAGAGTCTCTTCAATGGCTGTACACTTCATTTTTTTTCTTACATTTACATTACATTTATTTCAGGCTGACTCCATTTGCCTCCTGAGTATCCATGTTAACTCCAGTATTCATACCTTCAGTCTTATTCCTCTCCTCTGCTGGAATGTCCATTGCCTACTCATGTCTGTCCATCATTCAAGGATTCAACTGAAAGATCACTCTCCCCCTATTACCCTGTTGAAAAGATCTTTCCAGTTCTTCTCTGTCTCTCTGCCTTCCTGTCTGCTTTCCCCTTTCTTTTACTTCCCCCTTCCTTCTAGTCTAGTATTGTGCTAGAAGCAGTGTCATAAATCTGTTTTGTTTTTAGGGATTACACTCTCTTCCTTTACATACTGTGCTCTTGGTAATTGTCTAAAAATTTTTAACTGTTAATTCCAACTTTTGATCAATCAGCAGCCATTTTCTTATATTCATGTATACATTCAACACAACATTAAACTTACCCTTTAAATAAGGAGCCTCACAGAAATGAGATCAAAATCTCATATACAGATCTTCCTTGAATTATGATGGGGTTACATCCCTATAAACGCATTGTAAATTGAAAATATCATTAAGTAGAAATACATTTAATACACCTTACCTACTGAACATCATAGCTAAGCCCAACCTACCATAAATGTGCTCAGAACTTACATTAGCCTACATGTGGGCAAAATCATCTAACACAAAACCAATTTTATAATAAAGAGCTGAATATCTCACGTAATTTATTGAATACTGTACAGAAAGTGAAAAAACAGAATGATTTTATAGGTACAGAATGGTTGTCAGTGTGTCAGTTGTTTATCCTTGTGACTGCAGGGCTGACTGGGAGTTGGGGTTGCTGCCTGCCCAGCATCACCAGAGTTTCCACATGGCATATTGCTAGCCCAGGAAAATATCAAAATTCACAGTTTGAAGTGTGGTTTCTACTGACTGCATATGGCTTTTGCATCATTGTATAGTAGAAAAATCCTAAATTGAAACTTCTTAACTTGGAGACCATCTGTATTGAACTCTTCCTAAAATAAAGACTGCTAGACACATTTACAAATTATCTCATTGAAACTTTCCAACAATCTATTCCCTCCAATTCCAACTGGGTCCACATTATGTAGGAGAGAGAACAGCTAGCCAGACAGCAGAAAACCTGGCTTCTGACTCTTCTCCATTGCTTACCAGCTATTCAAAGATGGGCATCTCACTCTACTGATTTTAAACCTTGGTATTAAAATCAACTGGAGATAATAACGGCCAAAGTCCACACATGAAGATAGATGTGAAAATTGCCTCTGTGTTTCGAAGTGCTATTCAAATATCAGGTACTAGAATCTCTTGCAAAGGTATACAAAAAAGACCTTCAATTTTTCACATAATTAACTTTTTAAAATGTAAATTAGAGCCACTTGAAATTTGTTCCTATAACAAAGTCACTATCACTTTCTAATGTGTTCCTATATACAAGAGCTCCTATAAGAAGGAGCTGAGGTAGGATGGAAGGATGGAATTAAAAATTATTAGGATAGTCAGTGTCCTTAAGCTTCTTCCCTGCAGTTTTCTTTTTCTTTTTTTAAGTTAATTTTTATTGGAGTATAGTGGATTTACAATGTTGTGTTAGTTTCAGGTGAACAGCAAAGTGAATCAGTTATACATATACATATATCCTCTCCTTTTTAGATTCTATACCCATATAGATCATTACAGAGTATTGAGTAGAGTTTCCTGGGCAATACAGTAGGTTCTTATTAGTTATCTATTTTATATACAGTAGTGTGTATATGTCAATCCCAATCTCCCAATTTATTCCTCCCCCAATCTTTCCCCCTTGGTAACCGAAAGTTTGTTTTCTACATCTGTGACTCTATTTCTGTTTTGTATATAGGTTCATTTGTACCATCCCTGCAGTTTTTAAAGTTATCGAGAATCAGGCTCTTACTCTGTGCCAGGGACTAATTTAAATGCTTTATATATGTTTCAAAAAGAAAAAAGACAAACTCCTTCTGGGAATGAAATTTTTAAAAACCCCAGTGGACATGGTTTCAATATTCTGGAAAAAATGAAAAAAGAAAAATTAGGCTGAATTGCCCTGTTGTTAAAGGTTGGGAACTGGGGACCAAGGGAGGTGCTGAAAGGTGAGACTGAAAAACAAGAGGCAGGATCCCAATTAGGTTTTGATTCAAGACAAGTTAGTGACAAGTTTCTGGTTGGGGAAATGTCTGAGGAACTTTTGAAAATTGTATAATTCTAGCACACTTTATTGAAACACCTGCATATCTTTGAACTTTAGTAAAGACTTCACCCCTTTCCACACCCCCAAATACATACACGCTCTTATGGTAGTGGTACTATGGGGAGGGATTAAGAATTGAGACAGCATCGGGTATATGATAACATGGAAAAGGAGACTAGACAGGTGGAGACAAGCAGAAATCAGAACTGAAAGAGCCTGGTACACATGTGTGCATCACTATGAGGCCTTAGAAATGGATTCAAATCTAGGATCTTGCAGTTATAAGTGGTGTGATCTTGGGAAAGTTCTTTTTCCATTCTGAGACACTGATTCATCAGGAGTAGTTGAGGATGATGTTCACTTCCACCTTGAGAGACTGTTGTCTAGATTGAATACGAAAAAAATATATGTATGACCAATGATGGTTATATGGATATACTCAATGTACTGTAGCCTCCTTATGCCTTTCTGTCCTCTACGAGTTAAATGAATGTTAAAATGCCATCCCTCCCTCTTTGACTCTCTCCAGTATTAATGAGGATATTTCTTGGAATAAAAGTTAAGGACACTGCTATAGAGAACCAGGTGGTAACCTTGACTACCTGCTATATATACTCCTTCCATGAGTAAACTCTCTTTGCCCAACCTTTGGTGTGGATTTTACCGTAACAGTGAACTAGGTAAAACTACCCCTGCCAGTTTCTGTGACAACACAGGAAGCAAATCCTGAATATCTCTTCATCTTCTTAGCAGATTTACCTAAGACTCTGCTTCCCATCTTGAAACCATCTAGAAAATGGGAAGTGACCTGATAAACTAGTTTCCTTTAAGGTGATATTAAATGATAGTCTAATGTGTAAACTTCTCTGAATAATATGTATATGTTAAAAAAAATAATAACGGAAAGCATATACTGAGCACTTCCTGTGTTAACAGGCACTTTTCTAAGCCCTTTTTATGTACTGTGTATGGTATTTAACTTCACACTACCACATGACAAAGCTACTTTTAATATTCTTATTTTGAAAATAAAAATAAAAGTCCATGACTTTGGACTGTTAATTAATACTTCTGAGCGCTAGACCTCTATGTCATGTCACTCCCATTTTATACTCCCCCAGACTTTTCTCACAGCTCACAGAATTTAGTCCAAGTTTCTATAAGGCTCCAGTGATCAACTTTCCCATCTTAATTTTGTAAAAAGGTCAAAGTTTCTTCTATTTCTGTTCCTCCTCTATTGCATGCAGAGCTATCCCCACATCCTTCATAACCTTGCCAACCTCCATTCGTCTCCAGGACCAAATGAAACGTAACTGTCACTGTAAAGTGTTTGGAGACGCTGCGGTTAAATCCACCTGTTCAAAACCTCTTATTACATGCTCCGCCACCCTGTAAAACACTAACACGGTACTAACTAATATTAATTTTTATAAGTGTTAGCTCTATGTTTTCCCATAGACAAAAACTCCATGAAAGCAAGAATACGTCGCCTGTTCTGTTTTTGTTTTTCTTATTTTCACCATTTTATCCCATTTCCTATCATACAGTAAACTGGACCCAGTACCTACCAGATATTTTCTTATATTCACACGGGTACATCAAACTCAAAATGTCCAGATTCAGCTCCTTAATCTCTCCCTAAAACCTTCTTGAGAATCTGTCTCCATCTGAGCAATGAGCATCTATCTCTCTAATTACACACAGTCACCCAGGGAATCATCCTTCACTTCCTACTCCCTTCCCTCTGCTCATCCACAGTCATTAAGTTGTGTGGATTCTGCTTCTGAAACTTTCTCTTCTCCATTTTCAAAACCCAACATTCAATCTGTCTTGAAATACTTCAGAACTTGTCTGGCCTCTTTGTCTATACTCAACCCCTCAAAAAGATACTTTTTTTTCCCCAAAACACACAGCTGGTCAAGTTAATTTTTTGCTGAAAGTATTTCAATGAACTATTTAACTGTCTTCAAAATATTGTCCCATATTTTTCTGTTGTCCTCCTCCATCCCCACATTCACCCTCCCCTCCAACCATATTACACATCTCCTATTCTCCACAAATATCTGGCCTTTTATGTACATTTTTCCCCTGCTTGAGTTACCATTTTTCCTTTGGGAATGTAGCTAACTCTTATTTATCTTTAAGAATTGCCTGTCAATTCCTCTAGGAAGATTCTCCTCACTCATTCTTACCTCTTGTTCAGTTCTCCAGGGTTTGATACTTTCATAGTGTCCTATGATCAAATATAAATGTTTCATATTGTATGTTCATTGTCTTTACTGAAATAAGGAAAATCAGATTTGGTTAGAACAATTCCAAAATTCAAAATGGTTAGATATAATACAATTTTTCCATTATTTGCAGTTTTGTTTGCTATTCAATATTTCTTTCCTGTTCCAGTTTCAGTGTGAAAGAAAATCCAGACACCACAAGAGCACACTGAGGGTTGTGGTTTTGTTTTAGTTTAATAATGAAACATTTGTAATAAAACCCTTCTAATGGTATCATGAAGCCTACAGGAACTATAAAAACATTCAGCTCCCAGGGCTTTTTTTTTTTTTTTTTTTTTTTTTGTAGCTCTAATTTATTGGTTTTTGAGATAAAAGCTTCAAAAGCTTCAAAAATGATGTGGGGTGCTTCCCTCTTTTTTAGAACTACAAAGCCAATATTCCAACCAGAGTAGCATTTTCCTGCATTAAGGGAACCCAAAGGAATCTCTCCACAGAAGTGGCTGTGGTTTGCGAAAGACACAAGATCTGACCCCTCGTCTTTCACAGAAATCATGTGCTGATTTCAAGGAATTGGTTTCCTCTTCCTGTTTCACTTCCTTATGTTAGAGAGAGAGAGAGAGAGAGAGAGAGAGAGAGAAAGAGGGAGAGAGAAAAAGGGGTGGGGGGAGGGAGGGAGAGAAGCAGGAAGAGAGGGGGAGAGTTTGATGTTCTTTCCATCTGCATGATTTTCCATTTATCCTTTACAGTTTTGTGGTTTATAAAGTTAAATGTTTGAAATGTGAAAGGAAAATGTATGGATTTTTTTTTTAGCTCAATCTTTGTGTCTTTTCAATGTTTTCATGAGCATTACATTCAAAATGACTACTAAACTTATTATTTTACTTTTTATATGAAAGTTAATTAAGTAAGGTTGAGTATATATTAAATGTAGTTAAATTAAGAAAACTCACAGACATTACAAAATAAGTAAATATTTAAATTGACTATGGAATATATATGTATGTATATATATGTATATATACAGTGAAATATCAATTTATATGCATAATTCACATAAAACTATTGACAAGGTAGCAATCTCTTGGCAGGATAAATTCTGAAAAACATTGCTTTAAAAATTTTAAAAATATGTCTTTATTAACTTAACTTGGCTGCATTTCTTCATCTGTGTTGTTCTCAGCATTTTGTAGCAAATAATACCTACCTCAGGTTTCTGTGTAGGTCAAATAAAATAATATACATAAAATTTCTGGCACAAATCTAGCATGTGTAAAACCCTCAGTAAATGTAAGTATTCTCTCTTCAGACATTTGAAATTATAATAGTTCTAAACATTTAATAATTGTTTTATGTTTTTGGTCATGACCAGGTAATATTTTAAATTATCAGAAAAGAGAATGTACCTCTTAAACTGAAGTCATGTCCTTGTTTAGTTACAATGATTTAGATGACCTGAGCATATCTTTTAATCTACCCACTATTTAGCATGGTAACATAGTATAAAATTAATGTCTTTGTTTTTTTAATATTATAGATATATGATCTCAGGCACAGTGAGTGAAACTTGTGGTGCACAATAAGAGGAGGGGGAGTTCTGGCTTCCCATTGTGGGAATATTTCTTGTGCCTTTGACACCTTTACATGAATTTTTTCCCTGCAGAATTCAGTAATCCAATTTCCTAATCTGTACAACAAGGATAATAACATATAATCTTATAATCTGTTCAACTTTCTTTCTCTTTCTTCCTTCCTTCCCTGCCTCCCTCCCTCCCTGCCTCCTCTTTCTTTTTCTGTCTTTCTTTCCTTTCTTTTTTTCTTTCTTTCTTTCTTTCCTTTCTTTCTTTCTTTCTTTCTTTTTTCTTTCTTCCTTTCATTCTTTCTTCTTTTCATCCTTCCTTCCTTCCTTCCTTCCTTCCTTCCTTCCTTCCTTTCTTTCTTTCTTTCTTTCTTTCTTTCTTTCTCTTTCTTTCTTTCTTTCTTTCTTTCTTTCTTTCTTTCTTTCTTTCTTTCTTTCTTTCTTTCTTTTTTTCTTTCTTTCTTCTCATAACCCAAAGCAAGGAATTTGCAGGAATGTTTTTGCTTTAAACAGTTCTATTGAGGTAAATTTGAAATAATAAACTAGACATACTTAAAGTTACAATTTAACAAATGTACTTAAAGTTACAATTTAATAACTTTTGACATATTTATACTCTTGAGAAAACATCACCATAATCAACATAGTGAACATATTCATCTATATCTTCACCACCAAGGTTTCTTCATGCTCTTTTGTAATCCTTCCCCTCCTATCCTGCCCCTCCCAGTGCCCATGCAACCACTAATCTGCTTTTTATCTCAATAGATTACTTTGCATTTTCTAAAGGTTTATATAAATGCAATCATAAAGCATGTAGTCTTCTTTCTTATTCATTCAGTTAATCATCATTTTGATTCATCTATGTTATTGTGAACATCGATAGTTCCTTCTCTTTTACTGCAGAGCAGTATTCTAGTGTGTTATTATTCCCAAATCTGTTTGTCCTTTCACCTGTGGAAGGACATCTGTGTTGTACTGCTATGAGCATTCTTGAACAAACCATCCTATGGATATATGCTGGAATAAATATCTAGGTATCAAATGGCTAGGTCATTTGGCAGATGTATGGTTAAACGTTTTCAGGAAATGAGCAAACACTCTTTCCCAAAGTGGCTGCATAATTTTACACTCTGACCAGCAGTAGGAGAGTTACAACTACTTCAAATCATTGCTGACACTTGGTATGATCGGTCTTATTAAATTTTAGACATTCTAATAGGTATATAGTAGTATCTCACTGTGGTTGTGTACATTTTTAACTAAACTTTTTATTTTGAAATAACTACTAATTCACATGCAGTTGTAAGAAATAATACAAAGAAATGCCATATACCCATTGCCAAGGTCCCCAATAGTGACATCTTGAAAACTATAGGACAATCAAGATATTAACATTGATACAGTCAAGGTACAGAACTCTTCCGTCACCATAACGATCCTTCCTGTTGCCTTTTTACAGTCACATCTACCTCCGTTTTATTGTGGGTTTTTTTTGGGGGGGTGGGGGGGTTTTGCGGTACGCGGGCCTCTCACTGTTGTGGCCTCTCCCGTTGCAGAGCACAAGCTCCAGAGGCGCAGGCTCAGCGGCATGGCTCACGGGCCCAGCCGCTCCGCGGCATGTTGGATCTTCCCAGACCGGGGCACGAACCCGCGTCCCCTGCATTGGCAGGCGGACTCTCAATCACTGTGCCACCAGGGAAGCCCCCGTTTTATTGTTTTTTATTTGTTTTCTTGGCTTCTTGTTCCTCTGGTTCTCTTTCCTTAGCTTCCTGTGGGTAATCTGAACCTTTTTTAAGATTATACCTGGATTTATTGATCGTGTATTGGAGTGTAATAGTGTGTATCACTTTATATGATAAAGTGGGTAGAGTGGTCATTCCAAGTATTAAAACATACATACATACTTTATTACAGTAGATAGCAATCACTGTTTTACTGCTTTGACTGAAGTGTAGAAATCTTACTTCAATTTAGGTCTTTTTTACCCTTCCCACCTTTGAAAAATAATTATCTTAAGTATATATTGGGTACCACATGTAACGGTGTTATTTTTGCTTCGACCATAAATTATGATTTAAGAAACTCATAAAAAGGTGGATATTCTGTTACTTACCCTATTTTTATCCACTCTAATGTCTTTCCTTTTAGAAGTTCCAGAAGCTTTGTTCTGTTACCGTTTGCTTTCTGTTTAGAGAATTTCCTTTAGCCATTCTTTAAGGATAGTTTTGCTAGCAACAAATTCTTTTAACTTTTCTTTGCTCAGAATATATTTCCTCTTCATTCCTGAAGGATATTTTTGCAGGATTTAAAATTTGAGGTTAGCAGTTTGCTTCTTTCATTACTTGAAAAATATTGTGTCACTTCCTTCTGGCCTCAGTGATTTCACATGAGAAAACACGCTAATATACATTGATTTTCCTCTTTAAGTAATGTGTCATTTTTCTCTATGGTTGCTTTTTATATATATATATATATATATATATATATATTTATATATATATATATTTATATATATATATATATGTGTGTGTTGTTGTTCTTGTTCTTAGTTTTCAGAAGTTTGATTATGTGTATTGCATGGATCTATTTGAGTTTGTCCACTTGGAGTTTTGCTCAATTTTTTGAAACTGCAGGTTTATATCTTTCCTCAAATTTGGGAAGATTTTAGCTATTATTCATTCAAATACTTTTTCAAATACTTCAAGTACTCTCCTCTCCTCTCGGATTGCAAGGATATGGATATTAGCTCTTTGTTATTGTCCTACATGTCATTTTTTTTTAACATTTTTATTGGAGTATAATTGCTTTACAATGGTGTGATAGTTTATGCTTTATAACAAAGTGAATCAGTTATACATATATATATATGTTCCCATATCTCTTCCCTCTTGCGTCTCCCTCCCTCCCACCCTCCCTATCCCACCCCTCTAGGTGGTCAGAAAGCACCGAGCTGATCTCCCCGTGCTATGCGGCTGCTTCCCACTAGCTATCTATTTTACGTTTGGTAATGTATATATGTCCATGCCACTCTCACTTTGTCCCAGCTTACCCGTCACCCTCCCCATATCCTCAAGTCCATTCTCTAGTAAGTCTTTATTCCCATCTTGTCCCTAGGTTCTTCATGACTTTTTTTTTCCTTAGATTCCATATATATGTGTCAGCATACGGTATTTGTTTTTCTCTTTCTGACTTACTTCACCCTGTATGACAGACTCTAGGTCCAATCCACCTCACTACAAATAACTCAATTTTGTTTCTTTTTATGGCTGAGTAATATTCCATTGTATATATGTGCCACACCTTCTTTATCCATTCATCTGTCTACATGTCATTTTTTTTTTAAGTCTATTTGCTTTCTGTTGTTGAGATTAGGTAAATTACATTGATCTGTCTTCAAATTCACTGATTCTATCCCTGTCATCTTCATTTTAGTGTTGAAACTATTGAGTGACATTTTTCAGTTATTGGATTTTTCAGTTCTATAATTTCTATTTGGTCCTTTTTTACAACTTCTATTTCTTTCCTGATATTTTTCAATGTTTTCATTTGCTCAGAAGAATTTGTAATTGCTTGTTGAAGCATTTTTGGATGGCTGCTTTAAAAATCTTGTCAGATAAAAGCAAGATCTGATGCATCTTGATTGTTGGCATCTGTTGATTATATTTTCTCATGCTGTGATTTTCTTGGTTCTACATAGAGTTGACATTATATTATGAGACTCTCAATGTTATTAAACTTTTTAAAGGAGGCAGTCCCCTGGGAAGGTGTAACACTAAGCTGTTGGGTGTGTCCGCTCACCTTCCAACTGTGCCCCGCTGACACTCCTCCCACACTCGTGAGCACTGACTCACACTGCTGAATTGTAGACAGCTGGGGTGGAAGATCAGCTTCTCCTTGACCCTGATGACACCTCCACATTAAAAATAGGGCACCTATTCACCCCACCTCATTACCTCTGAACGGGGGGGTGGTAAGATCAGCTTTCCATTGATCTTGCTGCCCCCAAGAAGGTGGAAAGTGACGAACTCAAGCTCAAACTGCCTTATTGCTGCAGGCTGGAGTCAGAAGCTTAACTCTCCACTGGGGTCCCCAGACACCAGGAAGAGGGAGGTGGGGCGAGCAGCATGTCAACCAATCCCATTCCCATCACCTCCTTGTGCCTCCTGAGGTAGGTGCTCAGCAGCCCACTAAGTCTGCAACCCATGCTGACAATGGAGGAGCTGTGTGCAGAAACAGGAGTGTGGTTGGCCTTGCTCCAAACAGCTTATTCAGTCTCATTGCTGCCGGGTGGATAGGAAGTTCAGCTCCCCACTGGGTTTCCGAGACACCAGGGGTGGGAAGGAAGTGAAATACTCACTAGCATCTACTTGTACCACCTTGTTTTATTTTATTGATGTAAGGTGGGGTAGAAACTCATCTCCCCACCACCATGGAGGAAGGGGATGTGAATTGTAGTGATAATCAGCCATACCTGCACTGCCTCTTTACATCTCTTTGCTTCTGGGTGTGGCATGGAGGCGAGCTGGCCCCTAAACTGCACTGATATTATCCTGGTGGAGGAATGGGCGTGGCACGAGCATCTGCTGGACAGGTTGATCGGCTCCCTGCTGTGTCTGCCAATAATGGAATTGGCTTCTGTGGGCAGGGATTTGGGGTGGAACAACACTTCTCCTGAAATATAGTATCTTGAAAACCAGTGTTTCATATATTTTATCCAGTTTGGGGGCATTTCATGCAGAAAGGTAAACATAGTCACTGTTACTCCATCCATTTATTTCAGGCTGGAAGCAGAAGCCTGAAATAAATCTTATAAAATAATTATCAAACTTTTTGAAAAGACGGCTTTGAGTTGAGCAAAAGTGGTCACAGTATCCAGCATTGCTGACGTGCAATCAAATGTAATAAACTGGAGTACATCAAAGTGCAAGATCAAAAACTGCGTCACACTGGTATCCTCTCCATAATGACCGCTCCCATGAGTGTGGGAGCAGTGTCAGTGGGGCACAGTGGGAAGGCGAGCAGGCACACCCAACAGCCTAGTGTTACCCCTTGCCAGGAGATTGCCTCCTTTCAAAGGTTAAATAAGATTTCAAAAATGGAGTGTTCCCCCAAAAGATCCAATTATTAGTAAACTGATGGCTTATGTCTAGAGTCGGTTAAGCATTCCTTAGTGTTTTATTGAAATGCAAACAAAAATAATGAAATGGGGATGGAGAGATACTTATTCAAATAAGTAAAACTGATTATCACTTATGTACATTTGTGAATAGCATTTATCGTTTAGCTAGTAGTTTGGGAACAATGTAAATTTCTTAATTTTGATAACTTCACTATGGTTAGGTAAGATGTTAATTAGGGGAAGTTAGGTGAAGGGAATACAGAAACTCTTTGTACTAAGTTGGCAACTCCTCTGTAAATTTAAATTCATCTCAAAGTAAAATAGTTAATTAAAAAAAAATTGTTCCCTACATTGTTATTATCACAGCAAATGACTTGAAATGTCAGAGTCATTTTCATTCTACTCCCTGATCCAATCAGTCACCTAAGCTTGATTTTTATCTCTGCACTATCTTTTGTCTTCTGCAACACACTCTTTGCTCAAGTTCCCATTAGTTCTAGTTGGATCATTGCAATGACCTGCACATTAATCTCCCTATTTCTATGTCTGAGAAGGAAAAACTAACTTAATTGGGTCTCCCTCTGTGAATTGGCTAGAACTGACTCACCTCATCATTTGGTAGCCACTTAACTCTTCTGGACCACAATGTCTTCAACTGTAAAACGGGAATAATTACAAAGTAACAGTGAGACACAAATTATATACAATCTTGGAATCAGCGAAGTGTTTGCACTTTTAAATGCTAATGCATAATTACTTGCTAGACACAGCCAATAGCAAACAGCTGCTTCCAGGAAAATCATTTTACCCATATGTTTTAGTTTCACAGGCTTCCTGTGATTTGATCGCATAAAAATAACCTCCAGTGGTGACACTAAAACCCAAAGCACACTGACGAGCTTCAAGCGAAGTCCATCTTGGGGACTGCAATGGCCTCCTATTTCTACTTTGCTCAATTTCAGCCATGTAATATATAGTAATGCAGGGCTAAAGCTGTTAACTTTCATTTTGTCACCTTCAGTAACTTCTTAAAGCCATATACCTCCAGAGCTGCCTACAAATTAACCTCAAGTAAAATAAGTCACCCTCAAATGATTGAATTGCCTTCCTGGATACATGTAATAACATTCATTGATTAATGCACCTGTGAGTACATGGGTAAAACAGCAACAAATGTTTCAAAAAGAAATAATTTTTTTTGCGAGTTCAATTGCAGGAAACAATAAGATATGCTTTTAAGATTATTCATAACCTTTAAAAACCATCATCACCTTTATAATTTTTATAAAATTTTAATATCCTTTATGAGAAGGAACACAAACTTTAGCACAGTTTACAGTCTTTTAAAATTAACAATATTTTGCAGAATTTTCCTTTACAAGTCACTGACTCAACCCAACCAGGCCGGAGGTCCAACTCCTCCTTTTTTTTTTTTTTTTTTTTTTGCCTTCATAACAAAGAAATCATCAGAAATTTCTTAATGACAAATAACAATGAGATACATTATATTTTTTATTATGAACTGAGCATATTTTAAAATTAACATAGATATATGAAAAAGACCAAAGCAAGCCTTGTATTTTAGTAGAATTTTCCAGTTTTCAATAAAAGTAACACCCAGACAGCACCATATGTTGGCTAGGTAGAGGGAGGAAGGGTGATGAATAATTCAGAATTGCCGCGAGAACCTTAACATCGTAATGGTTTTCATACTGCCTGGTTATTTCTTGCTGGACTCACTTAACTGGCAGAGTCCATGTTTCCTCACAGCTTTATTCAGTGAAGAAAATCTATACTGAGACCCTAAGCCTTAACAAATTGCCAAGGGATGAGGCTAAAGATGACTGCAGATCTCTACGTATTTAAATATCCAGGAGCCTAACGTGATAAATATGGAGGGTAAAGCAGAAATTTAAGTGAAAGAAAGGTTCCTATTTGCTTCCCAGATAGTTTGCCAGTTCACTGTGATGTTAAATAAGAACCTTGGCTTTCAATATTGACAGATGAATGATCTGACTCTGGAGGAACAGTTATTATCCAGTAAGGGCTCTGTGTTATACAAGCAATTCTGTTTTAGTTCTGGGGGCATAAGGACCCTCCACTATTACCTGCAGCTTGAGAATGCACAGCTGGAATGGCAATGGATTTGTTATTTGTAAAACATCCATGAATTTCATCACAGGCCTTCTACCAACATGGAAGCATCTGTGAGTCAAACCGTTCCCCAGCTGTTCATCCACTACCTGCAGGTTCTTACAGCATAACACCCCTATTAATACTGCTGGTTACCCTGCACCCCTAATGAGTCCATACAAAATCGTTCCTTTTATACTGCAGTTTAATGTATGAAATCCCTCCAGATAAATCCCTTAAGGTTCTTTAAAAAAATGTCTTTTTGGAATTGCTACCAGAGTTTCTGGGGCAACTCTCCACATTTTCATCTGAAACCCTGTTTGTTTCCTAAGTTTTTTGCAAAGGGTCCTCCCTTCCAGGCAGATGCATTCTTGGTGCTTTCTTGCACAAATAGAGAAAATGTCCATGAAAGCAAGATTCAAAGGCTAAATAGAATAAAAACAAAATACCAGACTGGAGTTGTTTTAGGAGTTACCTTCAAAAGCACAATTGCTTCAGGACCCCTTAACAAATAACTTTTCTTTTTAAGGCTCTTGAAATTGTAATTTCTTTAACAGTGACACACATATTTTAGGCTTTAATTAGCAGCTTTAGTGATACTAATTTGTATCATTGCACTGCTGTACTTTTATTTCAAGGCAAATTTTATGTATAAATTATTTGGTAAGGGGTATTTAACAGCTTTACTTCAGGAAATGGAAAGGGAGTAAACTTTCATATCAAAAGCAAAACAATAATATATAATGTTTAAATTCGCAAAGAACATTTATTTAACTTAAACACTGACTAATAATTATGGTAAATGAACGATTACAAGATTTAGTAATTCAACAAACTTCTGCAAGTTTGTTGATTATTATATTTTGTTTTATAGCCCCCAAATTTCAGTAAGATCATGTTAACTGAGGTAATACGTGAACCCTTTCAGCAGCAGCTTGCCATTTCTTCCACATCAGCAGTCCTCCATTTCTTGACATCAAACTGAGTATTCTTTCCAATACCTAACATTTGTTTTTCTCTGGATGCATGTTTCTTTGGATCTAAAAAATATAGATTCAGTTTAATAAGAATATAGTGTCAAGTGTAATAGTTTTAATCTGATATATCGCTCATTAACAAAGCAATATCAATAGAGTTTCACTTCTGTGTGGATTTCTAGATTCCATTTGGATTTTGGTGTGATTTTTAAATTTCATATATTGATGATCATTTTTAGATTTTAGCTATTTATTAGATTTGTTTGTACTCATAAATGAACACAAATATGATGTATTTTTAAAATAAAATTCCTGTTACAGAGGCCACTTTCAAATGGGAAATAATATATTTGGCTCTGTACTCCAAGAAAGGAAATAAGTCAAATACCTTCTGCCTGAATACATTAAAAGTAACACATTACCAGTTCATAAGTAGAAGAGTGACAGACAGTATGTATTGTGTATGCCAGTGACAAAGGATAGTGGGCTAAGCTCATCAACCTCTGATGTGTGGCCTGGTTACCCCCACTAAGCAATATTTCTCTAAAGATATAACCATTCTTTTTTCCATTTATTATTCCCATACATATCATTACTTTATACACCTCTTTCTCAAACCCAGTCTCCATTGAACGACTTACGGAGTCTTCAATCTCATAGTCATGGGGAATGTGTGTTATAAATATTTCCTCAGTGAAAGAATATCGGCTTAACTTAAGTTCAATTAAATAGCAACTTTGACTCATGTAGACCAAACTTACGAAACAAATACTTCTGTTTTAAATTCTCACAGAAAAAGTCTTTACTATTTTCAGTTAATTGTGTCAATGGTTATTTAAATTTTTGTTCTGAAGAATTACCATGTAGCATCAGAGGATTTTCTCAGTTATTACATTGTTTTGGTTTGAAAGAATTCTAACACTTGAAGTCTAACACTTCCTTTTCTGTAGAGGTGATAATTCCTATCACTTCGCCATCCTCTTCCTTCCACTCCCAATCCCCACCAGTAACAGAAATGTAGGGCACAGCATAATTTTGATCAAGCACTACATGCTAAAATCTGCACCAGTTTGGGTCTTCTCTGGTGGCGCAGTGGTTGAGAGTCTGCCTGCCGATGCAAGGGACGCGGGTTTGTGCCCCGGTTCGTGAAGATCCTACATGCCGAGGAGCAGCTGGGCCCGTGAGCCATGGCCGCTGAGCCTGCGCGTTTCAGAGACTAAGGAAGGTATTTTTAATTCAATTTATGTAATACTATAGATGAATGAAAGGTTATTATTACTATTGACTTTATAACGTCTCAATTTAATTTCTAAAATGCAGCATTTCATAAATGGAAATCTGTTACACGTAAATTAAGAAGACTAGCTACTTCCTTATTTAGCTTAAAATGAAATAGGCACGTAAATACCTGCGATATATAGTATGCATATGAATAGTTTAGTTGGAACGTGTTCAAGTAGCACTTTTAAAAAGACTCTATGCTGGGCTTCCCTGGTGGCGCAGTGGTTGAGAATCTGCCTGCTAATGCAGGGGACACGGGTTCGAGCCCAGTCCGGGAGGATCCCACATGCCACGGAGCAACTAGGCCCGTGAGCCACAACTACTGAGCCTGCGCGTCTGGAGCCTGTTCTCTGCAGCAAGAGATGCCGTGATGAAGAGTGGCCCCCGCTTGCCACAACTATAGAAAGCCCTCGCACAGAAACGAAGACCCAACACAGCAAAACTTAATTAATTAATTAATAAACTCCTACCCCCAACATCTTCTTTAAAAAAAAAAAGACTCTATGTTAAAGGAGTATAGCTTGGTAATTTAGTAGCTCTTTCAGAATATAAATACCTATAGGTAGAACGGGAAAATTTCTGCCCATAGAGCACCAGTCATAAGTTTCATAAGTAAACATAAGTAGGCTGCCTGGGAAATGGTTAATTTTGTATTTCCTGGCCTTTGATATTGTTGGAAGCATGGGAAAAAATATTAATTGTTCAATTTTTTTTCAGTCCATTTGAGACTAGTATAAGCAGTCAAAACCATTTACCCAATTTTCACCACTTGGAACAGAAATTTCAAAATACTAAAGATAGAGCCGTTTCCACTGGTCAACAGGGAATTCTCCAGTAGTGTCTTTAAAGAAAAATCATTAAAAAAAAACTGGTGTAATCTTTTTTAGGTTCTCATTATAATACAATAATTATTGAAGGATATTATTTTAAAATATCAAACAGTTGATTTTCCAGTGAGGGAACTGAGATACTCTCTCTTAACTGAATTACTCAGTATGATAGATTTGCCCTAGAAACGGTGTTAAAACTATAATCCGAATTTCATGACTCCTGAGCCTGTGTTTGGACAATTCTTTTGCCAGGGTTCCTAACGTTTCGGTAACTGGAAAGGATCAGTAATTCTTTCAGGGCACAAGGGTATCATTTAGATACTCAGGAAGAAACAATTTGCCAACTGTGACATCAACTCCCTGAAACAGTTAATAGAATGGACAGTTTGCACCCATCAAGTATTTTATAGACCTTGGTTCATTCTAGAATCAGAAGTTGTCTTTAACTTTTTACCTTTTAAAATAAACTTAACTTTAATTGAATTTATGTTTTTGTTTGTTGTTTGTTTGGAAGTCCAGGCAAATAATTATAACCTTGTTTGTTCCATATACTCTCTTGCTTATCCATATGAATTTTCAAAGAGAGAATAACATGAAAATGAGAGCAATGACAAACTTGTAATTTCAGAGTTTCAATCTTTTTACTTTAGATTACATTATGTATCTATTAATAAAGACTAAGTCTCAATATTCAAATCTTCTCTGTAAATAATAAAATTGGAATGCCTGGTAGTAGAGCTAATAAAAGGTTGGCAGGTAAATATATTCCTATATTGTTATTGTTTTTGAAATCGGAATGAATATCTGAACACAACTTTAGTACCATTACTTAAATGACTCAGTTGCAACTGTTTAGACTCTTTTTTTTTTTAAAATAAATTTATTTATTTTTATTTTTGGCTGTGTTAGGTCTTCATTGCTGGGTTCAGGCCTTCTCTAGTTGCGGTGAGCAGGGGCCTCCTCTTCATTGTGGTGCACGTGCTTCTCACTGCAGTGGCTTCTCTTGTTGCAGAGCACAGGCTCTAGGCGCATGGGCTCCAGTAGTTGTGGCATGTGGGCTCAGTAGTTGTGGCTCACAGGCCCTAGAGTGCAGGCTCAGTAGCTGTGGTGCACGGGCTTAGTTGCTCCGCAGCATGTGGGATCATTCCCAGACCAGGGCTCAAACCTGTGTTCCCTGCATTGGCAGGTGGATTCTCAACCACTGCGCCACCAGGGAAGTCCCCTGTTTAGACTCTTGAAGCAAATTTTATCCATGTGTTGCTGATGTTCTGATAAAGTCAAAAATTTGTTTTGCATATGACAAGATGAAAAATAAAGTAAACTGTCTTGGCTGGTTTTTAAAGGTTTAGACAAAAACAATTCATAATGGTAATATTACTAAGACCACAGGGCCTGTAATCATGGCCTGCTAGTTCCAAATATAAATTTTTTCTAGAGTTTTATTTATAAATTATACATCTCTGAGTTTGAGGAATATCCCATAGGAAAGATAAGGAGAATGAGGGAATGAGGGAGGGAGGGTGAGGAATGGAATGAAAGAAAGAGAGAGAGAAGAAGAAGAAGGAGGAGGAGGAGAAACTGTTGGGGGGAGAGAAGATCACTAGAGAGAGGCCAGTGTCTCCTCCTGATATATCCTGTTTTGGCTAAAGGAAGGAAGGCTAAGCAAAGTATGGTTATGTAGTGTTACGGAATGTATTTACAAGGAACTCTGCACATAACACATAAATACCTAACTACTGTTAGATGAAGGCCACAGACCCTTCCTCCTTCCCTCCCTGTCTCATATCACTGTCTTTGTTTCTCTTGGTTTTCTCTTTTCCTTCAACATTTCCCTTTCCTCCCTTTCTAACCAAATGCAATCTATCCACCTGAAACACAATAGCATGCTGACTTAAGTCTTTCTGCTTCTTTATCTTTCAGAAGAAAAACACATTCTACAGTTGAAAACCCAAATTACAGTAAGAAATACACAAGTTATTAGTGATTCTGACTTTGATCACCAATGCCAAGTAATGGACTTTTTTTCTTCCTTAAAGTGAAAAGCTTATCTTGCAGATAGGAGAACTGATAGTAACGAGGACACTTTATATCAGAACATTTACAATTAAATTTGGTTCTAGAATTTGTAGGTGATATGGGAAACATTTATTTCCTATTAAAAGGTTTGTAGTATTTTAAGAACATAAACTTTTTTTATTAATGCATTTCTGATTTGAGAAAACATTAAAAAATATTAATAAACCTAACTTTGGGAACCTGACTTTTTTTTTTTTTTTTTGAAATGCTTTCAAAACTATGGCACTCTTATATGTCTATTATTTCCCTATTAAATACTTCTGGTACATATGCAGATTTTTAAGTATATTAAGAGATTTAATATTGCAAAATATTTATGACCTATCCTTGAGTAATTTTATAGTTGCTTCTTTTTACTAAATACTGAAATCTATTATCATTTGTAAGTGTCAGTTCATTTATTCTAAATGTTTTCTGTTCATATGAAACAAATTGGTACTTCCTATATATTCAAATGTTGTATTTCAAATTTTTCTTTATGTAACGTATTTTTCCAAACATACTTCACCATTTATGTACAGATCGCACCTGAAGTTATCAGTGTTGCTTCCACTGACAGTAGATAAGTAAAAGAAATAATTGTCACTCAATCTGTCTGATTATTCCATTTTAATTTTGGGAAAAAATTGAAGTTTCTTAAAAACTTGGCTCTTGCCATATTGTAGCTAAAGTTCTTTAACTTATGTCTTTAGTTTGCAAACACTGAAGGAAAGTGCCCATAAATATTCAGCTGCCTGAATAAATTAAGATCAAATATACTTGAAAAAGGATGATATGATAATATTCCTTTCGGAAAGAGGTTCTCACCAATTTACATGCAAGAATGAATCTATATCATTTAAACTAATTTTCAAAACGTTTGACAAAGAGCAGCATTATCTTCAGCTCAAAATTTTCTTCTCTAAAATCATTTATATTGCTAGTGGAAATCAAGCTGCTGGGTTTTCTCTTGATCCTTTTAAGGGTTTTTGATCCTTCTATGGATTCAGACTCTGTTGTGCAGGCATTGTTAGACAAAACCCATGAATATTAAGCCATTATTTTTACATTAGCAAGATTTCCCAAGGTGGGTTTTTATCATTTTAAGACATTTTTGTGTGTGTGTTACTCCCTTTTTGTCTAATCACCTCTAAAATTATGAACTCTACAAGAATAATACATGCTGAATAACAAAACACCTTGAAATATTCATAACTAAGGAAGAAACTGTTAAATGTTCATAAACAAAGTTGTTTGGAGACTCCTTTATTAATTTTTAATTTATTATCAATCAATTCCTTATTTCTTCCAAATTCCTGTAGGGGATTTTGTTAATTAGTCATGTGTAAAATATTCATTAAAACCAGCTTCCTATTTTCTTCTTTATTGCAAATTTACATTTCTAATCTTATAACCAAAATAAATGCCATTGGGTAGAAGAATCACATTAATTTTGATCAACAACTTAAAATAGAAGCTCATACAACAAAAGATATGGTAATATAAACTAGACTAATATTGAGGTACTATGTTGGTAGATGCTGATATTGAAATAGCAGATGGCTATCAGGTTCATGTTTGA
This sequence comes from Stenella coeruleoalba, assembly GCF_951394435.1. NCBI lineage: Eukaryota > Metazoa > Chordata > Mammalia > Artiodactyla > Delphinidae > Stenella > Stenella coeruleoalba. The sequence goes on along the minus strand of NC_137169.1, from coordinate 68,727,960 downwards.
AAAAAAGTCACCACTACATAAAATAGAGTATTATGAAATGTACTCTAATCTAAAATATAATAACACAAATGAAATAATAGTCACTTAGTGCTTTTGTACCTTTGTATGTTAAGAATGTTTCAGAAACAACATATACTTTAGTTAGGGATTCAAGGTTTATCAACAGTGGCAAAATTGATGTTAAATTTTTATCATTGAGTTGCACAAGGTTTGCTGGAGCAGTAAACTTCACATTTTACTTTTCTAATTAGTTTTCTTAGTTGTTATTTATTGCAACTAAAATATTTTTTAAATTTTTGAATATTTCAAAATATTTTAATTTTCAGTTACTGTTATTTGGATTCAATGTTACAAATAGCAAATAGCATAGGATATGGTACATTTATGTGAACTTAGCATTTTTAATGTAGCTACTGACTATTCTCGATAAGAATGTCAGTAAAACATTCATACAAATATCCTTAAACGTAATATATACTAGCTTTGTGAGAAATAAAGTTTCCAATGCCAGATACATAGTGTTGCAAAAAGTGAAATTCTTGGTCTGGTCGAAAACTTTTTTTGTAGGGGGTGGGGATACATCTTATAGTCTCACATTACTCTACTGAAACACTACAAGTTGTCTGTTCATACCACCTCTCTGTGGTAAGTCTATATCCCAATTTTAAGTCTTCAGACATGCAATTCAAATATGCAAAATACAACTCCATTTGGAAAAGTCGCTAAAATAAAGTAACATTATTAATTAGAAAAAATCAAAAACAGATATTTTGTGAGAAGGAAAAGGAAATTATCCTTAAATAAATGGAATATTTTATTTGTTTGTTTTGGGGAAGGGAGCAGTAATTTTACTACCAAATTAAAGTCATGGTTAGTGACAACACAGTTGTACCATGGAGACATTTAACGACATTAACCAAAGGTCTCTCAGTTCCTGTTTCGTCTTCTGACACTGAGCCACATGGAGGCAAAGATGTAGGTAGCACAATTTATTGGTTCTTTTAAAGAGGATCTACTGATTTAATAGCAAAAACTACTGATCAGAACGTTAGGATATATAGACCAACATTTTAGGATTTTATTTCTTAAACAGACAGTCTAACAGAAGTCTGAGTTTTTGAAAGACATATGGCACTATTAAAGCAGATCTCTAAGTAATAGATAAAAATATATACAAAAAAAAAAAAGGTTAATCATAGAAGCATATGGCCAATCCTTAGAGACCACTTGCCAGGCTAATTTGAACTATCAGTCAAACTCTTTCAGCTTGTTTATTCTCCTAAAAATCCATCCAACCTGATTTTGATCCAATCTGCACTGACTTCTTTATCTTGACCACAAAAATATCAAGAACTCATTCTATGGTGACATACACACATAAATTTATACCAGTCTAGTATTATAATAAAAAAGTTAACATGCCTTACTGGGAAAGGATCTATGCTTGCCCAGTTATCACTGCCTTCTTTTCTAAATGCTCCCTAAACATTTTTTCCCCAACAGTATTTTTCAGAATCAACCAACTTAGAGTTCTCTAAATTTCTTTCTGACCCTAAGAACACCTGTCCACAATATTTTGCAACTCTCATTCTCCAAGAGGGCTCAAAGCAGCAATCATGATTTTACACCTCTGTTATTTTTTAGTCTTAGGCAAAGTTATTCTTCAACACTATGTTCCCTAATTTACACAGAGCCGTTTAGGAGATCTTAGAGTCTTCTCTCTGTCTTGTATGTATAATTCCCCTTGATTATACATGTTGCATGACTTTCAGTTTGAAAATCAGTTTCACATTTTAGGAGGTTGGATGGGGAGTAGCTAAAGAAGAACGTGAAGTTCAGTCCTCTCTTTTATAGATGAGGGTCCTGAGGTCAAGCACAGGGTGTTCAATGAACAGAGGGCTGGGACCTGGGGCCACTCCACTAGCTCATTCTTCCTGAAAAGGAACTGAATCATGTGTGTGAATGAGTGTACTATGAGAAAAAAAATAAGTAAAAATACTCAGCTCTGATCTGGGTTTAAGTTTCAGTTTAACCCATAGGCTAATTTTTAAACATAGTTTCTTCATCTGAAACAGGCAAAAAATGTCTTGTCTGTTTTACAACACTGTTGTGAGACCGCAAATTGGGAAACAAAGCAAGAAAACCATAATTGAGTATATAAGCATAAGTTATTATAATTATATAGTAAATTATACCATCTATCCCTTGTTCTGGCTATAAACTTTTAAAAAATTAATATAGTCAATCCTTTCTGTTTCTCAAAAATGTTTTAAAATCCTCGGAGTGTTCTTATCTTTCTAGGCTGAATTGTACAAAAAAGACCATGAGTTTTTGCATAACTCAACAAAGTCTTTTGCCTAACATACCTTTTGATGATAATCAGTGTTTAAAGTTTTTGAAATTGTGTGTGTGTGTGTGTTTTCTACAAGAGTAATTTGACAAGTTTAATTCCATGTGGTGTTAGGATGGTAGCTCTCCCAAAGAACTAGTAACAATGCTTTCTCAGAACTGTAAGAATGAGATATTTCTGAGAATATTCTCAGCTGTGTTTGAAAAGACTTTTAAATGTAAGCTGTGGCTCCTTTTTAGAAACATCTCCTGACAACGAGTTTTTCCCGTTTAAGACACTGCCATATGCAGCATCTTCTTGCTCAGAAACTCTGTTTCATCTCTGCAAAAATATATTGTGTTGTTTTCTTCTGAAAATATTGAAAACTTGAGTAAAATTAGTGTCTTTTTTAATAAAGAACACCTACATTGTACATTATTCTAAAAATGTGTTCTCTCTGATCTTTCAATAGCTGCTAGTAAGTTGAGTCTTATAAAAACAAACAAAACAAAATTACAGTCTATAACATAGGCAAATGATCAAAATCTATTTTGTTTTTACTACAACACACTGTGAAACTTGATTAAAGAAAACTACTTCATTTTTATTGTAAATGTATCTAGTTACTTCATGGATATACATGAAATAATTTCTCATAAGCATTTTATATCCAGTTTTAAAAGTGCCTACTATCTCAAATACATTTTATGAAATAATTAGTGACCAAACTCATGTAAAAAATCATAAAAGAGAAGTTTTTCAAAGAAGGTAGTTGATTTTGGTTTTGGTTTTATTTTTTTAAAGAGTTAATTAAGCGATTATCCACAACCCCAAAACTTATTCACAGGAGAGCAAAACAATTAAATGTAAAGTAATGTTATTGGTTATACTCCTGGGACTTTGTCATAACAAATATTTTTACTTCACTATGCAATAGAAAAGAGAAATTTATTTTCCACTATCATTTCAAATTCTAATAACAACTTATGCTCAGAAAGTCATGTGTGAAACATAGTGCCCTGATAAGAAATTTGAACACTTTTTTATTCACATTCAAAAATCTCTTTAAGTTTAAATTCAGGTTGAAAAGGGAGGGATTTAAAAGAGAATCAAAGATTAAGAATTCATCATTGCAGAATGAAATTTCTTTTGACAACGTAATTTGATTGCTACTCAAAAATAAATAATTTATGTTTCAAATGCTGTGAATATTTATTTAGTGTCATAACTGTCATTTGTTTGACTTTTTTCCCCATGGATAAAGAAGAACAATTTCATGTCTCTTATTACACAGCCAAAGTGATTCCTGGTATTGGAAAACCACAAATGGTGTGTACTTTAAAATGGGCAGCAGATTTTTTCAGTTGTCCCAATAAATCACAAAAAGAACCAATAGAATTTTCCTAATACCGCTCCACTTGCTCTAAAGCCAACCCTTTATAAAACATGATTCAGAAACAACTCTATCCACGCTACTTGATAGATATTATTGATTTAATAAAAGAATAAAAAGATTCAAATTTTGAGGTTTTTCCAAAAATTAAGTCTCTGTGGGTTCTAAATAGTATCTTTGTTTCTATATTATCATTTTCTTTAGGAACTACCCATAATCCTGACTTAAGGGTCCAACATGGCATGCCAGAACAGATCACAGGTTAAGAATTAAGAACAACTTCTAGGAAATTAAGTTAGACAAGACACTACTATATTCTGGGCAGCAGTAAGTCATATTTTAATTAGAATACAGTGTTCCTGTTAAATAATGTTCTAACATTTTAAAACAACAATTTAAATTAATTTATGTGTGGAATTTACAAAGCCTCTAATTTATCATTTTTTTGTAGATCAGTAAATTCAACATCAGAAAACGTTTTTCTGGATGAAGGATTTTGGACAAAACATTAACACTGTCTAAAATGCAATGAAATTTCTATCTTGTACTATTTTTGCTATGTACTATTTAGCAAAAATAGTACAAGATAAAAATTTGTACACTATCAAATAAATGGATTACTTTACTGATGGTGATGATTAATATTTTTGGCCAATTTAGCCAGACTCCTTTTCATCCAAACTGAATGTACTATTGGTAGTTAAACCAGTCTGCATAAACTAGACATATTTTATTAGAGAATTGAACCTTAATGAAAAGCTGTTGACAATAATAAGATAATGAACTAATATACAAGTCAACTTGTTATAAAAAAAATGATAGTACATTGAAGTAAGTCAAGAATTTTGAGATATAGTCACTCAACAAATCATGGACTGGGTTTCTCTTGGTCTGTAAAATATATGGATTGAATTATACATTCCCAAATGTCTACCCAGGAATAAAGTACCATGTTAATGGTCAGAATCAGAAATCAATATTGTTTTATAGATCACTAATAACATATCAATACTGACACTAAATTATACTTTTGTGAGTCAAACATTATTTCATATCCATTACTTCAAATGATCCTCACCCCACCTTTAAAAAAATGCTATGAGGGAGCCAGGATAGACATTGTTATTATTACTATCCCCATTTTACAAACTAATGCTAAATGAGATTGTGTAACATGCCATGGATGGAAGCATAAAATATTCAACTGAGGATAGAGTTCAGATTTTTTTTCATCCCAGGAGAATGAAAGTGTTTTAGAATTCTTATGAAATATTGTCTCAAATTTTTCTAAAAATCCCTGATAACAGAGCATTTTGATTTATATTAAAAATTAAATTTTGCATGGGTTAAGGGATAGATTAAAATATACAAAGATTGAAATGTTCTATTCCACATATGTAGTAATATGTAAAAGCAAGAAAACTAACCCTATTTTTTTATTCTTCACCAAATATTTTTAGGAAATAGTGGGAAAATGATCATTTAAGTTTTTAGATATTAGGTACTTCACCTTAGTAAGTTGTACTTGCATTTCAAACAGTATACCAGAACTGAAAAATACATACAATTATTATGATGTTTAAAAGAACCCATTTTTCTCTGGGTTTAAGTATGAGTAAATAAATTATATTTAAAACCTCTAGAGCTAATTAGAATCAAGTTTAATCACATTAATTTTAAAGCCAATTAATTCACTAAATATAAATGTGCACAAACTATTAATACCAATTGCTTTTAGGTACCTAATATTAAGATTTCTCTGATTGAAACATGATCATGTTTCTAAAATATTTACTTACATGGTATCTTAAAGCAACCTCAAGAAATGATTATCCTTTAAACAATATGTCATCAATTATGTTGTAGTTCATAAAATTTGAAATACAGAGATAGAGATGTGTATCATTAATATGTCAAAGACATTTGAATATTACCTCTTGAAAATGTTCTTTCATTTCTAGTACTGATTTCCTGGTGAAGAATAATATATTTGAATGAATTGAAGGTAGATGAATGAATACGACAAATTAAGACACAGTGAAACTTAAATACTTCCTTCAGTCGGTTCATTTTGGTAGAAAGTTCATGACAACTTGCAGTTTTTCTTTTTTTAGTTCAGTGACAGTAAGTGGAAGTATATAACTGCCAAAAGGTTATTAATGTGTAGACTAAGGAGAGACTATTTTTGATTTGCTAAAAAATAAATACATTTCTGTAGTCCAACTTTAAATCTTATTTCTGGATGGATTCCATTCCATATTTCAGTAGACAGAAATTGTCTTTTAACTCAGAACAGAGTGACATATCTATTGCATTTTGACATCTACTTTTTACAAAATGTATGAAAAAATAACATAATAATAGTTTTTGAGAGCATTGTAATGTTTTCAGTAATGAAGTGAACTGAAAAATAAGGGAAGGAAGGAGGGAGTCCTGGAAGGAACAGGGAGGGGAAAGAAAATGGGAGTGGAGGGGAGGGGAAGGGAGAAGTGAGGAAAAGAAATAATCCTGATGCCCTAATAAACACACTTGCCTTCCATCGCCTCGTATTCATTACATTGAGCAGTTTGTCAGTGGCAGAATGAAGCAATTCACAGATTCTGCAGATTCCAGTTAGACTCACAGGAATGGATTTTGGACTTCCTAAGAACTCACAGAGAAGATGAAATTTGGCAGGACCCAAGTGAAAATTCATTTCATCCGTTTTCATTTTATAGTGTCTATAATGTATTTTTGATTACTAAATGGAAAAGAAAAAATGAAATTCTACCATATGAATTTCTATTAAATATCATTTTAGCTATCAGTTGTAACACACCTGTTATTTGATGCATTTCAGTCAATTGACATAATTATATATTTTTGCAACCTATATCATTCTATGAAGGCGTATTTTTTTGCAATAAACCCAATTTATTAAAAATGTATTCAAACATCTTAACACATACCAAATATTTGTTTCCAATATATTTAAATATTCTTCAGTCTGAATCCATAAGGGATTGATAACATGTGGTTGTTTTTAAGTTAAAATGAGTCTCCGTTTCCATGATAATGTCATGAGAGCCCTGCAAGCTATCTTTAGAAACATACAAGTCAGCACATGCACTTTAGATTTGCATACAATTTCAGGAAGTTTTGAGGCTTCCTGATATCTCTTCACAAAACCCTCCCAGATTCTGCAGCTCCATCAAGTCTCTATAGTTTATCAGTTGCCTCCAAAATTGTATCATTAAACTCACATATCCATTACATTTTTAGTATCCTCCATATAGGTACATATTTATTAACATATTCAAAAGTAGATTTTGAAAGGACGAAATAAAGATGTAATGAATAATATTTTGCTGCCTCCTTATAGATATGACTTCAGAGTATAATTACCTATATTCTTGGTTATGATTCATAATTAATGATAATATGTAAAACTTTGCTTCAAAAAATTCTTTAATTTTTTGGCTAAATTTTTGTCAGATTATATATATCACTGTTTTTACTTCTTAAAATGACTCATAGGGCTTCCCTGGTGGCGCAGTGGTTGAGAGTCCGCCTGCCGATGCAGGGGACACGGGTTCGTGCCCCGGTCCGGGAAGATCCCACATGCCGCGGAACAGCTAGGCCCGTGAGCCATGGCCGCTGAGCCTGCGCGTCCGGAGCCTGTGCTCCGCAACGGGAGAGGCCACAACAGCGAGAGGCCCGCGTACTGCAAAAAAAAAAAAAAAAAAGACTCATAGTACAAGTATCAATATCTCACTTTCAGAACTGGCAGTCTATGTATTACGATATTTATTTATATACATACTGGTTATATATATATATATAAAATTTTTAATGGGTAGAATCAAATTTTTAATGGGTAGAATCAAATTTTTAATGGGTAGAATCTTGCCTAAACAGGAATTTCTCAGAGAGATGCTGAAAACAAAAATATCCTTACATGTGTATTTCTATATACATATATTTAAATATCTTTAGTTGTGTCATGGTCAGCTTTAAGTAAATGTTTAAACGTTTCCATCTTAACTTATCTAAATCTTCCCTAGCTTAGGTACTCTAAATATGCACTTCACTGAAAATATTTAAGGCGATTTTCTGACTCATATTTCTACACTCACACATCTTATTTAGATCTTTTCTTTGGCTGTGTCATTTTATAGAAAGAATAAAAGAAAATGCATTTTTTAACAAATACATTCTCTTTTGGTTTATCACTGCCAAATATGTTTTTACTGTAATGAGAAATGTTATCTTCTGTGAAAAAACATTTTATGTCACCCATTTCTCAAATTCACTCATTAAAAACATATTTGAATGCATATTATTTATTCATACAGTACTCTGTAAGGTACTTCAGATTCCTTTTTCAACAGTTGATATGTGTTTCCTTCCTTTATATAATAACTCTCAGTTTTTAATTAATTGAATTAACAGGGTACCACCCAAATTTCCTCTGACAGTTTTTTTTTTTTTTTTCTACTCAGATGCACACTTCCTAAACAGTAGAAAATAGGTAGTGCTTATCAACCACAAAGAATAACTTAACTCTGTATAAATGGTCACATAAGAATCAGTCCCCACCCTCAAAATCTGAGTTTAGAATAAATCCTGGAAATAGTTTTATCAAGGAATATGAAAGTTGACATTTCTAAAGTTAGCATGCTTATTCTTTAGTGGTAAAAAAAAAAAAAAAGAAAAAAGAAAAAAGACTGATCTAATCATTTCAGAATTCCAAATTACATCAGAGACAGTGATTCTTAAAATGAAAACATACTTCATAGACCTACTCGGTAAGTTTTATATTCTGTACCATGACAAAGTATTTTGGGAGTGAAAATGACAGATGTGAGGTACATTAGCAAAATAAATAGTCACTTCTTCCCACCAGATGAAGAGCTTTAATCACAGCAATTTACCATAAACCAGATAGTGATTTAAGAGGAGATGTTTGAACTACAGTATATATTGCAAAGTAAGTTAACATATTTGAAATTATGACTATACAACTGGTAAGCACTTTCATTACTTATTTTAATAGTTTGAAGTTAAATGGCATCATTTCAAAGGTGAAGAAGAGGAAAAAATACACAGTTATCAGAATACTTCAGGTAAGAGTTAGAGAGGAAGGCAGTTTAATGATGATTTAGTCAGTAATTTCTTGCATTTTTCACTCTGTATTTGTCCACCTACGTTTTTGGGGATCACTTGACTGATTTTGTGGGAAGTGCTGATTCTTCCCACTGCCTGAGTCACTGGTTAAAATTTCCATGATTTCTGCTCAAGCATTCTAGAAATAAATACAATATCTAAGTTCAAAATCCAAATGTTTAAACAGCAGAGAATTTTTTATTAGTTCTATTTGGTTTTATTTCATTATTCTTGTTATATCTGTTGACATTCAGGAAGAGTTGTTTGAAGACCATGTGTATCCAAAAAGACCTCTACAGATAATTATACACAGTAAATTTTAATAAATGACAAAATTCCAGAACGGAAACATACTTTGGTCAGGGAGAAACATTCAATCCCTAAGTTTCTCACTCATTTCATTAGACATTTTGAACATATTCTGTCAGTCTCTGGGGGTGCAGAAATGTGAAAGACACAGCCCAAACCCTCAGGAACAACAGTTTATTAAGACAGTTAATATTCAATTCAAATACAGTGTAGACATGATGTCATAAATTGTGTTTAATATATCATGAGAGAAACATGAACAGAGTATTTCAATCTGTGAGAAATCCCCAGAAAATGCTGCCCAAAGCAGGTGATCTGGAGATGAGAGGGTGGCAAGACATAGAAGGTCTCCCATAGTGGAAGTCAGTTTTACCTCTGTCTATCTGGAAGGGTACATCTAGCTAGACAGGATACTTCTAGTCTTCTGAAGAGTCATGGCTTTAGGAACTGCTCCATGAAGTGATACGAGGCAGCATTAGGGGGGAATCTGTAGGCAGTAGAGTTCTAGAGAAGTTTAGGAGAAACCTAAAAATGGGCACACAAAGACTGGTATTTCCTCTTCCAGCCTTTGCGCATACTGTGAGAAGAGATGATGCTAAGAACTCCCACAGTTTTTTACCACTCTAAGGAGAAATAAGAAAGGAAAACTGGGGGAGGTCAATTGAACTGAACACAGTCTGAAACTTATTCTGTTACATTTTGCATCTGAAAGCACAATGACTTAGACAGCTTTCCTAACCTGTCAAGAAAATCCAAAAGAATCAAATATAGGTATAGATATTATAGATATATATCCTAGTTACCTCACCATCGGCATATAGGCAGCCAAAGGGGGAGACAGAACAGGCAGTTTGAAGAACTTATCCTGTGCTGATTGATCTATTTAGTCCTAAAATTCTATCTTAAGTGATTCACTCCCTTAGGTCTTGATATAAAAGCTTAAACATCCTTGCATAAGCTAAGTTATTATTAGCTAACATAGCAATGCACATTCTGTACATTGTTACATGATGCTATAATTACATAATGTAATAATATAATGGGTCAGATTTGGAGAAGGTGGTCAGTGTTTGGGAGAGGACTAGAACAGGGGACCTAGTCAAGGGTACAAACCAAAAGAATGGCAAAAGTGGAAGTGAAGTTAGAATAGAGTCCAAATTTGCCTGAGTCATAATTTTGTCTAGCTCTCCTCCTAAACACAGTCTTCGAGATAAATTCTATATATTTCATTCCAGAGGATGTATTTTACATCTAAAATTGCTTTTCTATTTACTTATTAATCAAGTCTACTGCCAACAAGGGGACAGTTAGAAGTATTTCACAGGTCTTTGCAGGTCTATTATGAAATAATGATCGCAAATTGCTGCCGTTATTAAAAATTACTACATGCAGGAATTGTGCTTATGTGTATTATCTCATTTAATGCTCATAGCAAAACCTCAAGGCTGTTGCAGTCTTTAAACTTCTAGATAAAAGCAAAACTCAGTTGACCAAAACCACACAACTTGTCAGTAGCACAAGCAAGATTCAAACCCAGGCTTTCTGAACTCAAAGCCAAGGCTGTTAACCACTAGGTTTGATGTGCGGCTCCTAGGAAGAAACATGTCAGTAATTAGCCATGGGGTATGGCACCTCTTTGCTCTAGAGATAATTATTCCAGTGTTTTATTTTTGAAGGCTGAAGGATTTTATGGCGGTGTTTCTAAAATTTTTATCATACAATCATATCAAATTTCCTTGCCAAAAAATGTTTACACTGATTTTTAAACTGAATACAGACTAAGTATTTGCAAGGACTAATAATTCATTTTTAAAAACCTGAAAACACTCCTATAACACCTGATGACTAATTTTCTTCCAACTATACGCATTTATAAAAATGAATATTTTCAAAGTTATGTTTGGATAGTGATAGATGCTCTTGAAATTTTATAGGAACCAAGAGTTAATATTTATAAGGTACATTGTAATTCCTAGCTTAAAGGTACTTGATTTAAGAAATATATGGACTCTAATAAAGAGGTCAGGTGTGAAATGTATTGAACTGAAAGCCAGTTGTTCTTTGTGTGTAATTAATTTTGGAACTTGTATTGATGTGGACTGAAAAATATGGTTCACTGTGTGTCAACCTCCCTTGGACAGTTAAATGGAGAAAAACTTTAAAATTGTGTCCAAGTAACATCTGTCTGAAGGACAAAACAGAACTTAACATAAGCATAGATGTATGATTGCCATCATCTGATATTTGTTGGCTGCCTGCTGAGTGGATATAGCTAGGATAAATGCTTTAAGAGTTTTAAAGAGAGGGAGAACATCAAGGGTCAACAGCATAAGAAAAATAAGTTACATGATCTGATCTAAATAGTTCTAGAATCTTCTTTAGATCTTCTTTCATTTACATCAAGCATTATTCACTCAGAAGTTTATTCTTTTGCTTATATTTTATTCATTATTTCATATGAACTATTCGATACAGATGAAAGACCACCTATAGGTATATACAAACTATAAAGCAAAATAACAAATCAGATACCACCGTATACATTGTCTACTCCTCCTGTATCTCTTATTTTTGTCTCTCATCCAGAAATAAACACTACCCTAAATTTTTTTTTTTAGTATATTCCCTTGCTTTTAATGGTTTTAGCACAAGTGTATCTAAATCAGTTTACTTCTGTTTGAGATTTATAAAAATGCCATCACACTTTACATCAGCTTCTGTGACTTGTTTTTTTTTTTTTTTTTTTTTTTTTTGCGGTACGCGAGCCTGTCACTGTTGTGGCCTCTCCCGTTGCGGAGCACAGGATCAGCGGCCATGGCTCACGGGCCCAGCTGCTCCGCGGCATGTGGGATCTTCCTGGACTGGGGCACGAACCCGTGTCCCCTGCATCGGCAGGAGGACTCTCAACCACTGCACCACCAGGGAAGCCCTGTTTTCTTTTTTCTTTTCTTTTTTTTTTTTCTCACTTCATTGTGTTTCTAAGATGTATCCATTTGTTTCATTTTTGGTTTTATTTATTTCCATTAATAAATAATATACTATTACATGAATATACTTTAGTTATTTATCAGTTTTCCTCCCTACGTTCAGGTAGGTTGTTTCCAGATTTCTGGTTTCTGTTTGTTTGTTTTTGGTATTATAAACAGAGCTGCTATGAACATTTTTGTATATGTCTCCCAAGCCTCATGTGCAGCAGTTTCTCAGATTATATACCTAGGTATAGAATTGATCAAGGGTAGATATTAGAATTTTTTCCTGAATAAATACACTAAAATATAAAACTTCACTTGATCTACATCCACACCAACACTTGATGTTGTCAGGTAACTTACTTATTGTCAACCTAAATTTATCCCAATAAAGTTGGGACAGTAATATTTTGTTTTTTTAAAACCCTATTAAGATTTTCTTCCAGTTTAATTCAATGCATAGATTAGTTTATGGAGAAATGACCGCTTACATCTCTCAATTTATTTAAATTTTCTATAAAGATTTCCACTAAAATTTCATAATAGTCTCCACACAGGTCCTCCAAATCAGATTATATATTCCCACATACTTTGTATTTTTTGTTTACAGTATAAGTGGTATTTTTTAATTGTTTCAAGATGCAGTTATTTTTTATGTATTGATCATCTATCTAACCACTTTGTTAATCTTCTTTATTTCTAATAATATATATATTATAAGACAATATAATAGCAGCTTTGTTTGTTCTTTTCAATCCTAATTCATTGTTATTTCTCTTTCTTACTCTGTTCACCAGGCTTTCAGTACAAAGAAGTGAAAAGTCATTTTGGCCTTTTTTTCCTAATTTAAAGCAAATATTACTAATGCTTCCCATTAAGAGTGATATTTGCCAAATTCTAAACATATTTTATTCTAATATGCATTTTTAAAATCAGGACTGAGTATTAAGTTGTATCTACTGATTCTTTTCTGTATATGTTGGTGCCATTGTATTACTTCTGTCTTCATTAGCCAGTTAATGTGATAAATTCACTTAAAGGTTTTCTAAAGTTGCATTCTTGGGATAAACTTAAACTGGTATTTTCTTACACATCAGTGTGTTTGACTGTTATTATTCTTTTCTGTACTATCCTTGCTTACTTTTGGTTTCAATGTGATACAGGCCTTATAAACTTGTTTGCCTCTTTTTTCTCTATTCTCTAAATAGTTGCATAAGATTTATTAAAATTATATGTTCCTCAAAAATTTGAAAAAACCCATCTGTAAAATTATCTGGATTTGAAGTTTTTTCTATGAAAAGACTTCTAAATACTATGAAAATTGTTATAGGACTATTACAATTTTATATTTCTTTAATCAGTCAAGAAAAATTATTTTTCTTATAAATATGTCTTTTTGGGCAGATGTTACAAAGCAATTGCAATAAAATTATTTATAATACTGCATTTATCTTTTTCTACTGAAAAATCACCTTTCTTGGCAAAAACAGCAAGAGTTAAAACAAGGTGCTTACTATAAGTTCTAATTGCTCTGCATATAACTTATATAATACTTGCAACAATCTTAGAGGCAATCTATTATCATTATCCCCATTTTAAAGATGAAGAAACAGAGGCACAAAAAAGATTGCTCAGCTCATAAATGGCAAAGTCTTAATCACATCTAGACATTTGCTCCAGGGCCTGTGTCCATGAAAACTGTCCACTATAGTCCTTTATTTCATATATTTTGCCTTTCATCAGAAAGGTTATGGCTTTAGCTTTTTCCAATTTAAAAATTCTGAGGAAAGTATTCAGTTGGATCATGTTACCCTCTACTCAGCAATGGTCAGGATATCAGAGTCTGTAGAAACATGACTGCTCCCATACTCACCACATGTTTGAAGTAGAATTAATTTTACTTCCCAAAAATAAAGAGAGCTGTATCTATAAAAGATGGTCAAGATTCTGGGCAGACAGAGGAATTGGACTAGGAAAATATCAGAATAACAGGAACCATGCTATACTCAGAAGGAATCTTCTCCTTTTGCAAATGGAGTTTTGTGTGTAGTAAAGAATTTCACCTTGTCCAAAGAGAGGTCCGGTCTTTGCCTTTGGTTCCAGAGTGGTAATCTTGGAATGTCTTCCTTGCTGAAAGTATTGGAATGTCTTCCTTGGAAGTATTCCTTGCTGAAAGTATTCTTTTACCTGGAGGCTTTGGTCCACATCGAATAGCCTATGCTAATAATATGATTTATTGTGTAGACTCTGGGTCATGCAGTATCAGCTTAACCGTCAAAGGGACTGGAGAGTAAATTTAGCCACATAAGTGGCCAACCATCTCTATGTGACCAAAACCTCTGGACACTAAGGCTTGTGTAAACCTCCCTGGTTGGTAATGCTCCATCCATAGTTTCATACCATTGCTGGAAAGAGTTAACACTCTCCATGACTCCACTGGAAGAAGACAGCTAGAAGCCTTGTGTTTGGAACTCTCCTGAACTCAGCCTTAGGTCTCTTTTCCTTTGGCTGATTTTAATCTGTATCCTTTCATTGTAATAAACTATAACCATGAGTTTAACAGTTTTCAGTGAGTTCTGTGAGTCCTTTTAATGAATTATCAAATTGAGGCTTATCTTGGAAAACCCTGGACTCTATAGGTGATTTCAGAAATAAGAGTGGTCTTGTGGGCTGTTTCATAAGTTTGGTAATGGCACAAATTTGCATGTCTCATGCCCTGTTCTCTTAGGATAGATCCTCTTTCAGAAAGTGCCTTGGTCCCTAATGCAAAGATGTTTGTGGCAAGCAGCCCGAACAGGGAAACTAATATGCTCGATTTTCTATAGTGGATCTAATTCATTCTTCCTAATATGTCTATCTGTGTACATATTAAGTATATAATATATAACATAAAAATAAAATTTCTTGTTTAATGATCTATCCTTCTAAACTGAATTCCAGAAGACAATAATCTTGTCTGCCTTATTCATTCACAGGGTCTTTATTCATTTACTATTCAAATTTGATGAATTTATTGTTTAATTGATTTACTCATTCAATGAATATTTATAGTTTGTTATATGTCAGGTATTGTCCTATATACTGTGGGCCCAACAGTAAAGAGTTCAAATTAGACCAAAGTCTCTACTCTCATGGATCTTACAATCTATCAGGAAAAAAATATATAAACAGAATAAATAATTAAAATATATAGCTCCTCAGATGGTGGTAAATGCTGTGGAGAAAAATAAAGAAGAGAAAGTGGAAAAAGCAGTTATAAGTTTAGGGCTGTGGTTTTAGAGTTATTAGGAAGGGTCTCATTTATAAGGTAACATTTCAGCCAATGCCTGAAGTGCAAAAGCAATGTGACAATGCTGAGCAGGACACTGAGGTGAACAAAACATGTAAAAACTAGGAGGCAAACTCTTCAGATGGGGGACCTGTAAGAATAAATTCCCCAATGAGGACAGTACTAATAGAGTTGAATGGGGGAGTGTGAGAGAGGAATTATAGGACGTGAAGTTAGAAGAGTAAGAGTACAGATTATGTAAGGTCCTGTGGTCAGTGGAAGAACTTGGGCTTCAATTCTGAATGAACATAAGTTGTCATTAGATTGTTTTGACAGAGGAGTGTCATGGTACAGCTTACATTTTAAAAAGATCATTCTGACTGCAGTATTTAGTGCAGATTGCTTTAGGGTCAAAAGTGAGAATATGATGTCCAGTTAAGGTACTTATGAAGAAATCTAGGAGAGAGAGATAATGGTGGCTAGGACCAGGGTCAAGGTGGCAGTGGCAGTGAAAAGTGAAGTGATCCTAAATAGGTCCTGAAGGTAGAGCTCACAGAATTTGCTGATGAGTTAGATTTTAGGTGTGCAAGAGCAGAGTCAAGAGTGATTCCAAGAACTGTGTTTCAAGTAACAATTAGGATGACACTGCCCTTAACTTAATGTGGAAGTAAACACGGTTTCAGATATTTTGTTTGGGGAGGTGAAGGAGAAGGGTGAAGTTTAATTTTTGAAAGTGTTTTAGGCATTCAAGTAAGTAGTTCTAGGTGCTAGGGATATAGTTTAAATACGGCAAGTGTAAACAACAAAGACATAAGTCTCGTCAGGCTTCATCATGTTATTTTGTTACATCTTCATTACCATGCATAGTACATTGCTCTTAAGTGCAATATTAACAAATATTTAAGACATGAAGGAACAAATGTTTTATTAAAAACATCTAAAATCCTGCCATGAATTTGCCTTTATGGGAGCTGTGCAGTAAGAGTACTTGAGGATAGGGCCAGAGGTTTCCTCAGAAGACAAAGCCAGATCTGTTTGTTTCTGACCTCTATCCTTCAAGCAACTTGCTTCCTGTAACATGTTTGATTTTGAAGAGAGATAACCACGTGAGTCGACTAGGACATTAGTCAGAAAATAGACCTCCAGATAAGTGAACGAGTTAATGTGAACACAGTTTAGTTTTATCTATTAGAACACCAGGTCATTTTGTGTAAAGCAATAACTGTGATTTTTCCATAATTGATATTCAGATGTTTTTCTGGCAATAATTGGCCAAGGTATTTGGCTACTTCTTGTAGCCACTCCTGAAAAGAGGAAGTTTGTTTTCCTGTTGCTCTGACAGGAAGAGGTGGATCTACATCATCAAAATGCAGAACAAAATTGTTAGGACACAAGCAAAAAAGAATGACTAAGTTAGTATAAGGTACTCTTTGATCAAATATCATTTTGCATTAAATATTTCATAATTAAAACTATTTTTTCACTTTATAGTATTTTGGTTCACTGAAAGTACTTTATTATATTAATTTATATTTGAGTGAAAAGTATAAATTTACAATTCTACTCTATGACTTATTATATTTATAGTTTATTGCATTTGAAGTATATCATATATTTACTCTCATTTCATTTTGTGAATTCAAAATTATGTTTGTTTTAAATAAAAGAATAGCACCGATATCAGCACTTTGAAATTAACCAAAAATCCCACAAAATATCCATTTTGCCCTATTATTACTATCACTAATTTTATATGACCATACAACATTGACTAGTTGTGGCATAGTTTCCTTAATTATTTTCTTTTGGTTGAGTTTTTAAATTGTTTCCAATATATGAATGCTATAATAAAATGGCTGTACATATTTTGGTGTATAAAATTTGTCAAAATGGAGGAGTGTTTGTTTTTGTTTTTTTAGAATATATGTAAAGGACAGGAACAACTGAGTCAAAGGTGAGAATACTCTTAAGGCTGTTGATAAACACTGAGAAACTGCTCTCCAAATCAGTTTAGGTGTTTGTTTTTGTTTTGTTTGTTTGTTTAACTAATTAATTAGCTAACAATTGCAGAGAATTTGCAGTAGGAGGTCACTTGTGTCAAGACATTCTTAGGCATTGTTGCTGTAACAATAATCACAGGATGGATTTTACAGGACAGATTTTCACAGTGGGCAGCAATGACTAAGCATAGTATGTGACTCAAAATTCCATACTTATAGCTGAACAAGACAGGGTTTGTCCCCGAGGGAACTTATTGTCTGATGTGGGTGATTCTACTTATACGTAAGTAGCAGCATTGAAGCAGGCCATGGTAAGAGTCAAAGTAAGGAAGTAAAGTCAAGCTACATGGAGAATGAAGAAATTAAATTTCATAAACAATCACAAATCACAAAGCGAAGGGTGTCCCTCATCACTAATGTGTACTTATAATGTGAAAAAACTTTAAACTATTCTTATTTTGTTCCTTAATGGACCATTATATTGAATCTCTATTTTATTTATAACTGAAAAATGTACTTCAATTTTTTCTTCATGCTTTCTCCCAAAACTTATTTTTGATTGAACCTCATCAGCATCAACACATTTCTCAGATAATAGGAATTGTAAAATAAAAAAGTTTATTTATGATCATGCAAAATAAATTTTGATATATAGCGAAAGGTTTAGTATGCTTGATTAAAATGACTTCGTATCAAGATCTTATCAAGATCAAAATGTTATCCTCTTGCATGAAAATCCACCAGTATCTGCAAGAGAATATTATCTAATAATTGCACTTGAGAGGCAAAGCAGAACTCACAATTTTACTAACAAAGCTATTAGTTCTAAATATGTCGCTTAAGCTTAAGATGTCAACCACTTAGAAACCAAAAGACGTTATAAATAAGCCGCATTTACTTCACTCTCAAAGCCCAGGATCCTGTTACAGAAACACGTGTTGTAGTTATAAATTAATAAAATTTCCCATTATCACTTACAGCACACTGGGATGCTTTTTCATGTTACTCTGATAAACACTGTCTTATTTTTTAATGACTGTCTTCATAATCTATTAAAGTCACCATGTCGACCCTCTCTTTAATTTACAACTTAAGGATCAATTATCATAAGTTAATTATGCTCAAAGAATTGGGATAAAGAGAGATCTAACATTGTAAGATATTATCTCATAATAAATATTGGGAAAACATTTATTTTGCCCTAATTTTGTTTTAATCCCTGGACTCAATAAATAAGTGAAAAAAAAAAATCTGAAAATAAAGATTTTAATTTTGGATATTTGTGTTGTATTGATGTATGAAAGGCAGTCATATTTTTTAAAAGTTACTATATTTGTGTCTATGTAGAAATATACACACATATATGCACATAGATACATATATATTTATACACATGTATAAATATACACATACGTAGATATTAATATGGGTATGTGTATGTGTAATTCCCTCAACTGAAGTTCAGGGCCATGTGGTAGCCCTGACTTATCCTAATGTTCTTACTTCTTGCCTGAGCCTCAGTTTCCCTTTGCTGACAGTGTCTGATCAATACCTACTGGGAGTCAAGAACAAATTAGGTGGAGGCCTGGCATTATGTTGGTACAGAGTCCACTTGCAGACCACCATGGTATCCGTGGCTTTGTCCTGGGGTATCAATCACAACTCTGCACCTCTTCCTCCTAGCCTAAGATAATGGCTAAGTTGTGATTTTTACCACTGTGTCAAAAGCAGCAGGATGGAAGAAGCAGTGAGAAAAATTAGTCCACTTAAAAGAGGTTTCTAGAAGTGAAATCCAAACTTGTGCTTATAGCTCAATGGCCAGTACTTAGTCTCAGCACTCCCAGCTGTAAAGTAGACTAGAAAAAGAGTAGGCCAAGTTCACAGCCTCAAACACAAGGTGCCATTATTAGGAAAGACAGAAAAAAATATTTGTTAAGAAGCCACCAACAATCCCTGCCACACCCCTCATGACAGGCTATGTTCTTTGTACCATTATTGACAATTCTTTCTTAGTATGTTTTTATTTTAATTTATCCTTGCTTAACTGTACAATTACTAAAGTCAGGAACATGTCATATTAACTTGTATGATATGAGGACCAGGAACTGCCTGAAAGTAACCCTGAGGATTCATTATGGGTTGCCCATCGAGATATCTTAGATTAGGAATTCTCTTTTCTCCATTAAGAGGCAGTTTTCTCTCCTACCCCAGTCACTCACAGGAGGAGTTAAAACCTCCTAACGGCCTTATAGTCCCCGATGTTAGGCAGCTGGTCCATGAAGCCAGATTTCTTGGTTCCCAGGAGTCTTGTTACCCTCTGAAAAAGTCATTTTCTTAGGTTTCCCTTATAATAAGGGAGAACAGAGGGTCAAGTCCCTTTCACTGGACTCCAAACATGCAAGGTGTGTTCAGCAAAGCACCTATGCAGGGAAATTTGCAAGCCCAAGGTCAGAAATAGAAAAGCAAGTACAGGTCCTGCAGTCTTCCCATCATCCCCAGGGGAGGGCTGCTGGTCAAGGCTTTTCTGCTGTACATGAAGTACAGACATGTCTTTAGTGGATAGAGCCCTGCCTTCCCTTTTGGTAGGGTCAATAGGAGACCAGTCTTGTCAGTTGTATAGGAAGGAATTATTGCTCAATTTGGGTGCCAAGAAGTCTGAACTTTGATATCAGCTGTTGATGAGAGCTGTCTGGGAAAGTACCTAGGCCCCTTGGGTCCCCATGAGAAGTCAGGTTTGGCACAGCCTCTCCTGATAAAGAAAGCAGAGGGGCATCTCCAGTCCTGGCTCAGGAAACCCGGAATTAGCCCCTAGGACCATCCTGGAATGTTTCTGATTGATACATTTTACTTTTGAATCTCCAGACTATCACAGAATTTGCTATTCGGTAGATACTCAGTTATGTTGGCTGGAGAATGAATGAATGAATAGAGGATATCTGATGCTATACCTGAAAGCAACATTGAGAAATACACTAATACTTGAATTATTTGTTCCTTTATTTAAATGAAAAAAATAAATAAAGTCACCTTTGTATAGATTTGCTGACCCGTTAGTGTGTGTTTTCTCATGAAAGAGCAAACCTTTCTATGACCCTATCAAGGGAGATACAGAGTGAGCCTGATTGGAGTAATGCTAAGAGACTTTATCTTGGGAATTGCTCATCAGAAAGTTCTTTTTAACTTATTATATTTCTTTCAGTCTGATTCCAATCACCTTATTGAATAGTTCCTTTAATCATAAAAGAAAAAAATATTCATTATAAAACAATTTCTCACTGAGGACAAGAGGGATAAATAGGCCATTGCAACTGGTTTGAAGGCTCATGGAAGAGCAGGAAGGCCAGGCATAGTCAGTACTGAGTTTCCTTTTCTGATAGAGATATCAGGCCAGGTAGGTGAAACAATGCCTTTGGCTTCAGATGATTAAAGAAATTTGGCATCCCTTGGGCATATGATGTCACTGGAAGCCAATGAGAATGTGGTCTTAGCAGTGATAAATATGATCTGGAGCACAGTTCTCCAGATAAAGCAGAGCACTTCAGAAATGGTTTATATTCTATTGTTCCTAGTGTCTTAGTTAATTATCAGACACATTGTACAGACTACTGCTTTTATTGGGTAATAATATTTGGAGATGATTCAGTGTTAGAGTGATTTGATACTCTAAGTACAGATTATTAGGTTGAGACACATAATACACATTAAAGGTTGCATCTAGGCAAGTTAGTTTACCATATACATACTTTTTCAGTGCTCTGTAGCACTCCACATGAACCAGGAAATTTATTTTTAAAGATTTGCTAAGACTAGAATAATTTGTTGGCATGTTATCTCTCAGTGAATTTTTTGCACAGTGAAAGTATGAGTTACAATTCAGGGATAACTCTGTTAGGACTGAACATTTTATGATGACAGAAGTAAAAAATTAATCCATTTTTTGTTGACAGCCTTATAAGTCCTTTAAAAGAAATAAAAACAAAAAGAGAAAGATGATATTTAGCCACTCTGTTGACAAGGATAGTAGGGAAATGGAACGAAATTAGTATATTTACAGGACAACCTCGAAGACCATAATTATGTGGTTCCTCTCAAATGCTTTGGTAATGGACCACAGGACATTGTAAACAAGACACATCACTTAAAAATTTTACACATCGACCTTAACAATCTTAGCACTGAAAGTATAAACAATACATAAAGTTAATTTCAGCCTTCAAAAACAAAAAGAAGACAGTCAACAGAGGATTCATGATTTTAAAGTAATATGAATTGTTTAAAAGTTTTTAAAAGTTATTTCTTGCAAGTATAAATAAAACTCTTTAATTCTCATAAATATGAGGGTAATGGGGGACATATCACAAAATTCATTGCTAATGAGAGAATACTGAAATTATTAAAAAATAAATGAAGAATAATCATTAAAAAGAAATTTGGCCAATAGTATAAAGTAGTATCCTAGAAGTCAAATAAAAACTACTGAAGAGTGTTTAACATGTAGCTCATTTTTTTTTAAGGAGAGGAAGTGCCTATGTTAACAAAAATGTCAACTCTTTACATAGAAATCTTATTTTTATTTTCTGATTTAAATAGGCAAAGTGAAAAAAATGCCTTGAAATAGGATATCAACCTCAGGATTAAAGGGTCAATTATGTGATAATAATTAAACTGAAACTTCTATCTTTTGCAGCTAGACAATTTCACACCTAGACAATTTCATTACAATTATAGTTTAGAATTCTTTTAATTTTAAACCTATGTGTTTATATCAGGAAAGTTACCTATAAATACCTGAATATCCACTAATGAAAAGAAATTAAAACAAAAACCTCTTGATCATTCAATGTTCTGGACTCAGCAATCATGTTTGTCACAAAAATAAAATAATGTGAGAATTTCTTTTTCATATCATTACTCTTTGCACCATAAATAATTTTGCTTACATTTCACAAATGAGATTTATTTCCAAAAGATATCATTTTAAATACATTTTCCCTCTGTGGAACTCCATTCACAGAAAAAAATGTTCTTGGAATTATCACTAACTGATCATCATTTTAGGTTTCCATCACTTTCTTGTAAGTCATTGAATAAAACAAATGTGTTTATATAATTTCATATGACAAAGAAACCTATTTTTATTCATACATTTAAAAAATGTCATTATACTAGTTACTAGAAAAGTAGTAGATTAGGTATTACTAAAATTTGAAAAAATCAATAACTATTTCAGAATTCTGAAAGAGAAACTAGTGCAACTAGTTTGTGAATAATTTTTGACATATATGAGAACTAAACTCTGTTATCTTAGCCCTTGTTTGACAATGTTAATGTACAAGTTATATATCAATGATGCCTTTATATTACCATGACTTTGAGAAGAGTAAATGTTACCTTTAAATTTTTTAAATTATTTCTGTATAGGCAAGATTATTTTAGCAATTGGTTGGCTAGAGACAGTACTTTTATATTCATTTATGGTTGTAGATGGAGATGAGGGGACAACTCATGGTCTGACTTCCACCTTTAATAAGATTTTTTTAAATGAGATCAATTACAAATGACTATAAGCTAATGTATTTTATTTAGATCTCCAAATAGCTTTCTGTTTTTTAAGCCAATCCCTTCTTACAGAAGGCTATTAATAAAACAGATTACTATAGGAAAATTAAATCTTGTCTGAGTTTAAAGGTTTGTGACAAAGTAGTAAGTAAAGAGTAAGAAAAAAAGATAATTCTCAAAGTGGTAGGAAGTTAATAATGATGACCCCTGGAGATTTGAACCAGAAGCTTGTGTCTTCAATATGCATGTTAATAATAATGGATGATAGTCAAGAACAAGCAGCTGAAATATGCTGACAGTTTGTAATTACAATATTTAATTTTGCTAAAAAAATTGAGCCATATGGAGAATTGTAAGAAGGTATAATAAACTAGTGATTGAAGAACACAAAGGTAGATGAAATGTAATATAAAGCACAAAGTATTACATACTTAAAGAAATAATTTAAATTACTTGTACATCCTGATGGATTCTGTAACCTCTCAGGATATTATTTTGGACAACTCAATGAAGAAGAGCAATCAACTATAAATAAATCAATGCTACAACATGTTAAAAGCATAGCTAAAAGGTACGACAATATCAAATAGATGATGATTTTAGCATGGTTTCTATTTTAGAAGTATTGCCATTTTTAAAAAGTGAGGTCAGTTTCATATTTTTGTAACATGGAAAGGTTCAAACAAAGGAAAATACATTAATAAAATAACATAGAAGTCAGTTATAATGCAAACAATTAGCATAATGCACATACTTCTCTTTTTTTGGCCAATGCCTGGCTTAAAAACATAAGTTCCTAAGTGTGGGTGCTAATTTATAAATCTTTATGAACAGAAACCATAGAAGAGAAAAAAACATACAAAACGGAGAGATTTGCAAATGTTAAACAGAATAATGGAAAGTTTTAGTGGGTTTTATGAAGGCCACAAAACAATTGAACAAACCAGGCTGGGAAGGAACTCGGATCTCCTCTCTGCCAACCAAGGTTGAAAATTACCAGATGCTTTTTGCATCCCCTTTCACTAAAAACAATTCAATTAGTACCATAAAAGCTATTTAATTGTTTCTGTTTGTAGTTTTGGAAACTCAATTTTTAAATTGTTCTTTTAAATACTAACTTGAGCTTTATAATTAGAAAATTAAGTTGTTAAAAGTGCCCCAATGGAAATGTGTATTAAAACATTAAAATTGGGCTTCCCTGGTGGCGCAGTGGTTGAGGGTCCGCCTGCCGATTCAGGGGACGCGGGTTCGTGCCCCGGTCTGGGAGGATCCCACATGCCGCGGGGTGGCTGGGCCCGTGGGCCATGGCCACTGGGCCTGCGCGTCCGGAGCCTGTGCTCCGCAGCGGGAGAGGCCACAACAGTGAGAGGCCCGCGTACCGCAAAAATAAATAAATAAATAAATAAATAAATAAATAAAATAAAACATTAAAATTGTTTGATACAAGATGTCGACAGACACATAGACTCAATATAGATTGAGAGTCACAACTTACCAGGTAACTAGGTTCAGGAATTGCAGCATCTCTACGCCGACTATTTAAGATCATCAGTTTAATAGTAGACAAAAAAATGGTTCCCTACCGTTTGGGAACTATAGATTACTCTACAGTTAACTAAGAGTTTTCCTGGCTTTTTCTTTAAATTGAAATGCCAAAGATTGTGATTGGCTATATCCCAATGACATGAAATGTATCTAGAAATCTAAAAGACATTTGAGGCAAACAGTTAATCTCCAAAATTAAAGATTTTTCATTTCTGATAAACTTGACTACACACTATTCTAGGTATTTATTAATTTATTTACTCCTTCAATCAGCACCTTTAAAATTACATGCCTATTATCCTCGAGACACTGTGTGAGGTGTCATGAAGGAAAAAATAATTAGATTTCTTACCTTCAAGTTCTAAGAGTCCAGGTTAAGAACCATTAATAGAGAAGTTCACCTTGTGGAACCTCAATCCTTATCCATTCGTGGAACTTCCCTTACAATGAGGAACTGATGTCCCACTTTGGTAAAACTCTTCTTGGTGTAAACATTGAATGTGTTGCCATCCAATTACTCTTCCCAACCTTACATATAACTCAATTTTCTTTTTTCTTTTTTTTTTTAACCTTTTTGCCGTCCTTTTGCCAATTGTACATTGTTAATTCTAGGTTTGACTAAAATTGACCTGTGGTGGGAAAACATGTTTGGTAAACTGTAATCCTTTTGAGGGTCTTATGGGAATAGAGACAATATGAAGAAATGAGGAGCTACCTAAATTAAGAAATTGGTTACAACGTTTCCATAGTTGAGAAAATTCAAATGATGTGTGAGTAATGATGATATTTAGAAATATAGTCACAGAGCTGGCCAAACACTTAGAATTCAGTCACACTACCAACGCTCAGGTGAGGAATCAGACAGTCTCACAGACGCCTCATGAAGGGGGTCCAGAAGCTGCATGTGTTTCTCGTGCCACTCTCTGGGGCACCATAAATACATCCATGGATAAGGTCTTCATTTCAATTGTGTACTAATTTCCTATATTTGATGCTTTAGTTATTAAAGGTACTAAATGCCCAATATTTCTGAAATGTATGTTAATGACCTTAACAACCCACAATGATCTACTAAGGCAGGCATTGTTATTTCCATGTTACAATGGGTAAACTGGTCTCCAAAGAGGCTAAAGAATCTATTCATAATAAAAGTTAGAGCTAAACCCAGGTCTTCACAGTAAATACTTTCCATAACAAACTTCAGCCTGACCAAGGACCTTTCAAGGAAACCTGTTTAAATCCTGGCACCTTACAGACAGACCCAACATAGATCTAATCATGGATTTGATAAGATCTCGCATTGCAGGATGAATGTTTATACTAGTGTATTAAAACTGCAATTAGGTAGGCAGCTTAAAAGGATTTTACTTCCATGTGTTATATTTAGGCCAAAATCAAGCCCTAAATGATTGTTATATCTTCAAAAGACTAGAAATGTCTCAGTGGTACCCAAATGAAGATCGTTGATAACATTTTAAACTTAAAGTTCTATATTTCTTTGAGAATACTTCTTTAACATATATTTTCTCTCACAAGTAAAATATTTGGAATGAAAATTCAATATATTTTTTTTCATTAATGTAAAGACAACATATCCAAAATTATTCAGTTATTATATTTATTTCTTATGAAAATGACTGAGCAATAAATTAAGTAATTTTGATTTTTACAAAGAACGATCTTAAAACTATAAGCATCATTAAACACTTCATGCTCACATTTTACTCTCCTGTATTTTCTTTCTTTCTTTTTTTTTTTTTTTTATACACGCAGGCTCAGCAGATGTGGCACATGGGCTCTAGAGCACAGGCTCAGTAGTTGAGGTGCACGGGCCCAGTTGCTCCGCAGCATGTGGGATCCTCCCGGACCAGGGCTTGAACCCATGTCCCCTGCACTGGCAGGTGGATTCTTAACCTCTGCGCCACCAGGGAAGGCCTCTCCTGTATTTTCTTGATAAAATATATGAATAAACTTTTACTTTTTAATAAGAACACACATGCAAAAAGAAAGTTTGAAAAATATTTTAAAATTGCATTTTACCTCATTTTTGTATTTTTAAGCAATGCATGGAGAAAAATAATATTTTTTAAAATTGGTTGTCTTCTATTACCTTTAGTATAAAAATCAAGAGTAAGCATGTGTGGCAGATCTATGGTGTAAACTATTTTATGACAGTGATTTTAAACATATGTACAGTGTTTCAGTTTATAACGTATCTTGGGAGATAATATATTTCTATATTTATGTCTTTTGAATGATGAGTATACACAATGACTTCATAAGTACAATGCAATGACTTTGGAAAAACTAGCTTCCCATAAATGGAGCCAGGTCTTCCGAACACCTCGAATTTTATATTATAAAACTGGGCTTGTTACTTTTTCCCCTTTGAAACCACTCTTCATCCTATCTTTCCTCTTTTTGTGAATGGTTCCAACCTTCTGCTCATACAACTAGAAAATCTTCACACTCTGTTTTAAACCTATCCCTCAACCTTAGCAAGTCAACCAGATGTCAATTTTCTTTATCTAATCCTTTCTTCAATCTGTCCCTATCTCCCTCATCCCAATACTCCTATCCTGGTTCAGGCATTTGTAGTCTATTTCCTGGACTATTCTGGCTTCCCTGCTTTTGTTGTCTCCATAACATCCCTCATTTAGACTGCTGCCAGAGAGTTTTATTCACTGAATCACTGTCTAGCTTATTAAAAAAAAAAAAAAAAAAGGAATTTAGGGCATTTAAATCACCTTTCCAGACTTCCTTGGTAGCAATAACTGATGACTACTCATTTTTGCAATACCCTTCTCAGGGTGGTACCACTATAGAAGGAATATAGCAGGGTGACTGAGGGCACCAACTCAGAAGCAAAATAGCCTGGGTTTGAATCAAACAGGTCAGCTAGACTAGCTGTGTGACTCTGGGCAAATCACACAACACCTCTGTTCCTCATTTCCCTCATTTATTGTGGGACCACACTCAGGAGCTTTTTGTAGGAATTAAATTAAGCTAGAAAGCGTCCAGGAAAATGTAATAGAGAGCCAAGGAAATATGTCTATACATAAGTACTCGTATCATTGTGACTTGTGTCATTGTGACTAGTTTCAGCTGTTGCCCCACTATTTATAATCTTTTTGGAGTCCAAGGGCCATGACTTGATCATCTTTGTGAGCGTACTCTCTGTGCAAAGTAGATTCTTAGCAGATGTTTGTTCAATTAAACAGAACGTATATGAAATGTGACAAAGGTGTGCCCAACTGTTTTTAGGTGCAATGACTTGTGTCAGTGACACAAACATCCGTTATTTCTTTTCTTTAAATCAGCTTTATTGAGGTATAATTTCCATGTGATAAAAGGCACAATTTTAAGAGATGAGTTCTGCCAAATGCATGCATTTAGGTAACCAGCCTCCCAATCAAAATGAATAGTATTCCCATTACCCCACGTTTCCCTCTGTGTCTTTCTGCAGTGAATCCTCACTCCCCACTCCAACCTCAAGTAACCACTGGTCTACTTTCTGTCTTATAGATCAGCCTTGCCTGCCAGTTATTTTAAATCTTTACACTAAAAATGTTTCCGTGTTTCAACCTGAACGATCCGTATCTATGTAATCAACTCATATGTAGTAACATGAAAGGAAAGCTATACACGATGCACCAGGTGTTCTGGGGAGGGCGCTGGTGAGGAGAGAGGTAAATTTTAGTTGAAAGTGGAAAACAGCATCTTGTACTTTATAGCCATTTAATTCTCGACACTTGGCTTTTCTGTTTGCTTGTTTTTTACTCAGTCATTTTAGACACGATTCTAACCTGTAGGCTCTGTAGGCAAGACAGAGTATCTTTATTCTACACTCTGGAACGCTGAGTCCCCATAAGGTGCGGCCTCAGTGCTGGAAACCAAGGCCCTGTTGTTTGGATCCAAGTTTCCAGCCTACTTCTGGGCCCAGAGTTCTTTAGGGAAACGTGTTACTGAAGGAAAAAAAAAAAAAAAGCTGTGTCCCGGAATTGAGGTTGTAGGAAGGACCCCTGATAGGCAGTTCGGCAGGTTCTCTCGGGGCGGGGTACGCTCCACTGAACTCCGGAACGCATTGTCTTTGAGGGCGACACCCTGAACGCTGCCCGCGGGAAGGGGACAGAATCCCCCCGAGGGGTGCGCGGAGCGCAGCGGGCCGGCAGCCCCGAGGCCAGGGGTGAGGTCAGGGTGGCCTGGGGGCCGGGCCCGGACGTGGCCTGCAGACTCAGCGCTGCACGAGCGCACTCACACAAAAGAGGCCGGAAAGTGGCGGGAGGAAGCGGGCGCGTCACGGGGGCCGCAGCCGGGAGCCTGGCGCGCCCGCCCCGCCGCGTCCCAGGTACACGGCCCGCTCGCCCCGCCGCTCCGCCACCGCCACCGCCACGACCGCGGCGCCGCCAATGAGACTCCTTCCGCTCCTAGGTGAGTGCCCGCGCCCCGGTCGCCCGGCTGCCCCGGGCCGGCACCTGTAGGGAATAGGCTATTTCCAAGGTGGAACTCACGTGCCGAGTGCATTTGACCAAGACTCCAGGGGGAATTGACACAGTCCTTCTCAGGATGTTTTTCTCTTTGGCCTTTCAACTCTGGAGTTCGATATTCAGTACCCAGGGACCAAGTCATCTTTTTATTCCTGCTGACAAAGTCCTCAAAGTCCCAGACTTTGACCTTTCTTCTGATCTTCCCCCAAGACATTTGGGAAATCCAAACCATTAACACTTGTGGGAGGTTTCCTGGCCTTTCAAGGGGACTGCTGGCCCAGACTTTGGGTTCCTTTAAAATACCATTTCGATGATACTGTGCGGAAAGAAAATAAATCACATCTTTGAAGCCGAATTAATTCTGGTTTAGACAGTATATACAGCCCTATGTGAGGCTAGGATTTAGAAATGAATGTTTAAGAATCTCTTGTTACCAGATGAGGACAATTTATCTCGGATGACTGTTTTCAGAGTTATGACTTGCGTGATTCAAAACTGTCCATCCCAAGCGTGTTTGTCTTCAGAAGGCCTAGGACAACAATAAAAAAGGAACGTCCTACCCTTTTCCTTATCGTTTCCTAACAGCCCACATAATACCATTGCCAACTTTGTTTTCAAAAACTCTGAAATAAAGGCTTGTTCTCTCTTATGCTGCATGTTATTGGTCATGTTTGTCTGGTGTTCCATTTCTGGAAGATCGATCTTTGACCAGTATGTTGAGTTGATTTTTTTCCCCTCTAATGGGAGAAAATGTAAAAGAAACTTTATTATGGAAAAGGCAGAATTTTAAAAGATAATTAGAACACAGAAAAAAAAAATTGCATTTGTCCTCCTGAATGGTATGATATGTTTCTCTTCATCTTAAAATAACACAGATTTGACTTTGAAAAGACACAAATACTCAGTTCACCTTGACTTCTTTCTGCACAGAATCATTCCCAGGGGAGAGATATTACTTTACAATCATGTAGCTACCTTTAAAAGTATCTCACCTCAAGGTGAAGCGTCCAGTGATGTAAGAATGCTGTTTTCTTTATAAAGCCAGGTTGCTTACTACATTTTAGCTTGGTTGAGGTTTACTTGATAAACACTGAGACTGAAGAAAAACGTTACATTTTTTTACTCACTTGGTCATGTCCTGTTATTTACCTAAATCCTCCTTTGGGAAATTCTCATAATGCATTTATCTAAATGGAAAGAAAGAAGGATAGTAATGTGTATGTCATCTAACTCAACAGTGGGAGAAGGTTTTTCTTTTTCTTTTTGAAAAGGTGTATTCTCTATTTTCTTTAGTGGGTTTTTCCACTTTGCTGAATTGTTGCTACACTCAGAATTGTACCAGGACACCTTGTCTCCCAAATGCAAAATGTGAAATACGGAATGGAGCTGAAGGCTGCTATTGCAACATTGGATTTTCAGGAAATGGTGTCACAATTTGTGAAGGTAGACAATCTTTATTACCTCTTTTGGAGTATATTGTAAGATTAAATTCTGATATGACTGCTTTTTTCTTATCGAGAAGTTAAGTTGTCTTACTTTATACTGTTTGGTTTCATGCTATTGATAAAAAAGCTTAATTAACGAAACGATAAGTTTAAACTTCCCAGGTCAAAATTTATACTTGATTATGGACTTTTGATGACTCCATGCATATCTTATTTTGGGTAAAGATTGCCCTTGAACTTAAGCTGGAAAACTAGGTTCTGAGAGCAGAGTCAATACCTTCAGGAACAGAAGAACAGAGAATTCATGAAGTCCAGGCTATATCCGCATGTGTTGCCCTCAGATACCCTCCTTAGTACTTGCCTATCTAAATTTGAGAATACCATTAAGAGATTCGAGGTTTTCTCCTGCATACCCTGGATATATACCCTGGAGAGAGAGAGAGAGAGAGAAAGAAAATTTTAAAATATATTCTTTTCTGAAAAAGTAGATCCCATTTATGGAACTTTAGACTAGAGCCCAGAGCAAGAATGCCAGGAAAGTTCCTTCTAGGCTACAATTTAGCCCATTGACTTGATGAACAGAACACTATCCCATAATCAAATTTAAGTGATTTCTTGCCTGTGGTCTCCATCACCACCATGCCTCTTCTTTCCTCAAGCTTCACCCAGTCTTTATTCTTTCTTTCATTTTTAGTAGAATCTAGTTTAACTAGGTCAATAGAACAACATTCTATGTAGGAGAGAGCGAGGAAAAAAAAAGTTCCAAGCTATATAAATTAGTTTTAAAATATAATTAAATGGAAGCCTCAGACTCGAACTGTGTGGTATTACACTCCTAAATGTATTTAAGATAACATGGACTTTTTCTAATTAAGCCAGGATATTGTACATTGTTAATATTGCATGTGTTTGCTTATAGCATAAACAAGTTGTGTCTCATGATTCAATTTGATAGGCTCTTAAAAAAGATTAAATATGCAGTATATAGTAAGACCAGACCTTATCACAATTAGTTTAATGCTTAAAAATGTGGAGCAAAGCTACAGTTGCTTAATGGTGCATTATTAGATCAGGCATTTCTGCTTGTACATACAGCCGGGATTTGTAATTTACTATTCTACAAGCACTACAAAATTCTTTCCATAAATAGTCTTAGATTTTTATTGTGTATTTAATTGAATGGCATTATGGCAAGTTGATAGTTGAGTGACCTTCAAAATATGGCATCAAACACATTAGTGCACTTTTCCACTAATCATTACAAATTGTACCAGAGTACTTCATAAGCAGTGTTGCCTTTTTGTTATTTAGATACTTTTCAAGTGTCATGATTACCATCATTAACATCAATAATTTTTCACAATTTGGACCTTCAGCATCCAAGCAGTTCATAATCATGTTTTTAATGATTTCTTTTAAAAACACCTCTTCCATTATCCAATGCAATTGTTTTTCCCCCTGCTGTTTAGTCAATAGTCAGCTGAAGGGCAGAAAATATTTTCTGTTGAAAATAAAAATATTTCAAGAGCTTTGGCCCTGAAATTTCTTTTCACACAGAACACAGTTTGTAATGGGAATTTTTTTTCTTTTCAAGTTCTTCTTAAATTCCCTTCTTATTTGAAGAATGGTACATGTACACTTGTGTTAATATTCACAATCTGAGGTTTATAATATCCTCTTGAAACTGTTCAAACAGTGGTTTTCATCTTTTTCACATTTTATTAATCCACTGACAAATTTGGGACACTTTTTTCAGTAAATATATTTAATATGATTTTTGGAATCAAAACATTGTGTTTTCAACTGCTGACTCGTCTAGGTTATATTTTGGGTTTGAAGACTCTTGTTGGCTTTTTTCATCTCTAAGGAGATTCCCCATCTTTCCTTATCTTTCTCTAAGATTGTTAGTAGGTCTCTAAGAAATCACTGGACAGAATTTTTGTTACAGAAGATGCCTGCTTCTTGAGGAGTGAAAATTGTTGTTTTTTGGCATCATTAACATCATCTTCATCATCTTCATAAAATCTGGCTCCCTCCAAGGCATGCCAAATAAATGTCATGATAATAACCCAACCTTACTCAATGTATTCTGTTCCAAGAGCTAGTTTTGAACAAGTTATTTAGACTTTGGATTACGTGGTCCCACAGAAACAAGTTTTAATAGTAGTGAATTTATTTCACTTAATTATCTTTTTATTGAACAAGTATTTGTTGAGCACTTTCATCATCATCATTATCATTATCACGATCATCATCAGGATAGTTAAGCTGTATTGTTCACTTAGTCCAAGATATTAATTAGCACAACATCTTCATCCATTATTATTCCCATTTTATCTATAAGGAAATACAGTGTTAAGAAGGTAAGTGAAAATCTCAAGTGACACAACAAATAAGTAGTGGAGCCAAGATTTGAGCCCAAGTCTGTCTAATTCCAGTGCCTGTATTATTACTCACTGTGTTTGACCATAAGGCCTCTGCTTAACAGATACTGCTATGCCCTTGGGTTAAAATAATCAATAAGAATTGACCTTGATTTCTAATATATCTGAGGACAGTTACAGAACTATGTTAATAATTTGATACAATGTTATAAAAGAGGTAAGTTTGAGGTGTGCAGTCAACAGCAAGGAAGTTTTCCAAGTAGAGGTGACATTTATGCTCAGAATTGAGAATAAATAGATTTTATTAAGACGAACAAAGTGACAGAGAGAAGTCAGGCAAAAGGAATCAGCAGTAACAAAGGCCTAGAAGTTGAACATGTGTGTTTTTTTTTTTAAGGAGCTCCAAGTATTTCATGCTGGATATATATCACAGGTATCTTAGTTGAGGGGTCAATGGCAATTAAGTCAAGATGTCAAAGGTATGGACTTTATTCTGTTAACAAAAGAAAGCCTTTGGCAGGTATTAAGTAGCTGAGTTACATGATAGATTGTATGTATTAGAAAGATAACCCCATTAGGTAGAATAAGAATGGATTAGCAAGGGTCAACTCACAAAGACCATTTACCCAACCTGTAAAACCAATAGTACAGTTCATTATACTTTATGCTCCATCTACCCAATGTACTTTAATCTTCATATCAAGCAGTTGAAATAAAAACTACAGATGCTGTCTTTTACTTACAAACAGTATTATTACTGGTTATAACTAGCTTCTGTTGAACTCCACACTACAGCCTTTTGCATATGAGAGAAGCAGGACTCTGAAAGCTTAAGTGAGTTCCCCAGTGTCCCAGGCTAAAGTGATAAAGTTAGGACTCAAACCCTGGAATCTCAGCCTTCTCTAAATTACCAAAAATGTCAGCGTATTACCAGTCACCTGGTAATTAGTTTAGTACAGATTTTTAAACCAAATTGGTGGAACAGTATCATTTTAATAGGAATGTATTTATTACCACTTTATTGAGGTATTAATGGGAATTTATTACATACTTATCTTTATGCTGACATGTAAGTGTATTTTAAGATAGGAGGTGAAAAAGTGTGGAGAAATTTGGGGGTACCTTTAAAGGCTTTTGAAATTGTTGATGATGTTTAACTATAAAATGTAGGTTATTTTAGTTCTTTAAACATATATTACTATTGCCGTTCCTTATGGCTCTCAGTACATTTTTGACTACCTTCTAGTGCACAGTAGTTACAAATATAGGAAGTTAAAGATCCCTCCTCCCCTAAGTAATTATGAAAGTGTTAAAAAAGGGAAGGAAGGTTAGAAGGGCTGAAAGAATCTTTGGCTACACCTAAAACACTATATTGCTTGAGTTGGAATAAACTGAGCTGTGAGAAGCAAGAAGCAGGAACCAGTGGAAGGATGCAGTGCATTGCATGTTTGGGTGTAAGGATGGGGGGTGGTGAGAAAATAGTCTCCCTACTCTCATATCAGCACATTAAGTGGGGCTGTTTTTTGGGAAGTTTCATGGAATGAGAATGGGTAGGAGGAAAACAACTGCCCCAGGTAAGGAGAGGAATGGTCAGGAAGGATGTAATTGACTACCAGTACGCATGTATAAAAATCTTTTCAGAGCTTGAGACATGCCTATTATGCCTATTATGAACAACATCACAAGCACTTTACAGAAAATAATGAAGTCTTGGTGCCTGACTCAGGGAGACATACTGTATGATTAAAAAGTTTTTCATTATTATCTAATAACCATACGTATGCTTGTAAAATTCAACTGGAAGAATATCATAATAAACTAGAGAGCAGTATGAAGCTGGTAAAGGTAAAGAGAACAGTGTCACAGTAGCTATCTAAAGAGCAGAATGTGAGAGAAATATTAATTAAAATAGTCCACTAGCATGAATCTGCCCAGGATAAAATAGAAGTGTTGAGGACATGTGATTGCTTCCATAACAGTTTTTTCTTTAGTAATAAAGAGGATGCTCATCAAAATGGGCAAACCAATAGTCATCAGAACAGACGCAAAGCATACAAAATGTGTATGTCATGAATATACACATCGTTAACACAATTAGATATACTATCTAAACTATGTCCTACAAGTAATAACTGTAGCTGTAAATATTTAACAAAATGATAATATCCGTAATAGAAATGTGAACAGAAAAAGAACTCTTATGTACTCTTCTTTGCATCACATCTCAATGATATTTCATATTTAATAATGATATATACGTATAGTCAAAGCTATATAACATACATATACCTTTTCACTTTTATGAGGTATAGTCACATTCTGTATGTGAATGATTTTTCAGAACAAACATGCCAGAATAACAAACTAATTGGTATCACCCATTTCTCACTCAAGTAAATATCATTGTCTAAGATGGTTTAATTATGAAAATGATACTACCAGTGCTTAAAATTTTATTAGAACTCTTACTTTATAATTTATATGTGTAATATAATAAATTAAATTTAAATAAATTATTTAAGTATATATATATATATATTTTTTTTTTTTTTTCCTGTCCTCAATGACAATGAGATTTTGAGAGTGGATTTAATCTTCAGAAACAGCTAAGAGAAACTTTTAACCAAATCTGATGGGTGAAGTGGAAGATTAATTGCCAAAATGGTTTTAAGAAAATGGTGTGTGGTTATAAAGTAATATGAGATGAAATATTTTTCATGAGTAGCATGGAACAAAGATAGTTTTTTAAGTTTTGAACTGTTTTGATATTGCATATAATAGCGAGATCACTAGAATAAATGTACTGACTTTCAAGTTGTTAATTCTCATTGGGATGCTTAAGTTCTGTTATTTGCTTAAAGATAGTTGTATTATTTTCACGCATTCATTTCATAAGCATTATCTGTTCTTTATGAATCCGATTCCAAAGGGCATTGTTAATATCTCTAGCTCTAAAAGTAACAAAGATAAACCCAACACATTGTTGAACTAGATTCTAAGTGTATACCAGCTTACTTAGAAATATTTTTGTTAATACAAATATTTTATGAAATAAACCTTACATTGTAGGCCAAAAATGTCATAAAATGTATCAGTGCATTTTGGCGAACATGTCAAGCATTTTCTTATATGATAAACATCATCATTACCTTTTTAAAACATCATCATTACCTTTACTTATTTCAACAATTGGAATATTCATTTTGGCCCTGTCATTTTTGAAACCTATTCTAGCTTTGAAAATTTAGAATATGGTACCCTTAATAATTCAACATACCAACATTTTATTTCTGTTACCAAAAAAGATGGTCCATCAGTTTAGTTCTGTCATGATGTGGCAAATTAAATAGTCTGGTTACCAAAGTTAGTCTATTTATTGAGTGAGACAGTTGGAACAAAAACAAGGAAAGTTAAAGTTTATAATCATCTTTAAATTGTACTGATATTTAACTTCTGTGGAGTTACATACCCAGAAGATAGAGTGCATCAAAACTGCCTGGATCAGGTCCCTCTAGAAAAGCGATTTTTCACAGCAGCTTCTAAATCTTTTTTGTCTTAAGGCTGCAAATGGGTATCTTTTGAATATTTGTTTTCATTTCTCATCTGGCATCATCAGCTCTCCTAGTAGTTCATCTACAACTTTTCTTATCCTTTTACATTTATTACATTTTGTGGTATTGAAACTTAGGAGTACAGAATTGAGTAGCAGCCAGGGCTAGCATTTTCTTTAATTTTTCCCTTTCTCTCTCTCTTTTTCTCTCTGCCTCCCTCTCTATGTCTTTTTCTCTTTTCTTCTTGTTCCAGTCCATAGAAGGAGGTGTCTTCTGGTTTTTAAGGAATATTTAAGGAATATTTGAAGATTTAGAAATCTATGTCTTAATAACATTACATCCACATCTTCCTTCATATGTAATATGTTACTAAAAACCCTTGAGGAAGCAAAATTTCTTTTGTAAAACAAGTGTATTTTTACATACGCCAGAGGAATTTCCTAGGAAAATGAATACTAATACAAACTTGAAAAAGTATGAACTCTAACATGCTTCTAGATAGCTGTGTATCAAATTTTTTTAAAGTGAGGTACATATTTCCTTGGGCCTTCTTGTACTGAATGGAAACTGTAACCTGTTTAAAAACTGATAGTCTAAATTAACCCAAGGCTTACATTCCAGGATGCATGATTTCTGTGAACTTCATCCAAATAAATAAAATACCTTTGCCAATTTCAGAAATTCTTTTCCTTGTAACTAGAAATATGACCTCTTTCGTCTGTTGACAAGAAGGGGTACACAATAGAGAGAACAAACTCAAGCACAATAATTAAGTAGAACCTCCTCAAAACAATCTACTCTATAAGATTACAAATTCTTTTACCATATAAAAAGAGAAAAATAAAAGAATAAACCATTATAGAAACCATCTTTAAGCTAGTGTTTTATTTTTAAAAAGAAAAAGAAAAAAGAACTTGTGCCATTTGAGTTTTGCTGATCAGCTCCACAGTTTTAAAACTAAAAACTTCTCCATATCTCCTCCCTCTATTTGTATAGCTGATTCACTTTGTTATAAAGCAGAAACTAACACACCATTGTAAAGCAATTATAGTCCAATAACAATGTTAAAAAGCTAAAAACTAAAAACTTCTCTTATCTAACTTGACAAGGTCATTTTTTGCAGACTAAGTTTCAGGAATCATTTTTCTAAGTCATCCTGTTTTATGTTTATTTCACTGGACAGATATGACAATGAATGAGATACAAACTAAGAAGTATCCTGAGCTCTTAAAGAAAAGTTTAATATGAATATATGATTTTGGATTTTCCCAACTAATCTATAATGAAACGTGAAAATGTTTCTTCATGTAGAAGTCTCATTTATTTTTGATTACTTTTTAATCAGTATTATCTACATGGATTCATTGCATATTTAGAATCAGAAAAGTAATATCAGATAACTAATGGCACAGAGAATCAAACAGAAATAGTAAAAATCAACACAGAACTTCTGAGTTCTAATATCAATAATCAAAAATACTTACTCAAATTTCTGTGTTAAATCAATCCTAGATAAGACTTACTATCTGATTTGACATTATCAGAGTGATGGGGTTTTTTTTTCAAGTGAAGACTATCAATTTGTTTTTACTGTAGGCTAAAATGTTGATTCATCATATATATATATTTATATATACGTCATATAATATGTGTTGCTGATGATAAAGCATCAATAGCAATAAAATTGGATATCATTTTTCTAGCATTAGTTTTCATTTTTTGCATGCAAAGTGAACATGGCAGTTGTACCATCTTATATTTTATGTTCAGTCATATCTTTAGGAACTGCTAGGAAATTTAAATTAAGTGAAAATTGTGCTCTAAATGTGGAATTTTCAGACATTTTAAACCTCTGTTGCTTTTCAAGAAAATATTGGCATAAAGAAGAACAAAGGAATTTGGAGATAGCACCTTTAACACCATAAAGTGACTCAATGAGTCTCAATTTTTTCACTTTGCTTATTAAAATTCTATTATTTTGTCAATATTTTAAGATTGCTAACTTCATTTTGCAAAATTGATGATATTTCTTTTGTTGTTGGAATGTCAATTTTCTACAGTCCCAGTTTTAATAGGTCATTAGCATACTTCATAGCCAACTCCCAGTTATTTTGGAAGCAAATTAACCAGTCTTCTGATTATCCATTTTTGCATTATTTCTCTTCATCCTTACTTAGTCTCTTTAATGCTTAAATAAGGAACTTCAGATTTACAGCTTATTCACAAAAAAAGAATAATAATATTGATATTAATTTGAGTGCTTTCTCTGAGCTACCATCTATTCTAAGCACTTTACATGAATTTGTAAATTTAATCCTCATAACAACTCTGAAGTAAAAGCTAGTATTATTCTCAATTTATAGGTTAAATAATTTTCCCAGAGAAAGTACCTTCAAACAGTCTTCTCATATGATCCTCAAACTACTATGTGAATTAAGTCTGCAAATAATGAAATTGAATCTCATTAAGAAAAAAATGAATTATTTTGGTTCTACCCCTCCTACCTCAATTCTGCTTTTTTTGGTGCTACATTATCAAAACAACTGATAAAAAGAAAAAAAAATGTGTGGTGTGTATATTTATCATACCTTAGGAATAAGTACAGGAAGTTAAAACTATTTACAAGTTTTAATAGCTTGATGAAAATCATAGGCCAGGAACAATTGTTTAACTCCTGCTTATCTATCTCTTTCAAGCCCAGTGAATTATTGAAAATAAAATCAGTGAAATCAAAGGAGGCTCATGAGACATCTACAAATTAAGAGTGAACTTCTCAAAATGGAATCCAGTGCTACGAATGGGGGTAGTTCAATGTACACAGAGAAGGCTTCAGTGAAGATGGTGTCTTTTCCCTGTGGTGGTCATATTCTTTACCCTTCCCAGAAAGGGAGTGGAAATCTAAGTGATTGGTTGAGACATTATTTTCCTAAAACTGTACAGATTGGTCTCCCTATTTCCCATTGGTGTTTGCTCCCAAATAAAGCCAAGAAAATACTCTCAAAGGAAACTTTGTCATCTGCCTGTCATCACTTAAGGTGAAAATTAATACCACCTTTCTGCC
This sequence comes from Stenella coeruleoalba, assembly GCF_951394435.1. Taxonomy (NCBI): domain Eukaryota; kingdom Metazoa; phylum Chordata; class Mammalia; order Artiodactyla; family Delphinidae; genus Stenella; species Stenella coeruleoalba. Next base: position 68,688,515 of record NC_137169.1, on the reverse strand, counting down.
CACTCCCCATCTATGCTACCTGGAATAATGCCTGAAACTTGCCCCACCCATGTATGCAGCAAACCCAGAACTCTTGCACTAAAGAGGTTGTAATTGTCAGGCAAAACCTGGGTCATGGTACCTGTGATAATCAACATTGTTCTTTAGTTATAAACATAAGGGTCTTTTAAGGATAACCAGTCATTGGAGAAAAGCCAAAAATACAAACACAAAGATGAATAAATAGAACTGGCCTGAAAAAGTTACTTTCTAGGGAGAGAAAGTTTGAAGGAAAAACTCTAGTTGATACCCTCAAAGAGATTCTCAAAAATTTTGCATCCTAACAAACAAAACAAATAGAATAGGCTTCTGTGTGTGAAAGAGCTATTATACCAGAAAAAATACTTTCTTCTTTGGTATATCCCATAACCTTTGTGCTACTCAATTCCTTGTACCTCCTTTATCCTTTTATTCATCTCCTTTTGTAGAAATCCATCAAGACAATAAACTGGTAAAATTGTCAGTAATGCAAGCAATTCTTAAAAATCACCAGAAGATTGAGACTAAAGTCTCTATTCCTGGGTTTTCTCTCCTATGAAAATGATCACACACCGAACAGGGAAACTACAAATTTCAAATTTTCTTACACATCAGTAGAAGATACCCCTGGACTGCATAAGTCAGGATATTCTTAAGTTCATCAGCTGAGCACAATCCCCCTTTTTATAATAACCCAATTTCACCCCCTTGTGATCTTTTCCATTATCTCTGCCTACAGCTCTCCCAAATTCCTCCCCTAGTTTATCTCAAAGGTAAAACAGGGTAGTCAATGTGTCTTTTGACCCTAATTCCATGATTTGCTGGTAATTTTTCACATTATAATGTCACTAATATGGGGATAGAGCCCACACTTGGTACCCAGGAATAGTGCATTGTTGTTGAAGAACCTCTGCTCCATTTGATTGAACTCAAACTTTGTTTTTGACTTACTTATAAATTCTGTGGTTATAATATTGTAATTATCTGCAATTTCCAACCTATGTTGTTTGTTTTCCCTGAGTAATTTCCTGAATTCACTGGCTAATACTCTTGAGAGTTCATACAAAAAGATCTATTTTTCTCCTCCAATAAAATATATTTATCTTCTGATCTATGTTACTCCCAAATTGAGGCAATAACGTGCAATAAAGCAGCAGAAAAATAATACCCAGAGACTGCAGAACTAAAAGGCAAAGATGGAAAATACGAGAGCAACATGGAGAACCTAATATTCATCTAATAGAAGTCTTATTAAAGTAGGATCAGACAAGATTTAGCAAAGGAAATAACAAAAGATATAAGACAATTTCCCATAGCTTAAGAAACACCTGAGTCTTCAGTTAAAAGAGCCCTCTAATATTCAACTGTCTTTTGCATAATATGTTTGTGCCTTGCTTCTCAGCTTATGTTTAAGGAATACCTATTGATATCATGCAATAAAAGAAGAGTATAGTTTACTTCATAACCTGTCATTTTTATTTATACATTCAAAATGTTTATTACCTTTGTGTACCTAAATAATAGAATATATAGACTTCTTCATTCCTGTAGCATAGGTGAAAACCTTCTCAAATCATGGGGACAGAGTAAGAAAAAGTACTTTTCAAGACGACAGTTGAGTGACTCTTACCATCAGGAGAGTGAATAGATGCGAAGCAGCCAAAAATCAACAATGACCACTACAAGAAGAGTTTCTATCAATCCTCTGGGCCTCCATGTCTACATTCATCTACTTTCATTTAACCCTTTTCTGAGACTAATTCTAGTTTAAGAAAGGAGGGGTATATTTTAGAAATACTGTGATATTACCCCATCATCTAAAAAAATAAAATAATTACTACACCAAAGTCTTATCTTCCAGGTGCCCATTATTGGATCCCTTTCTTACATCCTTGTATCTCAATAACTGGGAGCAGCCCTGTAATTTGAATCCTCCTAGTATGCCATGCCCGAGTAATTAAATTCTCTGGTATCTGATAATAAATTCTCATATGACTGTGATGAGGTCTCCAAGCTTGTTATGTATATTCTAGTCCTGTTCAGCTGGGACTGTTATGGTAATGGTTATTAATGTCTCTCTCAGCTTTAAAATTCTTTGACTCTGTTATTGTGAGACTTTTATTTGGACTGTAGTCAATATACAGTTCATCTACTTTTTGGGTAACTAATGGATTTTCGGCTCAATTTAAAACATGAAAATGAAACAGATATGGATTTTGGTCTCTTGCCTCTAAACTCAGTGCACTTTCCACTCTACTACCCTTCTTTTTACTGCGATCTCTGGAGCTGGCATGACCAATGCAGGTGAGGCTTTCATCTACTGCTTGTGCTACCTTCTCCCTATTCATGGCCATAACACCATCATGATATTCTTTTCTGCTGAACCAGGATGTGACCTCAAAGTTCTTCTCCAGGCAGATGTTACAAATCAGTAGAGGCAGGCACATAAATAAAACTTATTTTCCATTATTTCCATTATTGTTTTCTCTGGTGATTTCCTCCTTTGAAAGGAACTTCTGGACGAATCTTCAGTGAACCCCCTGTATTAGAGTGCTAAAAAGTAAGGTATTACATAGAAAATGATCAGCAGGAGAAGTGCTATATCAGAGTCACCTGAATCATAAAAAAAGGAACAAGAAGGCTATAAACCTTGATTTTTATATTTGCTCCCCTCTGGGAAAGGTTTAGTCACTGTTGTATGCAGTTGAGAGAACCCCTTTTGAATAAAAGGATACACATATTCGTTATGTGGGGAGGAGGGTTATGATTGATTTGATTTTATAAGTACCATTTAATGAACAATCTGGAACAAAATGCTACAAAATAGAACTTGTCCTTGTGTTGCAATTTCAAAAGAACATTGATGATTGTTTATTTTTAACTGTGATGAGCCAGGGATGTTGAGAGTGGACTTGATCAGAGGGGCAGTCTTCTCAGCTGGAAACCTGTAGCTAAATTTCTCCATTCTGAGGATTTCATATAGTTCCAGGCATCAAAATACTTTGTGTCAGACAATAAATGGGACAGGATAATCAGCTGTGTGTGTGCTCAGGAAATAAATCAGGCACTTTCAATATTGGAAAAATTATAAACTGAGATTCATTGTCTAAAACTCAATACACATGTCACTTTCTTTGCAAGGCCTTTCTTATTTCTATATTTTAAGAATAATTGTTTGCTTTTTCATCTTCTTCTCATAATTCATTTTTTACTTTTGCATCAATTCATGATATTGGAATAAGTGTTGATGGAGTTTGCCTGCTTTTTTTTTTTTTAACATCCTTATTGGAGTATAATTGCTTTACAATGTTGTGTTAGTTTCCTCTGTATAACAAAGTGAATCAGCTATATGCATACGTCTATCCCCATATCCCTTCCTTCTTGTGCCTCCCTCTCACCCTCCTTATCCCACCCCTCTAGGTGGTCGCAAAGCACTGAGCTGATCTCCCTGTGCTATGCAGCTGCTTCCCACTAGCTATCGATTTTACATTTGGTAGTGTATATATGTCCATGACACTCTCTCACTTCATCCCAGCTTGCCCTTCCCCCTCCCCGTGTCCTCAAGGACAGGAGTAAAGACACAGACATAGAGAATGCCTGCTTTTTAATAGTGCCTGGGGAATCCCAACAGTGACTGCTGTTTGAGGAGAGTAACTAATTCTTATTCTTGAGTGGATCCTTGGAAACTACCAAAATTCCTTGGATCCAATCTGTAAAATACTATGGATTGTTTTTGAGTGGTTACTCTGATTGGTTGGTGCCCCATTCTTATTGTTCCTTGCCTATGCTGAATTTATTAAGACATTGTGGGTGGTATTCCTGCTTGCATGAATCAGCACTTAGATTTGCTTGAATTCTATACATTGTAAGAGACCCATATAGCAAGATTACATTAGGTATAATCCCATCCCAAATATTTTGCTGTAAATAAAGACTATCCATTATAGCCAGATAGGAAATGTGCATGAATGATCAGTTTGCTTAATAAACTTCACATTGGTTTTCTCCAAACTGTCTTTCCCTATTTCATTTTGAGTGATCAACTGTGCAAGACTGAATTTCCATTAACTTATCTATTGCTCTTTTGAACATTTTCCTGAATTAGGAAGCAGTATGTCCTAAAGCAGGGACATTTGCAATATTGGCACTAATACCTTGTGATGACCTCCTGTTTTTGAAGCACCCTGGTCCTAATCTTCAGAGTCCCAGGAGTCACATTGACTATGGTATTTTTTTTCTGCATCTGATGTGTCACATATGCTGTTTTCATAGAAATCCTAGTAATTGTGAAATTATTAGCACTTAGAAAAATGATATTTTCATTTCTAAGCATATTAGTACTTTGTTCTTTCTTTAATTTCAAAACAGAATTTTATTCTGTGTTGTTGAAAATATCTGTCTCACATTTATCACTCTTTCCCATGAACTAATCTTTTTAAATACAACATTACATGAAGCTGTATTTATTCTTCAGTTACCTACTTAAGGTGAAGTTTTATCTTTTTTTGCATTAGTATGTACAAAGTGAAGGACAAATTTTATTTTGTTTTTTATCAAACTCTAAATTTGATTAAATAGAATAAATTATCACATGAATGAATTGGGAAGAAAAAAATATTCTTAATCTCTGTAACTTTAAATTACTTCATTAGAATTTTAATACCTCCAATATATAAAGATTATGAAGAAAATATTGTCTTCATCTACAAAAATGTTGTGTTTAATTTTAAAAAACGTGTTGTAGCCCTTCCTAAGAGTTATTCACTTCCTTGATTTAGGAAACATTCTTTTCATGCTCTCTAGCAGTGCTGAAATCAACTAAAAGAGTATATGTTTAGGAGGATGTGGGAAAAATGTTTTGAAGAACTCTGATGTATTATCTCAGATAATTTCTTCTTCTTGTCTTCTTGAGATATGATTTTATATCCCATATTTTACCAACCATCAAACTGGTGCCAAGAATCTGAATTAATAATTAATCGATTTTTTAATTTGTTGGTCAGCTGTATGAGATAATACCACTATGTAGTGTACATTATACAGCATCTGTATAAATGTATCAAGCATTTGGAACGTTAAAAAACAGAACAGATCATATTTGTCTGCCTTGAAAGTTGTGATTTTCTGGATATTAAAAAATTAAGGCAGTATTACTGATACATTTCAGCTGCTTTAACTATTTTGGTCCATTGCCATTGAGGGAAAAGGTACCAGGACTTAAATTACTGTAGTCTCATGTGTAGTTGTGGGTAGAGTGAGAATAAGGATTTTAGGAGGAAAAAACATTCTGTTTAAAGAAATTGGAATATAGAGAAAGAACTCCAGCACCTGAATAATAGACGATGGTATTTTATATTCAAGTCAAAGAGTTTTCATTAAGAATGAGATTATTTTGAGTGTCATTGGCCTGAAAAGCTCGATTCCTGCCAAGTCCCTTTAAATGGAATTTACTGCACGGTAATGGTATTTCCCGTATTAATGTGATTTTTCCCGCAATGTTATGTTCTGATAATTTATATTACCAAGAAATCTGGATTAATATACAGTATCAGAGATTCTCTTTATAACTGTTTAAAAGTTCCCAAACAAATTGCTAGAAGATAGAATGCCAGACTGTTCAAAGCCTGTACTTATTTTAAGGAGTAAATTAATACTTTGGTCCTTCATTTGCCATGGAAAAAGATAAAGACATTCTCTAGGAAGATTAGAATCCAGCCAAACATTGTAGACTATATATAGCATACAAAGCCTTGTGCCCTTTGTGAAAATGCTATCAGGGGGAAAACCCAATGAGTGAGTTTCTGTACTGTATGTTTTAGGGACACAGATTTAATTTAGAGATTATGGTTTGAAAATAAAATTTACTGTAAGAGTGTTTTTAGCTGATAAGAAATTGATTTTGTGACCTTGTTACGCATTAATTGAAATATCTGGCAATATGCCTTGACGAGGTTTAAGAAACCATACACACTTGGAACCATATCATTCCTTCATGTTGAACTTGCTAGTTAATCACTTTGTTACCATTATGGGGAAGGAAACTACCTTTTGTGTGGGGTCTGAATAATCTTCTATGGCGTAACAAGTGGTTTTTATGTAATTGACATTATATTTAGTTGTTTCACTATATTGAAGGTGCAGTCATTTAAGAGTGTTATCCTTATAGATTAACGTGGTATTTTGTATTTTCTAATACTTTAAAGGTTATATTTATAAAATCAAAAATAAGAATGTGTGCACATGAGCACAGACATAAAAATTATTTGTTATTTAAATTATTCAGTGAATTTTAGAATGTAGTTTTTAAGAACTTACAGTAGAATGAAGGTAGTCAGGTTATCAGTGTTCTACATGTCTTACATGCTAGCTTATTTAACAGGTGTTAACTCAGGATATATTTACAGAGGAAAAAATGAATTGCAGAGGAGAGTTCAAACAAATTGTGAAATTTGTAAAATCTTACCAAAGAACACCAAAATATATATTTTTTTTCCTTGAGATTCTTTGGGTTGACTCACCAGGTCAGTTATATATGCAATAATTATGCAGAAAAGTGGGCATCTCCACTTTATTTCTCTTTTGTGGATATAACCTCAGAACTAAAATTTGGGTCATGTTTCTTTAGTGATATCATGCTGTTAGCCCTCTGCAGATCAAGAACACATACTGAGTCTTAAAGAATTTGTAATTAAAAATGTCACTGGAGTCATGTTTAACATTTAAGTGGGAAGAAATGTGCTGTTTTTTGTACACTTTTGATAATTAAAGTTGACTTGTGCAGACAACTAAATCAATTTTGACGAGACTGAACAGAAGTTGAGGTGGTCCTGACACTTGCTTGATAGTTTTGTATTTGTGGAAAAATTTTGATATTTTGAAGTAAGAGAGTTCTATATCCTTTGTGTCAGAAAGGTTCTTATGCTAGGTTTCCTGGTGCCGTATGGAGGATCTGTTCTGAAGATAATTTCTGGACCTTTATAAACACAGAAATCTATTGAGAATACTAAAAATAGTACAACAAATCTCTGTTGTATATGCAATGCAGGAAAGCAAGCAGATGCTTGATTATAGTGTTGTGTTTGTTCAACGAATGTTATGTTCCCTGCAGCAGTTTCATAATGGAATACTATGTGGAGAAGACTGTTTTTTTAAATATGTTTTGGACTTTGAATTTCAGTTGATTAGTAGACAAATATGTCAGAAAATTTTCAATAGAGGCAGTAATTGTTGTTTTATAGTCAATAATCTCTTTATACTTATCCTTTTAAACAATCAGATGGTTGCTTTAAGAATAAAGAAGTATGAAGTTAATATGAATTTAAGCAAGGTTTTAGATTATAACCCATAATACACTTTATTGTGTTTAGAAAAGAAAACTTAAGTCTTATTGATTACTGGAGATACAGTTTTCAAAAAAAGATTCCAGCGATTCATAAATTATGATCCAAGGACTTACTACTACTAATGCCTTAATATTTGCAGATCAGTTCCTTTATTAATTGAAAAGAAATTGTCCTTACAACAATATTAAAACCGAATGACACACTTACAAATATGACGCACTTAGAGAATAGAATTTAAAGCAAAATTTTGACATACGGTAAGTATTCAAATCTGGAATACCAAGTACAAATAATATAGGAGGGGAAAAAATGGCTATAGTTTATTTCAAAGTAGATTTCAGCAGATGAAGCATTATAATGGAGACCTGCTTTGAAAATCTGTACCTCAACTTTTTAGATTCAGACACTATTGACACTTTGAACCAAGATCGATCCAAAGAAGCAGAGCTATAGAAGAAGCAGAGCTTCTGAGGAAGGCATCCCTGGGATCGGATCCTGGTTCCATCATTTGCTAGCTGTCCTATTTGGACCAGTTGCTATGTCTTTGGTATATAAATAGTCTTATCAACTTCAAAATATTTTTGAGGATAAAAGAAGCTAATAAAAATATAGCATTTAGTTATGATACTGGCCATATAGAAAGGCCTCAGTAAGTGAACTGTTATTAATGTAAATCTGTCAGTCACTTTCTGCCACATTGTTTTGGATAGGTTCATTCTTTTTCTACTTTCCCAAACTATCCAGAAAACCAGATGAAAATCATCTAGGCAGTTATGTTATAACAAGGTGCTCTTCTGCTTTTCCTAAATTCCACGAACAGCAACACATATGAGCACTTAACCATATACCTAGAATAAGGGTATATTAGTCCCTATTTGCTAATAGTTTATTAATCCTCAACTTACATTTTAGGCTTTCTGTGTCTGAAGGGGAAAAAAATTAATAATTTACTTATTAGTAAGCTTTCTTTTTTTTTAAATACATCTTTATTGGAGTATAATTGCTTCACAATGTGGTGTTAGTTTCTGCCGAACAACAAAGTGAATCAGCTGTATGCATACACATATCCCCATATACCTTCCCTTTTGAGCCTTCCTCCCACACTCCCTATTCCATGCCTCTAGGTGGTCACAAAGCACCGAGCTGATCTCCCTATGCAGCAGCTTCCACCAGCCATCCATTTTACATTTGTTAGTGTATGTATGTCAGTACTACTCTCTCACTTACGTCCCAGCCTCCCCTTCCCCACTGTGCCCTCAAGTCCATTCTCAATGTCTCCATCTTTATTTCTGCCCTACCACTAGATTCATCACTACCATTTTTCTACATTCCATATATATGCATTAGCATACGGTATTTGTTTTTCTCTTTCTGACTTACTTTACTCTGTATAACAGACTCTAGGTCTATCCACCTCATTACAAATAACTTAATTTCGTTCCTTTTTATGGCTGAGTAATATTCCATCATATGTATGTGCCACATTTTCTTTATCCATTCTGTCGATGGACATTTAGGTTATTTCCATATCCTAGCTATTGTAAATAGTGCTGCAATGAACATTGTGTTACATGTATCTTTTTGAATTATGGTTTTCTCAGGCATATGCCCAGTAGTGGGATTGCTGGGTCATAGGGTAATTCTATTTTTAGTTTTCTAAGTAATCTCCAAATAGTTCTTCATAGTGACTGTATCAAGTTACATTCCCACCAACAGTGCATAAGGGTTCCCTTTTCTCTGCACCTTCTCCAGCATTTATCCTTTCTAGGTTTTTTGATGATGGCCATTCTGGCTGGTGGGAGGTAATACCTCATTGTGGTTTTGATTTGCATTTCTCTAATGATTAGAGATGTTGAACATCTTTTCATGTGTTTGTTGGCCATCTGTATGTCTTCTTTGAGAAATGTCTATTTAGGTCTTCTGCCCATTTTTGGATTAGGTTGTTTTTTTCTTTTGATATTGAGCTTCATGAGCTGCTTGTATATTTTGGAAATTAATCCATTGTCAGTTGCTTCATTTGCAAATATTTTCTCCCATACTGATGGTTGTCTTTTTGTCTTCTTTATGGTTTCCTTTGCTGTGCAAAAGCTTTGCAGTTTCACTGGGTCCCATTTGTTTAGTTTTGTTTTTATTTCCATTATTCTAGAAGGTGAGTCGAAAAGGATCTTGCTGTGATTTATGTCATAGAGTGTTCTGCCTATGTTTTCCTCTAAGAGTTTTATAATGTCTGGCCTTACATTTAGGTCTTTAATACAATTTGAGTTTATTTTTGTGTATGGTGTTAGGAAGTGTTCTGATTTCATCCTTTTAATGTAGCTGTCCAGTTTTCCCAGCACCACTTATTGAAGAGGCTGTCTTTGCTCCATTGTATATTCTTGCCTCCTTTGTCAAAGATAAGGTGACGATATGTGCGTGAGTTTATCTCTGGGCTTCTATCCTGTTCCACTGATCTATATTTCTGTTTTTGTGCCAGTACCATACTCTCTTGATTACTGTAGCTTTGTAGTATAATCTGAAGTCAGGGAGCCTGATTCCTCCAGCTCCGTTTTACTTTCTCAAGATTGTTTTGGCAATTCGGGTTCTTTTGTGTTCCCATACAAATTGCAAAATTTTTTGTTCTAGTTCTGTGAAAAATGCCATTGGTAATTTGATAGGGATTGCATTGAATCTGTAGATTGCTTTGGGGAGTATAGTCCTTTTCACAGTGTTGATTCTTCCAATTCAGGAACATGGTATATCTCTCCATCTGTTTGTATCATCTTTAATTTCTTTCACCAGTGTCTTATAGTTTTCTGCATACAGATCTTTAGCCTCCTTAGGTAGTTTTTTTTTTTTTTGTACTTAATGTATTTATTTGAAACTTTGTACGTGTCTTACTAAAGCATACTAATATTTTGTTAGAGTGTGATAGGCAGTATAGCAGGCACCTCTGTGCAGGGGAACAGAACATCTTTTACAAATATACCATGTTTCACTGCACTTTCCCCTGGAAGAGCAGACTCTTCACTTTTTGGCGGCACTTTTTTTTTTAGTCCTGTTGGTATTATTTCCTCTAGAATATTTTCTTTTATTTTACCTGTTAGTCAACAAGGTGAATCTTTGCAGGGGTTTCTTTTAGAAATGCCACAAGGAGGACCAGGTGCAGACTACCACTATGGTCATCAAAAAATATGGAACGCTTCACAAATTTGCGTGTCATCCTTGTGCAGGGGCCATGCTAATCTTCTCTGTATCGTTCCAATTTTAGTATATGTGCTGCCAAAGCGAGCACTCCTTAGGTAGTTTTATTCCTAGGTATTTGATTATTTTTGTTGCAATGGTAAATAGGAGTGTTTCCTTAATTTCTCTTTCAGATTTTTCATTGTTAGTGTATAGGAATGCAAGAGATTTCTGTGCATTGATTTTGTATCCTGCTACTTTACCAAATTCATTGATTAGCTCTAGTAGTTTTCTGGTGGCATCTTTAGGATTTTCTATGTATAGTATCATGTCATCTGCAAACAGTGACAGTTTTACTTCTTCTTTTCCAATTTGGATTCCTTTTATTGCTTTTTCTTCTCTGATTGCCATGGCTAAAACTTCCAAAATTATGTTGAATAATAGTGGTGAGAGTGGGCAGTCTTGTCTTTTCCTGATATTAAAAGAAATGCTTTCAGTTTTTCACCATTGAGAATGATGGCAGTGGGTTTGTCATATATGGCCTTTAGTATGTTGAGGTAGGTTCCCTCTATGCCCACTTTCTGGAGGGTTTTTATCATAAATAGGTGTTAAATTTTGTCAAAACTTTTTTCTGCATCTATTGAGATTATCGTATGGTTTTTCTCCTTCAATTTGTTAGTATGGTGTATCACATTGATTGATTTGCATATATTGAAGAAACCTTGCATTCCTGGGATAAACCCCTCTTGATCATGGTGTATGATCCTTTTAATGTGCTGTTGGATTCTGTTTGCTAGTATTTTGTTGAGGATTTTTGCATCTATGTTCATCAGGGATATTGGTCTGTAATTTTCTTTTTTTGTGACATCTTTTTTCTGGTTTTGGTATCAGGGTGATGGTTGCCTCGTGGAATGAGTTTGGGAGTATTCCTCCCTCTACTGTATTTTGGAAGAGTTTGAAAAGGATGGGTGTTAGCTCTTCTCTAAATGTTTGATAGAATTCACCTGTGAAGCCATCTGGCCGTGGACTTTTGTTTATTGGAGGATTCTTAATCACTGCTTCAGTTTCAGTGCTTGTGATTTGTCTGTTCATATTTTCTATTTCTTCCTGATTCATTCTGGAAGGTGGTACTTTTATAAATATTTGTCCATTTCTTCCAGGTTGTCCATTTTACTGGCATATAGTTGCTTTGTATTTCTGCATTGTCAGTTGTTACTTCTTTTTCGTTTCTAATTCTGTTGATTTGAGTCTTCTCCCTTTTTTTCCTGATGAGTCTGGCTAATGGTTTACCAGTTCTCAAGGAACCAGCTTATAGTTTTATTGATCTTTGCTATTGTTTCTTTCATTTCTTTTTCATTTATTTCTGGTCTGATCTTCATGATTTCTTTCCTTCTGTTAACTTTGAGGTTTTTTGTTCTTCTTTCTCTAATTGCTTTAGGTGTAAGCTTGGGTTATTTGAGATTTTTTCTTGTTTCTTGAGGTAGGATTGTATTGCTATAAACTTCCCTCTTAGAGCTGCTTTTGCTGCATCACATAATTTTTGGGTTGTCATATTTCATTGTCATTTGTTTCTGGGTATTTTTTGATTTCCTCTTTGATTTCTTCAGTGATTTCTTGGTTATTTAGTAGCATGTTGTTTAGCCTCCATGTATTTGTATTTTTCACAGTTTTTTTTCCTGTAATTGATATCTAGTCTCATAGCGTTGTGGTCGGAAAAGATGCTTGATGTGATTTCAGTTTTCTTAAATTTACCTATGCTTAATTTGTGACCCAAGATGTGATCTATCCTGCATAATGTTCCACATGCACTTGCGAAGAAAGTGTATTCTGTTGTTTTTGGATGGAATGTCCTATAAGTATCAATTAAGTCCATCTGGTCTAATGTGTCATTTAAACTTTGTGTTTCCTTATTTATTTTCTGTTTGGATAATCTGTCCATTGTTGTAAGTGGGGTGTTAAAGTTCCCTACTATTATTGTGTTACTGTCAATTATCCTTGTGGTAATTTTTCAGACACCTCCTGCTTAAAACCCCAAAGGTCAGAAGAATTTTGAGGCCCCACCTTCATGCTCTGTATTCATACTGAAAATCAAGATCAAGTGAACTTTTGCCCTTCTGCTCCACAAGAAGTTTCCGTCCTCCCTGAACTCCCCTTAGGACACCTACATTACCATTTGACAGTTGTACCACCCCAGTCAAACTCCCCACCTGGCACTGTCCCTGGAGTGGGTCACTCATGGCTAGAGTGTGGCCGGGCACTTGGTTCCAGAAGCAAAAGCCCCTCGGGGCTAGCCCCCCTCCCCCCCACCTCACCAGGTCAGTGAAAAAACGACCAGAGTACTGGTATTTCACTGGCAGCCTGCAAGTCCGGTGGACCCCGCCCCACCCTCTCACGGGGACCGGAGTGTGCCAGGGGCCTCCCACTTATTCTACATCTCTCATTCTTTTCACCATGCCAGACTAGAGTTAAGCTCTACAGGGTCTTCTTTCTCCTCTGATTCCACCAAGCCTGTTCCCTTGGTTGTGTTTTCGCTGGATAGTAGGTAGGGACAGTGGGAATCTCATTCATCCATTCATGTGCACCACTAATTAGATGACAAGGTATTTGGCTACCTGAAGAGAGTCATAGTTACTCCCACCATTTACCCAAGCTTCATTGAATTTCTTCACTTTGACATTCAGAGCACTGGGCAGAAATCACATCATGTCAACACCCATCACTGGCCTTTGTGAAGTAAGCTTTCTTTAAAGAGCAATTTTCATTAAATTACCTTTGTACCAATCACCTGGTCAGCTTGGTGGAATACTGAATTTAAAGTAGAAGCACATTTAAAAAGAATATTTAGGAACTAATTGCTTTCAAATTTATATATATATATATATATATATATATATATATATATATATATATATATATGCCAATAAATTATTTTTATAATTTATTGGCATATATAATATAAAATGTTTAGCATTGAAGATGTGGTACCTAGTGGAGGATATTAAGTACAGTAGGAAACATTTAAAAGTGTAAATTCTGAGAAAACAGTTTAGTCCACTTACTGTGAATATTTATCATAGTTGAGTAATAAATTAATATTGCTTGAAAACACAGGATTTACATGAAAACTTGAACAAATCTACATATTATGAAACTCTAAATATTTTTCTTTGGCTTAACAAATCTCCCATTGAAATTAGCTATTTAAAAGTATATGAAGATTGTATAAAATGTAAAGGATGTTAAAAGACCCCCCCCCCCCAAAATAAAAAAATAATAAAGAGAGAGCTTCTCAACCCTGCTTACATATTAGAATACACTCTGGAGCTTCTAAATTGCCATTCCTGGGCCCCATCCATGGCCAATCAGAATCTCTGGTGGCAGTGGCACAGAAGCATTGGGAGTTGTTTAAACTCCCCAGGTGATGCTAAAGTGCATGAAGAATTGAGAACCTTTGTGGTAGATGAAGCTTTAAACCCTTATGACTCTTAACCTTCTGGAAGTGAAGCTGCTGGTATGGGAAATGAATATAAGATTTTGCCTGATCCTAATGTTAAGCTTTTGCAACTTTCAATTAAAAAAGAAAAATAAAATGGAAACAAACAAATAAAAACCCACAAGCATATAAGAGAACCAGAGAAAATGCTCTGGGGACATTCTCATAGCTTATGGAAAAGTGACCTTAAGAATGCTTATATTAAAAAAAAAAAATGCTTAGGGCTTCCCTGGTGGTGCACTGGTTGAGAGTCCGCCTGCTGATGCAGGGGACACGGGTTCATGCCCTGGTCCGGGAAGATCCCACATGCTGCGGAGCAGCTGGGCCCGTGAGCCATGGCCGCTGAGCCTGTGCGTCCGGAGCCTGTGCTCCACAACAGGAGAGGCCACAACAGTGAGAGGCCCACGTACCACAAAAAAAAAAAAAAAAAAATGCTTATATTAAAGAAAAAAGTATATGAGGATTATAAATCAACTATATTTCAATAAAAATTAAAAAACAAAACAAAAAAATGAACACTGATAAACAGATACACAGAAAAATAGATATTTCTCTATATGAGGTTTCTTTTTTTAATTTAAATATTTATTTATTTAATTTATTTTGGCTGCACCAGGTCTTAGTTGTGGCACACTCAGTCTTCATTGCGGCATGCAGACGTCTTAGTTGAAGCATGCGGAATCTTATTTACAGCCTGTGGCCTCTTAGTTGAGACATGCATGTGGGACTTAATTCCCTGACCAGGGATTGAACCCGGCCCCCTGCATTGGGAGCATGGAGTCTTATCCACCGTGCCACCAGGGAAGTCCCAATATATGAGGTTTCTTTTAATTATTATTATGCAATTTTTAAAAAAGACTTGCAGGATACTTTAGCTTAAAGCTTATTTGAATAGAGAAATATATCTATGTGTGTATATGAACAATAAGATCATTATATATAATAACAAGATCACATATATATGATGCTTATATATAATAATGATTCATTTGCCATTGAATAAGATCATTCTGAAAGAAATATAAAGAAAATAATTCTGCAGAATGGAAAGATGAAATATTTGGCACAACTTTGTTTCAAGGATGGGAATTTCAATATAATCTCTAGGTAGAGTCTTAAACTCTGAGGGAAATCAAGGATCCATGGAATAACCTCCTAGGACAGCAGCTATCAGGATTTTCAGTGCTTTGGAGAAATGACATGTGTTCATTGACAAGAACTCGTTGAGAGGAATGATTTGAATTACTCTATTATGATTCTGCTCTTCCAAGGCTGTTCAAGCATTCATCAAATTAACATCTCATTCTGAATGAGGATAGATTTGAGTGAAAATGTGTCAAGACACCTTTATTAAGTTCAACATTTCTGAGTTATGGTTTAACTTATGTCACCCCAAGATGATCAAGTATTTACTCACTGCATTTGAACCATCTTTACTTTCTTGGAAAACTTTCCAATAAATGAAAAGTAAGCTAAATACAAATTCATTTGATTAAGAATGAAAAGTCATCTTTCTGAAACTAAATCTCAAATAAATATTTTTTAAAAGTCAAAACAGGGCTTCCCAGGTGGCGCGGTGGTTGAGAGTCCGCCTGCCGATGCAGGGGACACGGGTTCGTGCCCCGGTCTGGGAAGATCCCACATGCCACAGAGCGGCTGGGCCCGTGAGCCATGGAGGCTGAGCCTGCGTGTCCGGAGCCTGTGCTCTGCAGCGGGAGAGGCCATAACAGTGAGAGGCCCACGTATCGCGCAAAAAAAAAGTCAAAACAAACATCATAGCACTTGGCCAGTGGTGAAAATCTCTATCAGTCTCTCCTAAGTCTAAATTTAATCCTCTCTATTTTTTTTAAACTTGTCATTTCAAAATTATTGTCAAGGAGCTGATGATGAATTTAACTTTTAAAAAATGTGATAAAGTGTTTAAACCCTTAATATAATAACATTTATTTTTTTATTACTTTTATTTTGTAACTTGGCAAGAAAGTATCAGGTTATGTCATAATTCTTCACTTTTAATTTTTTTAAAATTTTAAGTTCTAATACATTTGTAACTTTCATTCTAATTTTTCAATATTTCTAAATTACAGACACACAAAAAATGCAGCTGCTATTAAAAATATTTTAAAGAATATGATGATAGCTTATCATAAATTTAAAAATCCATACTGTAATTAATGTAGATTACCTTTTTTAATGATAGAGCAATAAGGTTGAATCAAATCATGTGCTCTTTTATATAGTTTACCATTCATTAATTCATGCATTCATTCACTCAAAAAATACGTGTTGAGCACCTATGATGTGATAGGCACTTTGTAGGGTTAAATATAAAGCAGTGAATAAGTATATGTGGCTGTTATGGATTCTAGAAAGATAGAAAAACATTAAAACCACTATTACACAATGATTACTTAATCATTTGAGTGGTTCCAGTGATCATGGAAGCTTCATAAGGAGACAATGTTTAAACTGAGAGTTGAGCTGGGAATTAGTTTGATGAAGCATGTGCTTGAGGATAGAAATGGCAGGTAGGAATGAGCATTGTATGCACATATGAAAGCTGTAATGAACGATAAGGAAATACAAATTCTAAGAACAAATATAAGTTGCTGAAGTAGTTAGTGAAATGCTATAGTTGTAGAACATGTATCTAAAATGTAGGCCAGTGGTCATATTATGTAGGGCCCTGATGTTATCCATAGAAAAAAATGGATTCTATTTTCAGATATTCACCTTTTCTTCTACAAAGTAAATGAATTGAAGGCCAGCAAAGTGTGGAAGCAGGCTCAGCAAGTGGAGGATATCTCATGGGTCGGGGATAGTGAATTTTGGCTTAGTCAAAATTAGTGACCAAAAAGATGGAAGAAAACAGATAGGAGTGATATTTAAAATATAGACATCTATAGGTCTTGATGATGAATTGGATGTTCCAGGTGAGAGACAGAGAGATGTGAAGGATATCTCTTAGGTTTGTAGTATGAACAATTGGGTGAATATTGATGCATTTGATGAGAAAAGGAAATATATATGGAGAAAAATCATTAGTTTTGTTTTGTATGGTATCACTGTCATGCTATTCATACATCTAAGTAGAGACAACAGTACATTTTGGTCTGGAACTTAGAGAAGTCTTGAATAGACAGAAAATTTTTGGAATCATTAGCAGAATGTTGGTGTTAATGGAAACCATGGAAGTAAATATGATTACCTATAGAGATGACATAAAAGAGATCATCGAATGAAAATAAAGAAGAACTAAGCTCAAATCTTTAATCAGCAGAGAAAGGAAAATTGATGTAAGGAATTTAGAAATGTGGCCTTACAGGAAGGGAAAACTTGTGTGTTATTGTTAAAACTAAGGGAATGGGTATTGCACGAAAGAAGAAGAGTTCACAGTTTCAAATGCTACTGAAAGGCCCAATGAAAATTAAAAACACTCAATAACTGTTTTAATATAGAGATCAATGGTGGCATTAGCAAGAACTACTTTGGTGAAATTTTGGTGACTGAATCCAATCGAGAATGGGTTGAGTAGTGCCTGAGAAGTGAAGAAATTATTTTAAGTAGTATAGCTGTGAAAGTAAACAAAAAAGCCACTGTGGAAATTGACCAAATATAAAGGCTGTTGGAAAGAATTGAGCAGAAAAAGAGTAGAAGATGAGAGAAAAGACTAGAAGAAAGAATAGGTTCAATGAAGATAAAAATGGGTGGGATTTTGAGCAGAGAAAACGTGAGGCTAACGTGAGGGTTTAGAACAAAAGATTCTGGCTTACTTGTAGACACAGGCACAGGTTTGTCATCTAGAGCATCCTCATATGCTATTTCAAATCCTTGAGTGGTGGGGGACGGAAGAGGGAATAAATGTGGCTTATCTAGGAAAATGACAGGAGTCTTGGAATATTGAAAAGGAAATGATAGAAACAAAGAAATTATCCACATAAATTAAGCAAGCAGTATTATTTGCCAGTGCCTAGAGCAGGATGCCAGATTACCATTCCAATGATGCCATGCTTCCTGTTTTCTCCCATAGATAACTGTCATGATTTCTGTCTTAATCAATTCTGGCTGCCATAACAAATGCCATATACTGAGTGGCTTAAACATCAAACATTTATGCCAGAGGCTGGAAAATTCACGATCAGTGTGCCAGCAGAGTAGATGCTTGGAGAGAACACTCTTCCTGGTTTACAGATGGCCAGTTTTTGTTGATACTCTCACTTGGTAGAGAAGGGACACTTTAGTCCCTTCATCCAATTAAAAGAGTGCCAATCCCATTCGTGAGGGCTCCACCCTCATGAACTAATTACCTCCCCAAAGCCGCACATTCACATACCATCACACTGGGATTGGGGCTTCAATATATGAATTTTGGAGAGATACAAATATTCAATCCATAGCAGTATCCCTTACCGACACTGACTGAACATTGCCTTGGAATTTTCTCAAAACAGTGTACTGATCAACAACTACCAGATAATTAGAATTGACATGGAAATCAATCCCATTCTAATTAATAATGGTGATTTTTTTGACTCTGTTCATGCTGTAAATTAGAATTTTTAGACTGCACATCCAATATATATATACATTTACTTATAAATTATAGCCTTCTACATTATGATCAATAACTGCTGAACTGTAAAAAGGAAAAGGTATTTATAAGTGAAGAAATGTTAACAGTTTTCCTGTATATCAATGGATTGTTTTTCACGTGCTTTGCGGTGCATTTCCCCCACTGTAATTTGGAAACAACTGGTACTGATGAGGTCCTCTTTGACAAGTATACCGTGATAGCCTGTCTTATATATACCATGTAACTATCTGAAGTCATGCATGGAAATTATAATTATTGTACTTTCTGTTAAATATTGATTTAGATATTGAGATTTGAAGCTACTTTTAACTCATGTCCTTGGTAGTAAAAAAATTCATCTAAGATTGAAAATTTACTATTAAAAATAGCACTGACAGCTCCTTCCAAAATATCCCTTTTAAATTATACCATCATGCCACCGTGATTTATCTGTTTTTGTCCTGTGACACATATATTGAGATTAAAGTGCCTTCAAAGCATCTTATTGCTACAGAATACCTCCCTTATGGTCAAATACATTTTTAGATTTTCTATCCAATCTCTTTTGCAAAATACATTTTTTTCTGTTTTGATAATCTTCTGAGGTGTTAACTTAAATTGTTTATAGTCATTTTGAAAAGGACACCAGCTGCTTTTTGTTATGATGAGTCAACAACTTGGAAAATATTTGAATTTGAGTAGAAACCTAGTTCACATTTGGATTTCAGTTGTATTTTATTAGTTGCAAATATTTCATATCACATCTTTTGAAATTCTGAATAAAAGAAGAAAAAATAATGAATACTGCTTTTCAAAAAAATTGATATCTTTGTTGCAGATTTCATTGCCAAAAAGACAGTCACTTAGTCATATTTCTGTCATATAAAAACTTAAATATGAACCATATTTTTCACATATTGTTTAAGCTTTGCCACTCATGTCTTCTGCCATCTGAGGATGTTATTATATGTAATTTTTGTTTTTCATCTTCATTTACATGAGTAATGAGAGATTATATATGATAGCTATTAACCATCTGAAATTACCATTGGAGGAAGCATATTATGTTAGTTGTGCAAAATAACTAAAACAACAAAAAGATACTGCTCTTAAATTTATCAAATCAGGAACAAACTCTAATCTTTTGTTTATAAATATTATTTTTGTTTTATAAAAGTGATATATATATATATATATACATATACTCATTATAAAAATTTCAAGCCATTTAAAAAGTACAAAGGAGAAAGCAAAACATCACTAAAATCCCCAGCCCCCCAAGTCAGCCTTTATGTGTTTAATGAACACTATTCTGGAGATCTTTCTATAGGTACCTATAAAAGGACATGATAGATAAGGGAAGTGATTGATAAGTGATAGATAGATAGGTAGATAGATAGATAGATAGACAATTATAACAGTTGGATTATTATTTTACTGAAAGGTGTCCACTCTCATTTTACTAGATTTAACAGAAGAAAAAGAATAGACTGTTATAACTGAAAGTATATAATATACTATATACTGAAAGATGCTGACTCATTTTGCTAGAAGTTAACAGAAGAAAAGGAAATTGAAATGAAACTGAAGGAATTGCTGATTGCAGATTTCTTTTTTTAACCACAAGAGAAATAAATTTTAAAGTAACTGTGTAAATATAAGAAAAAATATAAATAGAATCAGCGTGCTGAGATAATTTTTTAACTACTCATTTTAATTTCAAACAGTACTGGTTTGCCTGTTGCTATAAAAGATTAACTGATTACTACAGTAACACTTCTCCCTTACTTTCCCTTTTTACCTGGTTTTTGTTGCTTATCCTATCAAGGCTTATACTATTGATATTCTGTTCTACTACGATTCCCATAGAAGTTTAGTCTTGCTTTTATGTTTAAAAGCTTTTAGTGCTTCCCTTGAGGAATTTTCACTATTGATGCTGCATTTCTGGGGATTAAAAAATATCTTCTCCAATTAGCTGAATTTCATCATTGAATATGTTTTTTTCAAGAAGGTTTCTGACCGCTGTGTCCTTTATGCCCCTGTATATTTGAAAAGGTTTAATAGCTCCTTTCATACTTGAAAATCTTGTCTGGACATACTATCTTTAAACCAAACAGTCTTTTCTTTAGAATGTTGTACACCATTTTTTATATCTTCTGACACTGACTGCTCTCATGTCAAAGATTCAGGCTAGTGTGACTTTTAACTTCTCATAGATGACATGTATTTTCTGTCCAGATGGATACATTCAAAATTTATCCAGACTATTTGCTAGAAGACATTTTCCTTTTCTATGTATTTTCCTTTAGTAGTATCCTTAATCTTTAGCTTGCATAATTAACGAAACGAGACAAAGATAATCATTATCTCTACAGACATAGAGGACAGACATGTGGACACAGGTGAGAAGGAGAGGGTGCGACAAATTGGGAGATTAGGTTTGACATAAATACACTACCATGTATAAAATAGATAGCTACTGGGAACCTGCTGTATAGCACAGGGAGCACAGTTCAGTGCTCTATGACAACCTAGAAGGGTGAGATGGGGGTGGGGGGTGGGAGAGAGGTCCAAGAGGGAGGGGATATAGGTTTACATACAGGTGATTCACTTCATTGTACAGCAGAAACACAACATTGTAAAGCAATTTTACTCCAATAAAATTTTTTTTAAACAACTACATTTAAAATATATATATGACTTTAATATTTCAACACCTGTCACTCACTCTTATCTGAATTATTACTATAGTCCTATGTTTTAGTTTGATATTTTTTGTCCCTTAAATTAGGCACTATTATTTTGAAATAATAGTGGTCATATTCACAGAAATATTAAGAGCTATAACTTGCTCATTTTGTGCCTGGAACTATTCTAAGATCTTAGCTTATATTAACTCATATAATCCTCATGATGCCTATCTTTCAGATGTGGAAACTAATATATTGCCAAGGATGACCCAGCTAACTAATGACCGAATGGAATTCAAAACACAGGCAGGCTAGCTTCTCAAATGTTCTGAACCACTGCTCTGCTGTCTCTTTAAGTGTACTATTGTATTTACATAGTAATGTTGTTTTAAATTTACCTGGTTATTTGTCCATTTATTTCTCACCATTCTGTCATGTTTACCATTCCTTCTTTCTGGGTTCAATACTCTTTGCCCTGAGGTTCACCATTGGTGTCACATTTTACAGTATTTATTTGAAAATGTCTGAATTTTGTCTTGTACTTTAATGTAACATTGTGAGTTAACATAATTTTCTTTAAGAAATTTGAAGGCATATGGTATAGCATTTGTTTGATGTCACTGTTTTACAAGTCTGTTGTCATTTATCTTTGTAGGTCATCTATCTTTTCTCTATAGTTGTATGTATGAGTCAACTCAGGCTGCCACAACAAAATATCATATACCGGGTGGTTTAAACAGCAGAAATTTATTTTCTCACAGCTCTGGAGGCTGAAAATCAGAGATCAGGGTGTCAGTATGGTCACGTTCTGGTGAGAGCTCTGTTGCTGGCTTGCCGATGGTCACCTTCTTGCTTTGTCCTCACATTCACCTGGTAGAAAAAGAGAGAAAGAGAGAGAGAGAGAGAGAGAGAGAGCGAGAGAGAGCGAGAGAGAGAGAGAGAGCGAGAGAGAGAGAGAGAGAGAGAGAGAGAGAGAGAGCTCTATGATGTCCCTTCTTATAGGGGTCTAATTACATTGGACCAGGGTTCCACTGTCATGACCTCATCCAACCCTAATTACCTCCCAAAACCCCATCTCCAAACGTCATCACATTAGGGGTCAGGGCCTCAACATATGAATTTGGGGTCACACAAACATTCAATTTATTACACTGTTTATAAGAGCATCTGTTTATAAGATCACCTCCGATGTTTCACAGTGATGTGTCTGGGCTTAGATTTCTTTCATTTATCTGGCTTGGAATTTTATTTCCTGTATTTAAACATTCTTTTCTTCAATTCTGTAACATTTTATTTACTAACTCTTAAAATAATGACTCTTCCTCATTTAACCTCATTGGAATTCCAGTCGAATGTTCTCTTTCTATCCTTCATGTCTCTTAAACTTTTTTTCATTACCCATCTCTTTGTCTGTATACACCACGTGTTAGGTAACTTCATCGGATCTAGCTGTACATCAGTATTTTTTACAGATAGAGCTAATCTGTTGTGCAACAGTCTACTAAATTATTAACTCCAACTAGTATTTTTTATTCTAGAACTTCTACTTGATTCTTTTAAACTTTCTTGAGTCCTTAATAGATATATTTTTGTTGCTTTTAGATATTTTAAATTTCATCCCTTATCACTTTATGTTTTAGACATAGTTATTTTATATATGTATTCAATAATTCCATTTGTAAAAGATCCTAAATTTCTTGTTGGTGCTGATCCTCAGAAATGGTGTGTGTGCGTGCATGTGCGTGTGCGTGTGTGTGTGTGTGTGTGTTTAGTTTTAGTGGTAGGACTTATTTTAGCCGCAGTCATTATGTGTGGGGTCCTGTGATGCCTGTGTCAAGGATCTTTCTATGGAGGAAGAATATTCATTTTTGCTCCTTGCAGCTACCATGCCCCCATCACTGCCACCTCAGAGTCACTTTCTACTATTTTGTCAGCTTGGGGTTCCTGCAGACAGAGAGGCATGTAGCTACAGATTCTGAAATGTGTTTTTGCCCCCCACATATTGCCTAGGTCAAGACAGATAATTTTTTGTCACCCCTTTTCCTTGGTGAAGACCTTGGTAAATCCATCCTATCACTGAGTGTGCAGCCCTTTGATGATCCTGACTTTATGCAATGGTTTTAGTCCTGGCTTCCCCTTGCGCAGGCTCAGTCCTTTCCTCCCAGAGAAGTCATTGAAAATTATCACCCCTAAAAAGTGTTTTGAGACTTAATTTTACATCCTAGTTTTTATCTTTCTCTTCATTTTTGTCTCTGAGGATTTCTTGTACTTTCTAGTATTCTCGGTTTTACCTTTAAGAGTACATTTGTTTTATTTGTCATATTTTATCTAGTATTTCTATTGTTGGAAACAGATGTTAAGATTATCTAGTCTTTATATAGTTACAATAAAAATTCAAAATTCTTTGTAAGGCATCTTATGACTATGAAGAAATCTAGCCTGAGGGAAAAAGCATCAATTCTGGGAATGACAGAGCAGAATGAGGAAATAACCTTGTAGTCACTCTACTGCTGCACTCACCTGAGTGAGATAATTAATTACCTTATGGTTTAAGTCACTTCGAAATGGGTTTTCTGTTACTTATAGTCAGAAGCACCTTACACGATCTATAATTAGTTTGTTTGCTTTGATTTCTCAACCCTCCTGACCTTGATTGTAAAGCCGTATTGGTGTGAGCTGTTGCCTTACCTTTCATAGAAGAATGTTAAAGCAAGGTGTTATCTGGCTCTAACAGAAATGCACACATATTTTGAAATGGTGCTTGCAAATATGGGAAATATAAGTGAGATTTTCAAGGTAAACTGCTTAAGTTTAGAATTGCAAAATGAATCAGAAAAATATTAAAAAAATAATATTTTATTAAATTATATGAATGCAAAAATTATATAAAGCTTAAAAAGAGAAAATTATGCCACTATTTTCTTAGAAGACCCTGAACTCAAGAGAAAGCAAAATAGACAGGTGAGGTAGATTGCAAAGAAGACTGAAAATAGAGGTAAAAGGTGAAAGTGCAAAATGAATTATAAGATATGTACAACACGAAGTGAAAATAGTGAAATCTTCTGTAATTAAGGACATTAAGGGACATAAAAGAATGTTTATGTAATGATTTAAATAATTCAATTTTATTAATTTTTAATTTTTGTTTTGCATTATTATATGAATATAATTCATAACACAAGAAAGAGACATTTTAATAAATTTTAGCAGCCACTTTTATAAAACCAGGGAAAACTAGGATATCAAATAGACTTTTATTTGTTCCTCTAAGACAATATCCCTAGTCTTTCAGGGCTTTTATGAGAATTAAAATTATATTATGTGGCTCATATGTTTAAAGAGAGTAAAAGATAATCAATAGTACTGTGAATATTACTAATAATAACCGCTAACAATTACTGAGCACCTACTCAATACAGTTACTTTCATTTCACTCATATCATCCTTATCAGTCATGTGAAGTAGGTGCTCTTATTGTAACCATTTTATAAGTGAAAAAATTGTTATAATTTAGCTTTTATACCTGAAACAGCAGTGGAATAAGCAGACACAAAATAATTTGAAACATCATGAAGGGAATGGGCAGGATATAATCATGGCTTCCTTGTAACCAGTCTTTGTATTAGTCACTTCATATTCACCTTTTTTACTTTCAACAGACATTTTTTATACTGTCTTCTTTGAAGTTTGCATGTTAATGTGACTGCTTTTGGAGAAAGGGCTTGTTGAGGGGCAGGAGTGAAAATTAGAAGGCTGTGGTAGAGAGGCTGATGCCTTTGGCAAGAATTCTGAGAGGTGTCACAAAGATCAACACAATTTTGGAAAATGACTATTCAACCAGAGACAAAAGGAGTACTCAGGGCTCCAGTAGTAGGCTACAGTGTATAAGCTGCTTACATGGAAGAGATTAACCTACTGTTCTCAGGCTTAAACAGTGATGGTGCAAGTGGAAAGGGGTTTAAACTCTAGCAATAGAAATTTAGGTTACATTAAGGGAGAGATTGTCAGGGTAAGAGGTGTCATGTACTAGAATGAGTACAAAGAGAAGTTGTCATATCTACTTTTCTGGAGGTTTTTACAGATAGTTTAGCTCCTCATTTATCTGGGATGATTTAAACATGAGAGGTGAACTAAGTGACCCTTCTGGTTCGTTTCCAGCTTTGTACTTCTTTAAAGAAATAAAATATTTCTTCAGAACTGCTCATAAATTCCATTAGGCTGCAGTTAATACTCTCAGTGGTAAACTAGTTACTAAAGATTTCACCTAAATTTTCTGACTTTACTATATAAATAAAGCTTTAACTCCTCAGTGGCTATAAAATTTTGTTTTAAGAATATTAAGTAAAACTTTTATTTTATTTTTTTCGGTACGTGGGCCTCTCACTGTTGTGGCCTCCCCCGTTGCGGAGCACAGGCTGCTGACACGCAGGCTCAGCGGCCATGGCTCACGGGCCCAGCCGCTCCACGGCATGTGGGATATTCCTGGACCGGGGCACGAACCTGCGTCCCCTGCATCGGGGGGTGGACTCTCAACAACTGCGCCACCAGGGAAGACCTAAGTAAAACTTTTTTAATTGTAGAAGTTAGAACTCTTTTTCAGTGGAACACTCAAATGGACTTGATATATAGGTCTCTATTGGAGACTGTTATATTGGGAAAAGCAGTGTTTTTTAAACTAAATATTTATTGTGTTCTTATCTGAAAAAGTTGGAAAGAAACAAAGATGTCTGTACTCTTCAGAAGAAAGGCCAAGTGAAAAAGTCTACAGTAAATAAAAAGGATTGAAACTCACTATGAATAAGCATTGGAAGAAGAGAGAGCACATGGGAGAAGGGAATGCCTTCCAACTGGGGAGTGTGTGCCCATGAGTAGTTGAGAAATTAGCAAGGCTGGAAAAAGGTTAAATCTGATTTATGTCCGAAAATATTAGTACTTTTTGTTAAAGTGAGGTTAAGAAGAATAATGTGTCAGAAGTAATATGTTAAATGGTTCTGAAAATGAGAGATATGAGTTTGAAAATCTTCAAGTATTTCGTAGATCTGAAATATTGGCTGCAAGGGTAAGGTGAGAAGAGAGACATAGCCAAGGGCTGGATCGTGAAGGAACATCAGTATCAAACGATGGGGAATGGACTGAAATATCAAGCTATGGGATTTGAAGTTAGTTTTGAAAACAAGGCTTTTTAAGCAGGGAAAGGCCATGATGACATTTATATTTTGGGTCTGTAGCTCTCATGACTGTGAACGATGTTTATTCTTGAGGGTTATGTTAACCATTTAAATTACCATAAAAGTTTTGTTTCTACTTTCTTAGGAAGGCCAGCCACATTTGAGAGATAATTATGTGAGCTATAGATAAGACTATGGTGTTTTCTTGGTTTAAATTTTAGGTGTATTTGGACCTGTGTTTTTGTTAAATTTTACCCATAACTGACTCTAAAAATTGCTGCTGCTGCTAGTGGTAAATGATAAGTACTGACAGTCCAAAATTTATATTAAAATACTTAAAATATTAAACATTGTAAAATAAATATTAATTTTTTCATTTAAAAATATTAATGTTAAAACATTAAAATGTAGAACATCAACATTAGATTATCAATCTAATATATAGAATAGAATATGTTAGGATAGAGATGA
Organism: Stenella coeruleoalba; assembly: GCF_951394435.1. NCBI lineage: Eukaryota > Metazoa > Chordata > Mammalia > Artiodactyla > Delphinidae > Stenella > Stenella coeruleoalba. The sequence goes on along the minus strand of NC_137169.1, from coordinate 68,661,600 downwards.
AAAAAAGAATAAGATCTTTGACATTCGATTAATTTAGTCCTAACTCCAAGCTTTCCAGGTTTGTAAACTTTGAAAAGTCAACCTCTTTGATTCTAATTTTACAACAGGTAAAATAGAACTAATAAAATCTAACCCACAGGAATTTTTGTGAGGATCAATTGAAACAACACATGTAAAGCACTTACAGATTTCAGTACCTGGAAAGTACTTGATAAATGTTAGTCTGCTCTTGTGCATATTTATAAAATACTCTAAGGTTTCTTAGGAAATCCTTCTCAAAGGGAAGAATATATCATATATGTTGAAGAGGAAGGTTATAAGAAAAAGATGATAATAAAAACAGAAACATCTGGCAACAATGGCCCGAAGAATTACACGGGAGAGGAATTGAGGCATTGATTAGTGCAGGCAATTCTCTACTTGGAAATTGTAGCTTTTCATCTTCCATGTTATTGTGGGCAAAGATAGTGCCTTTCACTTTTACAGTGTCAGCTGTAGGGTAGGCAGTATTTTTTTTTTTTTTTTTTTTTTTGCGGTACGCGGGCCTCTCACCCGCGTTGTGTTGTGGCTTCTCCCGTTGCGGAGCACAGGCTCAGTGGCCATGGCTCACGGGCCCAACCGCTCCGTGGCATGTAGGATCTTCCCACGGGACACAAACCCGTGTCCCCTGCATCGGCAGGCGGACTCTCAACCACTGCGCCACCAGGGAAGCCGGGCAGTACATTTTCAATACAAACATAGTTGTGTAGGTAACAGAACCAGTGATGCCAATAGATGATCTGCCCTGATCCTTTGTAGAGGGCAAGAAAATTCCCCAAGAGTACCCCAAGCTCCAGAAATCTAGAACCTGATTAATAGCACAGAGATTAGAGTCAGGAATATAGATCACAATGGGTACTTTTAAACTTGAAGAGAACTGGAATGCTGATGATATGTGATTTAGGGTCCAAGAACCAAGTGGAAGTCTTAACTATTTTGGATGGCAAAGAAGCTGATCCCAAACTTTTTTCAAATGGCCATTGTAATAGAGGATGTAGCGCAGAGTGGGAATTGTTATGGAAATTTACATGGTTGCAAAGTTTGGTGGGGAGAATACTATTAATTTAGAAATGTTAGTTATTTGTTAATTTCTGATTTATTTAATGAGTTTATTTTCTGGTCTAGTGGCTTATACTTCTTAGGTAATATTTTCTACCACAAATACATGATAGGGGTGACTGTCTACTATTTTGATTATGTTAGTCTTTGCTAATTAATTCCAAGTAAAGGTTATACCTGTGTTGTAAAATGTAATCACTAGTATAAATAGTCTATAGCCAAATTCTAGTAGTACCACAGGAAAAATAGTACTTATTCTCCAAACTACTCACCAATCCACACACATAGTATTACTACTATTACTATTACTGCTACTACCTACACATATATTTGTACATGGATCTGTTTCTTGGTTCTCTGTTTCTTTGGTCTCTTTGTCTATTCTTGTATTAGCACCACATGGTCTTAATTACTGTAACTTAATTACTGTAAGTCTCTACTGATAAAGTCATTTTCTTCTCTTCAAGAGTATCTTAGAAGCATTTAGCCTTTTGCATTTTTAAAAATCAACTTTACTGAGGTATAATTTGCATACAGTAATAGTCACCCATTTAAAATTTATATTTGATAACTTTGATAAGTTTATAAAGCCACATACCCAACACCGCAATCAGTATATAAAATATTTTATCACCCCCAAAAGTTCCCATATAATCTATCATAGTCAATCTTGTCCCCACCCCCAAACCAGACCTGAGGCAATCACTGATTGACTTTCTGTCACTTTAGATCTGATCTATCTCAAATACATGCATTCTTAAATACATACTTTTTTGAATATGACTGCTTTTTTTAACATAATGATTGAGATTTATTCAAGTATCAGTAGTTTATTTCTTTCTCTTTCTGAGTAATATTTATAATTTATTAATCATTCACTTGATGGACATTTGGGTTGTTTATAGTTTGGGGTATGAATAAAACTGCTATGAAAATCCATACTCTAGTCTTATTATGAACATATGTTTACATCTCTCGTGAGTGCCTAGAAATTGAATTGCTGGTTCATTTGGTACGTATATGTTTATAAGAAGTTGCCAAGATGTTTTGCTATATGATTGAACCATTTTACTTTCCCATAGATAATGAGAGATCCAGTTGTTCCACATTCTCATTAACATTTGCTGTGGTCCATCACTTTAATTTTAGCTTTTCTATTAGGTATGTAATGGTAGCTCATTGTGGTTTTAATTTGCATTTCCCAAGATACTAGCAATGCTGCACATCTTTTTACATGCTTCTTGTCAATCACTATCTTTGCTGAAGTGTCTGTTCAACTCTTTTACCCAATATTATTGTTTTTACCTGATTATTGCATTTTGAGAGTTTTTAAAATATATTATGGATTGAAGTCTTTTCTGAGATATATTCTTTGCAAATATTTTCTCCCAATTTATGACTTTACATTATCTTAACAGTGTCTTTCAAAAAGCAAACATTTAAATTTTTGGTGAACTTTAGTTTATCAGTTTGATCATTTATTGATTTTGCTCTTTGTGCTGTATCTAAAAAATATTCTTATAATTCAAGCCACAAAAATTCATCCTATGTTTTATATTGTGGTCTATTTTGAGTTATTTTTTTAATATGGTGTGAAGTAGGGGTTAAAGTTCATTTTTTTTTTTACATATCAATATCCAACTATTTTGTCACCATTTTCTTAAAAAACTATCCTACAAATAAAAAGTGTAACTTCTTCCCCTTACTTTACTTCCTTTTACTTCTTTTTATTCCAACCTAAATGCCCTTTTTTCTTTTTCATGCCTTATTACACAGGCTAAAACCTCTAATTTAATGTTGAATAAAAGTAATGAGAGCAGATATCCTTATTTTGTTATTCACCTTAAAAAAGAACATTCAGTCTTTCACCATTAAATATAATTTAAGATTTTTTTTTTGTAAAGTCCTTTATGAGATTGAGGAAGTTTCCTTCAATTGTCAGTTTGCTGAAGGTTAGTTTAGTTAGGTTAGGAATAGATTTTGAATTTTGTCAAATCATTTATCTGCATTAATAGAAATAATCAGATTATTTTTCTTTTTTAGTTGGTTAATACAGTGAATTATATTGATTGTTTTCAAAAGTTAAACCACATTTATATTGCTAGGATAAACCCAGCTGGTCATGATGTGTTATGTTTTGTATGTATTATTGGATTAAATTTGCTACAGTGGTGTTTAGAATTTTTACATCTGTGTTCATGAGGGATATTGGCATGTAGTTTTCTTGTAATGCCTTTATCTGATTTTGGTATCTGGGTAATGGTGACCTCATAGAATTAATTGGAAATTATTTTCTTGGATTTTCTGAAAGAGTGTGTGTAGCATTGGTATTTATTTCTTAAGTTTTTGGAAGAATTTACCATTGAAGCCATTTAGGCCTGGAGTTGTTTTTCTGGGAAAGCTTTTAATTACAAATTCACCTTTACCAATAGTTATAAGGCTACTCAGATTATCTTTTTTAGTGAGTTTTGATAGTTTGTGTTTTTTAAGCAATTTTTCCATTTTATCTAGGTCAAGGATTTGCAAACATTTTCATAAAGACCAGAAAGTAAACATTTTAAACTACACAGGACAAAATCGAGGCTTTTATGTATGAATAGTATTTATGTAATTATTTAACATGTACTCACTTTAGATTATAAAAACCATCCTTAGCTCATGGGCAATACAAACAAAACTAAACTAAATTAAAATGAGAACAGACATGAAGTGTATTTTTCACCTCAAATACTGAAGATTTTATCTTGAGAATTTTTAAAATATTCTATATCTGTATGTCATTTTTGCACATATGGGAGAAACTGCTGAAGCCTAACACTATTAAACATACTCCCTAATGTCCTGTTTTCCATCTGGCTTGTGGGAACAGAACTGTTGCTATGTGAGCAAAGGATACTGTTCTTTTGCTCTTTCAGATGGTTTGTTCTTCACATGAAGCACTATTCAGTATTTTGCTAAATCCTCAACATGAACTTTGCAGTTCTTTAGGATTCTCTCTCTCTCTCTCTCTCTCTCTCTCTCTCTCTCTTTTTTTCCTGTTCTGCAAACTCTAGCCACCTTGGTCTTCTGGCACTATTAGCTCCATCTGCTCAATTCAGGGAATTCATGAGGCTGCTCTGGGTCATGGCCAATAAATTTTCAAGGCAGTAAGCTTGCTTCACTTTTTTTACTCATCTCACAGGGATTACTGTCTTTTGATATCTGTCGTACAGTGCCTTGAAAACCATTTATTCATATGTTTTTCCTGTTTTGTTGTTGTTGTGTTGTTATTAATGTTGGTTATTTCTGGCAGGAGAGTAATAGGATCTCTGATATTCATTTCTAGCTCTTTGTGTTTTTATGTAGATTGAAAGAACCAGCATAACTAGTTCCACAAAAGCTAATTTTCTGTGGTTGGGATTTTGTTTCAAAATGCAGTGAATCTATATATATTTGAAATGAATATTTTGGTAATGTTGATGTAACCAATCCATGGACATGGTATATGCCTGCTTTACAATAATTTAACATTTCTAAGTAGTGATTAATGATATTTGTAGTGAGCTTGCAAATTTTTTTAGATTTATTTCTAGATATCTGTTACTTTTCTGTATTTTAAATTATATTTTGATTTTATTGCCTATTTCTATAAAAAGGAATGCAAATAATTTTTTATCTTGATGTTTTATCTGATGAGCTTGATACATTTATTTATATTTCTGATAATTTATCAAATCATCTACTATTTTATTTTGTTCTTTTAATACTTATACCTTTCATTTATTTTTATTGCCTCACTGTATCACCAGTACAATGATGAATAGATGTGGTAAAAGCAGACATCTTTATCTCATTTCTCTTCTCAAAGGAAAACTTTCTTTTCACCATTAAATTTTGTGTTTATTGTATTATCCCTTTTATTACTTGCTTATAGAAATTTTCATCAGGAATAGATGCTGAATTCAATAAAGTCTTTATGCTTTATCTATTAAGATGCTCTTTTTTCTTTACATTACTAGTGTGGTAAATTACATTGATTTTCAAAGTTAAACCATCTTTGTATTCTTGTAACAAGTCAGAGTTAGCCATCATATGTTATCCACTTTTGTATTTTACTGGATTAGATTTGCTATTTTTTTTTTAGCATTTTGGCATTATTATTTATGAATGAAGTTGATCTGTAATTTTTCTTTCTCATAATGTCCTTATCAGTTTTTCAGATTTTTATATTTTTCTGGCTTCTTAGAATTAGTTAGATAGTATTCCATCTCTTCTGTTCACTGAAAGAATTTTTGAAATGGCACTATTTCATTTTATTATCCAGATGGTGCACCATACAGGCCTGGTGTTTTGTTTATTTTTAATTACAGATTCAATTTCTTTAATAGTTAATTTTATATTTTTATACTTATTTTGGTTTACAATAACACAGGTATTACAGAAAATGGAGAAAGAATGGTCTTTTCAGTAAATGGTGATGAAACAATTAAATATCCATATGGAAAAATGAAAAGCATACCCTCTATTTACATCATACATAATAGTTAGCTCTAGTTGAATTGTAAATCTTTATAAGAAATGAAAATCAGAACAGCTTGTAGAAGATTAAGAGGATGTTAAGAAATTATGTCTTCAACAGGACAAAATAGTAGTAACCATAAAAGTAAATATAAATGGGATTAGATGAAAATTAAATACATTTTTTTCTTCAAATGACATCATTAATGAAAAGGCAAGCCATATAGTGGGAGAAAATACATGCAACACATATAATTTGTCAATGACTGTTACATAGGATATGTAAAGAACTTCTACAAAATAATAATAAGGCAAAGAACCCAATAGAAAATGAGCAACAGACTTGCATAGGCAGTCCATGAAAGAAGATATTCAAATGCATTGTGAGCATAAGAAAATATGGTCACACTTATTAATAATCACAGAGATTAAAAGTAAGTCAATACTACACACCTACCAGGATGGGTAAAACGTTTAAAGATTGTCAATATCAAATGTTAATGAAATTTTTGGACAATGGGAACTCTCATCAGTGCTAGCATGAAAATAAATTGATATAACTACCTTGGGAAACAGTTTGGCATTTTCTAGTATGCTTGAAGGTAAGCATGACCTGTAACTCAACAGTTCTACTACTTATGCACCAAAAGACATAAAAATATTCATAGAGAAATATTTCTAATAGTTAAAACTGCAAACAATCCATTTGACCATTATCAGTAGAGTGTATAACTCAATTGAGGAATATTCATATAATGGAATAATTTTCACCATTGTTTCTATATTATAATTGTCATATCATTAAGTTATCATGAGATATTTATTCTAAGCAATCATTAGTGTTTCCTTCATCATAGTTACAACTCAGAAACCATTTTGGTCCTATTAATGAGAGATATCCAGAAACATAGTAGTCAAGAGTTAGGATTACTTTGTAATCATATAAAGAAGCTTCCAATTTCAATTTGGAAGCTCCCAATTTCAATTTGGTGCTAGAGAGAAAAGTTGATCTATTTATTCATTTTTTTTCTCTCTATGATTGTATGATTGTAATAGGATCTGAAAAACAAATGTTTTCACATGTCCACTGCAGTCTATTTTCTAGTCTTGTTAGTGTTTCTTCAACATATTAAATAGATGACTATTGGCAGGAAGAATAATGGCCTGCAAAGGTATCCATGCCCTAATCCTTGAAACCTGTAAGTATATTATATTACATGGCAAGAAGAAAGTAAGGTTGCAGGTGAAATTAAGGTTGCTGATCATGTGACCTTAAAGTAGGACAATTATCATGTAGTATCTGAGTGGGCCCAATGTAATCTCACAAGTGTCCCAAAATGTGGAAGAGGAAGGCAGAGGGTCAGTGTCAGAGTAATGAGATGAGAAAGACTCAATTAGCCATTTCTGGCTTTGACAATGGATGGGGGGGCATGAGCTAAGAAATGCTGATAGCCTCCAGAAGTCAGAAAAGGCAAGAAAATAGATTCTCTGCTAAGGCTTCCTAAGGGGAACTCAGCCCCAGCAAAATATTTTAGCCCAGTGAGATCCATTGCCATTTGTGCCATTACCACCAAGTCTGTGGTAATTTGTTATAGCAGCAATTGGAAATTAATACAGTAACTGAGTATGTTTCCTTGGGTATAATATTACATAAAAGTGAAAAGCATAACTTAGTACATTATTCTTTTTTTTAACCTCACAGGATTTTGGAGTCATATTTTTAAAAGAGACACTATATTTTTTTTTTAAAAAAAACCAAATGGCACAATTGGATTGCCAAGAAATACCTGGAAGAGTAGAAGAAAATAGATCATGGTACTCAAATTCACCTGTATCTACAGGGAGACATAACCCAAAGTTGTGATTTTTAGCCCCAATTTTGTAGGTAATTATTAAATAATAATTTAAATCAGAGTACTTACCTCAAGAGTGCACGTGTGTGTGTGTGTGTGTGTGTTCAATATGCTGATTGAGCTAGAAACGAGAGTGTATTTTTCTCTAAAAATTGTTGTCAATATACTTCAATAATTAAATAAATCAAAGTTAAAGCTCATGGATAACTCCCTAAAGATTTTGTCAGTTGCCCTAAGCTTAATTTTTAACTAAATGAGTCAAAAGTCTTCTTGGAGTTGTTGAAAAGGAGAATTATAGAATATGAACATATATGAGGAAAACAACATAAAACAAAAGTCCTTTAGTAGTAATGGATATTTTAGCACATTTTACAAGTGGAGAGGGATAACAAGCAGGTCAATTTATCATAAAGATTTTAGATGGCAAAATTTGTTGAAAAATGCGTTTTACGCGTTTAACATTGTATAAATAGACTTCCTTCCTTACTTATTTCTTTTGACATTTAACTATTTTCATATAAGATACATCTCACATCACTTAGGAGAAATTGATATATGTTACATTTTATTCAAATTATAGTTTCCATATGTTGTACTTGCTCATAAAATATCCCTTATTTGAAACTTTAAGTATAGTCATAAGAATACCTTTTAAAGCAATATACATTTACATGATAGGTTTTAAAATAATATTTTTAATTATAAGTAGAACAGTCACTCAGAATCTTTCATTTCTTTAGAAATGAAGGCCGTCTCTCTCTATATATAGCTGATATATAATACCTACACATATATGAAAGGAGTTACTAGATATTTGCTCTGTTACATGGAGCAAAAATAAACTCATTTTAAAAAGGCATATAAATTAGGGGATAAAAAGAGTTCTTGGTTTAACTCTAAGATCTGAAACAAAATTAAAGAATCTGTTTTTTTTAAATGCTTTGAAACCAGCTCATAAAGAAAGAAAAGAAGACTAAATTTGGAAGTAAATCAAAGGAATAAAGTGGAGTAAACTGGATATGTGAAAATGAAAATGCTAACCATCTAAGAATGCGACCTGTCTGGCTTCTTTGAAAACCACAGAAATATGTGCTTTGCCGATGAATTCAGTCTGACATTCAAAGCTGAGAGGCCCACACCTGGTGGCAACAGGGTCCGCGGGCAATCTGACTCCTCAACCAGACTTCCCACACTTTTGGTGAACAAGTGAGGTGGCAACAACAGTTGGAGTGTCGTTGTGGAACAAAAAACATTTGGGGGGAAACATGTGCAGATGTATGCCGACCATGAAGCTGTGTGAAAGGTCTTACAATTTGAGACATTAATTAGAAAACAGAACCGTTGCAGAGAATTTGAAAAAGATTTGGCAATAAGATTACATTCGTGAAACCAAATAGCCAATACCATCCTCCTCATCTTCAAATAATGCATTTTATTTCCCAGCATGTTCCCTTTCTAATTCAACAAACTCCTATCAGTGTGCTAGTTGTGAATATGTACAGTTCTTACATGATAAAGGTTTGGTATAGGAACAAAACTTTTTTTATATAAGTTCCTTGTTCTGGATTTTATTCTTTTTAACATATTTATAATTTCCATTTGTTCTAAATATGCTACATTAGAAAACTTATGAGTCAGTAAGATTTACAATGAAACCTACTAATTCTGATCTTAGAATTATGCAGTAATGTGTTTCTGTTTACTGTCTTAATGAAGATTTGGCCATAAATATTAGAACTTAGCATTCATACTGATATAAAATCCAGTCAGACTTGTCATCCTATTGGTACAGTATGGTGATAAATACATGCTTTACAGAAACGAAGGTAGGATCCCATAACCTAAGCAGTGGGCTAAAAATAATTATTTACTTTCCTACATATTTACTCAACAGTTAGAATGCTTTGTTATCCATAGTATTTGTACAGCACCTTCAATGTACAAGTTACTCCCTGAGGACATTTGCTGTTTTATTTTTAAAGTCTTTACATTTAAAGCAGATTTAGGTTCCTAGCAGATTGAGAGGAAGATACAGAGATGTCCTGTCCACCCCCTAAGCCAACACTTGCACAGCCTCCTCCATTATCAACACCCCCCACCAGAGCGGGATGTTTCTTACAATTGGTGAACCTGCACTGACACATCATTACCACCCAGAGTCCATAGCTTATATTAAGGTTCACTCTTGGTGTTGTGCATTTTATGGGTTTGAAAAAATAAGTAATGAAATGTAGCCACCACTATATTATCATATAGACCATTTTAACTGCCCTAAAAATCCTCTGTGCTCTGCCTATTCATCCCTCCCTCCCAACTTCAATGGATTTTTAATGCTTACAGTTACTCTTCAGTGGACATTATTAATTCCGTTTTGCTGATGGGAAATTTAAAGTGTGGACAAGTCACATAAGATTTAAACTTTATTATACATGACTTTTCAGTCTGTGTTTTTTCTCAATCTCTTATGGCTCTTTTCAACCAGGATTCCAAATAACAGCTTCATTGTTTTTGTTTTTTTTTTTTCTTTTTTTGATTCTGTGCTGTCATCACTGTTAAACTGAAATGAACTTTACTTTCTCATTGGAGAATAATTTTTTTGGCACTATGTTCATTGGAGATAATATAAATCTTTCTTAATATTTTAGAGTGTCATCTCAGCTATCAGATTTATAACCCAGCTCTGACCCTCCAGTGTTGTGCCCTTCAGCCTGCTGCTTAACGTCTGTCTCTGTGCTTTCAGTATTTGCATCTATAAAATGGGGGCAATAGTTTTCAAAGGTGTGTTTTAATATTTAAATGACACAGTTCATGTAACCCCCTAGCACAATCATTATTATAATATCATTATCATTATATATCATTATATATATCATTGTGTAATCATTATTATAAGAGATAGATGGAAATGGGTATAGTACTTTTAATGCTTACAGTCTCTTGTTCTTTCCAGCTATTGGTTTTTAGAGTAGGCTATTTAAAAGAGGATTCTGGTTATACTTGTTATTGGGAAATCATTTTATTGTTTGCTACAGAAATGTTGGACTGTGAGATAAGGAAGTGCTCCATTTTTTTCCTTAAATGAACACTTTATGGTTTGGGTATCTCCAAGAATACTATAAAAACTGAAATGTTAGCACGTTGTTCTATATTATTTATTTTTATGTTAGCCTACAAGTTTTGCCGGCTATGAACAAGAAAGTACAAGGAGTTAGTTTCCAAATATCTCCTTTCCTAGCACAGTTAAAATTGAATCATCAGTTAATATTTCACTTACATTTTATTATTATAACAAAGTAGTAAATATTATTCAGATTATAGGGGTTTTTAGTCATATTTAAGTGTGATTATTTTTAAAAATTAAAAATTTTAGCCTTTACATTAAAAAAGGAACCTCCAAAAATATATATTTGCATTTTATCAGAACTGTGGACTGTACTGTTATAAGCATCAGTTAGATTTCTATACTATGACTTAGGTGAATTTCTGTTTTTAAAGGTTAAAATACTAGGAATAAAATAGCTTCACAGATTAACATTCAAATCCATTACAGTCACTATCTGATTTATTGCTGAAAACAATTCTACAGAAATTTTAAAAGAAGTAATTATAATATCACCCCTTTGTAGGTGAGAATACAGAGGCACAAAGTAGTACTGAGTGACTTGCCTGGAAAAAAAGCCACTGGTGGTAAATAAATGTTTATCTTCCTGATTTAAAGTCTTCATACTTTTTAACACACCAACAAGCAGAACTGTATTCTGATTACACATCTTTTCTCTTCCAGAATATCTGGTACAAGTCATTTAGCCAGAACCAAGGAGTTCCCATTTTCAATGTCTGTACAACAAAGGCATTAGGCATAACTAACTGCTATCACAGGCATCTTTAAATGGGCTTTGAAAGAGACAGTTTTGATACTGTAACAGAAAACATCACAGAAGCAGAAAACAGTATTTTATTTGATGAGTTTAACAATATCTGAACTAATAAATTAGCTGTCATCCTTGCCCCGTGTGGAGATAAGGGGGATGAGGACATGCAGATGCCTTTTTTGACATGACAATTTGCAATTATCCCACGAAAAAGCACAGTTGTACTGATTGATGAAATATTTTAGAAAGAAAAAACGGATTTAAATGGAAGAATTTTATTAGGTTTTGAAATGACATTGCTAACAATAGGGCTAGGGGAAAAATAAACATGAAAACATTTTAAGTAGATAGTAGGGATGCAACCTGATACCAACAACCTAGAATGTCCTTGCTGTTTTCACTCACTTTTGCATCATATATGGGGATGTAAACAACTTAATTCTAAGGTTATTGCTGCAACCTTTTCTGCTTTGTACTTTGATCAGAAATAGTGTCTGAACTAAAAATGAGATACCTCTAAGACTTCAGTGGCTTGTCATAAAAAGATGTTATTAAACATAAAAAAATGCAGTAACTGCATACTCTGAGCTAGAAAGACACTAGAGTGATAAAGAAATGTACAGTAATATCAGGATCACTCTGATCTTGAACATTCATTTTCAAGTTGAACAAAGTTTTTGAATCAGTCTCCTTTGCTCTTAAGTATTCACATTCAAGTTATATAATCAGTTTTACCATCCTATATTTATTTTCCGGACCAGTCAGATCACTGGTCTGGAAAATAAGGCATCATGTCTTTTCCCAGGGTCTGAACTATTAGCTAAATCATCCTCACACAGTTCAGTGTACCTAAACAGTGGTATAAGGCTGCAAAACTGATGGTGGAAAGCAATTTCTAACTGACCCTTAAGGCAATTATGTTAGGGCTAGAAGTGTGATGTTTGATTACACCTAGTATCATTTTCAATTTAAATAGCTATAAATTACTCATACCTTTTTTTGAACAGCAACGATTTTTTAAATCAGTGAACTCTTCTAAGAATTGAAGAAATGTCCATATGTTTATTATATGCCCCATGAAACAGTTTCTTTACATGCTTTCATTATTTCTTGAGGCCTTGATTTTATTATGTGTAAATGTATTTTTATCTTTTTTACTAAGATATCCTATAAAACAGTCAAGTGACTGTGATTTAAGACCAGCCAGACATAAATGATAAAATAATCGTTTTGTGGCATGCTTTAAGATAAAGGTAGAGTTGTCTTAAAATATGAACAAATGTCATATTTAATCCTGCTAATATGAAATCTAGGAGTACCAGGTTCATTTTTACACAGTCCCAAAGGAGACCTCAAATATTCAAATCCAATTAGAGCTTTCCGTTTCGCTAGAGACTTCAGAAGGCAGAGAAAGATAATCTTGGCAGCACCCTGGGAGTCCAAATACTCCTAACTAGGCAGGGTGTATTAGCTTTTTTTCTGGGCACAGAGGAGTTTGGGATCAGGTAGGAAAGGCAGACAGGTATACAAAGCAGCAGAGAAAGGTTGGAGCAAAGGAAATATGGAGCATGAGTTGCCTAGCAAGCAGCAAGACCTCTGTTGCAGTGGGAACACTGGTATGATTTATACCTCTTACAAATCCCATACTAAGTTTTCAACAGTTTGTCAATAAAATGTGCATGACATACTCTGATCTGGGTGCAAGCAAGAAGATTCAATATCATGGTCTCCTCATTGAGCAAGCATTTCCTGTGCATCTGCTATGTGCTAGATATGTACACTTGACTGAAAATACAAATATCAATAACTTATGGTCTCTTTCCTTGAGAATCTCACAGTTTAAAGTAAGTGGCATATTTGTAGATAGTTCATCAACTTACAATGATAAAATACAGAAACCATATTTTAATAATAATAAAATGTGAAAACAAGCTTTTATGCATGCTATAATTTTGCATATCAAGTATTTCTAAGAAAATGTAAGCTTCCATGGCCATTTTTCTCAAATAGATTGGCACCGTATTTTGTATTACTTAAAATTTGTTATTTGATTAGTTCTATTAGCCATAGGTTTTATGTATGTCCTCACCATTATTGCACTTTATTTTGTACATAGTGAGATATCTGTCATATATGAAAAGATATGTTACCAGAAAAGTGGAAATGTTATTGAAATTAAATTTCTGTATTCCTTTCTTTTAAAAAATAAAAACTATGTATATTATATATTCACACATACATATATACATATATATTAGTTATAAAACAAAATACATAAATGACATATTTTTGAAGAAAAATCAATATGATTTATGGGAAATATTTAAAGAAAAAGATGTCATCCTGACATTGTCAAGATAAAGTTTATTCTTGGTTGGAGAAGACAGGGAAGAGAAAGGAATCAAAGATATCTTCAACATAGGACTGCAGGAGGACTCATGAAATGATGCTGTAGATGCAAAGAACTTGAGGGAGGCAGAATGGCTGTCATCTTTGAAGAAGGAGATAATATATGAAAACTTCCCGTGTTTAGTATAGGGAAATGCGGAGAGAGATAAGTGGGAGTATCTTGTAGCTGTTGAATTAAAATGCAGAGAGAGATCAAGGATGTAGGGGAAAAAAATGTAAATCCCCAGGGGTAATAGTTGAACACAGAGAGTGAATGATGTCTAAGGAGAAGCACAAAGGCTGCTTGCTGACTGAGGCACTTTAGGGATGCATTAAATGTTGATTACAGCATAGCCTGAAGTCTTGCCTATGCTCTGCTCTCCAGGCCCTGTTCCAAGATGCAGGGCTGGTTTCACACGGAGGAGGGGATGCTTCTTACAAATTGGTGCAAAGCTTTCATATGCTCACTTACTCCCATGCCTACAAAGCTGTGTCCACTCAGAGAGGGCACATTTTTCTAATACGTACAATGGCGCCGTATCAAGGACATATATACAGTGGTGCCATGTAAAGGCTATACATGCAGCCCTGATGGCCTGGCTCCAAGGTTGTTGTGACTGCCAGTAAAAAAAAAAAAAAAAAAAAAAAACATTGCTTGGCCTTTGGCATACAGTAGGTCATCAACACATGGTGTCATAAAATGTGGAACTGACACTAAACAGAAGCAAGTGACTCTAGCCATCTGTGCTTGTTCTAAAGGTAGTTTATGGGGCTTCCCTGGTGGCGCAGTGGTTGAGAGTCCACCTGCCGATGCAGGGGACACGGGTTCATGCCCCGGTCCGGGAAGATCCCACATGCCGCGGAGCGGCTGGGCCCGTGAGCCATGGCCGCTGAGCCTGTGCGTCCGGAGCCTGTGCTCTGCAACGGGAGAGGCCACAACAGTGAGAGGCCCGCGTAACACACACACACACACACACACACACACACAAAAAATATATATATATATATATATATATATATAGTTTATGTAGTTAAAAGGCGAAACAGTCAATGGAGTGGATCATGACCAGCTTTTTAAAACTTACTGAAATAATATAGAATTGGAAATATCAAACGACGGTAAATGACAGAAGGGTAAATATTTTTTATGAAAAAGTTGTTTCACTTTATTTATAAATATATCCAGTCATGGGGATGTATGCATTTCCTACCATAGGCAAGTGTAAAAAAAAAAAAAAGTTTGCAAACCTTAACCTAGGAAATATATAGTAAAGTAGAAGAGTTATGACAGTATCAAATTTTCTAACTCCACATCCAGATCACAGTTGGCTTTGCAATCTGTATGGTCTGGGATAGAGGTAATTATGTTAGATCACTCAATATGGGTGTCAAGGTATAGTTAATGTTTCAAGAGCAAAGGGTCATTGTCAGATTTATGGTCTATTCCAAAGGCTTATGGTTGCCAGAAACCTGATTTAAATATTTACTATGGCATTTGTGTGACAATTTTAAACTCTAGATATTATTTACAACATATATAAAATCATAAACTGCCCATGGGCACAGATATAGTTAAAAAAGTCTGAATAACTGTTGTAAAATTTAATAGCTTTAGAAAAATCATGGTGCAAGCAGATGCTTTACAAAAAAACCACATTTTTATTTCAGTGAAATAATTCATATGAGGATATGCCTCCAAGTAAGCATCTTTCTTAAAAGGTGTCAGAGATATTTCAAATAATTAGTAAGCAATAGGAGGTGGGATTCATCATTGTGTTTTTCAGGATGTCTCACTTATTAAACTATGGATGTTATCTAAAGTTAGCCAGTATTCTTCAAAATATGATTTTGAATGGCTGTAAATTATCACATAATTCAAAATATTTGTAATGGGTATTTAGGTGCTTGCTTATTCTTACCATTATATGACTTCAGTGAAAGTTCTTGAACTAAATTTTGTCGTGTCTTTGAACCTTAGAATTTTTACCTAGAAGGGAAATTCCTGGGGAAAAAGATGTTGCCATTTTTTCAGGCTCTTGATTTAACAGTGAATATACTTCTGTTAGCAAGATATGTGAGTGCTCCACCTCTGGTTCAGTATTCTCTTAAGTTCCTCTATTTTTTTCTTTACAGTTACGGGAAATTGTTGAAATGTTAAAGTAATGTAAAAAGAGTTCAGACCAACAAAATCAAAGGGAATACAAGTTGAACTCCATTACTTCTGTAAATTGCTATTTTTTGGAAAAAAAAAAAAAAAAAAAGGTCATGATACCAGGTTGCCCACCAGTCCATACACTGTTCTAATACACTGTTCTAACACTTTTCCCAAGAGAAAAACAAATCAAAAAATCAGAGTGGAGGCAGAATCGGAGTAAGATGTTATGGAAGATGTTCATGGATCTTTGCTTTTTCTGCCCTATTGCCCCAGTCTGGTTTTAAAACTTTAGTAGTAGCAAATAAGGAATACAGTGTGGGATAGTGTCGTAACCAATGACCATGGACTATTTATTGATCACGAAATAACAGCAAATCTCTAGCTTTAATAAAAATGGTGGTAAGAATTTTTAAAGGTATCATGCTAAATTTATAGATGATAATTGACCTTCATTTGCTCTTTAATTTGAGTTTCTTTATCAGTAAGGATAAATATTTATTTGCAATTTTATATGTTGAGTTTCTTTTGTGAATTATATACTCATTTCTAGTGTCAGAAAGCTACAAAATATCCATTATAATTTCTGATTTCTTCTATCCTGTGCATTATTTAGAAGTTTTTGGGGTTTTGTTTTTGTTGTTTTCTAAAACTTTGGATAATTTTAATTAAAAAATTTCATTAACTTTTAATGCTGTTGATAACTAATTTAATTCACTGTTGTCAGCAATACTATTTTATATTATATATTTTGAAAAATAATGGGGAAACCTGATTTAGCATGAAAGAATTGAAAAATAAGGAAAAAGTAAATTAGATTGAGGAATTTGAAAAATGAGCGTTAAGCTCTTGCCTTCCCCCAAATTAAAATGTAACATAGAATTGAACATTAGACAAATACTGCTTTTCATTGTTAGTTTGATATCAGGATGAACTTGTTGGCTGATAGAGAAATAAGTTTCAAGTCTGTTGCCATTTCTTGCTCAGATATTAACACATTTAGGAATGGATAATACAATGAGCAAACCTAGGAGAAGTTGGTATTACCAATGTGGGCATCAGGAACAAATATTACTCAGGCATGAGAAATCTGTCAGAGCCTAAAACTGAGTGCTGAGAAGTTATATAAATGTTCAGTGCTATACAATGCAACAGAAGCAAGCAAAATCCTAGTTTAGCTAACAAGAAAATGCAGGCAAAACTCTGATAGCTTTTGCATTTCAGTAACATCTGCCACATCTAAATGTAGTGAATATAGAGGTGAAGGTTATGATCACAAATTAGGGACGGCATCATATTATCATAACATATGTACTGTTGGATACCAAAGGTAATTCCAAATTATATTAGAATATAATGTGTAAAAGGATTAGAGTCAATTTTATGATAAAGTACTATGTATTTGTAGGGTAAATGTTTAAACTTTTAATAAGTGTAGATTGGCTATAGTTTTTTCCCAAAATATTCTATCACATTGATGAAGTGACAAAATTTATGACATCTTAAAATTAAGGAAACAAGGTTTCATTAATAATTAAATCAGGCTGGCAGTAATGTGGGTATTTTTGATATTAAATGTGCCATCCCTATTTTCTTTGTCCTCTGATTTATTTTCAAGGTTGCTTTAATTTAAAGTTTAAGTGTGTTTATTATTAACAAAATAGTTGGATTGCAACTGTAAACTAATCTAACAAGCTGTGTCTTATAATGGGGAAATATGAGTCTTTTCCACTTAGCATAACAGTTGATATATTTGATTGATATTTTTATTCCAGCAAAATTACTTCATGTTAGCTATTTTATTTTTACTTATAGTTTCATTTTTTCTTTTAATTTTTTCTTAATCAGTTTACTTTTCGTCCCCTTTCCTCTTGTTTTTTTTAAAAATTAAATTGTAAATTCTCAGTCCATTTCCTTTTTCTATTCATAATCAAATTCACATTTTTGTACTTTACCAAAATTAGGTGCAAATTTTGTACTTTCCTTTCTACAGTGTGCTTTACTTGCCACTGTACTCTATCCTCAGCCTGACCACGGTAATATGAACCCACTATATCCAGACTCTTAGGTTTTCCTTTCAGTAAATTTTTATAAGAATCCTAATTATCTTTTATATTGCACATTCATAATCATACAGTCATCATTCATTTGAATTTACATATTGCAGGATTTGCTGTCTACCATTGTTACACCTCCATCTCATTTTCCCTTGTTGAGCTCTGTCTCCTAAATTCATTATTATTTGATTCAAAGGTATCTCGAATGTTTTCTTCACAGAGTGCATGGGTGATCTACTCGTTGAATCCATGTATTTCTACAAATGTTTTTCATCCTGATGAGTAAAAGATTTCTTTGGCTGGTTAGAGAACTAGAGAACTGGTCTCATAGTCATTTTATCTCAGTGACTTACACATGGTATCCTACTGTCTTTCAGTTATGTTAGCAAGAACCTGATACTATTATAATTGTTTTTCCTTTGTAAACTGGCAAATTCTTTTGCAACTGAGAGCTTGTTACTGAACCAAACTTGGGTCTGCTTGCCCGAAGTGTAGCAAATCCAATCTGGTGACACCAGGTTGTGGTGAAGGAAAGTACAGCGTTTATTGCAAGCAAGAGAATAAGCAGCTCATGCTCAAAAGACCTGAACTCTCTCATGGCTTTTAGACAAGGGTTTTTAAAGATAGTGTTAGAGAAGAGGGTCATACGATGCGCGATCAGGGCTTCTGTACACAGAAAGGCCTCCCCGCACAGTCCTGCTTGGTTTACGTCCCCTCTTTTCTTTGATACTCATCAATCCTGAGGGGAACAGGGGTAGGACAAGAAGGGGATAGAGAAATTAATTGTAAACTCAGCAGGGGAACTCAGTTTTAGGGGGACTCGGTTTCAAGTTTGTAAGATTTTTCTATCATGGATTTGATTTTCCCCTAGAATATGTATTATTTAATGATTAGAAACAAAAATCAATAAAACTAGTTTCTCAAAAACTATTTCATGGCCATCACTCTAGCATCAGAAGGACTATATATGAGTATTATTCATTTTTACTGTTACAGTTGATAGATACAATGAAATGAAAAAACTTTAGAATAGTTAATTTATAATGTGAAATAAATGTATGAGGATTTTTATCCTACCGTTTGTATCAAACGAACAAGAGAAGTGTTTTCCAGTGTCCAGTGATTTATTTTTCTCCTGTTTGCCTACTCTGCTTACACTTGGTTTTGCTTGTTTGCTCTAAAATGTGTATGTTAATAATTCCTACCAAGAGTGGACTAAAAAAGTGACAGTAGTATAAAATGAGAATATTTTCTTAAGTGCTACATTTCCCTTGGAAAATAAGTAAATGCAAAAGCAGCAACAGAGGCCATCCTATACGTTTTTGTTTTTTTTTTTCCTGGCTTATATAGCCTTTGCAAAATCTGTTCCATAGTCAAAGGCACACTTCTTTCATAAAATTTTCAAGTGATACTTATTGCTTCAAACAATGAAAAAAACACACATTTCCACTAAATAATTTTTTTTCAAATAATAAATACCCAGCATGGACAATTTATTCTTATGTAATTCTACCTTCTTTACCATGGTAAATTCTAACATTTTGCATTTGATGTGTCTGACTTTTCCTTTACTAAATTGGACTTATTAATTTTACAGTTATGGGAAATATACATTTTATACTATGTGTTTTATAATCAACAGTGGTAACGTAGGAAGTATATCTTCAGCACTGGATTTATTTTTTTCTCTGTCTTCTTAATAATTCTGCATATGTCAGTATGTTTATGTGGAAGGGTGGGTTATGTGTGTATCATACTCATATTCTGGGCTGCACTTGAAGAGTCAGGTGCAGAAGAAATTCCCAGAGGGGAAGAAAGATATAATTCCAAGTATCTCCTTTGATACCTTTCCTTGTCTTGTATAGCGGTTGGTAATGACAGTTCCAGCGTGGAAACAATAACTCCATTACTTTTCTTGACTGACTGAACCCATTCTGGTTTCATTGCAGCTCTCCTTTTTTTCTTTCCCTTCTGCTGACCTTTTTCTCCCCCTTACCTCCATGACTATGTGTTTACCTTCATATTACCCAGAAAAATATAAACCATAGGAAGTCCATATTTCAGGGGGCTCGTAAGGATGATTCTTCTAAGTTCATTAAAGAATGCTGGATATGAGAAGAGAATTACCAGTGTTACTGAAAACAAATGAGCCCAGGAGACTGCCTTGGGGAGAAATAGGAAAAAAAAGTGTGTGAGTTGCTCCATCTTTTACTTAGAGGGCCTGTTTCACAAGTAATCACACAATGGTTATAGTCATTTTAGTGTTCAAATTTACGGAGCAATACTGGCAATCATGTCCAGAGGGAAAATGTGTATAAGAGTGATGCTGCTGTTAAAGTTCTCTGGCTTTCAAGTTGTTATAATCAATTTGAGCCCAGCCAATAATATTTCAAGTGCTAGAAAAAGAAAGGGGAATATTTTCTCTTTTTTAATTATTTTTCCCTATCTGTGGTCAATAGATTGAAAAATGGAAGAAAAACTAAAATCTTATTCAGATTCTGGAATGCCAGTGACCTATAAAGCTAGTAAAATTCTACATTATTGTACAGGAAGTAATATAATTCTATGCTTTGTTGCCAAAAACATGTCATTACTAGGGTACTCAATATCACTCTTGAATTTGGAGAATTATATACCCACTACTTATGCCTTGTTTAGAAGCACACTTTACAAAATACACCTCACTCTACAATACAAAGATATAACTTGGTCTTTAGAGCCAGGCATTCTTAAATATAAAAACCACATCCAACAGATTCTCTAAACTAGCATGATATAATGCATCTGGGCTTTAATTTCCTAATAAATAGAATGGGGATAATATCAATTATTGTGTTATTGTAATGATTAAATAAACTAAAATGAGCCATCTAGCAGAATGCCTGAAAATGTTTCCTCTCTTCTTTCAGATTATTCGGTATAAATCATGCTGATCTAGTTTTTAATGTAAGCCAATAACTAAATATAAGCCAATAACTAAATCAGTAACTAACCATCAACCATAGGAACAAGCTGCCCAAAAAACATATTGAGAGAAGATATTTCTGGTATATTCATCTGTGTATTATTTTAAAGATTTGTGTAGTTTTCCAATAGGCTGGACTGAAGCAAGTGGAACCCCAAGAAATTTTCTGGTCAACACTGAGAACAAACACAGGTTAAGGGGCTTCCTTGGTCCTTTCTCTCTACCCTCACATCCTAACCTCTGGACTTTATCACTCAGTTGGTAGGAAGAGGCAAACTCAAGTAAGTAGAAGCTACAAAGAACAACAACAAAAAAAAAAAGGAAGAAAGAAAAGAAAAAGGAATAACAAGAGAGTGTATAATGCCCGAGGCAAAGTTCATTTAAACTACTGAGATCAAAGCAGGAGGAGTCAGGAGAAAGGGTCCACCTAGAGATAAGGGCAAAGGAAGACAGCAGGCTTGTTCCCTGCACTGGAGCCTAGTAAATGCCAGGCTCTTGCTTCTGACTCACCCTCTGGAAAAGGAGGGAGTCTTGAGCTCCACCTTGTGTTTAAACAAGTTATGGCTTCATGGTTGACTATCCAACCGTGGATACTCCCATCTGAATGTCCCAAAGGCACCTCAGTCTCTCCATGCTCAAAAGTGAGTTCACTCTCTTAGCCCCAAAGTAAGCTCCTCCTCTGCTTCTCTCTGTCCTCATGAGTCAATGTAGGCAACAAATCCCTCCAAGTCAGAACCTGGGAGTCCTCACTTCCTCTCCAACTAACTCATATCCAGTTAGTCTCCAAGCCACACTAATATTTTAAAATCATTTTATTACGAAAAATTTCAAAGTCACAAAAATAAAAATAAGAATGTAAAGACCCAGGGACTTCCCTGGTCGTCCAGTGGTTAAGACTTTGTCTTCCAGTGCAGGGGGTGTGGGTTCAATCCCTGGTTGGGGAACTAAGACCCCCACATGCTGTGCAGCATGGCCAAAATAAATAAATAAATGTAACTTTGAAAAAAAAAATACAACCTTAAAAAAAATATATAAAGATCCACATGTTAGTCATTATCCAGATGACACAGTTTTCAGTTCATGCCTAATCTAGGTGAATCCTACCCACTTTCCGTTCTCTCCCCAGATCACTGACTTTTAACATGAAAATATTTCTGATCTAGCCCACCCTCCCCCCTTTCTCCTTGACTCTGTTTTGTTAGTTTTTCATGTGTTACAGCGTTTTAGCAGGTCTACCTGGATCTTAGCTAATTTTCCTTATATTTCAAAAATTGTTTTGAAATTCAAGTCCAATCAGACTTCTCCACTACATAAAATCTGATGATGGCCATCCTTTACACACTGAATTTAGTCTGAAATTCTTAGCAAGTGTTTTCCCAGTTTAGACCATATCTGTCTGCATAGATTCTGGCCCTACAGCCTCTACCTTCATGGCCGGTGTTCCACAATATAGTTCTCCTCTAAAGTATGATGCTTCTGCAGGCTTCAGGCGTTTGGGTGAGTTCTTTCCTTTGTCTGAATGGATCTTTGGGGCCCCTTTTGTTTGTCTGAATTCTTCTTATACTTCAGTGCCTGGCTCAAGCATCTCTTCCTCTTCTAAACCTTCTGTGCGAATAACCTTCTCCCTTTTATCCTGAAAACTTGCTGAGGAAACCGTCTCTTCTCTGAGTTACTAGTGTACCGCTAAACACCTCATTTATTTGTTATACACACCACATCCTAATAATTTGGGTTTTTGTCTGTCTTCTTCAGCAGCCATGGATCCTGTTATGTTACAGGCTGTGTGTATGCCTTTCTTCCTCTAGTGCTCAACCTGGTGTGTTAGGCTTGAGCCAGTAAGAATTTTTGCTGAAGGAATGCTGAATATTTCTCCTTATTAACATTTTTTGATAATTTTTAAATAATTTACCTTCTCTTTAATGGTGTTATAATGAATTTTTCAAGTGACATCCTAATCTAAATATTTATTTTATAATCCCACAAGAAGTATAAATATAGAGTCACAGAGAGTGGGTAACATAACTGCTAAATTGATTTAAACAATGGAAATAAGAACACAAAAGAAGCAGACATATATTTTCCTATATTGTACCCATTCAAAGAAACTTTCTCCTTGAAACTTAATTATTATGGAGTTAGACACTGGGAAGTTTAAAGCTATTTAAATAATTCAGATTTATATATTACTTCAGAAAGATAATTTTTTTGCCTATCTCCACTATCTTGGGGGGAGAGAGGCAGTTACTTTCAGATAAGTGGTATTTCAAGGAACAAGATTGGAGTCAGACCATTTAGGGAATTCGCCTATATTGTATATCCAGTCCAGAAGATTAGGAGATAGATAAGAAAATGTTTTTATTTCCAAATTCTTGATAAGGAAGCTAAGAGGTCAAGTGCTCAAAACTACATAGTAAGGAGAAACACAAAAATCAGTGTCAATCTTTGTTTTTTTTTCTTCCAGTTAATGTGTTACCCAAGACTTAAAAATATATTGGAGTCAAATACCATATCGATACATTAATTTGTTTTTAGAAACACAATCAGGTGATATAAAGTGGCTCATTTTCTTAGACTCGACCAATAACTCAGACCTAGTGAATTCTTTTCCTCAGTATTTTTGCATATCATTTTTGCAGTTATAGACCACAGGGATACAATCTTCATCATTCTCTGTATTACCAATAACTGATCTGAGAGCACAATTTCTTTTAAAATTAATATAAACTTCTCCCAGTATGCAGTGAAGGGAGTCAAATTTTGAAATAAAAATGGAAACTTTTATTTTAATAAGAACTCAATTACATGCTCCTATGTTAACTTGCTTTAGAATGTGAACTCTGACAGCAGGGCACAGATCCTGACTTTTTGATTAATTTTTACTTATTTCCCAGTGTAGACATACTCACATTTGGGAACTGGGAAACTCCATAAATATTTGAGTAACTGAATGATTGAATCAAACCCAAAGTGTGTGAAATATTTTTCTTTAACTTGATTTAGGTTCTTGTGTGTCAATTTGTGAGATACTCTCAGGTAATTTTAATAAACTAGTCTAATTTATTTTGAATGCATACATAGACCTATATGTTTGCTTTCTCAGTATATATGTGCATATAGTCATATAGAGTTGCATAATATCTCTGTATACAGAATCGATAAATTAATAATACACACATGTTAATAAAGTATTAACTCTTCAACATTTTATATAATGGCCATTCATAATTTCTCTTACTTGATTATCATATTTTCAGCAATTTTCCTTAACTCCTCCAACATTTATACACTTTAACTTAGGGGTGACAAATGCCTAACCAAGTGCTGAATGTGAAAAAAAGTTTTAAATATGCTTTTCAAATTTAAAAAATTTTAAATCCTCTAAGTGAAGTATGTACTTCCTTATATCATAAGCCACACCACCTTCTATTGTTTGACACTTGGTGGAGTCAGACTTTAAGTTACCCGCCTCCCTGGCCTAAACAAGCTTTTTGAGAGCTCAACCTTTGCACTTACATGTCTCCAAGTAGTTGGCCTCTAAGGGGAGCTCAAAACTCTTCTCTTGCTGCTCTATCTTTCTACTCACCCAAGAATAAATCAGGTCACATGCTGGGAATTAGAACTTTCAAAGGGGCAAGGGATTGAACCCAAAAGAGGCGCCAGTGGGAAAGTGGAAAGAAACCTGATGCCATAACATGAAAAACTATTAGGTGAGAGGCTTGGCCTAGCTTTGCTCTAGACATTGGAGAAAATGATCTTGCTTCTTGGGGACTGACCAGTTTTCTCATGAACTGGTTTTTCCAAGCAATTGAAATGGTCTTGTACCAAAAGTAGAGTCTGGGTCCCTGAACCATTGTGGGAGAAGCCACACCATCGACCTGAACACTAACCTTGGCCTCTGACTAAAGCAGCAAATAATCTTTTATTGTGCTGAATCACTACATGTTGGGATATATTTGTAGCAGTTGGCCTATTATAATTAATGTAATAAGTGAAAGTGATAGAACATATAAATATTAAAATAAAATTATGGAATAGAGATGTATAGTTTGAATATATTGAAAGGATAGGATTTGCAAATCTTACCTGACTGTCCATAGTAATCATTAAAAAAAAAACAGAGAGAGAGGAATT
Source organism: Stenella coeruleoalba (assembly GCF_951394435.1). Taxonomy (NCBI): domain Eukaryota; kingdom Metazoa; phylum Chordata; class Mammalia; order Artiodactyla; family Delphinidae; genus Stenella; species Stenella coeruleoalba. The sequence goes on along the minus strand of NC_137169.1, from coordinate 68,636,587 downwards.
CACCTCTAGTTGTCTGTCATATACTAACTTCTATACTTATATCTATAATGTTTGAAAATGATTAAGTGGAAATAAATTTTACATTAGAGATAGAATACAAATAGTTTTTATTTTCCTTCTGAAATCTCTACCTCAATATCTTTTCTTCTCTCAAAATAGACCCATAATCCATTAGATACATTCTTACCTTATATATTTGCTTTTTAAAATGATTCTCACAGAGGCAGCAGGATGCAACAGTTAGGAGAACAAGCTTTGGACCAAACTATTGGCTCTGTAACTAAATGGCTGTTTGACCTTGACAAGTTACATTTCCTCTCTATGGCTTATTGTCCTCATCAGTTAAGAGAATAATAATGGTACCTGCTTCCTAGAACTTATGTAAGGATTAAGTGAATTAGTATTTATATAACACTTAGGAAAATCTCCAACCCTTAGGTATCAATATACATGTTCAGTAAGCTGTGTTTAAATTAAATGTTATACAAATCATCCTTTTAAAATAAATTAACCTTAGTTTGATTAAAATGGAGAATAGAAATTCAAGACATTTTCCAAACTCAACTCGTACCACTATCCCCCTATGATTTCTCCCTGTGTCCCTGATTAGGGTTCCCTCTACCTTCAGAAACATCTCAATCACCCTTAGACTTGCATGTTTGCCCAAAATTTTGCTTTCCTCTTAGTGATTTCCTTCTCTCTGTCTAACAAATACTTATTTACCTAAAATTAGTCATTTCGGGTCTGTTAGTTTCCTAGGGCTGCCCTAAGAAACTAGCACAAACTTGGTGGCTGGAAACAACACAGATTTGTTCTCTCACAGTTCTAGAGGCCAGAGGTCTGAAATCCAGGGGTTGGAAGGTCCATGCTCCCTTCGAAGGGTCTAGGAAAGAATCTTTGCTTATGCCTTTCTAGCTTCTAGTGGTTGTTAGGTGTCCTTGGCTTTTCTTGGCTTGTAGCTACATCACTTCAGTTTCTGGCTCTGTCTTCACATCGTCTTCTCCTCTGTGGCTCCATGTCTGAATTTCCTACATAGTATAAGGACACCACTCTTGGGGCCCTGCTAATTTAGAATGACCTCATCTTAACTTGATGATATCTGCAAAGGTTCTATTTCCCAATAAGCTCACACTCACAGACACTGGGGATTTGGACTTGAGTATATCTTTTTGGGAGACACAGTTCAGCCCACAGGAGGATCTAATGTCTCCTCCAGCCCCTCATAATCACTTCTGAGAAACACTTGTTTTCTATTTCATTTATTTGACAGATAATATAGATCTGATTTTTAAAAATGGTTTATGAACCTATATATATATCTTTTCTGATAAATTACAGTATAAGAGTATAAGGGTAAGGACCATGGATCATCATGTAATTATTTTTGTATTTGTGTACTCTTCCATATACAGTACAATACATATCATAATGAATAAATGAAGGGATGCAAACCTAGTAACACAAAATTCTTCTGGGGAGTAAGTGACAAAAATAAATGGCACATGATTAGAGTATATCAATGTGTAATCTCTGATTTTTCATTTTTAACTTATGGTATGCTTTTGACTGATTATAAAAAGTATTATAATTTCACAAATAAGATATTCATTGACATAATAATTGAATTATGTGTAAAAATTTGAAAAATAATCCAATATAGATTCAATAGCTATGTTTAGTGTTTTTGAAGTAAGAGATTCTATTTTGCTTTGCAACTGCAAAGGTTTCACATTTAAACAAGAATAACCAAGTATGGAATGTGGATTCTTTTTTTTTAATTAATTAATTAATTTATTTATTTATTTGGCTGTGTCAGGTCTCAGTTGCAGCACATTGGCTCTTCATTGCAGCATGCAGGCTTCTCTCTAGTTGTGGCACACAGGCTCTAGAGTGTGTGGGCTTAGTTGCCCCGCGGCATGTGAGAGTTTAGTTCCCCAACCAGGTATCAAACCCACGTCCCCTGCATTGGAAGGTGGATTCTTAACCACTGGACCACCAAGGAAGTACCTGGAATGTGGATTCTTATTATTAACTTCTCTTATAAATAAACATCACATACCTAAAACTATTTAACAGGCAAAATTCCCAAAAACTGATGGAAACTAGGAATTCATCTCAATTATATAAAAATAATGTTTTAAATTGATATGTCCACAGATGATAATGAGTGTGGAAATTTAACGCAGTCCTGTGGTGAAAATGCTAACTGCACGAACACAGAAGGAAGTTACTACTGTATGTGTGCACCTGGTTTCAGATCCAGCAGTAAGCAAGACAAGTTTATTACTAATGATGGAACCATCTGCATAGGTAAATTCAACTATATAACTTAAAATTTGTACCTATCTCTTATTGCTTATACCTCCAGAGATTAAATAATATTCAAACCAAGTTCTGTCAGTCCTTGATTGTACCCCGTTGTTAATACTATCAAAAACTTCATTAATTCCCTTAATTCTCCAGTATGGTGTCAGTTACTATGGTATATTTATCCAAGGGTATAAGAAAAATATTTTTTTTTGAGAATATCAACCAGTTTACCAAAAAATAAATAAATAAATCGTGAAGTTATGAAATCTAGCATGGTGGCAAACAACACAATAAATGTTTACACTTTAAAGTAATATATTAACTCTAGAAAATTATCATTGGTATCACCAGATATTGATGCTTATATAAATATGAACTCTGAGATGGGCCCTACATTTTTCTAGAAGGTGCTCAGGAAAGCATTACTTGTGAAAAAATTGTCCTAGTGCTTTTACTGCTGCCTGCCGAAAGTTTGTCACACATAAAATCTGCATTCTGTTTTTCTAAACACTATAGTCCTATTTAGAAAATCATCTCAGATTCACTAAAATGTCTTCTGGAGGGTTATTAATTTCAATTCAATCCCTAAGTGAAATATTGTGAGTCTGAAGAGAGTATCTAGATTTTTTTTTAATGTCCTTCTGTTGTATTTTGGTCACACACTTGATTTATCAGATCCTATAGTCTGAGAAAAAACTAATTGCATAGAAATTTCAGAGACAAATTCTCTGGAGCCAAAGACTTTAACTTTGAAAATAAATTATGAATCATCTTAATCATGGTTTCTAAGAAACTGTCCAGTTTACCAACAGCTAGTATAATTATGATTGATAATAATCTACAAAATTAACAGATGAACCAAGGCCCTGAGAGTTAATTACATAACCAGGGGTAGATATGAGACTTGAACTCAGGACTGTACATGCAACATGGGCAGGAGTAAGGTGCTGCTTCTACTTTCCATAGTTAGATGAATGAGAGATGTCTAAATCAATATAGATCACCCTAAAGCCTTTGATGAGCTTCTAGTGAGGTTCTCATCAGTGAGTTAAGGAGAAATCTGGCAATGTTATCATTAACACACATGATAGTCAGGAGATAATGTTCAAAGAGAATTTATCAGTGAAATGTCTGTATCAAAGAAATTATTCTGTCTTATGTACTTATGGTTCATAGCATTTTCTCTGCTACATAAACCAGGTAGATTTTATTCTCATATTATAGCCAAGGGAAGTGAAGAGCTATTCCAGATTCACACATTTAGGGTAAAGGGAAGATTAGAATCACAGTCTTGTATCTAGAAAGCCATTGGTATTTCCACAGGAGTCTTAAATGGGTGGCCATTTAAATCTCACATGAATCTGGATCATGCAAATGCAGTGGATCAACTTTGCAAGGGCATAAATGATTTAAAATATGAGAAAATAATGCTATTTCTGTTGAATTATAATTTTGTCTTTATTGTTTGCAGCAAAAGTTTTTATTGGATTATAACATTACAATATATGCAAGAAATTAGAATTTTCCCAGAAAACCTAGTACCCCACTCTTTGTTCTTCTCAAACCTAAACTCTTGTCTCTAGTTTTAGAATGTTATATAATGTGTGCCTATTTTATCTATAGTAGATAAGTTCGAAATATGTACCTGTATAAGCTTTATTAGAAAAGTTCTAGTTAATGAAGAAATGCAACTTATGACATCTTAATCACTGGAATTTAATACAAATTTAACTGTGCTCTCCATTCCCTCTTGTCTCTAGAAGACATCTGTCTTTTCATCTGATAATGTTTACTTTTAATATGCCTCAGTTCACAAAGGGATATATATTTCCCTCTCTGTATTCCTTGAAAGTAAAGAATTCCTGTTTAGAAAAAAATTAATCACAGATACAGAGAAAACACACACACAAAGATAATTGAAAGCCAACATTTTATGGGGTTGTAATATATTTGTAATATAAGACTCTTTCTCCCAGTACTCGATTATTATTGAGATACTGTGGAAGGGCCCTGCATTTTTGCTAATTCCCCTTTTAGCTATTTTAAGTAATCAGTAAACAATAACTTAGATTAAAACCCAATACCCAATATTGAGTCCTTCAATTTCCACCTGTTTTGTTTGATGGATTATTTGGTGAAAAAAGTCATTCTCTGGAAAATTGTTATTTCTCACCAGTTTTGTTTTCCTTAAAGATTAAACTTTTTTAAGAAGCAGAACAGCTATTTCTTTTCCTTTTTTTTCCCCAGTACTTTAGTAATTTTCCTTGTGCACTGTGATAATCCTCAGGGAATTTGAACAGAGAACCATAATTCTATTTCCTTTTTACATTAGTGTATCACCTTGTAGTATATTGTTTCTGATTTGAAAGTTTAGCTGATCCTTAAATTTGACATGTCTGGTAATTATAGTCATTAAGAACCTCTATAAAAACATAATGAGGAGGAACCAAGATGGCGGAGTAGAAGGATGTGCTCTCACTCCCTCTTGCGAGAACACCAGAATCACAACTAGCTGCTGGACAATCATCGACAGGAAGACACTGGAACTCACCAAAAAAGATACCCCACATCCAAACACAAAGGAGAAGCCACAATGAGATGGTAGGAGGGGCGCAATCACAGTAAAATCAAATCCCATAACTGGTGGGTGGGTGTCTCACAGACTGGCGAACACTTATACCACAGAAGTCCACCCACTGGAATGAAGGTTCTGAGCCCCACGCCAGGCTTCCCAACCCGGAGGTCTGGCAACGGGAGGAGGAATTCCTAGAGAATCAGACTTTGAAGCCTAGTGGGAATTGATTGCAGGACTTTGACAGGACTGGGGGAAACAGAGACTCCACTCTTGGAGGGCACACACAAAGTAGTGTGTGCATCGGGACCCAGGGGAAGGAGCAGTGACCCCAGGAGAGACTGAACCAGGCCTACCTGCTAGTTTTGGAGAGTCTTCTGCAGAAGCAGAATGTGGCTGTGGCTCACTGTGGGGACAAGGACACTGGCAGCAGAAGTTCTGGGAAGTACTCCTTGGCGTGAGCCCTCCCAGAGTCTGTCATTAACCCCAACAAGAACCCAGGTAGGCTCCAGTGTTGGGTTGCCTTAGGCCAAACAACCAACAGGGAGGGAACCCAGCCCCACCCATCAACAGTCAAGTGGATTAAAGTTTTACTGAGCTCTGCCCACCAGAGAAACAGTCAGCTCTACCCACCACCAGTCCCTCCTATCAAGCCTCTTACATAGCCTCATCCAGCAGAGGGCAGACAGAAGAAGCAAGAAGAACTACAATCCTGCAGCCTGTGGAACAAAAACCACATTCACAGAAAGATAGACAAGATGAAAAGGCAGAGGGCTATATACCAGTTGAAGGAACACGATAAAACCCCAGAAAAACAACTAAATGAAGTGAAGATAGGCAACCGTCCAGAAAAAGAATTCAGAATGATAGTGAAGATGATCCAGGACCTTAGAAAAAGAATGGAGGCAAATATCGAGAAGATGCAAGAAATGTTTAACAAAGACGTAGAAGAATTAAAGAACAAACAAACAGAGATAAACAATACAATAACTGAAATGAAAACTACACTAGGAGGAATCAATAGCAGAATAACTGAGGCAGAAGAACGGATAAGTGACTTGGAAGACAGAATGGTGGAATTCACTGCTGTGGAACAGAATAAAGAAAAAAGAATGAAAAGAAATGAAGACAGCCTAAGAGACCTCTAGGACAACGTTAAATGCAGCAACATTCGCATTATAGAGGTCCCAGAAGGAGAAGAGAGAGAGAAAGGACCAGAGAAAATATTTGATGAGATTATAGTTGAAAACTTCCCTAACATGAGAAAGGAAATGGCCACACAAGTCCAGGAAGCGCAGCAAGTCCCATACAGGATAAACCCAAGGAGAAACACACCGAGACACATAGTAATCAAATTGGCGAAAATGAAAAGCAAAGAAAAATTATTGAAAGCAGCAAGGGAAAAAATGACAAATAACATACAAGGGAACTCCCATAAGGTTAACAGCTGATTTCTCAGCAGAAACTCTACAAGCCAGAAGGGAGTGGCATGATATACTTAAAGTGATGAAGGGGAAGAACCTACAACCAAGATTACTCTACCCTGAAAAGAACTCATTCAGATTCGATGGAGAAATCAAAGCTTTACAGACAAGCAAAAACTAAGAGAATTCAGCACCACCAAACCAGCTCTACAACAAATGCTAAGCGAAATTCTCTAAGTGGGAAACACAAGAGAAGAAAAGGACCGACAAAAACAAACTCAAAACAATTAAGAAAATGGTCATAGGAACATACATGTCAATAATTACCTTAAACATGAATAGATTAAATGCTCCAATCAAAAGACACAGGCTTGCTGAATGGATACAGAAACAAGACCCATATATATGCTGTCTACAAGAGACCCACTTCAGACCTAGGGACACATACAGACTGAAAGTGAGGGGATGGAAAAAGATATTCCGTGCAAATGGAAATCAAAAGAAAGCTGGAGTAGCTATATGCATATCAGATAAAATAGACTTAAAATAAAGAATGTTACAAGAGACAAGGAAGGACACTACATAATGATCAAGGGATCAATCCAAGAAGAAGATATAACAATTATAAATATATATGCACCCAACATAGGAGCACCTCAATACATAAGGCAAGTGCTAACAGCTCTAAAAGAGGAAATCGACAGTAACACAATAATAGTGGGAGACTTTAACACCTCACTTACACCAATGGACAGATCATCCAAAATGAAAATAAATAAGGAAACAAAGCTTTAAGTGACACAATAGACCAGGTAGATTTAATTGATATTTATAGGACATTCCATCCAAAAAACAGCAGATTACACTTTCTTCTCAAGTGCGCACAGAACATTCTCCAGGATAGATCACATCTTGGGTCACAAATCAAGCCTCAGTAAATTTAAGAAAATTGAAATCATATCAAGCATCTTTTCTGACCACAACATTATGAGATTAGAAATCAATTACAGGGAAAAAAATGTGAAAAACACAAACACGTGGAGGCTAAACAATACGTTACTAAATAAGCAAGAGATCACTGAAGAAATCAAAAAGGAAATCAAAAAATACCTAGAGACAAATGACAATGAAAACACGATGATCCAAAACCTATGGGATGCAGCAAAAGCAGTTCTAAGAGGGAAGTTTATAACTAAGCCTACCTCAAGATACAAGAAAAATCTCAAGTATACAATCTGACCTTACACCTAAAGGAACTAGAGAAAGAAGAAAACAAAAACCCAAAGTTAGCAGAAGGAAAGAAATCATAATGATCAGAACAGAAATAAATGAAATAGAAACAAAGAAAACAATAGCAAAGATCAATAAAACTAAAAGCTGGTTCTTTGAGAAGATAAACAAAATTGATAAACCATTAGCCAGACTCATCAGTAAAAAGAGGGAGAGGACTCAATAAAATTAGAAATGAAAAAGAAGTCACAACAGACACCACAGAAATACATAGCATCCTAAGAGACTACTACAAGCAACTCTATGACAACAAAATGGACAACGTGGAAGAAATGGACAAATTCTTAGAAAGGTATAAGCTTCCAAGACTGAACGAGGAAGAAACAGAAAATATGAACAAAACATAATGAAAAACTCCAGTACAGGGCAAGAAATGACCCTAGCAAAATTCTATATCTTTAGTCTATATTCAAATACTATTTTCCATGGATGAGGTAATTTCATTGCAGAAGGCTTTGAGTGAGATTTAGCATCCTGCCTATTTTCCTTCTCCTTGGAATCAGAGTAAAACAGAACGTCTGGTGCCCAGCTCCCAAGAGACCTTGTTCTAGACTCACATTTCACAAGTAGGGAAACTGAGGCATCCAGTGGTAAAGTGACTCTCCCAAAACCAAATGAGTAGAACCCAAGAACTTCTTCACTTTTCTGTGTGCTTAAGAGCAGTTTTCACTACTTGTAATTTTTTATGTCCTATTGCCTTAGGTACCCTGATAAATACAGATTTTTTTTCTGGCTTTGAATAATATTAACATTCAATTTTGTTTTTGCAAATTGCTTCCACTACCTTGTATCTTTTCTTTTCAGTGTATCAGTTAAACAACATTAGAAAATTCAGTTATTGGTGAAACTTATAAAAATTATAAAAATCAAAACAATCATATGATCATGTTTTGAAAGAAGATTATGATAAAATACTGCTGTGTTGGCTCATTGTAGACATGAAAAACAAGCATAACCTTATTAATGAAAAAGTAGCGAATGAATTTTTTGACATGCAAAACAAGGAAATGTGTGTTATGATGTACTTATATTTAGTGAAATCGAGTTATTAGTGTTGAGTGTTAGGTTGGTAGTGGAAAAAGTGGATCAGTTATTAAATATAGTTTGTCAATTGTAGCCTGACTGAAATAATTATACAGCAGCAATTTAGCTTTCATGAAAATGGGAGAAGGGGTTCTTTTTCTCTTTTACAGCTCTAGGAGTACCAAAACATGGCAATTTAATGAGACACTCATTATCAATGTGTTTTCTCCAAATCTACATACTCACAGGGCTCCTGCTATTAAGAAAACACACAATATGAGTAGAATCACTGGACCTGATTCCCAATTACAATATCAGGTACCTACTATATCTTAGGCATCCCTCCAAACACCTTTACATACATTTCCTCATTGGTTATGAAAAAGAACTCTTCTGAGTTAAGAGTATTTTTATAATACTACCCAAGGTCACAGAGCTAATGAGTATTAGAATCAAGATTTGAATTAAGGTCTTCTACAGGGCCTTTGCCTGTAGGAAGGAGGATACATAGTGGTTTTATTAGATTTAATTAGGCCCTACAAGAAATTGCAAGAGATGTTAGTATGGATCTCAATGTAAAATGGCGGTCACATTCATTTTGGCTAAGCCAGTTTCATCCCTTTTGGGCCTGGGATACTCTTTCAGTATTTTATGAATGTCTTTATATTACTAGGTAGCAAGGAGGCATAGAGTGATATGCTAAGGATAGTGGAAGCTCTTTGACTACCCTGACACACAGCCAGTTGTGGTGGTCACACACTCTGTACCTGTTACTAGGTTAAACTCAGTAAGTTCTAATACTGAGGCCAAAATTGAGAAGGATATCAAATTCAGCAAACCTCATGTCTACATTTTAGTAAAAAGTTAGAGAAGCAATAATGTAAACAAGGAAAGTATAAACAATTTAGAAAACATGTCTTTCATTAAGGATGATTGAGGTTTGAAAAACATTACTTTGGTAGGGTGATTGATATTCTTTTAGAATATTTGGAGTCAGAATATAAAAATTTGCATAATCTTAATCTCAAATGTTTATTTCCCAGAGTATGACCTCATTATTTTTACAGATTAAGATTCTGTCACTTGGTGAATTCAGAAGCTGAAATACCCTAGTTGGTCCAAAGCTGACGTGCTGGGATAGCAGACAGCTGAGCGGGTGCTGGGAGGGCTGGAACCAGAGGAGAGACCCCAACATAATGACCTCAGGGTATGGAGGATGCACAGGGGAAAGCTGAAACCGTCAAGAACACCAAGACTGTGTACATCTGTGTCCAAAGTGCACGAGGGAGGACGCAAATGGAGTTTGTAAAGCTAAGATCAGTATGTTGCTGAGAGATTGGGCTTAGGACAAAGTTCCCAAGAAAAGTTGCACTTTTGAAATTGGGAGAAATCAACGCTTCATTTTCAGTTAGCCATAGAAGGTATCCGAAAATATGAAGTAGGGGTATTCAGAGAGCACAGCTTTCTTTCCCATGAAATAAGTTTTTCTATTTATGATACTTCATGGATCTCTTCACACCTTCACTGGGGTATTATCCACATTTGGGTACTGCACAAATGACTTCTTCAATGCTGCTCCACAAAAGACTAGTCTTTTGCTTTCTCATATTTTTTTCTCACTTCATTGATCTCATGAAAAATAATAATTCTAGTCTGCCCTCCCACCTGACTTCTTTACTTCAGCCCAACCTGGAATGATTTTGCTAATGATTCTCCAGATCCCAAGAGCCAACCTGCTATCACCTCCTCCTTTATTTCTGTCCTTTTTTTTGTTGAAGTGGCAGTTTATGAACACATATATATAGAAATTCAAGGAAGAGGGTGAGGGTGCTAGGGCAGCATTTGTTTATTTAAAAGTAGAGAATTTGGACTTCTAGGCAGTACAGATCGTGACTATGAAGACTTGGCAGAAGAACAAGGGGTTTTCTACCTCTTTTTCAGGGAGTTAATAGTCTTTCTAAGTCCAGTACCCTCACCTTCTTAGCTAATGGAAATTTCTTCAAGAACTGGCAGGAGACTTACTGTCAGTTCCAGCTTCTGGTGGTGTGAGGTTTAATGTTTTTTTTGTGTGTGTGTTTTTTTTTTTTTTGTGCCATTATTGCATTTTTAAAATGAGAAATGAGGATCAGCTACATTTCAGATAGCTCGCTAGATGACATTTTAATTGGACTTTGATTACTTCCCCTTATTATGGCAAACAGGATTGTGCCACTCTATGAGTCTTTAAAAAATTGAATTGTATATGCAAGATTACAGATTAATGCATTAATCTAACATAGAGAAGCTCTAAGATGTCAGAGCTAGGCTAGGAGCACAAAAATCTTTACATTAGTTTAAGGTAATGATCTGGACTCTTCAGTTCCTTGGAATCATTCCCTATTGGAACTCTGCCTACTGGCAGAGTATTTATTCTGTATTTATAACTTGAAATATATAACTTGAAAAGTGAAATAACTATTCATTATAGTATGTAAAATTTTAAATTAAGAATATAAATTATGTGAGCTTATAACTTACCATTTTTATTGTAGCTTTGATATATAGCTACTGAAAATCTAAGACTTAATTCTGTACAGTTTGTTACTTTACCTTTGACGACCATGTATTAAGAATCGTAGTAAAATATAACCTGAACAAAAGTAATAAGTTCTGGTAAAATTTTAAGGGAGTTGAATCATACATTCTGCTACATCTTAATTTTTAGGTTTACTTATATGGAAAAATGAGGCTTTGGAAAGAAAATGGGCTACTCCTTTTTGCCCTGCAGATTATTCTAAACTGAGTTGTTACAATCAGTTTAATTTAATACTAGAAAACAAAGAATTCTAAATGTATTTTTAAAATTAGATCTTTAATTAGGAATAAATATTACATCATCAGTGGTTGAAATTACTCTAATGACTTTGTTGATGAATCAAGCTATTTAGAAAACAATTCAAGCGTTGGTCTATGAATAACATTTTCAATATATTGTCAAAATGGATTGACCAAATCAAAGTTAAAAATATATATGCAGGGCTTCCCTGGTGGCGCAGTGGTTGAGAGTCCGCCTGCCGATGCAGGGGACACAGGTTCGTGCCCCGGTCCGGGAGGATCCCATATGCTGCAGAGCAGCTGGGCCCGTGAGCCATGACCACTGAGCCTGCGCGTCTGGAGCCTGTGCTCCGCAACGGGAGAGGTCACAACAGTGAGAGGCCTGCGTACCACAAAAAATATATATATATATATATATATGCAGCTAAGTTTGCTCTGTCATTTTCCAAGTGATGGAATTTTTCTTGCTATCTTGTAAAATTCGATATGAAATCACTAACTCTATGTAATACTATTATCAACAAGGTAGCAACTATATGAGCACTAAATTAAAATTTTAATTTTTCAAATATTCCCAGATATAGATGAATGCAATGAATCATCTGCCTGTGTAGATCATGCAATGTGTGAAAATGTGGATGGTGGATATTACTGCTCCTGCAAGGAAGGTTATACATCCACAGGAAACTCACAGTTCACACCTAATGATGGCACTTATTGCCAAGGTAAATTATATTATTATATTTTATGTATTATCAAAGCACCATATAAAATATGTACTACACGGTTGTGAAGTATCAAAGAGCTATATCTTCCAAGAAACGTGCTAGTATTCCTTTATCTATAAAATGGAATAAGAAAAGTTACAGTTTTATTTAATGGAAGATGTAGACCACATGTTTTATGTAATTACCATACCCTGTTTCCTTAGGGCAACTACAATATTCTATTTTCCATAAAATATTGCATTTTAATGGATAAAAATAAATGAATTTTTATTATGAATAAAATTTTAAAATAATGAATAATGAAAAAATTTAAAATAAATGAATTTTCATGAATAAAATAAAAATGAAACTCAAATGATAAGAATGTTTTTAATGTCTAAATAAGTGAGCAAAATCACTGGAATCAATATAATTATCTTAGGAAAAATATTTTTTAAGACTTAATATATAATCTTTTTTTCTACAGAAATTGTGAATCCAGACTGCCATTTAGATAATATCTGTATTGCGGCGAATATTAATAAAACTTTAACAAAAGTGAGTAAAGGTATTGAATTAAAAATACGTTCTATTTTGACATTTTGGTTTCAGTTTAATTCTTTCCAAAGTCACTTCTTTTATTTTTTTCTTTTATTTTTTTATAAAATATGGAACGCTTCACGAATTTGCGTGTCATCCTTGCGCAGGGGCCATGCTAATCTTCTCTGTATCGTTCCAATTTTTAGTATATGTGCTGCCGAAGTGAGCACTCCAAAGTCACTTTTTTTAAAAGAGTAACAAGCAGTTGGTCTTCATGTAGAGTTGAAACTGTTTACATATAGAGATCTAAGTACTTGATAGGATTAATTTGAAAATCCCCAAAGTAGTGAAGAAGACTTACATATTTAATTTAATTTACTTTTTCACTATTCGGTAGACTGGAAAGTTATTTTCAACATGTAAAGAAATTGGATGGATAAAATAGTAAAAACACACTTTGACCCCAGGCCATTTTCAAATTCTAAGGAGGCGTAGCTGAATGCAACTAGATTTTGTACACCAAAGTAAATACTATTTTAAAGAGTAAACAAAGTAGGACATTCATAAAATTACTGTCCTGAGATTAGAAGTGTGAGTCTCACATGACTCATTAACAATGAGGTAAAAGCAAATTGCCATTTTATCATGTAAAAAAATTTCTCTGGTTAATTAAAGTCTAATTCAAATTAGTTATAATTTATTTTAATTAACTTTAAAATGATAAATTCAAACATGTATTGCCTTTCTGAAGTAAATTCTATGCCTTTTAAGCTATTTGCTAATCCTTTGTAAATAATTTCAGGTTTCATTGCTTTGTATTATGGTTTAGGTGTAATCTGATAACTTATTAATGTATAAGAGAAAAAAAAAACTCAGACCATATTTATCATGCAACATTTATTCTTAAAAAGATCTAGTAGTGCTTTAAACTGGTTTCCTTTCTCTGGGCTCATTTTTGTTCAGATTAGGCACATAGAAGAACCTGTGGCTTTGCTACAAGAAGTCTATAGAAATTCTGTGAAAGATCTTTCACCAACGGATATAATTACATATATAGAAATATTAGCTGAATCATCCCCATTACTGGGTTATATGAATAGCACGAATTTGGCCAAGGACACTCTTTCTAATTCAACTCTTACTGTAAGTATGTTGAGCTTTAACTCATAATTGAGGCTTAAAATTTTCCTTACATTTGTGATTAATGTAAAAGTCCAACATTTTTAAAAGATACACTTTTTTTCAACAGGAATTTGTAAAAACTGTGAATAATTTTGTTCAAAAGGATACATTTATAGTTTGGGACAAGTTGTCTACAAACCATAGAAGAACTCATCTTACAAAACTGATACATGCTGTGGAGCAAGCTACCTTAAGGCTATCTCAGAACTTTCAAAAGACCACTCAGTTTGATACTAATTCAAGTGATATAGGTAAGAAGCCAAGGTCAATTTCAAAGCAATCGAGTTTTCCAAACAAGCCACTCTCAAAAGAGAAGAAAAGTCTTTAAAATATTGCTAATTAAACTGGCAGTTGTTTTATCAATGTAGACATGAATGGTGATGCATATCACAAGAGTAGTTATGAATGAAGTGTGAATAAAAAGGATGAGTGCCTAAGATTTGCCACCTACTTATAGCCTCCACCTTTCTCTATCTCTGAACTGTTTAGCATTTAAATGCTCAGAGACCATTACTCCCTTGTCATCTCATGACTTGGTAGGGTCTGTCTTGACTGATCATAGTACAGACAGATTTTCTGGATGTAGTATATTTCATTTTTTTAAGTTTAATTTTTTTTGAAGTATAACAGACAGAAAACTGCATATGTCAAATGAATATAACTTGACAAATTTTCACAAAGTGAACATGTCTGTATAAACAGCACCCCAGAAGACCCCTCACCCCCCGGCAGCCACTCCGTGCCCCATAAAGATTATACCATCCTGACTTCTAAAACCATACCATGAGCATAATTTTTAGTGTCTCTGCAGTAGTCTATGGATAGATCATATTTTATGTAACCATTCCCTGTTTTTCTAATGTTGAACGTTGAAGATGTTTATTTTTAACGTTGAAATCCTTTGGGCGTATATCTTTGTCCTGAATGTAGTATATTTAAATTTCTCATTAGGAATCCTTTGCCTTTCGATAATATAAAGTAATTAGCATAGCAAATTGGAATGTTTCCTGCTTTATGAAATCTCATACTTAACACATTAAGAATCTGGATCAAATTGAGGCTGCCTGTAAAGTTGTTCTGAGGAAACAAAGTACACTTTCTGCAGTAATCATTGCATATACACCCCTATTATATTTCTGGTTATTATCCTGCTGTGCACCTATAGATATACAAAAATCATTAACTCATCGGGATTCACCGGTTACTCAAAATTAAGGTAGCAAGCATTGTGACCCTATATAGGAGCCTAAATTTCTATGATGTTCCTGCATGAAAAAGGTGAAAATGCACCAGTTAAGGAAATTATTACTCAAGAATTTAAGTCAATCACTCTGTATATAATAAATTATATTGTAGATATCATCCTCTAATACATTGTAATTGCTTGTCTGCTTTAGTAATTATGATTTATAGCTTCTTTGTGTACATATATATTTTCTTTTATTTTATTCAATAAAGTTAGAATTAAACCATGAATGCTATAGTGAAATCAAACAAATAAACTTGGATCAGATTTTTAAATACAAATTATAATGTCCAAACATCATGTTCAGAATATGTTCATTCTACCTGCCGTAATTAAGAAGTTGAAATATAACAATGATGGATGAAATTGTCTCTAACTAAATAAATACATTGCTTAAACTAATTTCAGAGAATTTATTATTTTCATGATTTTGTTTCAGCTCTCAAAGTTTTCTTTTTTGATTCATATCACATGAAGCATATTCATCCCCATATGAATATGGACGGAGATAATATAAAGATATTTCCAAATAGAAAAGCTGCATATCATTCAAATGGTAGGACTTTGACAATCTTATATACAATATTTCAATGTTTTGCAATAAATACCATACATTTGATTGTATCATATGTGCATATAACTTGTGTGGTTTTCTATAGAAAAATATTTTATGTTTATACACAGAATTTCCGTATTTATATTTGAGATTTTCATTATGATAAAAATACCTGGGTAGAATTTTAGCTGATGATACCTAGATCCTTCTTGTCCTCGATCCTCCAACTCTGTAACTGTCTAATAATGTTAACATCCCAGTGGAAATATACAAAGGAACTGTGATTTTATTCCTCATTTTGCAGCAGTCAGATGCTATAATTTTCATAAAGTTCTTCTAATATTTCTTCTTCAGTAATCCTTCATATTCCTCCTTGTAAGACTGAATTTGGGATTGTATGAGGAAGATGAATAGAGGTAGTGTTCAAAAAGGTAGAAAGTTATTGTTTAAGCATGGATTCCTCTTCCACTCATTTCTTAGTTTTTGTACACTAAACTCTTCAGCTAAACTAAAGGCAGGATTTCTTAAGAAATGGGACCAGAGAATGCTAGTACTAGCAAGTGACTTTACGGTTATCTAACCTAATGGCCTCATTTTATGGATAATGGAACTAAGGCACAAGAAGTTAACGGGTTTGTCTCTATGTACATCAACAGATAATACAGAACTAAGACTTGAAGAGAAGGAGGTAACAAAGAAATCAGCCCTGACCAGCTTTCCCTTGTCACCTAACCACAGGCAAACTAGCAGCTGCTATTTTAATTTAACCATTTATCTGCTCTCGTAGTGCAATGCACTTAGAAAAAAAAAATTTCTGCTGATAATAGAATTGGTGCTGTTCACATATAGGTCAAATATATTAACTATAAAACATGAATTATAATATTTCCACAAAGCATTGTGGGTGGTCATATGTACAAACGGAAAATATATACAATAACACACATATGTCACTTTTACAGACATCATTTCATTAAAAAATATGTTGTCTTTATTGTTAAAAAGCTTGTTGCACATTCCCTCTCAGAATACCATCTTTTTAAAAAAATTTTTATAGCGCTAATGTGGGAATTTTTTTCTAATCCATTGATATTATCCTTTCCATTTTTTCTTGTCATTATTTATTCAAAAGTAAGAAACAGATGGCCATAAAAAACAAAAATAACTAAGCCATACTGCCATTGAACCCATGGCTCTTACCCCATTACATCATATTCTAATTAACCAAGCACACACGTAATATTTAGGAGCAAATCCAAAGAATGTGTTAAACTGTTGTATTTTCAAAGACAATTTGAGTAGTATTTGGAAGTTGAGAATAAAGACATTGAAAATAGTTATCATAGTGACAGATGATGAAATTGTCATGGAATTAATATCTCGAAGAGATCGTGTCTTAGTGTATGGTAGTTTTGTTACATTTCATAATCACACATGCAAACACTGACATTTGAAAGGGACAGTAATATCAGCTCTCAAGAAAGCAGAGGGAGAAAATTTATTTTCCTCAAGGTTGAATCTTCAAAATAAGGACAAGTGTAAGAAACTGATCAAACCCACTCAATGTCTACATGTGATTATTCATTTATTGACAAACTTCCTTAATAAAAACATTCATTAGTTAAAAGCTGCATAGTATCATTAGGAGGAAAATAAGGGTGGCACAGATGGATTTTTAATCTTTTTTATATACTGAATTTTAGTGCCTATCATTAGTGAATGAACCCCTAGTTTACTGAAAATAGGTACAGATCTGATATGAGAGTTAAAAGCCAGATCAGGCCTAGAATTAGTGAGAAATCATGGGAATTAAAATAGGTTCCAAATGATTTAAAAAGAATGAACAAATACTGGATCAATATTCAGAAAAAGATTAAAAAGGGATTTTGGACCATTCTACGTGGCATGAGTCTCCTTTTACCCAAAGTCAAAAATTGATGTTAAATAAATATTTTCCTTTAGAAAGTATCAGAGTGATAGATTTTTAAATCCATGTTATCTCTTTGGTGCTTCATTTGATTTTGGACCACCCACTACTACAACCTCTGAGAAGTTGCTGTTGCATGAACTGGTTCATCAGCTGGACTAGGTCAAGTTCCCCTAAGAGGTTTCCAGGTTCTGCTTCCATCGCTGGTCTGTCCATAGCAAATGCTGGGCTAGTTGTCATCTGAAGCCATCACAATTTCACTAGCCCAACCATGTTATACTAACATTATTTTTCTGATATAAGTTTTCTGGTCTGGCAGTTTAGGAAGATATGTAATGTATCTCAATTTCAGCAAGGCTCTTAGCAGTATCTTGGGGTGCCTTTTTATACTAAGATAGAAAACGTGAATAGTGACACATTTTTGCAACTTCTAGCTCACATAACCATATCCAAAGAATATTAGCTATTAGTGTGATATTGTGATGTGGATGGTTCCAGCATTATATCACAGACCTTTGTTTTTGATGACATTATCAACATTTGTATTAATGATTTTGATTAATTTATGCTTTTCAAATTATTTGCTGGTGTCACAAATTTGAGGGAAAATGAATATGATAGAGTTCTTCCTAATTTGTCCAAGTATCTAAAGCAAACATATAACATTTCTAGTTAATAAGTATAACAATAATCATATTAATATAGCATCTTAAATTTTATAGAAGACTCTCTCGTATAATTTCATTTGGTCTCCACCTTATCCTAGTACATAGCCAGAGGGAATATCACTGCCATCATGTTATACATGAGAAAACTCAAGTTTACCCAGGGACAAACAAGTAGGAGAAATGACTAAAACCAGAACTTCTAACTCCAAGAGTAAATTCTGAATATAAATTCCTCAACTTACTGTCCGTAATTCTGTACAACAGAGAAGGAACGTGACCTAAGTGACAACAGGAATTTTAAAAGATAATAGTTGTCCATGTTGAGTTGTTCACACACACTTAATATCAGTGATAATGAGCTGCTGATAATGATCTCAAAAACCAAGGCAATTTGAGATCCGTTAAAATAGGTGTAGTGTCCAGGCTAAGGGAAAAATAGGCATGTGATAGTCTATACTGATCAGGTAACATTTCTAGTATCTGGTTATGTGCTGATGTGCTGCATTTGGGGAGTGTCAGGGGTTCAGATAAATGGCTGCCTCGAAAGGCAATAAATTCCCTATGCTGTGTCGGCATAACTATATGTCATGAATTTAAAGAGGAAGCATTTCAGTAGGCATGAGGTTGAACTCAGTGGCATCTCACAACTCTTTCAATTCTAAACTTTCTTAATACTGTAAATCTGTGATAATTTTCTCCCAATATCTTTCTAATTCATATATTTGCCCAGCAAAGTAGTAAGTCAAAATTTTATTTTTCAAGTGAAGATACTTTATTCCTTGGTTCTTAGTCAGCACTTGGATGTAAATTTATCTAGGACTATTTTTCTCCTAAATATAGTCTGTGCCAAGGGAATGCTACAGTCCACAATCAGTTTCAGAGTCACAGAGGTCAGAGAATATGTCTTAATATGGTTGGATGATGTAAGCATAGATATATTATGACCCACATTTCAGTATCTGGGAATTTGTATGACTCCCTTTGGTCAATTTTTATGTTTATTTTAAGAATTTCACTGAATACACTTATTTGATTGACAGGCAGTGTTGCAGTTGCATTTTTATATTATAAGAGTATTGGTCCTCTATTTTCATCATCTGGCAACATCTTATTGGAACCTCAAAGTTATGATAAAGCTGAAGAGGAGGGAAGAGTCATCTCTTCAGTAATTTCAGTCTCAATTATCTCAAACCCACCCGCATTGTATGAACTTGAAAAAATAACATTTACATTAAATCACATAAAGGTAAGTTGTGTTTCTGTTGACTATTGATTATAATTGTGAAGCATTCAGAGAAATGAACATGTTTTTGTAGTGTCACTTTAATTGTATGTGAGTTCTTGAGTTTAAAAATGCAAATTCAAAATTGAAATAAAAGAGTAAAGTGGTTTCAACTAATTTTTCTATAAAATATTTTTGTACTTTCAGTGCTCTTTAAATTTTATAATAAATACCAAAGAATTTTATGTATTTGATTATCTGAAATTAAGCTACATTTTAGTTTTATTTTTAAGTACATTGTTCATTTTGGAAGTCTCCAGCCCTTCAAAGAAGAAGTTATAAAAAAGTATTAAAGAGATAAATGTTACTTGTATAATGAGGGAGGTGTTTGGTTAATTGTCATATAAAATAATACTTGCAGGGATTTGGGTGCTGATTAAAATAAAATCATAGAGAAGTTCATAATATTTCATAAAGAAATTATCTGAGAACACTTTACTCTTTTATTGTTATTCTAAATCTTTTTTCAAACCCATGTATAATTAAAACTATACAATAAAAAAAATGATTAGAAATAACTAAGTATTTAGGGTTTCTATAGACCTAAAAGTGAAGGGGAAACTCAAAATCATATTGTTTGCTGTATTTTTACAGTTAATGGTTTATTGGGCTTTCAATTGAATTTCAATCTTAGTACATAATTAAAGTGCCTCAGAAACTCTATTTGGAGAACCTTGAAGCTGGGCAATTGTATTTGCATGTTTATGGAAAACAGGGGATTAAAAGAACATAGTCAGCCCTCCGTATCCACAGGTTCCACATCCATGAATTCAACCAAACACAAATGGAAAATATTCAAGGGAAAAAATTCCAGAAAGTTCCAAAAAGCAAAACTTGAATTTACTGCAGCCCATCAACTATTTACATAGCATTTACATTGTATTGAGTTTTATAAGTAATCTAGAGATGATTTAAAGTATACAAAAGGATGTGCATAGGTTATATGCAAATACTACTCCATTTTACGAAAGTAACTTGAGTATCCGTGGATTTCGGAATGCGCAGGGGTCCTGGAATCAATCCCCTGTGAATATCGAGGGGCCACTCTATATGCTTCCATACAGTACAAATGTGTCACTGTAAAGACAGACATCTGATGTAGAGAGAAATAAAATGTATAGAAATTGCAAGTAAATAGTAGGTCAAACCTAAACAATGGTGGGCATTCTGTTGAGGGAAAAAGAAGGTGTGAAATGTTTTAAGAATGGAAACTAAATTTAGATATTTTCAGATGCTAAATGCAAATGACCTTTTGATACTAGAAAACAAACATTGTTCTTTTACATGGTCTTATGGTTTTTCTACAGTTTTTACCAGTGGAATGTTTTGGCAGCTGAAGAGGTGCCAAGGGCAACCCACTTCTCCCATCTCTGTTTGACACAGCAACAAAACAAAACACACATTTACACAAGAGTTCTTCACCATACTTAATGAGAAAACTCGATTGTCCTTAATCTTCTTCTCTGTTCAAATTCTTTTCCCATTCAAAGCAATGACCACTCTGAAATTTCATCTCTTTCCTCTGACAATACATTTACCTAATCAATTGCTTCCCTCTCAGAATAAAATTTGGATACCATTTTATTCTCTAGGAAAATCGAAGTTATTTCATATGTAACACCTTCCACTTCCTGATTCCCTGATAATTGCAACTTCACCAACTAGTATATACTTCATTACTTTAGAGGAATATTAATTATAGTTGTTATAATAATACAGATAATAATAATGATAATAATTATAGCAACCAATACTTTAATAATGCTTATATGGAAATACGCTTTGTTCTAAGTTATTTACTTTAATTCTCACAAGAACCCTATGAGGTATGTACTGTTATCTCCATTTCACAGATGAGGATACTGAGACTCTGAAAGATTAAATGCCTTGCCCGTGGTCACTCAGTAACAACTACTAGAACAAAGTTTCATACCCACAGTTTTTCTCCAGAATCCATTCTTCCACAGCTAAGATACTCTCCTGCCTGATGCTATTCTCTGAATCACTCCCGCACCTACCTCCCAAGAAATTAAGCTTTGTCCATTACCTCAACTTTCCTGGATGTCTCCATATTGGTCCCAGTGTCTCAGCTAACAAATAGGCTGAAGTTTCTGGCCTCCTACAAAATAGGAAAGCATTTTCCATTGACCCTCTATCTCTTTCACCCCAAACTCAATAACTCCTCTTATTTTTTTAAGCTTTTAAAAAATAGATATGATCTATTGCCTTCATCTATAGAAAATATGGATTTAGTTTTCTTATACATGTCTTCCCCTGTGATCCACACACTCCCCCAACTATTCATCCTCCCATGCTTCATCAAATTTTGGGTTAAATCAGTTTTCAATGCGTTATACACAGCTGAATCATGAGGCTGAACAATTTTCCTGGTGTTAGTAAATTCCCTTCATTTAGCTTGCTTAGATTTCTATTTATTCATTACTAATTATTCCCCAAACTTTCTGATAGTACTATAAATCTCCTTATAAAACATTCAAATGCATAAGATTATCAGCTAAATTAATGTTCTGGAGACATCCTTGTTAGGCCTCTGTGAACTTGATCCTGTCTGGATGGTCTGTCCTTTGCCTTCTGTATAGCTATCAGCCTGGACATCTCTGTCACCATCATCCTGGGCATGCAACTCTCCTCTCTCCTGTGTCAGATTCAATGTTTCCTTGAACCAACGATTCCTCTTTCTTGGTTTATCTCTATATTTTGGTGGCATATTCTCCAGTGACTCTTGAGAAAGGTGCCCAGAAAGTCAAGTTTTTGAGCTCTTGCATTACCTTTTTAGCTAAGTATATACTATATTTTTATCTTATCCATACACTTAGATAAATTCCATGGTATAGAGTTATAAATTGTGAATAATTTTTTCTTCAGAATTTTCTAGACCTTGCTCATTTTTTTCTAGCTTTCCAGGTTAACCTGGGGAAGTTGCATGCAATTAATATTTTACTTAAAATTTACATTCTTTTGCAAGTGATCTGTCTCTTTCTCTCAAACTTTTGAGATCTTATCTTTATTCTCAGGATTCAATCAAAGATGAACCTTGGTGTGGATCTTTATTAATTGTACTAGGCATTTATGTGAGTCTGTTCAGTCTGAAAATGTATGGTCTTCAGTTTTAGGGAATTTTCTATTATTATTTCTTTGCTAATTTCTTTCTCTCCAGTATCTCTTGTCTCTTCTCTTGTTATTCTTATGTAAATATTGGACTCTCCAGCTGAGCCTCTAAGGTCTTTTTTTTTTTTTTCATTTTAAGTTTTCCTTTACATTTTTTTTTCCTGCTAACATATTTTATTTCTACTTTATACTTAATTATAACAGAGCACCCTTATTTTTTGAACTCTACTTTTGTTTCATAGGTGCAGTATTTCTCTGTGGTAGTATTTATATTTTAAAAAAACCTGTGTTCTACTCCCTACATTATGTTCATGATTTCCTCTGTTTGGCTTGTTGGCTTTTTGTTCTTTGTCTTTCATGGTAGAGTGTGTCCTCGGAGGTCTAGTGGTTCATGGCCATCCATCCATATCTAATAATGAGACATTTGAAAGATGATTGTGTGTTCAGGTGGCTTGTGGCAGTGGTGTGCCTCCCTAGAGAGTTATCATCAGGCTAGTTTCTGGCCATTGCACTGGAAGATCCTGAAGATCACTACCTAAAAGTCATTTCTTTTCGGCCTTTAGTTTCTCAGAAACCTTTTAGTCTCATGCCTAAAGACAGAAGCTCACTGCAAGGATTAGGAGAATAAAAAGACAGTGGTGGGCAATGGTGGGTGCTCAGCATGTAGACAGACCCTCACTTAACCCCTGTTTTTTGAGTGATGCACTCTCAGCTGACTCTAGTTCCTCAATTCTAGAGTCCTTCTGGCTCCTCTAGCTTATCTGTTTGTTTGTTTTTTAACAAGAGTGGGATTGGGTATTTTCCTGGCAGTTTTGGGGCAACTGGATGTAGAGTTTCAATTTTCTTCACATAGCGTGACCTCTTTGAAAAATTTCTTGTCATCTCTCCAGTTTTAGTTCAATCACTGTCTTCCTAGACGTACTCCAATCAAATTGGCCAGTGCTCCAACTATTGATCTAAGTGTTGGATTTTCTATATAGGCCATTAAAGCAACTGTCTAATTGTATTAAAATCATCTAGGCTTCTGTCATCCTTGAGGGCAGATGCTTTATCTTTTCAACTAAGAATCCGTGGCTCCTAGCACAATGCCTATATTTGATACTCAACTAGTATTTTCTTTAATGAATAGTTGTCTGAAGATTTGCATTTGGTTCTGTTTTACTCCACTTATCAATGATTAGTCTTGCATATATTTTTTGACATCTCTTGGTCTCTCAACGCAATACCCACTCACAGGGCTCTTTTGAGGATCAAATTAAACAAAGTAGGTAAGAAAGCACCTAGTTAACTATAAATTGTTATATAATTGTAAACAGTTTTTATTTCTACAAGACACAAGCATAGGTATACAGCATTCTATGAGTAACTTATTAAAACTTACAGTGCATTAAGTATTGTGTTATGATTAGTTAATATTAATATATGATAAGGAGAACGCTGCTATTTATTGAACAACCTTCCTGTAGTCTATTTGATCAGCCCCTGTCTATCTCTGACCTTACACTCAGTACCCTTTACCTCATTCATTGCTTGAACTGCACTGGCTTCTAGATGTTTCTGGAAGACCTTCATTGAGTCTCACTTCAGAGGTTTTCCATTTTCTATTCAAACTGTACGGAACCCTCTGTTCCCAAGTCTTTAGGACTCACACTCTCACTTAACTGAAGTATTTGCTTAAATGTCATTTCCTAGGAAAAGCCTCCTCAGATTACTTCTGTTCTCCTTTCCCTAGCTTATTTATTTTAATAATTTCTTATCTCCTCATTAGAATGTAAGGTCAATAACGGAAACACGGAGCTTCCCTGGTGGCACAGTGGTTGAGAGTCCGCCTGCCGATGCAGGGGACGCGGGTTCGTGCCCCGGTCCGGGAAGATCCCACATGCCGCGGAGCGGCTGGGCCCGTGAGCCATGGCCACTGAGCCTGTGCGTCCGGAGCCTGTGCTCCACAACGGGAGAGGCCACAGCAGTGAGAGGCCCGCGTACCGCAAAAAACAAAAACAAAAAAAAAACGCAAACAATTTTTTTGTTTTGTTCAGTGCTGTATTTTTAGCACCTGGATCAATGACTAATATCTAGTGCACATCCAATAAACATTTATCGAAGATAATGAGATATGTCATGCACCATTCTAAATGACATACATGATCTCAATTGACAATAATTCTCACAAATGCGTGACACAGGATTGATAAAATATAGCATGATTGCAGTATAAACTTCAATTTTTTCACACAACAGTAGCATTCACTTATTAGCATTGATTTTATGCTTTACTTTTTAGGCATGGTTTTAATTATATTGCTATGCAAAATGGTATTTTAAATATAACCAAAACGATGTCGTATGTATAAATTTTTCTCTTTTTCCTGTCAGTAAAATGTCTCTTTTTCAGACCACAGATAAGTATAGGAGTCAATGTGCATTTTGGAACTACTTACCTAACACCATGAATGGCAGCTGGTCTTCGGAGGGCTGTGAGGTGACATACTCAAATGAGACCCACACCTCATGCAGCTGTAACCACCTGACACATTTTGCAATTTTGATGTCTTCTGGTTCTTCTATTGTAAGCCAATTTTCCAATTCATATTTATAAATCTGTTTTTTCTTCTTCTTTATGTCGTTCAAGAGAATATTTAATTTTTATATGTTTTCTTTGGGTATAAATAGCATATTTAATTTACTGATACAATCTCAACATTACCTTTTTTATAGTCTTTCTTTTCTTACCTGCCTTCTATGACATATCTAGTTTGGATCTTTGGTTATTCTTAGTGTAAGACTTACCTAATCTATACTATCTAGTAGACTGTGTATTAAATATCTATCCATTGACTTAGTTTTTAATGTGGCTTTTAAGGACCATTTATACATTTTAAAGTATCATGGACTTCAAGGGCTTTTGCCTTTGTATTGAAAGTTTATTTTTACTGATGACAAATTCATTAAAAATATTTGATACCTGGTCAATAAGTATTAGCACATTCATAACAAATACCATGTTTTAATAATGTAGAACCCCACAAGATTTTTAAACATGAAAAATCTTTCTAAGGTGAATAGCTTCATAATATGTATTTTACATCAGTAATATCTTGCTTTTACATTATATAGGTTTTTATTTTATATCCTTGTATTGGAATCTTTAGATTACAGGCTCATTTCCATACAATACTTAAAATCCATCAAATACATATCATGACTAAATAAATCTGCCTAACCCTAATGTCAGTAACAAAGATGATTTTTTTTCTGAATGTTATATAAACAAAGATGCCTCTTAAAACCATCTGGTTAGAGTGAAACCATCGTTTCCAAATTCAAAGTCTCGCAACTATACTCTTTTGTTATTCTACATATTCAGCATTTCTGATACCTTTGTTTAATGTGTTTAAATGAATTACTGCATAGAAATTACTTGTTCTTACCACTGATAAAGCTGCTTTAATTAACCATTTTCACATTACAATAATGAATTGCCTTTCTAATATCAAGAAACTGATGGTGATAACATTGTTAAACCATGTACTAATATATACTATGCTTAGGGAAAAAAATCACTAATTACAGAACTTTTAAAGTGCTACATGATTTATATCAGATTTTCTGAATGTTGAACATTTTCAAAAGTACAAAATGTTCTCATCTAAATGCACATTTGTATTTTTACATTTTAGGAACAGTTTAATGTTTCACCAAAAAGGGAAGTTCATTATATGTTGTAGTTCCTTTGACGAGCTACTGAGTTATTCTTTTAACAGTTGTATTATTATTTTCCCTTAGGGTATTAAAGATTATAATATTCTTACAAGGATCACTCAACTAGGAATAATTATTTCACTGATTTGCCTTGCCATATGCATTTTTACCTTCTGGTTCTTCAGTGAAATTCAAAGCACCAGGACAACAATTCACAAAAATCTCTGCTGTAGCCTATTCCTTGCTGAACTTGTTTTTCTTGTTGGGATCAATACAAATACTAATAAGGTATGTAGATCTCCCTTACTCTATATTTTTATTTTCTAAGTTTTTACTTTCCTAAATATATATGTCATAGAAACATGAATTGGAATTAAGGGCTTAATGGGGCAAATACACGATATACTTTGTTCTTAAGGTGTTTCTAAGTTTGAGAATGCTGAATATCTGAACAACTTGCTTAGTAATTCCGTTAACCACAGTGGCCCTCATTATGATGAACTGCAAAAACTTGTCAACAAACTGAAGAAATAACCTTATTTTGTTTTTTGTTTTGTTTTGGTTTGTTTTTCCATGGGCGTTAAACAAAAAGAGGGGAGAGAGAGGGGAAAGAGAGAGAGTTGGAAAAAATGTTTATCTCAAGACAGGGACGGAACACAAAAGTGGCTAAGGTTCATAGGTTGAAATATGATGAATTAGCTCAACCTAGTAAATGCACTTTTCTAACCATTTTCCACCATTATTGATTTAGAGCCTTATCAAATAGTTCCCATCTTGAGCTAGTCTGGGTCATCCTCGAAGCAGACACTAAAGTGGGATAAAACAATATAAATTTATTAAGCGAAATGGCTGTGAGAGAAAACGGGAAGAGAGAGACTTGGAGAGCCATCAGACCAAGATGCAGGCCTGAGCCTGAGTGAAGGAAAGAAAGGTGAAAGGATGAGTGAGTAGAAGCGCTTTACACAGCAGTGCAGTTCTAAGGAAAGCCCAGGTTGCCTGTCAAGGAGTCCTTTGAGAAGACCGTCAGCCAAAGTCACCTGGCAGGTCTCTCAAGAACAGGAATGTCTTGCTGTGCTCAGTCAATGGCTGTCAGCAGCCATCAGGGAACGTGAGCATATCAGTGGCTTTCCTGTATAGCAGCTGCAGCCTGCCCTGCCGCTGGAGACCAGAGAAGTGCATCAACATGGCCACAAAACATTAAATTGCCTCCATATTTCCATTCTTACTAGTCATCTTTCAAGTACTGAGACTAACCATCAGTTATCAAGGTTTTCTTCTGAAGTAGATGCCACAAAGCACCTATTTTAAATAGCCTACAGAAGACTGTAAACTCCGTATGTTTTTGTTTGTTTGTTTGTTTTGCAGTGGTATTTATAACACGTGTCAATTCTGTATACCTCCCACTATCCTCCAAAGCCCAATTCCTCCTTCAGCTTCACCCCACCATCATCCTCACCACAAAACTATTCGTTACAGTGTTTATTTTCAATTCTATTTCACCAGTGTTTATTTTCAATTCTATTTCACCTATCAAATTCTTCCCATTTTAAAGCCGTATTTCAAATCTCACTTCCTCACTGCATTGGTTCCCAAATTTTAATCACCATCCCCAACCTTATATAGTACTCTCGAATATATTTGAGTAGGTAATCTCATTATGTTTCAATTATACTCTATTTTATTAAGTGCAGTATGTAAATGTTGTGTTATCCCACCAGTAATAGATTGTGTTAGTTCTGTTACTACAGAAGTGTATAATTATTACATTTTGTTATTTCTTATAAGCCTAGCTCTAGTTCTAAGTGTGAAGTCAATACTAATAAATAATATTTAACTGAAATCCATCTCAAATTTACCTGATAATCTTGTAACTTCAAGTGATCATATAATGGATATTTTTGTAAAATATATCATCATTTGTCTGTTTTGTAACTTCAGTGCCTTCTCTTAATTATTTATAATGTTTTGTTTAACATAGTATTAGCAGTAATTTTCATTCTTTGAGCATGATTAAGATAAAGGAAAGTAAAGGCAGCTCCAAAACAGAAATCAACTCAAATCATAACAGTTACTGTGAGATAATCATGTGACTAATCCACAATTTATCACATAATATAAGTGTATAAAAAGTATAAATCTCTGGACGAGAACAGCCACTTAGTTCTATTACAGGACTGGTGAATGTTTCACATTGATGAAGCACAGTTCTTTTAAATCAGTCGGAAATGGTACAATTTAAAAAACTGACACTTGACAAGGATATTTTAATGTGACCAAGCATTATAGAAAATGGCATAATTTATGGAGAAAGTCAAGATTTTATGTTGCAATAATGTTAAAGTACACATTGTTTATGGTTTCTTTCTTTGCTTTCTAGCTCTTCTGTTCCATCATTGCCGGGCTGCTGCATTACTTCTTTTTAGCTGCCTTTGCATGGATGTGCATTGAAGGCATCCATCTCTATCTCATTGTTGTAGGAGTCATCTACAACAAGGGATTTTTGCACAAGAATTTTTATATCTTTGGCTATCTCAGCCCAGCTGTGGTAGTTGGATTTTCAGCATCACTAGGATATAGGTATTATGGCACCACCAAAGTGTAAGTTAAGATGATCTCGTAAATATTTGGAATGCAATTCTGAATAAGCTTTGTATATCATTGAAAATTTTGCTTTGTTGAAGTACGTACAAGCATATATGTAGATTTTATCTCTTATTTACTTTTCAGATGTTGGCTTAGCACAGAAAACAACTTTATTTGGAGTTTTATAGGACCAGCATGTCTAATCATCCTTGTAAGTATACATAAAATTGCGGCTAGAATTCAAAAAAAGTTACAGTTTAAGGGTGCTTAAAATTCTCAACAATCAGGCATTACTCTGAGGGGAAAAATAATTTTGAGCACTTTACAATAAATCATTTATTAATACTGGACATATATTGCATCACTATTGAGAAAAAATATACATTTTAAACTCAAAGCTATTATAATTAATTTGCCCCTCTTGGGAGGCTGTATTTTTGCATTACATGTAGAAAAAACATTTTTCACTTATCAGTAGTATCTCAGCATACTTCAATACTGAGAGTGTGCCAACCAGCTGATAATCTGGCATTTCAGATGTTTACGTTATTTAATCTTTTATCAATGATCAGTGATCTTTGAAGATTAGACTGTCATCTTTATAGTTTTATCATCCTTATGTACCCTGTCATCACGAAAGTGATTTTAAACTAAATTGCGACATCAGAGACAAGAACCCACTATTTCCCATGAGCAGGCAAGTCATGTATTGATAGCCCTATTTCAGCTGGGAAGAGGGCCTTTTAATTCTTATTGGAAGTGGTTTCAAACCTACAAATTTGGCAGGTGTTATATGTTCCATTCTAAATAAAGACATTTTTATGTGTCTCCAGAGCATTTCTAAGTGCCGTAAGTTTTCAAAGCCTCTCTGAATATAATAGTCTGTCAATGAATCTGGGAGGTCTGACAAGGCCCTACAATAGAATGAATTGTCAATGGAGGAGTTGTGACAGTATTTTGGACAACTTTGTCCCATATGTTTTGACCGTCAGCTAGCTATCTTTTTTGAATTTTTTTCCTCTCCCCATGTGGTTTTTTTTGGGTTTTTTTGTGGTTCGCGGGCCTCTCACTGTTGTGGCCTCTCCCGTTGCGGAGCACAGGCTCCAGACGCGCAGGCTCAGTGGCCATGGCTCACAGGCCCAGCCGCTCTGCGGCATGTGGGATCCTTCCGGACTGGGGCACGAACCCGTGTCCCCTGCATCAGCAGGCGGACTCTCAACCACTGCGCTACCAGGGAAGCCCCTCCCCATGTGTTTTTATGGGTGTGAGGAAGCTGCTAAATGGAGAAAGACTTGAAATGCAAAGCAGAGAATTTTCTTCAAGGTTTACTTTTTAATGGTGTGGGTGAAATAAAGTGCATTCAGTAACTGTATTTCCTAATCATCACAGAAAATTGTTTATAATTCTCACAGTGAATCTAGTAATATAAAAAGAAAACATTGGCAAGATTTCAACTAAAACAGTTTCAGAGTTAGTTTATTTAGAATTCCAAAATTTTCAACCCACAGGAGAATAGAGGCTGAATGTGTCCCATCCATATATTTTCATGCGTTGCCCTGATATGAGTATTTTGTGTGAAAGCACTGTCTAAATTTTCTAATTTTACTGATTCCTTCTCTACAGAGTGGACCATCTCTCATATTGTTTTGTATAAGTGAAAGTTCTTTGGATCAGTGATTCTTAGAGTTTAGAGGAAACTAGTGGGCTAGAAAGTTCCTGAAAACAAGAAAAATAGGAACATATTTCTCTAAAGTAAGAAATAGAAAGTGTTCCCTGAAATTATTTTTTTTTTTTACTTTTGCTTCTATAAGGGAAAAGATAACTTTGGATTATCTTATAGTAAGATGGACAGACTTTAGATGGGCTTATCTAAAAATGAGTCCTGTAAACTTTCCTAGAAGCCTAAATGAACAATGTCACACTGTCCTAGTCTGAAATTAATGAACCAATATATCTTCCATATGGTTTCTGTATGATAATCATTCATTTAAGTAGAGGGTCAGGCTACTTAAGAAATGGATAAGGCCTTTTGGTTGAGTCTAAAACTAAATACTGTTTATCTTTTTTATATCTTCGAAAACAGCAGAAATTCTTTAATTATTGAATGAAAGTGAATTCCTTTACTCTAGTGATCTCTGGATTTCTGTGCTAATGCTGGCCTATTATTACTATTACTATTATTATTATTATTGTTATTCAGCTGCATGATACAACATTAAGTAAAAGTTCTCCTGTTGTCCCAGAATAGTATTGCATTCAAAGATAAAGTAAAAGAAATATTGAGCACCCAGACATTTGAAAAAGAGCCACCAATAGTTTGGACCTGACACTTCCCATGGGTCTTTCAAAGAAACAGTAGGACCAGCTGTAGCCCAGTAAGGGGACTAAAGAGTGGGGCTGAGAGGGTCGTGTCTCAGAGTTAGGAGTCCTTGGCCTTTGAAGGAGTGCACTGTTCTCTATGAAAAGCTTTTCCTTACCCTGTCAGTCAAAAAAAAAAAAAAAGTACTCCCCCATCTCCATGAAGACAAGTTCAAATTGTGAAGGAGTACTCCAAAAGGTCTGTAAAGAATGCAATCAGAAATAGTAAGAGTAAAACTCTCATCTTGATCCCGGATTGATGTGACTGTGGAATTTTCATGTCTCCTTGATATACAAGAGCAATATATGAACAATTTTTATGACAGCTTGACATATGTCCCCTGACTTTGGGTCAAGTGTGAACATAGAACCTAGACTTGCTTTTAGTTTTCTGCAGGCTGCATGCTTATTGGACTATCCCCTTGACAGCAGGGAGGAAAAGGATTATTATAGAGTGTGCCTGGGAATAAAATGACGGGGCGAACGCACAAAGGCTTCAGCTATCCTATAAGCACAAAAAAGTTAGAGAGGGGAAGAAAAGTTGTAGTGCTGCCCAGAAGGTTGTCAGCTCAAGTGAAGTTATACACAGCAAGAAAATAGGCTGAGCACAGGTGATGTTGAATGGTGGCGTGGCTGGCCCTCTCTGAAAAATGGAAGGGGCCAAGACGGAAATGAAATACTATAAACACTAAAAAAAATCACATATACCATCTAAGTGTAAGCCATCACATAAGCCAAGATTACCGGCAGTAATAAGAACCAACCTAAACCAAAGTGATGTCGTGAAGCTTTCTCCATCCGAAAGAGCTGATCAGACCCTTCCAGCCCCCAGCAGCAGAGGAGCTGAGCTTTACCAATGAAAGAACATATCCTAGAATCAACCATGCCACCCCAACAGTCATCTATACAGATTTACTGAATTGAAAATTGTCATCCTATGTTTGGGGATATTCTGGTAGGACAGGATGCCAGTCCATATCATTAAGGTCACCATGTTAATTGGGTGGTCTGGGCATGATGGGA
Source organism: Stenella coeruleoalba (assembly GCF_951394435.1). Lineage (NCBI taxonomy): Eukaryota > Metazoa > Chordata > Mammalia > Artiodactyla > Delphinidae > Stenella > Stenella coeruleoalba. The sequence continues at coordinate 68,604,254 of NC_137169.1, read as the reverse complement.
GAACAAAGGAAATATAAGAATTACTCCCTGCCCACTATAGTATCAATGAGGAGAAAGCAAGATGAAACAAATGACAAAGAATATCATATAATAAAATATAAGTGATACCAGTGAGATGTGGAAGAGGAAGTCGTCATGGAGATGAGGAACTCGTTTGTGGATGGGGAGAGAAGCAGAGTATACTTTCCATAAAGTGGATTCTTAGTGTGAACTTAAGTATCTCCCAAGCAGCCCTGTAAGCGTGCCAGATTCCTTTTGAAGGAAAACAAAGGGCACAGACAAAATGTAAATAAGGCAGTACCAGAAATCACAAAATTATCATAATCTGTCTTTTATTAAGAATATTCAAGAATCATCTTTTCATAGACTCATCACTCCCTAGTCTACATGTCATTAACTATTTACCAAATTTTTACCTCCATAAACTTATCCATTTCTTCTCTACTTTCACAGTCAGGCCTTTTTTATCCCTTTGAGTCATTGTTATTCCTTACTAAGATTATAGTATTAATAACAATAATAGGGATTTTTTTAAATTCACAGTTTGTTGAGCAGCTACTAATTTTAAAAACAGACAGCTAATACTTCAATACTCAGTCTCCTTAAATCACCTACATTGTCATCATCCCATTTTATGAAAAATAGAATTTGATTCAAAATGTTAGGTGATTGGCCCAAGGCACTGAAATCTACAAATAAATAATGAGGCTAGAACTTTAAACTAGTTCTGTCTTAATCTAAAGCTCACCTTTTCATTTTAACTTGCCACTTTTTCAGTTGCCTTCTAATCTGTGTTTCTGCTGCCATTCTGTACCATTTCATTTTAATCTATCCAGAATAAACTGCTCCAAACTCAGCTCACATAATGAGAGCAATTAATAAGAAAAATAAGAACGTTAATATTAAGCTCTTGTATATTCCTGGTACTAAGCTAAACATTCTCCATATATTAGCACATTTAGCTTAATCCTTCAACAACTCAAAAATGTGTGTGTGTGTGGTTTATTTTATTTTGAAGTTGGAGAAATTGGGGCATAGAGCGGTTACACAGTTTGCCGAACAATTAGTAAGTACCTGAGCTGGAACTCACGTTCATGAAGTTGAGTCTATGACCTACCTTCTTCATCCCGTTGCCGATAGTTCCCCATTGCCTATAGTCCAAATACCATAGGCTGGTGTATAAGGTTCTCAGTACTTTAGCTGAACCCTGCCTATTTTCAGCCTTTTCTTACACTGCATATCTCCACAAAACAACTCACCTAAGAGCTTTATCCTCTTTAGAATATTTGCCGTTCCTTGGATATTTTCTTGGTTCTTTGCACTCAATAATCCTACAACCTTGTGTAAAACTCTGCTGCCTGAAATCTTATCATTAATTACTGCACAACTTCATGAAAACCTTTCCAGATTTGTAGCTAATCTCTTTCTTCAACCTGCTCCCATGGAATTTTGAGTCAAACCCAAAATAGTACTTTTAATGCTTTGTTTTGTTTCACATGATAATTTTCTGTCTGCATTACACTACTCATCTCCCACATCCAAATACCCAACATAGAGCTGTGAGTCTCTTGATTCACAGACCATAACTTGTTCAATAATCAATGCCACTTATTGCATGACCTTAGGGGCCACAGCCCAATGAGTTGCAAACGAATTTTCTACACAGCCACATTCACAATGCATTCTCTATGTATGAGTGGACTCTACACTGTAAAACTACCAGCCCTCTTACTGATCACCCCAGAACACAGATGGTAGCAAGTCCTTAATAATTATCTGTGTATTTTAATTGATCCATTAATAAAGACCATGGTAATAAATAAGGCAAGAAGAAACACCCTGTGATCTTTCTTAAGCTATATGACTGTTCTGTGTTCTGGATTCCTAACATGTAAGATAAAGATAATGATGCCAGCCCAACACAGCAAAGATACAGTAAATACAAACAATTTTTTTAGAAAAAGCATCTATTCTTTAAAAATTAAAAAAGGAAAATACACAATAATTTGGAGGACAATCTTTGGCCTTCTTAGCTTTACCTTTATATTAAAAATTAAGTTAAAACACTAATTTTAAAACCATAATTTGCACAGCAAAATTTTGTATGCAAGGTACTATATGTTCGGCCAGTATAATGTGTGTGTGTGTGTGTGTGTGTGTGTGTCTGTGTGTGTCTGTATACATATATATAAGCATAGGTCCTAATTTTTTAAATATTGGTGAAGATATGACAGCATTTGTTTAATTATAGCAAGATATTATTATGATAACCGTGCTTGTACATGGAATTTGTTAGAAGTCTCTAGTACACTCTGCTGGAAAACGTTAACTGAAATGAAACAAAGTGTGAAATGTCTTAAAGAGAAGCAATAGAAATTTAATAGAATAAATAGTATTTACTTTCCAGAATAAAGATAAAAAAGTAAGTGAGCCTTCAAATTTAAATAGATAATTAGTGGTGACTTTGTTATGCCTGGCTTTAAATGAGAGATAAAATTGCTTTCTCAGCTTTCTCTGAATAAATCTGGGAAGACTTGTACTTGGAAAAGACATTTTTATCGAACAACTGGCAATGGGTTTAATTCTTACATGGAATCCTTGCATTTCTTCTGTAGAGTAAGAACCAATTCCCAGTAAATGATATTTGCTTGTTTTTATGAATGGAGCCCTGGGGCATGTCTGGTTTGGAGTTATAATGATGATGCCTTTAAGATAATATGTAAATGAATAAGCACTGAATTAGTTCGCAATGGTGGCTTTTTCTACCCCTAGGTATGTTGTTTCAAAGGAAGATTCAAGCTTTCAATCTACTCTGTTAAGTGTTAACTACTTAGGTATTTGAGCAGCAACATTTTCGGCATTGATCAAATGAAAGTACTCCTCAGGTGTTTACTCATTAATATTAAGGATCTCTTAGAATTCTGAAGTGTGAACCACTGACCCCACTGATTCTATCTACGAATCACTACATTTAGAATGTTAAGATTATAACTATACATGAAAAGACCTAGCCATGCTTTTGAAAGATTGAGCTGTACAAGAAAGAGATTTCTAAATCTTTGTAAAGCAAGCTGCAAACTGAAGATAATTTACATAATTTATTTCTTTTCTTCAGTATTTTTAATCTTTCATGCTGAATTCTTTCAACTAAAACTGTGCAAATGATTAGATTCAAGTACACAAATATAAAGAAGAGTTTGTGAAAATAATTTAACTTTTAAGTAGAAATTGAAGTTTCTCATAGATATGTTCAGTATTGAAGAATTTAATTTGCTGGATTGAGGCAAATACTAATTAAGCTGTGTCCAAATAAGGCATTTTCTTTAAATAATGAGAGCTTTCATTTCAATTTAAATCACAACTCTTATAATTCAGTGTTTCTATATTGCTCCTTTACGCATGTCTTTTTAGGTTGCCCAGAATTCCACTCAGTTTTTTGTGATGGTCTCCTCTAATTGTTCTAAATTATGTCTACAATCTCTTAATTCCCTTTCACTAGGAAATAACTATTAAAACCTACTCAAAACTGAATTCCTCACATAAGCCTTACAAGACAGACCATGTCTATGTATATTTATTATTATGTGATGTATTCTTATTACTTTTTTTTAAATTTCACAAATTGCCCAAGCTTGAAAGAAATGCAAATATTACAAGACTATGTAAAGTAGAAAGTGAACATTTCAAAACATACTCATATTCTTCATGACTGACTACTCTTTTGCTTAATATTTACTTTGTATCTTTCCAGACCTTTGCTATGCATACAGACACACACACAAATACATATATATCACACATAAATATGCATATACATATGTATAAATGTAAGCAAGAAATTTGATTATAAATTCAAATAACCCAAATTATTTATAACCTGCAATGTATCATATTCATCCTTCCTTGTTAGAACATACAATTCTACCATTTTTTATCATTGCATATTATGAGTATGATCTAATTTATTTAATCACTTTCTTATTGATTTTCTTCTTACAAATAATACTGCAAGAGAATCGTTTCAATACAGTTACATATACCCATTACATAAATTTGTTATGAAGTGCTTTTTAGAAGTATAATGTACAGCACAGGGAATATAGTCAATAATATTGTAATAACTTTGTATAGTACATAATGTATAAAAATATCAAATCACTCTGTTGTACACCTGAAACTAATGTAATATTGTAAGTCAACTAAACTTCAATTTTTAAAAAAGGCACAAATGCAAGTAGAGGCAGATTTTTAAATTTCCAAATTGCCTCCGAAACACTTACTTCAATTGATACTTCCATTGACAATATATAAGAATGTCTGTTTTCTGACATTTTTGCCAACACTAGATAATTTTATCTACTGTGGTGTCTAATGGCTAAATAGGAATATATAAACTGAAAGGAAGAATTATGATAGACCAAGATTCTGCAACAGTGGCATCATTAACACATAGGACCAAATCTTTGTTGTGGCACCTGTGCTGTATGGAAGCTTAGCCGCATCTCTGACTTCTATCATCACCACCAGCTCCACCATCATCACCTGGGTATGACAACCAAAACTGTCTCCGGACACAACCAAATGTCCCATGGGGGGTAATACTCCTAAATCTCTTGACTGGGAGTTACTAGTGTAGACTTGGTTTTTAAGTATCTTTTATAGGGGTGCATTTGCAGCTTTCTTTAAATGGCACAAATATAAGGAAGAGAATTAAAATCATAATTTGGGCAATGTCCTTTAGATGACCCCATTGAAGTTATATTAGAAACACTATTCATTGTAAATTTTAAATTGTGGATAACAATTTTAATTACATGGATAACATTTTAATTACATGTGTTAATTTAATGGCATCATATTTGTTAGATGCATCTTTAGTGACCTCTGGTTCAAGGCACTTCAGTATTCTACCCTTTTCTCCATATTATGTATTAATAAGAACTTCAGAGCCTATAACATTTAGCTACTTTTTCATATTATTCTGACCTTCTTGAAACAGGTAGCTGGAATTTTAAAAAAGGAAAAGTGGTCCTAAAAAAGAACTTAACATAAATAATACATTTGTAGTTTCCTATGTATTCCCATTCATGGGAGTTATATTCTTATCAGAAATACCTTCACAGATAATCTTCTTGGAACTTGTTCTAAAAAATTTCATAAAATTTGAATAACTTCATAAAACTTATCAATCCAAAAAAATATCGAAAAAGAAACCCCTTGGGTCTCTCAAGTCCAATAAGAAATAACCAGCTCAGTTAGAATTTCACCAGCCAAGGTGAAATTCATCCCTGGTATTTTCGTATAAATGCAGCTTTACATTGAGGGATGTTACATAATGAAATGGTGAGAGGGAAACACTAGGGATGTTGGTAGAGCAAGACAGTCAATTAGAATTATTGTTCACTTTACGTTTGTGTAGTCTTTTAATCTTTACAAAACCCTTTTAGCATCTCAGTTAATCTTCCCAAAAGCTTCAGTAATACATCGAAATTAAGGTAGGAATAGCATGTAATAAGAGATAATGTTTTACTAGATTTTCACTAGATCTAGTAACTATAATCTTGACTTATCTATTTATAAATACCTATGGGGGTTCTACTATTTATAGCTTTTTAAAGAAGTGTACCAATTCCTTGAGAACTGGTTAAACTAAAGCTAATTATGTACATTCTTATGTAGCTAACAGATGAAATCTTCAAGCTACTACTCAGCAAGAATACATAAAAATCCTTAACCTTAGCCAAGAGCACACTACATATTCTGATCATTCTTCTACTTCTGCTCATCCTCTTAGTGTAACACAGCGTCCTTACCCAAGTTGGTCTGCAACAAGAGTGAGCCCTTATTTGAATCAGTCTTTGTTAGCATTTGCTGAGCTCTTGTTCTACACATCTGAAAATATTTAACTTCCCTGTAAGTATGTATCATGTCCCTCTGTCCCCTTCAGTACTCTCTGCAAAATATAAACTACTCATTCTGAGAGAATGGACTATCTGCGTGGCTCTGTCTTGATTTCTGTTTCTCATATAAAAATGTTGTGTCTAGTTTCAGGGCTTCCCAAGAAAGGAACATTTAACAATTCCTTCTGATGAAAAAAACATGCCTCCTGATGGTTTCTGTTCAAAAAGAGAGCCCAAGTTGTTCAGTGTTAGTGCACAACCTTTATTCATTAGAGATTCATTCACACTCATTTGGGTAAGAGCCACCATTTTGACTGTATTTCAAATAAGTGGGAATTTATTTTAAGGCTTATAGAGATTAAGAAGTTTACTCAGGGTCACCCAGCTACTGAATGGTAGAGGCAAGCTCATGCTTTCCAAGTTTACATTCTGTGCTGTTTCCCTGTTACATATTCTTTCATCTTGCCTTGCCCAAGAGACCGAACGGAGTACATCTTTGTTAGGTCCATGAAAAACTTGTTCCCATCTCCCAGATTCCACAAATGGTTTCAAGGTGGGTCGTCGGAGACGCAGCAACTACATTCCTTCTAAAAATTATTCATAAACTTTCAATTCTTTGTTTTACTTAGTGAAGATGTCAAAATAAATTATTTTTCACTGAAAATGATGGAGATCTCATCTACTATAGATGTCTCTTTCCCCATTTTGTATTGCTTTATCTAAATACTTGCCAAGCATATCTAACAACTAATCAAAAAATCCTACCTGAAATCCTGACTATACCAGACTATAGATCAGTATATGGAATACAGATAGTCTGGATGTATTCCAGACAGCTCTATTCAAAAAGCTATTTTCAAAAGTAATTTTTTTTCTACAGAGTAACACTTATTTGGAACAGAGCACCACATGCCTGATAGACATTTTGAATGATAATAATAGATTCCCAATGATAGACATTTTGAATCCTTCTTCCACTACCCCGATACACGAAGGAGGTGGCTGTCCTTAGCCACCTGTGCCTGAGCATATTTGGGTGAAAGGTGATGCTTACATCATATCTGGATAAGGTCTGGAAAGAGGTGACTTATTGCTGGTTATCCTCCATATTTAGGCACATTTGAAAGTTAGAATGGTCACTACACACATGATTCTCACGCGGTACCCCAGGAGCCATGGCAGAAGCTGGAGGTGGAGCTTGCCAAACATATCTGAGCTTATCTTAATAAGATGAAAACAAAAAACTCAAGTAAATTCTAAACTGAGCAGAACACTGGGCAACAGGAGTAAAAAATACTGGGCCTCAACAAACATGGATAAAGTGGACACTGTCCCTTGCAGGCACTGCGTGTTCTGGCCCCTGTCTGCTGATCCACCTCATCTCTCATGACCCTCCCATGGGCTTTTGTGTTTTAATAACATTGGCTGCTTTATAGTTTCTCAGAAGTTCTATGTACTGCCCGTGTCAGCATCTCCACACTAAAACACTCCTCGTGGCTTTCCTCTGTCTGTCCTTCATCCAGTTAACTCCTTTCAGATATCAATTCAAACAACACTTTCTGAGGAAAGTCATCCCTGACTCACTGGTCTATAATGAATGTTTTTGTTATATGCCTACAAAGAAGCCTTTTTTTTTTTTTCTTTTTGAAGACTTTCCTCTATTTATAATTACACGGGAGTTAGTTTGAATGACTGATCAATAACTGATTCGTATCTGTCTCCCCCAGGAGACTGTAAGCTCTATAAGAGTAAAACCTTATGGATTTTCTCTCACTATATTATCCTTGAAGTTTGCCAAGTAGTAATCACTCAAGTAATATTGTTGGATGAATAAATAAATGATGCACCAAGTACAGTAGTTAGTCAAAAATGTTAATTCTTTTCTCCAAAGGAAATTTAAAGAAAGAAATCATCATCGTGGAAATGGGGTTATTTGGGGAAGACTTCTCAGAAGAGATAACACGTGAAGCAGTCATTATAGCATATCACTTTTTTAATTGAAATATAGTTGATTTTCAGTGCCGTGTTTCAGATGTACAGAACAGTGATTCAGTTATACATATATTATATATATGTATATTTGTGTATACTCAGATTCTTTTCCTTTATAGGTTGTTACAAAACATTGAGTATAGTTCCCTGTGCTATATAGTAGGTCCTTGTTGATTATCTATTTTATATATAGTAGTGTGTATATGTTAATCCCAACCTCCTAATTTATCCTCCCCCATAAATTTGTTTTCTGTGTGTGTGTCTCTTGCTGTTTTGTAAATAAGTTCATCTGTATCTTTTATTTTTTTTAGATTCCACATATAATCGGTATTGTATATTTTTCTTTCTCTGTCTGGCTTACTTCGCTTAGTATGATAATCTCTAGGTCCATCCATGTTGCTGCAAATGGCATTATTTCATTCATTTTTTACTTTATTTCTTTTCACCTTAGGAATAATTGCTATATCTATCTATCTACCTAGATCTATCTTCATTGGCATTTTAGGTTTAACTGAATAAAATGAGGTCCTAGCCAAATAATGTCAGAGTTTTTAAAAAGTAGTATGATTAGTAAAAAGCACATATTATGGAGTCCTTTCTATGCCCTGGATTTCTAATATGTACATGAGGATAGCAATGCCAACTCTATATACAGAGTTACGGTTAAAAAAAAAAAAAAGAAACAAAATTAAAAAGATAAAAACATCCTTTAAAAGTTAAAAAAGGAAAACTTTTAATAATTTGGGGGACAGTCTTATGTCCCTCTTCTATTTTTATCTTTTATATTGGTGATAACTAGATACATCTTTGAATTTAATTGTTAAAGTTCTATCAGATGCTAAATAACAGCTTAATGATTTATATGTTTGTATAAACTTTTTAACTGTTACTAACCTCTATCCTCATTTTATACAGTAAGCATATACAAGGAACATTTTTCCTTGCTTATATCTTAAATTTCATTATTCAGTTTTCATTGTCACATTAAACCGAACAATTGTTGTAAATACTCTTCACATATAGTTTTTCTCCTTCACCTTTGTTTTCTAGTATCTTTCTATGGCTTATAACCATCTGCAGTTGAAACCAGCCATAAAAATAAGCTCATGAAATTCACTTACACCCACGGAGGCCACTTTACCCTTCGTGTTTATAAATTTCTAGTTCTCTCCACCTTTTAATTCTGTCTGGAGACTAGTAAATTATTCTTTCAAACATTGAAAATATCCAACTATTAAAATATTCCCAGTGGAAACATATTAAACATATGAAGTGTGAATATTTTTTTAATTCATAAGATGATTATATATTGCTATGGAATTTTAGCCATAATAAAATAGAGCAATTATTTAACTATTACCTCAGGGGGGATGTGGGCAGATATTTTCCTAATGAGGCAGTTTTCTGCCCACTTGTTGATTAAGACTTTTGTGTGCCCAAGTCTGATTAATGAATATACCTCATAAAGTCCATAGGTCTGTGGTTTCTGTTAGATGCAAAATGTTGCATATATCCCAAGGTATCCATTCATAAAATGAAGGAGATGTAACTTAATTCTTTCCCTTTTCTCAAAATTATTCCTAGAGGGTCATTATACTTTGATAACTATTTCTCTCAGTTTCCATTGGTATATCTATCTACAGATTATAGATTTCTAGTGAGATATTGTTTTGTCAAAATCTGCAAGATGTAACAAAATATAAATTTTTAAATGTTTAGTCAGATTAATGGTTGAATGTTCCTTTACATAAGCCATTAAGGATACCTGGGATGGGGGCATACCACTCTTCATCCTCTTATTCATTCAACAAATGTTTATTGAGCATCTTTTATATGTCAGACTTTGTGCTATACCTTGGGAATACATCAGTGAATAAAATATTAAAAAGTCCTTACCCTTATGGATCTTGGATTCTAGACCAGGAGTCTACAATAGCCATAGCCTGTTTTAATAAATAAAGTTTTTTTGGGATACAGTCACATTCATTTGTTTCAGTATTGTCTAAGGCTGTTATTTTTTTTTTAACATCTTTATTGGAGTATAATTGCCTTACAATGGTGTGTTAGTTTCTGCTTTATAACAAAGTGAATCAGTTATACATATACATATATCCCCATATCTCTTCCCTCTTGCATCTCCCTCCCTCCCACCCTCCCTATCCCACCCCTCTAGGTGGTCACAGAGCACCGAGCTGATCTCCCTGTGCTATGCGGCTGCTTCCCACTAGCTATCTATTTTACATTTGGTAGTGTATATATATCCATGGCACTCTCTCACTTTGTCCCAGCCTACCCTTCCCCCTCCCCGTATCCTCAAGTTCATTCTCTAGTAGGTCTGCGTCTTTATTCCCGTCTTGCCCCAACGTTCTTCATGACTGTTTTTTTTGTTTGTTTTTTAGATTCCATATATATGTGTTAGCATACGGTATTTGTTTTCCTCTTTCTGACTTACTTCACTCTGTATGACAGACTCTAGGTCCATCCACCTCACTACAAATAACTCAATTTCGTTTCTTTTTATGGCCGAGTAATATTCCATTGTATATATGTGCCATATCTTCTTTATCCATTCATCAGTCGATGGACACTTAGGTTGCTTCCATGTCCTGGCTATTGTAAATAGAGCTGTAATGAACATTGTGATACATGACTCTTTTTGAATTATGGTTTTCTCAGGGTATATGCCCAGTAGTGGGATTGCTGGGTCGTATGGTAGTTCTATTTTTAATTTTTGAAGAACTCTCCATACTGTTCTCCATAGTGGCTGTATCAATTTACATTCCCATCAACAGTGCAAGAGGGTTCCCTTTTCTCCACACCCTCTCCAGCATTTACTGTTTGTAGATTTTTTGATGATGGCCATTCTGACCGGTGTGAGATGATATCTCATTGTAGTTTTTTTGTGTTTATTTTGTTTATTTGTTTGTTTGGTTTTTTGCGGTACGTGGGCCTCTCACTGTTGTGGCCTCTCCCGTTGCGGAGCACAGGCTCCACACGCGCAGGCTCAGCGGCCATGGCTCAGGGGCCTAGCTGCTCCGCGGCATGTGGCATTTTCCCGGACCGGGGCACGAACCCGTGTCCCCTCCATCGGCAGGCAGACTCTCAACCACTGCACCACGAGGGAAGCCCTCATTGTAGTTTTGATTTGCATTTCTCTAATGATTAATGATGTTGAGCATTCTTTCATATGTTTGTTGGCAATCTGTATATCTTCTTTGGAGAAATGTCTGTTTAGGTCTTCTGCCCATTTTTGGATAGGGTTGTTTGTTTTTTTGATATTGAGCTGAATGAGCTGCTTGTAAATTTTGGAGGTTAATCCTTTGTCAGTTGCTTCATTTGCAAATATTTTCTCCCATTCTGAGGGTTGTCTTTTTGTCTTGTTTATGGTTTCCTTTGCTGTGCAAAAGCTTTTAAGTTTTATTAGGTCCCATTTGTTTATTTTTGTTTTTATTTCCGTTTCTCTAGGAGGTGGGTCAAAAAGGATCTTGCCGTGATTTATGTCATAGAGTGTTCTGCCTATGTTTTCCTCTAGGAGTTTGATAGTGTCTGGCCTTATATCTAGGTCTTTAATCCATTTTGAGTTTATTTTTGTGTATGGTGTTAGAGAGTGTTCTAATTTCATTCTTTTACACGTAGCTGTCCAGTTTTCCCAGCACCATTTATTGAAGAGGCTGTCTTTTCTTCACTGTATATTTTTGTAAGGCTGTTTTAATGGTAGGAAGAATTGAGTCGTTATGATAGAGACCATATGGCCCTCAAAATCTAAACTATTTACTATCTGGCCCTTTACAGAAAAAGTATGCTAATCCCTGTTCTACACTAGAGTGATGTAAGAAACGATAACTATCCTCTCCCATAAAATATCCTAGAATATCATATTGGATTTATTAAGAATATATTTCTTATATTAAGGTATCTGGTAATTTTATATATTGATTGTCCTTTAAAATACAGTTAGCTACTCCTTCCTTTTCTATAAAATTCTTAAAGATAGCTAGCTTTTTGACCCTGAAATTTCAATTCTACCCTAGAAGTGTTTTAACAAAAATGAGAAATTGTTTACATGAACAATAAAGAATTGACTTATTGTTGAATTATATCTAAGTATTTATTTTCCTGACATTATTTTAGAGGAAAATCCTGAAAGTGGAAAAAAAGATCTTAAATTTTCTGTTGAAGACATATTGCCTAAAATAAAGACTGACAGATAAAAGTTCTGTTTTTTTAAGGTGCTATTTATAGGTCCAGTGAGACTATGACACAAAATAATGCTTATCCAATTGTTAATAAATATTCACTATATTTATTGCTAGACATTTCAAATATTTGAGACAATTTGGAATAACATCTTTCCATATGAATTAATAACTATTAGTGATAATAATTGATGTTTGTTGGGAATGTATATATTGAACACTATTCTAAGTACTTTACATTAATTATGTAATTTAATACATGCAAAAACCCTGTGAAATAAGTACTAATATTATCCATATTTTACAGACAAGGAACATGCAATACAAGGAATTAAGTAAATAAATGTCAGAGCTGGAATTTGAATCCATTTGTGGATTTTAACTTGACTGACTTACATGGACTTGCAACTTTTCTGGCAAATAACTCAGTCTAGGAGTAGGAAAAAAGTCAGTTGTGTCATTTTCTCCTTCGTGTATACTTTAGCAGTATTCATTTTAATCCAGAGTTGCACTTGGAGACATTAGATCTTACTTTTTTCATTTTATTAGGGTTACTTTATTAAACCACATAATGTGATCTGGAAATCCACCTAGCAGGTACACATACCATACACTGCAGGAGGCTGAAAGGGCGCAGCAGGAGAGGGGGGACTCTGCTACCTTTGGTAACAAGCACTTATCCCTCCCAATGGCTTATATCTGATGTGTGACATGTGATGTAGAAAAAGTGAGGGCACCAGTGTCCTTTGTATTTTAAGTAGTAAACCTTAATTTTTCCTTGGAAAAATATCAATAGGAATTCCAATGTGTTTTTCCTGTGCAACAATAGATTATTTTGCATTCCACTTAGACCACTGACATGAACCCGATAACCATATTTGAACTCTAAAGGATATAAAGCTTTGTTATTGACCAGCACAGGAAAAACTATCACTTTCTTAGATCCTTGACCACAGAGAACAGAAGGCAGGTGTCTTCATTAAGGGATCATTGGCATAAAACACTACATCCTGTTCAGTGTTACTGGTTTCTTGACTAAGTTCAATGAACACTAACGCCTAATAGCTAACCAAGTCACTACTCAATAATGTTTTCCTCTTCTACTTTTAACCATTTCTAAAATAAAGTTACTATTAGTAGTCAAAATAAATAAATGTCTAAACAAATCCTTAAACTTTTAGATGTCAATTTAACTTCTCTTTACCTATCCTTCATCTGTAGTTTGGTAGTTTTGCAGAGTTCTTAGGAGCATAAACTGTAGAATCTGTCTACTAGGTATGAATCTTGGCTCTGCTACATCTTAACGGTTTCACTTTGGGCCAATTATTTAACTTCTCTATGCCTCTGTTGCCATAAATGTGAAATAAATGTAATGATGCAGATCTTACTCGACTTGCAATGGGGTTATGGCTCAGTAAACCCATCCTAAGTCGAAATGCATCTACTACAGCCAACCCATCAAACATCATAGCTTAGCCTAGCCTACCTTAAACATGCTTAGAACAATTACATTAGCCTACAATTGGGCAAATATTTTAACACAAAGCCTATTTTATAATAAAGTGTTGAATATCTCATGTAATTTATTGAATACTGTACTGAAAGTGAAAAGCAGAGTGGTTGTATGGGTACAGATATTTGTCAGTGTACTGGTTGTTTACCCTGGTGACAGCGGTGCTGACTGGGAGCTGAGGGTCGCTGCTGCTGCCCAGCATCAAGAGAATATCATACCATATATCACAAGACTGGGAAAAACCAAAATTCAAAATTTGAAGTACAGTTTCTACTGAAACTGTACTTCATTCATATCATTTTCACACCACCGTAAAGTCGAAAAATCCTAAATCAGGCCATCGTAAATCAGGGACCATCTGTAACGATAATACTAAGAAGACTAAGAAAACCTACCCCATAAAGTTCATGTGAGGGTTAAATAAACGAATAAATAAGGAAAACTTGGAATAGTGTCTGGCACATAGAAAACAATAAATATTAGTTATTATTATTTTTGTTATTGATCTGAGCCTCAATTTTATAGTAGTTATTGAGTACATGAAAAATGCTATTTTATACCAGAACAACTATTCATCCAGTTGTATATCCAAGCAGTCAAGGCCTGGTAGGAGAGTATTGCTGTGTTTTAAAGTGTAAACCTCAAGAGATTGATTAGTGAAGTATCAGGATTACTGTTAATACCCCAGAGTAATCTATGAGGGATACTCTCCTCTCATGATATTTAGAACCTACTTAAATATGTTGTTTTCAGATTTTTTCAGATGTTTCCATATGTTTCAGATTATTTTTTTTTTCATATAATTTGTAGACTACATTCCCATTTCTCTGTAGTCTATGCCCTCCTGAGCCAGGTGCTAATAATTTCAGGAGAGAAGCATCTCTTAGCTCTGTAGATATTCCCAAGCTGCTCAGTTCTGAGCCTCAGGAATGTTAAACAAGATGAGGCTCGTGATGTTAGGAGAGAGATGCTTCCTAGCAGTGTCATGGAGGTATATGGAGAGGAAAAGTTATTCCACTCCACAGTTCTGACAAAAGGTCAACAAACACGGTAGCGTCATAATTTCTGTGGGTTTTCCCTAAATTTATATTAAAGCAATTTCGCATCTAAACTTTGGAAATTTAGTTTCTAAATATTAATTTATTAGCAAAAAGCTTTTAACAGGTGCCAACCCAATCCATTGCTTCCTGGCACAGCTTCACCATGCAGATCTTGGGCTTTCCAGGGGGAGTTCTGCCGAGTCTGGGTATATTCTTTATCGGGCTCAAACCTTTTATATGTGCTTTCAGCCACTATATACCTTCAAGGTATTTTATCAGTCTTAGCACATACACACATGTTCAGGCTCCACAATGGTTGCAACTTCTGAAAATTGACCCCCTCTTCTTTTGAGATCTCTTTTCAAACAGTTATAGATCAGCCTTCATCGAGAGGATAATGTCCTTGGGGTTTTCTACTAAGAAGTCAGTGCCCTCAGAGTATGAAAAAGATCAGATGTGAAAATAACTTGAAAGCTAAGAAGTCAGAGTTGTCAAACAAACGTCCGAGTGCCCACATACTTTGACTTTCAGATAAACAAAAAATTATTTTTTAAGTATAAGCATGTCCCCAATATTGTATGGAACATACTTATACTAAAAAATTAATTTGTTGTTCATCTGAAACTCAACTTTCACTGGCATCCTATATTTTTATTTACTAATCTGGCAGCACTATGAGAAAGGCCTATAAGGGCAGGTATTATAATGAAGAAAATGTGACAGGTACCTGAAAGTACAAACTGCATTTGTGACTTGCTGGAAAGGAAGTCTTTTACGAGTTATAACTTGTCTTGATCTTTTTATTTTAGGAAACACAGAAGCAGAATCCACAAATAATAAATGCTTTCATATAATTGACTACCCATCAAATATCTGGAACATCAATAATATTTATGAGTTATTGATAAATTAATATTTATTTTAAGCTGGATTCAAAATTTTTATTTTAAAAATAAGAAACACTATAATTATAGGGTGTTTCATATCTATACCTCTATAATTAGCAATAGAAACACCCTGTATTAGTGTTCTAATGCTGTCATAACAAATTATTGCAAACTTAGTGGCTTAAAACACCCCAAATCTGTGAGTTCACAGTGCGGTAGGTCAGAGGTCTGGGCACAGTGCAGCTCAGATGATTCCTGTGCTCAGAGTCTCACTGGGCTAAAATCAAGGCGTCAGCTCTTCTGGAGGCTTTGGGGGAGAATTTGTTTCTGTGTTTATTCAGATTGTTGGCCAAATTCAGTTTCATGCGATTGATTTCTTTGCTGACTGTTAGACAGAGGTCAGTCTCACTCTGTAAAGCCTCCCACATTTCCTGACACATGGCCCGCTTTGGTCTTCCGTCTCTCAGACCTTCACTATGCCTCATCTCTCCTGCCTTCTGTGGCATCTCTGCTGAATCTTTTCTGCCTTCCTCTTTCATTTTTAAGGGCTCACATATTTACATTGAGCCGTTATTTTATCCAGGATAACTTTCTTATCCTAAAGTCTTTCTATCCTAAGGATAGAATTATGACCTTAATTCTATCTGTAAAATCCCTTTTGCTATATTCACAGGGTCCCAGACATTAGGGAGTAGACATTTTTTTTTGGAAGAGGCATATTATTCCACTTACCACATACCCCAATACTATATGAATATACTGTAACTAAGGCATGTAAAGAAGTGATTCCAGCTGGGAAATAATTTAAAAAAACAATCAGACAGAAGACAAAACTCTAACTACTTAATTCCAATCTAGCTAGTAGACAATTTTTTTATTTAATAGATTATATCTTTTCACTTTAAAGCTTAAATTAAAAGCTACTCAGCCATCTCTGCAGTGGCCTAGGGATTGAGAATGGGTCTTTTTTCATGGCCTCTTGGTAAGCCAGTAGAAACCCACCTTTTGTCCTTGGCAGAAGCAGTTTTGTTCTAGGCCAGTTAATTTAAAGGTAATAAAACTATTTGAAAGGATATAGCAGTTGTGATCATGACACATTCTTAAATGAACCAGATCCTGTTTGATATATATGAAAAATTAAAGCATGAGACTAAAAGTGCTGTAAGAGAAATTTTCTCATTCTTTCTGGTGAGATCTGACATCAGCATATAGATGGCTTCATCAATTATTGAGAAAAAGACTAAGAAAAAAAATGACTGATTGGGATGCTTTATTCTGAAGTCTGAATTTGAAGCCCTTGGGTTGAATGTACCTGTAGGTCTAAATCTTTCAGAATTAGCTCTCGCTCTTTCACCAGCCCATCTATTTAAATTTCTAGTTTAAAAAGCTAAGGTACTTAAAAATTTTTAATGCACTCTGTCAAACATGTGTGCCAAACTTTGAAGTAACTGCATGTATCAATGAAGTGAAGAAACAAATCTCTGTATAGATAAACATCCCTTAAGATGAAGCAAGAGAACTGATTTTAAGCTTCCAGGACTTTGAATGATTTTTTTTCCACAGCTATTTTCATTCTCTTCTGTAATCTAAAGTACAGCAATGAATTTCAGAGTTCTTATGTTTGCCATGTAATGTCCTTGTCCTGTTTATTCCTAGAAAAGTATTATGGGCTCCTGGTTGACAAACTACAACTGTATTTTAAAAATTGAGACAAAAGTCATAATGAGTGACTCTGTTGATTCATAAGTCATTAATTAGCCCCTGTACTTTTTTGTGACACTAATGTTAGAGATAAGTAATAAGGGAACCACAGCTTATAAAATCAGCACACATAGGTAAGCACTAATGAGCAAAAGTGTGAATCATTTTAAAGGCAACATTTTGCTAATTAAGGTTAATATTAATGATTTATATTATATTTTAAAGACTTACTGAAGTATTCAAGTATTTTATTGTTGCTGTAGCCATTGCTTGTAAACACAGTGTTAATAGTATCTTCCCAACTATTTAACCTAAAATACAGTTATTTCTGTATCAGTCCTCAAAGTCATTACTTCTGGAATAATTGCAAACTATTTCTTATTATTAGAAATACTTTTAAATTCTACATAATCTTGTTCTGAGCTTTTGTTTTTATCTCATCTCAGACTGTTCATGATTACTTCATAAAACATTTCCTCCCAAAAGATACTTTTCTGTACCATGTAAAATGCATAGAGTTTCAACTTAATTTCCACCTCTAAGTAAAGTCATGTGCTTTTAGGTGATGCTAATTCTTTGTTTAAGTTGTTTTTGTTTTTTTTACTCTATTAGAAAAAGAATTTTAAGTAGCTTATATATTTATGGATAAAGAGAGAATGCAGGCAGTGTAAAAAGAGTAAATTTAGGTTTTTCCAGTTATCCCAAATTTGCTTAATATTATAATATGACCTTGGATTTGACTCTGAGTTTGGTTAAGGAAAAAATTATTCTGACACTTGTTAAAATGGTAAGGAAGACTTTATTCCAGACTATTGTGAGACGTGTCAAAACTATCAAAATAGGGGAGATTGAGCTCAACTCTGAATACAATAAGGGCAACTGGGAATTTACAGCCAAGGAACAGGTTATGTGTGAGGGAGTAGGTGGGGATGGCAGATGAAAAACTAAGAGGAGACATCAAGTGTAGGGAGAATTCTTTTTTTTATTTTTGCGGTACGCGGACCCCTCACTGCTGCGGCCCCTCCCGCTGCAGAGCAACAGGCTCCGGACGCGCAGGCCCAGCAACCACGGCCCACAGGCGCAGCCGCTCCGCGGCACGCGGGATCCTCCCGGACCGGGGCACGAACCCGCATCCCCTGCACTGGCAGACGGACTCTCAACCACTGTGCCACCAAGGAAGCCCAAGTGTAGGGAGAATTCTTGCTAAACTTATTTTAAGAGCTTTCTTACTGAATGGCAGGCCAAGGTGATCAGATATCAAGGATGGGAGATGAGGAATTTGAAAGTGATCACATATCAAGAGTGGGAAAAATCCTCTCTAAGCTGATTCAGCAGGATTCTTGCTAAAACTGGGCACTGCAAGGATGTCACTGAAGCTCAGGGTTGAGGCCTAGATGAGAAGAGGGCTCAGAGGAACTTGACTGCGATTTAATTAAGGAAAGTCTTTGTCAGTTTCCTACTGACTAAGGCAAGGGAAGAACATGTTGACATACAGAATTTTCATTGTCCAAAACAGTAAAGAGTACGATCATGCTCTGCATTTCCGTAGAATTGAATTCGGGTCTGATTTTATCATTTGGGTTTCAGTTTTTCACAAAGGTACACTGGGAGGCAGTAGGTAGATAAAGAGCATTTAAACAGAGGTGGTGAGAGAATGAGCTAAGGGGATATCTAAAGGTCCAGCAAGGACAATGGCCTGAAGTCATGCTTTGTGTGCTGGAGGAAGAACAGAGAATCCAATGTGAGTGGAGTGAGGTGATCAAAGCACAGAGAAGTAGGACTTGAGGGAAGAAGTATGTCATTTCAGTCCTTAGAATTTATTGTGAGATCCTCAGGTTTAACTCTGAGATGGGAAGCCATTAGAGGGTTCCGACTAGAGAAGTGGTCTGCCTTACATTTTAAAAGGCTCAATCTTACTGCTGTAATGAGAAAGGATTGTAGGAAGGCAAGGATGCAAGCAGAGAGACCAATTAGGAGGCTTTTGCAATAACCCAGAAGAGGCATGATGGTGGCCTCTTCCAGGATAAGAGCTGTGAAGACGGTACATGGTGGTCATATTCCGAATATGTTTTGAAGGTAGAGATGAAAGGTTTGCTGATGAATAAACTTGATCTGCTAGAAAATGAGATAACTTTTTTTTCGTGAGGTGGGATATGTTACAACAAAACTAGGTTCTTTAGGAGAAGAATAGCAGTTTAACTTTTGACATTTTAACTCATGATGCCCATTAGATTTCCAAGCAGAAAAGTTAGATGGGGCCTAAGGATATTATTTGGAGCCACTGAGTCTGAGGCAGTGAGTATATATAGACAGGTCCAGCAACTGAGATCCAGACAAATCACTTATTTTCTTTGTGTTTCACTCCTTTGGCTCTACTGGTCACTCAAGACTGGCTTAGAAATCATACATTAGGGTATTATCACCTGTGTCCTTCTACTCTACTCTGCAAACAACTGCATGGCCCTTCCTAAGTAATGTTGTACTTGCCTGTGGACTGGCCATCTCCTCCACTGTACTGTAAGTTCCTTGAGGAAAAGGACTATAGTGCGTAAGTGATTCTTGAGTGAAAGAATAAATTTAAAAACCTTTGCATTTAAGATAAAATCTAAGAACTCTTCATCTTTTGTCTACCTTGTCTCCAGCTACCCTTCCCTATGTTTACTACACTTCAGCCACCACTGCTGGTAATTCCTTAAAGGCATACCATATTCTTAAGCCTCATGGCTTTTTTCTGTGCCATTTTGCTTCATAGAATGCTTTTCTCCCTCATTTTTGATCTGCTAATGCATTATCAGTCGTCACGTCTGGTTTAAAATGCTAAATCTTAAGAGACATACTTCCCAAACCTTCATTCTAGTCCACCTTCATTTTGTGTCTCCTAACAGTCTAAATTTATGACTTAGTAGCATTTTTCACAGTTTGTAGAATTGTATTTGTATGATTTTTTTTTACTATCTATTTTCTTAATAAGTTTATGAGAACAAAGGGCAGTGTCTGTTTTGTTCATTAATATGTACCCAGACCTCACCAATATACCAGACACTTAGTTGACCCTTTATAAAATGTTTTGAATATATGTAAATAAAAAGATCCATATATTTTTATTATTGTCATTGATAATACAATCAATGTATTTGTGATTGTTTTCATTGCATAAAGCCATAATACCTTTTGATTAAAATGCTTTAATCTGTTTTATCTTACAATTGCAAAAATATAAGTTTATGGACTAAGAATTGTCTCGTTTGTCTAGCAGCACCTGGTTTTTATAAGTATGCAAACATTTTCCCTTCTATGTAGAAAACATGTACTTTCCACAGCTAGATCACCCATAAAGAATGTTTCATTTTTACTCTTCACTATTTTAGCATATGACGTAAAAGCATATCCAAAATGTATATGCATTTCTGAGAAACCATAACAATATAAGCAACTATTTTTCAAATTTGTTTTATCAATAACAGAAGTTTAAGAAACTTTATTTAATAAATATTATAAATTTAAATCACTAACTTAGGAAATTTATGCATTAGTGAACAATTATTTTAACACTTAAAGTTATTTTATCTTATAACTCTTCTGTTGAGTTAACAAGTTCAATATAAACACCTCATAAAACTTCTTTGAAAATTTTCAAACCAATAATATTTTGGGTATATTGTTTATACTAACCAAATTTTAATACTTTTTATTATTTTAAAAAACATATATATGTTTATAAAATTAAATACAAGTGTTGTTCCCAAATTTATTTAAAGAAGTTATAGCTATAGAAGCCTAGAAAATGCTATGCATCTCTCTTTCATAAGTAGCAGAGACTATTTATAAAATTAAATATTATTAAATTGTCATTTCAGTTAGTTATTTGAGCATACAATAGGGCGAAACTTGTCAACTAAATCAATTTAAATATATTTTATCTCCCCTCTGCAATTGCTGAAGTGTTTCTTTGTATGGAAACCTTACTGTAATTAGAATTAATTAATCGTATAATTGAAGTAATAAACATTTGGAAGCAGGAAGAAGGGACTAGATCCATATTCCTCTAAGAGTTTCTCTCAAGGACCTCTCCATGGAGATATGACAACATGAAATTATCTGATCCATTATTTTATATTGCTTTTTATAATAGTAACTAGTAAATTTCATTTTTAGAAGCTATATAAAGTCCTTAGAATATGGAAGAAAAAACAGAATTTTTCTATTAATTTCTGAAATCCTAGTATAAGAATTAGCTGAAAATTAAAATATTGCACTTTGCTACTGTTGTTACAAAATGGCTTTTGAAAAATTTGTTTGGATTAATAAAATATATTCAATAAAGGATTAACCTACAAATTATTTCTATAATTTTAATATTTTTAATTATTAGTATGCTTATGTTAAAATAGATATACATTTAAAATATACCCCTCAATTAATCCTCTGACACTGCACATATGACTTACAAGTCTCCAAAAGTACAAGAAAAGGAAAGAAAAGAAGAGTAAGTTTTTCATAATGCAGTCATTTTAGAAGGGGTAAAAATTCTGTGCATTCTATATAACCGATATTGTGGAATATATATAATAGAATATAAATGTTTATCAAAATGCATATGCCTTTAAACATATATTTCACTGATTAATGTTTTGAAAGTTTATGAGATTAAATTTAGGGAAAGGAAATCTCAACATAATATTAGGAGAGATAGCTAGATGAACCATACAAAAGAAAGTGCATTCAAACATTTTCTAACAGTAGAAATTAAGGGTGTTTTGTTGTTTTCAAATTTCCTTTCAATTTCTCTTTTCCAGTTTAAATTTTCAAAGGATTGACAGAAGTATCACTAAAACTTCTTTTCAAAGAAGCAGCACACAATTTCATGAACAAAAATTTGATTTCTCAAGTGTTCATAAAGTTTTTTAAACCAAAATTTATCTTAATATGTATATTAACCATATTGTTGGCAGAAGATGATAATTCATCAATCTGTAGAAGTGACTATAACATCTGAAGAAGTTCTTGAACAGGTGCTTAATACAATCTGGCAAATTGTACTAACTGTGATTTGTACTGACAATTTTCAGTGATATTATAAAGATCAACCACATATTTGTTTGCATATGTCTACTGGAGGGTTTGTACTTCTTAATATACATAAAAGTGCCATGATTTACTGGTTTCTATTTATTTGATATCTTTGCTATTTGTTTATTTCCTTTATATGTATCTAGTTTACTACGAAAATTATCTCTTTGTTGAAATTAATTTATATTCTCAGGTTAATCTCTTGGCATTTGGAGTTATCATATACAAAGTTTTTCGTCACACTGCGGGGTTGAAACCAGAAGTTAGTTGCTGTGAGAACATAAGGTAAGTATTTCTTCAACTGTATTTTCTTTAGTGATTAAAAGCTTTAGTAACTTAAAGTAGAAATAATTTTTGGAAGGACAATTTTTAAATGATTTTTCACACTTTCCCCCATCATATTTAAAATACTAAATAGTATTGCTAAATAGTATTTAATATGTTTAATAAGCCTATAATCACCACAGATTAAATGGTAAGTAAAGCAATCTTTTTGAACATATTCCCCTTTGAAAGAAAAGATGATGACTGCATTTTAAGACAAAAGTTGGCCTTAGTGATCTGCTTTTGCAAAGCACTTCTCAGCGCTTAGTAACTGTGTTTCTTCCTTGTGATTTCTAGTTTGCATTCCGCCATGATTTTTCCTCAGCTCCCTCCCTTTAAAACTGATTTATTGAGACCTTGAAAATGGTTTATTCAGGAAAAACTGAAGTGTACTGTAGGGAACATTAGAAACAACTGATGTTTGGGTCTCTTGGGAACACTCCTGTAGTTTCAATATCTTGCACAAGATTTATAGTTAGGATTTAGCAAATGTTTGATTGATTACTTTCTTTTACTCCTCACCATTCATAGTTACATGTAGTTTGCTGGCTTTAATAAAGTTGAGAATGACTCATTTTCTGTGGTACACTGCAAAAACATCTTCTGCAGTAAAGAATGATTGCACTAAGAATGAATGAGAAAATAAGTATTTGCCTCATTTTCAAGGCAGGTCCTCAGTGAGCAGGATTGAATATTATTTTACCAAAACGCACAGGCAATAAGTTGAAAATGTGTAAAAGTGAGTATGTGCCTGTATTTTTTAAGAAATAAGCATTCTAACATGAATTTACTTTGAGGTAACTGTATTGCAAAAGCAAAAAAAAAAAAAAAACTTGTTTTATATTTTACATGTTCTCTACTAAGCCTGAAAGGAAAGCAGAAGTATCCTTTGATGTCCTGCCCATGTGCTGACCTAAATCCACATGGTATACTCTTCAAGGTTTCTTAGGGAGAATACTTCCTAACAGCTATCTGTCTTACCTTTGGGAGTTCCTGCAACATTAGATTTGAGATCAAAACATACACACAGGGCTTCCCTGGTGGTGCAGTGGTTCAGAGTCCGCCTGCCAATGCAGGGGACACGGGTTCGTGCCCCGGTCTGGGAATATCCCACATGCCGCGGAGCGGCTGGGCCCGTGAGCCATGGCCGCTGAACCTGCGCGTCCGGAGCCTGTGCTCCGCAACGGAAGAGGCCACAACAGTGAGAGGCCCGCGTACTGCAAAAAAAAAAAAAAAAAAAAGCATACACACAGATGAAAATATTTTAGGATTAAGGAAATTCCTTGAAAAATACCAGATTTTAAAAATGCTGCCTTGAATTTGGAAGCACATCCCAGCCACAGTACGCTAGTATACCCTAGCCTGTCCCATGCAGCTATAGCATAATTTGTCAGTTTCAAAATTATTGGTCTTTACCGAAGATTTCTTGGTTATTCAAAAACTGACTTCCCACATAATTTGAGGAATTTGAGGATACGTTAAGTATGCATAGCTTTCTTAGCTGGAACATTGCAAATTTGTTCTAGGTCTTGTGCCAGAGGAGCCCTTGCTCTCCTGTTCCTCCTTGGCACCACCTGGATCTTTGGAGTGCTCCATGTTGTACATGCATCGGTGGTGACGGCTTACCTCTTCACCGTCAGCAATGCCTTCCAGGGGATGTTCATCTTCTTATTCCTGTGTGTTTTATCTAGAAAGGTAAGCAATTTGTTATTTTTGTCAACCTTATAGCATATTTATGTAGCATCAGTTACCAAATTGATAAAAATTCTCATTCTCATAGATTTATGACTTGTGCCTTTATTGCCTAAGTGCAGTACATTTTAGTGTCAAAATAATCAGAATGCTTAGCTGTTCATAGGGAAATGTGCTTTTAAAAAACTTGCTAGTAAGAGTATAAATACAGCTTACATTCACTTGAGCGTATTCTGACAGATAATCAGAAAGCAACAATAATTTAGAAAACTAAATATAACAATTTGTTGTGATTTGAAAATAATTTGATGTGATTGTTACAGTTACGTTTCACGTTTCTTACTTTCTTCTTTTTTTTTAGATCCAAGAAGAATATTATAGATTGTTCAAAAATGTCCCTTGTTGTTTCGGATGTTTGAGGTAAACAGAGAGAACTCTGGATCATTATTGCTACACAGAAATAAAGAAGCCAAGCTGTGGATGGCCAGTGTATAAAAATGACTCAAACAAATTGTCCAATTGTTAATACTAATCAAATATTTTAAGTCCATTTTTCTGTTTACTGTGTAAGAAATGTAGATAATACGAGATAAAATTATGTACCATATAGCTATAGTAAGCTTTCCTACATGACTTAGTTAGCTATGTCAAAAATAGTATTGCAGATATTTGGAAAGTAATTGGTTTCTCAGAGTGATATCACTGCACCCAAGGAAAGATTTTCTTTCTAACACAAAAAATATATGAATGTCCTGAAGGAAACCACTGGCTTGATATTTTCTTGATTCATGTTGCCTTTGAAACTAGTCCCCTATCACCTTGGTAATGAGCTCCGTTACAGAAAGTGGAACATAAGAGAATGAAGAGGTAGAATATAAAACAGTAAAAAGGGAATGATGGTTGTAACAATGAGACATATTTTGAACAAGCTCGTTGTTTTGTAAACTAGATGGGAAATTAGAGATAAAACAAACAATTGAATAAACACATCTTACCATTCTGTGAATTGTTCTGAACTTAAATTTCTACCTAAACAACTTAGACCTGTATTTGTTATATCCATTTTCTATTCTAATAGTCTATAAAAACACAAAACTTCACAAAAAAAAAAAAACTAAACATTTCTGTTCTGTTTTTAGGTTAACATCAGAATGAGGTATATGCTCTTTCTATACTTATTTCACAGATTGTGATTTCAAATGCTTATTCAGTAGTACATAAATGTGTCAAAATATCATATTGTTCATGCCTGTAAATGTAAAAATTGTGTATATAAACCTGAAGTACTCTGTTCCATAACCTTTCAGTGTAGTGAAAAATATTGTATCTCATTAGACTAGCATATTTGAGTTCTTTATTTCTTTTTAATTTTAGAAATATTGTAGTTCACATCACAATATTCTCTTTCAATTTACTATTTTTAAAAGGGCATTGTAAATATGAAAGTATTCATAAAGTTAATTGCTATTTTTTTCTGTTCAGAAAAGTACACATTTAAAAATGTTATTTATAACAAAGAAATCACTGGGAACTGTATAAACTTTCACACTGGATCTATTTTCTGACAGTTTTCCTCTATTAAGGCATATCTGCTAAAATGTAAGGCTTCTATCTATCTTCAAGTTTTCTCATTAAAATGTAGAAACAGTGATTTTACTTCAAAAAATATGTAATTGTTCTACACCTACCTGTAAAAGTGTGCCAATACACTAAATGTTGTGATTTGAACTTAATTTCTCCAGCTGTTCAAGTGAAGTCTGTCACATCTTACACTAACAAATAAAATGATATCTGAATGAATCTTTCTACTGCTTGACTGAGGCATTTCTCTAGAAAGATGAGCTGCCTGCCAATGTCTTAAACATTTTTAGAGTATTTGTGATAACTTTTTATTTGATCTTTTGATCTCTTATATGACCTATTATTATAATTATCATTATAGGACAGTGCTATTGGAATAAGATACTAAAAAAGTAATCTGTTCAATCAATGTATACAAATTATGTGTGGTGGGCAGAATAATGGTCTTCCCAAAATGCCCACACCCTAATCTTCAGAACACATGAATATGTTAGGTTCCGTGGAGAGGAGAATTAACCAGCTAACAGCTAGTCCTCTAACTTTAACGTGAGGAAATTATCCTGGATTTTTCAAGTTGGTCCCATGTAATCACAAGTTTCCTTATAAACAAAAGATGGAGGCAGAAGAGGGAGCCTGTTAAAGCAGTGCCGTACGAGGCATACTCAACCACACATTGCTGGCTTTGAAGATGGAAACAGTCCACAAGCCAAAGAACATGGGCAGCTCCTGTAATCTGAGAAAGGCAAGGAAATGGATTCTCCCCCAGAGCTCCTAGAAGGAAGTCAGCCCTGCTGTACTTTTGTTTTAGCCCAGGGAGACCCAGTTTGGACTTCTAACATCTAAAACTGTAAAACAATAAATGTATATTGCTTTAACCACCAAGTTTGTTGATAATTTGTCACAAGATTATTGATTTTTTTTTGATAATTTGTTACAGCAACTATAGGAACTAGTACTATGGAAATATATACATAATAACATCTTTAGATATAAGCAAGTATTCATATCAGTAGGGAAAACCTTAAAATCCTGAATCTTGTTTTCACTAACCCTCCCATAGACATCATTGGGTGAAACTTGTATTCTTTAGTATGAGATTTCAGACCTTTTCATAACTGCTCACTTACCTTTTTATTAGGTAAGGATCTCTCTTTAAAAAAAAAAAAAAGGTGTGTGCACACGTATAAATATATATTTATTGCATAAATGCCTCATAGCACTTGCCCCCTGTTTTTATAATCAACAAGAGAAGGGGCTCAAAAAAGGTTTTCACTGGGCTCGGTTTAAAAAATACAAAAATGGGGCTTCCCTGGTGGCGCAGTGGTTGAGAGTCCGCCTGCCGATGCGACCGGTTCGTGCCCCGGTCCGGGAAGATCCCACGTACCACGGAGCGGCTGGGCCCGTGAGCCATGGCCGCTGAGCCTGCGTGTCCGGAGCCTGTGCTCCGCAACGGGAGAGGCCACAACAGTGAGAGGCCCGCCTACCGCAAAAAAAAAAAAAAAAAAAAAAAAAAAAAAAAACCACAAAAACAAAAATGAACATTACAATGACAGGAATGTGTTAAGATGCTGAACTGAAAGGTACATACAAAAGTACATACAGCTGCTGGAAACACACTTCCAATGTGCGGCTCCCGAGCCCTCAGATGGAGGAGTGCAATGAAGCCATGTCCCCTGAGGCCCAGCAGCTCTGCCTCAGCAGGACCCAGTGTGACCCGCTGCCTGAGGGCTCACCCCATCCCCAAGTGACACTGCCCCACGGTGTGGACATCACCCACACCTTCAAATGCCCACACACGACACACTTAATTAACATGAAAAAATTTAAACCCACTCAAAGTCTGTGAGATAAAGAGATCCTACCCCCCTGGTTCTCACGTTTGCCCTATGAGTTTCTTCAGTTCTGCTAAACTGTTTATTTTTCCCAAGACTTTCTATGCTTTACCAAATCCCCTATTTCTGGAGCTTCCTCCTTGTTATCATCATTACTCTGACAAACATCTGCTTATACCTAATGTATCTTTCTCTATGAAGCCTTTCTGGTTTCACACAAGGAATTAATCAGCTCTACTTTTGTGTCATCATTCCATCCAGTACTTACCTGTTTTGACATTTATCACATTGTATTGCAATTATTTATCCGAGCTCAAGATATTCATTGTACCAAGTTATGTTCTTCCTTTAAGGCAGATACCTTTTCTTTTTTGCTTCGTGAATCAATGTCGCTGCCTTCTTCTGTTTTGTGACCTTGTGGTTGAGGTGATAAGAGAGTCTGGACCCTCTGAACAGCCTGGCTTTTGCTCTTTTGCTTTAGATACTCCATACTGGAAGCATATTGGGTGAGCCAGCTTTCTCAGGTAAAGCCCTCCATGCTTATCTCTAACGTCATGCAGTTTAGGTGGAAGAGATGGCCCAGCAATCTCAAATTGATGAAGTAGAGCAGGGAGAGGAATTAGGCTACCGATGTAGCCTTGAGCTCGTAATATGGCTTCAACTCAGTTTTTCCAGGGAAGATCTTTGGGGATTTGTAAGGAACTTGCCAAAGAAGTAATAAAGTAGTGCTTTATTTTCCATTTGTCTGTTATTCCTCATGTACCATTTGATAGTGAGAGGAATAAATATTAGGATTTTAAATTCAGTCTCCTCAACCTCTAAAATGTATTACAAATTCATTAATAAATATTAATTTGCAAACTCTTCTGCATGAGCAGCTGGGGTTGGGAGAAGGGTTATCGTATTTCAAGGGATTCAATCAAAGAACTTAATACTTTAAGGTGCGTCTCAAACAATGAGATGAATGGACACCAAAGAAGTGTAAGATAAATTCCCTTACTGTGTATAAACTTGTTATTAACTGGAGACACTATAATCCCCTAATTAAAAAATCTGTTAGTTGATTGATTACACTGTGGTTAGAAAAAATATATTTGCACACAATATAGCAATTAAAAAACGTACGAGAAAGTCTCTAAGCAGATACTCCACAATCTTCATGCTAGGCATAACCAACAGTCTATACATACTCATTTGATGATGGCATCATTTCTTCAGTCCTTTTTAATTTAATGCCCCCCAATTAAATGATAACCCTGCATTTCTTAATTTTCCATATATTTAAAGTTATTGCACCCATCTTCAATTACTTACAAAATATGAGCCTTTTCTATGTGTCAAGATTATCCTCTAATTTTTCCAACATGAAATCTTTGAGGAGTATGTGAATTATTGATTCAGTATGGATCAGAAAGAGTACCTATTGTTCAGATTTTTCTGCTACCTAGAACGTCTTCTCCCGTGCAAATTCTGCCCATGATTCAAGACCCCTAGTATGAAGCCTCTCAGATCAATTTGGTGCATATTAATTTCCCCAGTCACTACAACTATAGCACTTACAAAGTGTACGAAATAACATAACACTTAATAGGGGTTGTTAAGGCATCATGCTTAAAACTTAAAACTTTTAGGTTTTAGACTACAAATATGAGAGAAATAACTGGAAGATGGCATTTAAAGGGGAAAAAAAGACTTCTTCCTGAAATTTGATATAGATTTCAATTGTTAAGCTGTGTGATCTCATTTAATTCTTACAGTAATATATGCAATTTTATCCTCATTTTTTAATGTGAAAAGTGCTCAGTGTCACACAGCTAGGAAATTGAACAATCAGTGTTTAAACTGAAAGTCATAGCTGCTTCTGCTCCCCGCATGGAAACGCTGAGGAACTTGCTCAGACTCTCTCAGATAGGAAGTTAAAGGGACTGGATTCATACCCAAGCTTTCTGCCTCTCAGTCTAGAGCATATTCCACTGTTCCGTAGCTATAAACTCATATCATATAAGGATAATATTCCTGTTTACAATTATGTTCTTTTGGGTATAGAGGAAGTGTGACATTCTTTTTTAACATGTCTTTTCTACATTGCATATGCAATTTGAAATGTGTATTTCATATGTTTTAAGGTGAAGTATTTTTCTTCTTTTCTCTTTGCTTTGCTGCCCTTTCTCTGCACATTTATTCCTATCCCCATGCCCACTTACACCCCCAACCAGGCAATTTATTTTAACTAGCTGTTATATATTCTTCCATTTTTTTCTTCCTGTTCATATCATCATATTCAAATGATTAGTATTAGATCACATTTTAAAAGCATCTCTATTATCACGTGGAAAGCTAATGGGTACATTTCATTCATTCCTTTTAAGTGACTGAATAATATTCCATACTAAGGATGGACCATAAATTGCACAGCTGGTATGCAATAATACATTAGAAGACATCAGTATCTTTCAGGAGTAATGTTCTCCATGCTATGTGGCTTGGTTTTGTTGTTTAAAATACCCAATGCCAATAGTTATTTTTTTTCTTATGATGGATGTGGACCCATGTTGATAAGCTAAAGCACTATAAACTTTTCATTGATAGAAGTTGCTTGTTATTTCTTGTAACTATTCAGTGAAAATCATGCCATGGATTTGAGATCCGCAAAGCTCCTTGAGCATTTTCATTTAAGTGAAAAGGATTTGAATTACTTCACTAGATAGAAGGCTTGAGCAAGCATTAAGATCAGTAGGCAATCTGAAAGTACAGACCAATTTACTCAGTATTTCATTCAGACGTTATACGTCATAGGTTTGTATGGTAGTTATGATTAATATAAAATGAGAGCGTTAGTTTAGCTGCAATGGATCTCTTCTGGTGTCAATGTACCACGATTCTAATTTCAACCCCCCACTTTGAGGCATTGTAAATAATAAAATCTATAAAGTATATTACAATTTTATACACTCAAAAGGGGAAAATTAATAGCTTTCTTGCAAAATTGTTCTTAAGAAATGTGGTTTCATTTCCTATTGGGTTGCAATTTGCCATATATCAGCATCCAAGGGCCAGGCTGCCCAACGTGAAAATGATTATTTTCTTTCTTTTCCTTAATGTATCGGAAGTGGATCTAAAAGAACCTTCAGTACGCAGGGGAGTTAATTATCCTGGCAGTCAGTTAAGTTTTGTAAGTTTTAGGTGATATGAGCAGAGCCCTAAAAAAGACTCCACGCTACTGCTGCCTGCTGTGAAGAAAGAGCCTCGTGCTGCCACCACTGCAAGTATTGTTCAAATTACCCTAAAATTCCCCTGGTTTTCCATGCATCTGGCTCCTGGAGAGCGACACAGCTCCAGTGAGGTCATTTATTCTGTCACTTCAGCCCACTCGGCAATCATGACAACTATGTCTTCCACTCAATCTGATGCAGGAGGCTTTTGTGCAAGACCTTCTATGACCCGAGTAAGGAAAGTAATCATTCAAAACAACATCACTTCTTATTTCTCAAGTTCCACCCACTCCTTTGCAGAACTACCTAAATGCTCCCCAATTTGATCTTCCCACTCAAATCAATCTCTCCAATTCTCCTTAAGGAATGTGTAAATAAACAGCCACCTCTCACATCTTAGAACTTTACTTTCCGAAAGGCAACGCGGTGTGGCCGGTCTCTCTGCAGTCAGAGTGTCTGGGCTAGAATTCCTTTTCTACCTCTAGTGAGATATGGGATCTCAGCTTAGTTATGCCCTGTGACTCAGTTTCTCATCTAGGAAATGGGGATAACAACAGGACCTACTTCATCACGTTGTCGTGACAATTAAATCAACTAATATATGGAAGATAATTACTACAGTGCTTAGCACATAGCAATTGACATTGAAGGATTAGCTATGATTATTATAACCTGGGTGAACAGATATTGACTGTGCACCTACTAAGTGCCAGGGACTGTTATAAGTATGTGGTGGAATTCACTAATAAAAAGCAAATTAATAAAAAATAGACATACATTTCTTGTATAAAGTGAAGATTTCCACATTATTGATTTATCAGCAAGTTATTTCTGAAAGAGGTGAGGAAACAGTAAAAACAGAAATCAGTCACGATGAAGTCAAATTGTAGGTTCACTTTCCTGTCTACCACCTCCCAACTTACCTTTCCATCTCCACCCTGCCCCATTCAAAACCTGAAGTTCCACTCTAAAGCTGGTAGGATGTTAGAGAGAATTTCAAATGTTCGACATTGCTGACAACGCCCTTTGGAGTACTGGTGCAGCCCAGGCCCCTGCACTGCTCTGGACATATAAAATCTCTGCCCCTGCAGGGCTAAATGTCCCACAATTTGATTAAACATTTGATTAAATGTTTTCCTGTACAAAGGTGCATTGATATATTTTTATTTAAGTATAAATACTATGAGCATTTATATGAACTTGAAAAATACAATCTCTTCTTTAAACAGTTACATATACGCGAAGATAATTTGACATTCTCAGCTTTCCATATATTCTTATAAAAGACCGAGAGATTCATTCTGGCATCATTTGGGTACTTCATCTTCTTTGTGCAGGACAATTTGCAGTCATTTCATTTGCTCTTGCCTAATGTAAAACTATAGAAACCATGCTCCTTTAAAACATAGTCTTGATTTCTTTAAAGGCAAAAGCAAATGAGCTATTTTAATACTTGAAAAAAAAATAAAAAGGAATCTTCAGTAGAAAGGAAGAAATATTCTTTAATAAATGCCTCATAGTCATATGTAAAATGCATTTGTTTTTACCTATTTTTATGCTATTTAAATTTTCTGCATTGTTTCCTGAACAATAAGATGTCTTTGTTATTATATAAAGGCAATTTCTAGTTTCATATTTAGTAAACTAGATATTGTAAATTTTTGAGATAAATGAACCAGAAATTCTATTAGTTACTAATATAAGAATTCAGACATTTTATTTTATATGTCACCGTCACCTGATACCTCATCATTCTGAAAAAGAATGCCTCAGAGGTCAGAAGCATAGTTCTTTATTCTTTTATGTGCTAAAGTATAAGACCTGTTTAGCATTGTGTGGATTTTTTTTTTCTCAAGTAGATTTGCATGCATAGCTTGGATAAGCTGAATAACTCTATACAACCAAACATTTTTTTTTTTTTTCTACTTGTTGGGACTCTTTCTCACCAAATCTCTATTTCCTTGAGACCAAGAGTATAATGCTGTTTCTTAGTATCCTTCTGTTTTCTTTTTAAATCTCAGAAAAGGTAAGTGGATTAATATATATTTTTGGACTTGGACATGATGTGATTTTATACATGAAGCATTATGTACATTCAACCTTTTTACAAAATAACTTTAAGGCACTTTACAAACATGGATAAAATATAAATTAGATATTTTAATGCAAAACACATACGAGAATTGAGTCAAAGGAGAAATAAGGGTACAGCCATAAAATGGAGTTAAAACATGAGTGCTTTATTCATTCAGGTTCTGTCCTGTTACCTGCTGCAGTGTAGCCACACCACTCCAAAACCTAGTGCCTTCGAAAAATAATTTATTATTGTTTCTCACATTGTTGTTGGTTGATTGAACGCAGTAGGGTAGCTCTCACGCAGGGTTTCTCGTGAAACTGCACTCAGATGTTCACTGGGGCTACAGCCATCTGAGATGGCCATCCACCACCACTTCACAGGGGCTGCCAGCCAAACACCATTCATGGTCTCTCCACGTCATTTGGGTTTCACACAGCATGGATTCTGGGTCTTTGTGATAGCATGTCCAAAGCAAACATTCCAAAAGACCCTGGTAGAGGCTGAAAGGCTGCTTACCACCTGGCCTCTGAAGGCATAATGTTTACTTCTACCAAAGCAGTCACAAATCCCACCCAGATTTATGGGGTTGGAGAAATAGATCCACCTTTTAATGGAGTGACAAAGTCACATGCATAAAAGTATATGGAATTGGGAAATATTATTGAGGTCATTTTAGGAAAATATAATCTGCCATAAGTTTTATGCTCTTGCTAATGTCTATGTATCCTTTCATTAGACAAAGTAAAGAACTCAATAGGACTGTTCCTTGAAGTGTCCTTGAATACAGTCCAACGAAGTCACACCAAAGAACAATTCAGTGAAAACAATAAAAGCCATAAACGTCCCAAATTATATGATGCAGGTAACTATGTTTTGCTATTATATCTGAATCCAGAGGTAGCTTTAAAAATCCATGTCTATATCAGTATTTCCATACTGTATCCAAACACCAGTATTCTGATTAAAGTTAATAGGGCCTATTTGAAAAAATAAAATAATATAAGTATTCCATAAGTAAAAATTTTTGAGAAATCCTGCATAGTTTACCCATAACCACTGCCCAACTCTACCACTGACTGAGTCAGCCTGTCAATTCTTTTAGTATATAAAATATTTTAAGAATTACTGTTTTGATCTGCTCGGTGGTTTGTGACCATCTAGAGGGGTGGGATAGGGAGGGTGGGAGGGAGATGCAGGAGGGAGGAGATATGGGGATATATGTATATGTATAGCTGATTCACTTTGTTATAAAGTGGAAACTAACACAATTGTAAAGCAATTATACTCCAATAAAGATGTTAAAAAAAAAAGAATTACTGCTGTTTTAAAAAAACACACAAACAAAAATGTTGATGCTAGCTTAACGTAATTTTGCCATACCTTTTTAAACTCAGAACCCTTCTTTCTTTCCCTTGAGTACACTAACCAAGATCTGAGAGATCACACAGCACATAGATCGGGAAGTACTGATGTGATACAGTGCAGTTTCCACATCCTTCCACTGTCACTCATCCATAATTATTGACTCCGTTAGTAGAGTTGGTCAGAAATATTGAGTAGCACTCTGTTTGACAATAAACTCTAAGTCAAGTACCTGTCAGTTGTGAAATGAAACTCCTTTGCATTCAACTAATTCAGGAATGTAGTTAATAATTTTTCTGTGAAAACAACAACAAAAGAGGACACAGTAGCTTTATTAAGTAGCAAACCAAGGGCACACCTCCCTCATACAACATAACAAATGATTGGGTGATGGAGAGCCCAGACAACTCCCGATCTGTGGCATAATGAGGGTAATTTAGTTAAAGTTCTCCCTGGCCAATATACAGGCAAATATCCACCTAAATGAACTTTATAAATACATTGATCTTAATATTAAATTTCAAGGTTATTAGTGTAAAATCCAAAGTCAGTGTGAAAATCTACTGTTTTTTTTTCATTCACTTGATAACTTTCAGAGCAGCTTCAAGTTTAGAACATACTTGCAAATATTTAGCTCTCAAAAAATACTATTATCCTAAAATTTAGATGAACATATTTTCATTTTGTAAAATGGCACATAAATTATTTTGTATTACAAGTATTATTCTATATTTAATCATTGTGTAACTAGTAAGAATGTAGCATTTTCTAAACAAATGTGAAGTCACTAATATATAGTAAGTGAATGCATAATCAAGTAATTTTTTATTGAAGTATAGTTGATTTACAATGGTGTGTTAATTTCTGCTGTACAGCAAAGTGATTCAGCTATACATATATATGCATTCTTTTCTTATATTCTTTTCCATTATGGTTTATCATAGGATAATGAATATAGTTCCCTGTGCTATACAGTAGGAACTTGTTGTTTATCCATATTCAAGTTTTTTTGTTTTGTTTTTTTTTTTTTCCGCGGTACGCTGGGCTCTCACTGTTGTGGCCTCTCCCGTTGCGGAGCACAGGCTCCAGATGCGCAGGCCCAGCGGCCATGGCTCACGGGCCCAGCCGCTCCGCGGCATGTGGGATCTTCCCGGACCAGGGCACGAACCCGCATCCCCTGCATCGACAGGCAGACTCTCAACCACTGCACCACCAGGGAAGTCCCGCAAGTATTTTTAAGGTTATATAATGGTATCCAGTTCTGACTCTGCTCTAGGAAGTTGATACTATTTACAGAATAATATTTCTACATAGTGCTCTGACTAGAAAAAAAAGAAGACAAATATTTAATATCAGAAAAATTAGGAAGCAAGTTTACATATGCAAGGAATCTATTTCAAAAGTTTGGTATATTTAGTGAGACCAAACTTAAACTACTTCCTATTTTCTCTTTCTGTGACAACCTGAGTCAAAAAGCTATGACCTAAAACATATTGTACACTAAGACTGCATTTCATCTCACCCAGATCTAGTTGTGGAACTTTTGCACAACAAAATGACAGATTCAAAAATAAAATGGTGCTACCCATGACATTAAAGAAATTTTGAGTCTCTGATTTACTATGACGGTGTACAAAAGAGAAAGGGAAATAATGAAGTTGTGTTTAAGGAAAAATGAATTTATGAATTAGTGAGGAAGTTAAAGACATTTTTAAAGGAAAGTAGTTTGCAGGGATGCCTTCCCTGAAGCTACACAAAACTGAAAATCATCTACTGAATCTGAAAACAGCATTCAATGATATCTTCTTGTCTACCCTTTTAATGGATGATTTGTATGCAACACTTCCAAGTGCAATGAGAGTATTACAGACTACTGAATCAGACATAATCACCCGATAGACCCAGCAGGGGAAGCTGGAGATAATAGGGAAAGGGTGAAAAATCCCATGTTCAAAAAGTATTTTTCTCTGAAACCACACAAGCAACACAGCCTGTGAACACTGAACACATCATTACGAAGCCTTAGCTGCGGCCTACACCTCTCATTTTTAAAGGGAAAATAACCACGACCAAGAATTAACCTGCTTCCTTTAGCACTCTGTCTCTAATAAGCTAAATCTCAAAGTGAGTGATAATTGCCTTTTGGTGGCACTACAGGCACTAATATGCTTGAAATGAAGACAGATATCTTGGTTTTAGTTAAATTCGTTTGCAAGAGGTGACACTCCAAAAGTATTGTATGCTAATGAAAACCAATAAGGAGACCTGTATACAGTAACCTGATCACTGAATAACAAACACACAAAGAAATAATACCAGTTTATAAGCGAGAAATGATAGCTAAATTTAAAGAATTGCCTCCCTTATTGAAAGAACACATCCATGGGGATTCCCAAAGTCATAATCCCAGTCTAATAATGAGAAAAACATAGTCACATCCCAAGTGAAAGATATTCTACAAAAACTCCTCAAAACTGTCAAAGGCATCAAAAACATGGAAAATCTGAGAACTTATCGTAGTCACTGGAGCTAAGGAGACCATAACTAAATATAGTGTGGTGCCCTCAATGGAATTCTAGAACAGAAAAAGGATATTAGATAAAAACTAAGGAAATCTGAATAAGTTAAAAACTTTACTTAATAATAATGCACCAGTGTTTGTTCATTGATTGTGACAAATGTACTAGGCTTGGGTATACAGGAACTCTGTACTAGCTTCAAAATTTTTCTGTAAATCTAAAATTTTTCTTCTAAAATAGAAAATATTATTTTAAACACTTAATATTTTTAAAAATTCACCTTGAAATATAATTCAATTCTCATGCCAGAAAGTGAAATTATATTGGCAGTGGAAGAGATTTCTTTTGCATTCTTTATTTATAAGCTGCACCCACCATGCAATCTCTGTTTACTTTCAAATACACTGTGTTACTTGGTACTGATAAAGTTCTGCACCATCACTCAAATAACATGAAAACAGGAGATAACCTCAATGTTTGACCTGAAATAAAAGTGACCACATTAACACCTACCTAACAGCATATGTAATTGCCCTGGCTGACTAATAATCTCTTTCAGGTTTTGACCCTGACAACAAACACTAAATTAAAATGCTTGAGTACAGCAAGGGTGGCCTCTGGCTCTGGAGCATGGAATCAAAAAATGCTGGACATTTTCTAAGGTCAGAAAAAGGGTGAAGACCCAAGCTGATAGAATGAACAATCCAAAGAAGAAGGGCAAGGTGGTAGAACAACTTCTGAGGCAATAGGGTTTCAAAAGGGAAAAAAGGAAATTATAGTAGCTGCATTTGGGAGTCATGATACAAAATAGAGGCTTTATACAGGGTGCTTTAGTGTCACCTGCCCTCGTATTTGGAGGGCACCGTCAATGAGGAGGAATCTGAGCCAACTAGGACAACAGTTTTTATATCCCTTAGCTTTCAGAGTCTAAGCATGAGACATGAATAGGAATTGTCTAAGTTAAAGTATCAGGTATAGCAATTTTGAGAACTGAAAGAATGAAGCCCTTAATAATTAAGTAATCCTATGTGAGAATGCCCCCATTAAACCCTAGGCAAAGAAGCCCCACACCAAGAGGACCATCAATAAAGGAAACTGTCGATAGAGGAAACTGACATACCAGTGTCTCTGCCCCTCCTACAGAAACCCACTGAAATCTTTCTAACTTCCTTCCTTCAGTGTATTCAAATCTGTTTCTCTGATTCATCTCATTGACTTCTCATTTCTCACCTTTGGACTTATCATGGTCTTACCTCCACACCCATTTCTGGCTCCTTGCCCTAGAGTATGAGTCTATTCTGATCCAACATCCAGTTGTGTTCCCCAATCTTCAGTCTGGGCTGAACCATTCCTCTTTGTAGCCCCACATAGAATCCAAGACACCAGCCCAGTATATATACCTCTCAGGGACTTTACCCTATAACATACTCCTTTGATATAGCTGAAACATTTTAATCTACTCTAGTTTCATCTCAAGAATTTTTATGTGTATATGGTTTGATAGTGTACAAAAACACTTCCACATATATGTATTCATCTGATTCTTCCACAGACTCAATGAAATAGTCAAATAACAGTTTCCCAATATTAAAAGTAAATTCTAGGAATGTTACTTGCTCTAAATGCCATAGCTAGTGACTGGGATTTTGAGTACTAAACCAAAAGTACACACATCAGGTACAACACATTCTGTTAGTGAGGTTTACGACCTATGATTGACAAGACTAGAGTGAAAAGTCTAAGATCACAAATATGCCAAATGAAAATAAAATTTTTCCAATGCTATTTTTGAAAACTACATCTCTATACTAACCACTAACACTTGAAAATCCCTCAAAATAAGCCTCCTTTCTCAGCTTTCCCTCACTACAAACTATAGTCATGTTCTGCAATTATTTGGGGGATTAATCATTTATAGGAAGCAAGAATTTATAATTATAATTAACCCCTAACTATAATTGGTCACACAATTATTCTATTTATCTTCCACCATTTCTACATGCTCTTCATGTTTTCTACCAGACTCTCTACTACATCATGGGATTGTTACTCACTCTAAGTCATCTGAAACACAGCTATGATAACAAATTTACCATTTGGGGTATGTAACTTTCAAACAGAATATATTTTAACACCCTCCTATTATTCCTTATCTAAAGCTAAACTTAGCAGAACATTCAAGACCCCAATAAATTACCCAGCTTTGAAATTCATCTCTATTGTCTTGCATACATTTCAGTCATCAATTTCTTATTATCCCAAGTAGGTGCTGATCACTAAACTCTCTATCCCTGGATTTTATTTTACATTTCTCTCCCTTAATTAATATCTTTCAGTGACTTTAAGATCTCAGAATCCACCTCTTTTAAAGAATGTACCTGATCGTCATTATACTATCAGTTAAATCCCTCTCTGATAGTATTATTTTCAGACTATGTTTTTCATCTGGAGTAATGGTGTTTCAGATGTCAGGGGGAAAATATGTTCTCTATCCTCTGCCAAAACCCATGCTGGGTACTGAGAGCATGGATTATGCTCTAGTTATTTATTGCTTCATAACAAACTAACCAAACTTAGTATAAAACAACTGAGGTGTGTTTGTTTGTTTGTTTTGTGCCATGTAATTTAGGGTCAGAAATTCTACCAGGACACAGTGGTGTGGCTCATCTTTTCCCCTTTATGTCTAGAGCCTCCTCTGTGAGTGACACAAATGGCTGGGAGCTGAAACAACTGGGGCTATAGGATACACTTCCAAGACAGTTAATTTACTTGCATGGCTGGTGCCAGGGCTGGGATGACTCAAAGGCCAAGCTTAGCTAGGACTGCCGATCAGAACATCTACATGCAGCCAAGTCACCGTGGCTTCTGGGCTCTAAGATAGACCATCCCAAGCAGAAACATTCCAAGAGACCATGGCAGAAACTGCAATACTGCTTTTAACCTGGCTTCAGAAGCCCTGCAGCATCACTTCTGCCATCTTCTGTTAGCTACAGTCCAGATTTGGGGGCAGAGGGAAGGAGTTAGACTCCACCTCTTGATCAGAAACTGGTAAGATCATATTGAAGAAAACACATGGGATAGAAGATTTGTTGCAGTCATCTTTGTAGGATATAGTCTTAAAAATGATCATAAGGCAAAAATAAATTTTGTTAGGATGGCGTTCTATGTCAAGATATGTGCTGCTTACCTCATTGTTTCCAATCTAGAGAACATAATCTCCACTATTAGGTCAAAATTGTAGTCATATGTTGAATGGCCAACATCACTTTCTTTCTGAGAATTCTCCCTTCAATACCTGTAATCTTGCAGTGCTATTACATGGGGTGCCCAGCACACCCTGGCCACTGAAGGTGAGGGAGTCAGGGAGGGAAGGGATATGACGAAAATCAAACTAATCATACAACCCAACTTTGCAAATCATTCACGGGAACTACATGCCTTGTTGGACCAATCAGTCTTTTCTGAAGACAAACATTAGCAAGAGAATATCTATGTCCTCTAGTTCTATTAAGCTGGAAACATGGAGAATTGGACCCACTAGAAGCCTCCTTAGCAACCACATGTGAAAAGCTCATCTGGAGTAGAAAAAATACAAACTGATACACAGCAAGAAGCAGAGTCACGGGGTGAAGATAAAGGCCTGATAACGTCATTAGAGCCCTAGGTTTTAATGTGCATGAATCTAGATCCACCCTTGACTTCCAGGTTACCCAAGTTTTTACTCATGGTATTTAAATTGAGTTTCCAGTACCTGTGCTGGAAAAGCCCTGCTGATTTGAGTAAAGTCCACCTACTCTGTCACATATGTATAAGAATACTTGAAAGAAAGTCTTTAACAAGGAATAAAATTCATTCGAAAAAGTTAATGTGAGAAGAAACATATAGAACAAAAGAAATTCTTGTATAGATGACCAAGGCACAAATTAACAAAGCAACTTTGAGTACAACAACATGAATTACAATGTCAATTTGCTCACTTAGAAACTGGTAAGAAAAAGGAAATTTTTTTTCACGAGGAAAGCCAAAAGAAAATCTTTGTATTTTTTGAATCAATTAAACCTGGTTACTTTTTACTTACGCATGTCACAGATCTACGGTTCATTTTCTGTATACCTGGTAGAAATCTCACTCCATAGCATTTGGTGCTAGAAGAACCAATATTTGCTTTAGTGCCTTCATTATTAAGTCTTTTTAATTGCTTGCTCTCAAATGATCAGTTGACTTTCATTACTAGTCAATGGTAGTTATAATATTGAACAATATGTACACATTCCTTTATACTTCTGTGTATGTTTTGCATTCACTCAGGATGCTCTGTAGAATAATTTCTCTTCTTTTTTTTAATTCTTCTTCATTCTAACCTGAGCCATCTTGCAACAAATGTTTAGTGAGGACATACCATATGCCAGCTACTGTGTTAAACACTGAAGATACAAAGTTGTGCAGGATAAATTCCTTACCATCCAGTCTAGAGGTGGGAATTATGCTGAATTTACTACTTCAGTAAAACTGAACTCCAGATCAAATCATGAATGTCCTTGTTTCCATGCTTCTATTTAAGCCATTTTCTCTGCCTTAAATGCCTTTTTCTCCCTATTTCGTGTCCATGAGCTAAGTCCTCTACTTCATTCAAAGAACTCTCTAGTTTCTGGACTTGAATCAGATCGAGATTTTTTTGTTTGTTTTTGAGGTTATGAAGAAAGATTTTAAAAATCCCCCCTTTTTTTTTTTTGTGGTACACGGGCCTCTCACTGTTGTGGCCTCTCCCATTGCGGAGCACAGGCTCCGGACGCACAGGCTCAGCGGCCATGGCTCACGGGCCTAGCCGCTCCACGGCATGTGGGAATC
Organism: Stenella coeruleoalba; assembly: GCF_951394435.1. NCBI lineage: Eukaryota > Metazoa > Chordata > Mammalia > Artiodactyla > Delphinidae > Stenella > Stenella coeruleoalba. Next base: position 68,562,508 of record NC_137169.1, on the reverse strand, counting down.
TTCCCGGACCGGGGCACAAACCCGTGTCCCCTGCATCGGCAGGTGGACTCTCAACCACTGCGCCACCAGGGAGGCCCAAAAAATCCCCTTTCTTTAGTTAAAAAGAACCACTCAATGATTAATTCATACAGAAAAGAAGTTTCCCGTTTACCAAATACGTGATATTTTCTGGGTAATATTGCTAATCATCACCCTTGTAGCAATCATTTAGGGAATTTCCTGTTTAATGATTGCTTATTCTGTTTCACATTGTCTTTACAACAATGAGCACCAATTATGTGTATAGAACTGGGCTGGGCACTATGTCACAAAGCACAGTGAACCTAAAGAGAGTCACTTATAGGTTCTTGAGCTGGAAAGTTACAGGTGCCCTCAACCAGAGGTTGTGGCTCAGGAAGCAAAGATGGACAATTCTTGGCACTGAGCTGATAACTAACTGGGTCAGAGTGGGTACGCAGCCCAGGGATAGAGAATCTGCCCACTGTGAATGATGACGATTATTATTAGTTAAGGCAATCAGACTGACTGCATAAAGGACTGTTCAGGGGAGAGAAAGAGTTAGAAAGAGGAAACTTGTAGTCAGAAGCATATCATGAAACCATATAGTACATATGGGAGACCAAGAGAGAAGACAATTGCCTCCAGTAACCTCCTTGTATGTAAGATGATCAGAGCAAAACTCCATTCTTTGGTTCTAGAAGCCTAACTAACACATTGGCATCATGAAAGTCATACTTTAGGAATATTTATCAAGCATCACTGCTGAATCTTGAAGCTAGGTAACAGAAAAGCAAAGGGAACCACTAGGAATATATTGTAATATGTAAGCAAGCTGGACTTGGGAACACGAGGGCTAGAGACTGAGGTCATGGAGATGAGTATAGGAATAAAGAAACACAGGGCTTCCCTGGTGGCACAGTGGTTGAGAGTCCGCCTGCCGATGCAGGGGACACGGGTTCGTGCCCTGGTCTGGGAAGATCCCACATGCCGCGGAGCGGCTGGGCCCGTGAGCCATGGCCGCTGAGCCTGCGCGTGCGGAGCCTGTGCTCTGCAACGGGAGAGGCCACAGCAGTGAGAGGCCCGCGTACCGCAAAAAAAAAAAAAAAGGACTAAAGAAACACAAATGCGTGATGATCTGACCATCATCAGAGCCAATTCTCTAATTGAGTTACATAGATAAATAATTTGTGTGGGGAATAATAAGTAAGGCTTATGTTCAAAATTGTAACAAGAGAGAGAGTTTTCTTTGGTTTCCTCCTTTGATTTCCTCCCTTCCTTCCTCCTTTTCTTCCTTTCCTTTCTTTCTGTAATGTAAAGAATGTATTGGTTGAACCACCAGCTCTCAATCATTCCATCAGATTAACTTGGATAACTGTGTCTATTTGTCCTGAGGAAAACAACAGTCGCTTATCAGCAAAGAATGGCTTTCTCAAAAGCCTAGTGTTTTTAAAAATAATTAACTCACAATGGACAAAAAAAGATAATAATAATGAAGTGTATCACCCACGGTAATACTTGGGTTCTAAACGCAGGCAACCACAGCAATGGCTTAAAATCTGAAGAGTGTTTTGGGGGCCTGTGCTTCTCTATTTTCAGTGCTGAATTTTCAGATCTGTGTACCTTGTGGCAGAGTGACTACCATGCAAATTCCCCTGTGACTCTACTGAGCTGTAAACCAGCTCATTGCAGCTGGTTTTGTGCTTAGCACTGTTACCAGGGAGCATTGGAGGAAAGAAAAAATATATGGCAGTTGCTCTCAAATTTTAGTGTGGGTAAGAATTGTTAGGAGGCTTGTTATAATATAAAAGCAGATTCCTAAACCCTATCCCTAGAGATTCTGATTCAGTAGGTCTGGGGTAGGGCCCAGACACCTGCATTTTATTTTTTTTTTTTTTTTTTTTTTTGCGGTACGCGAGCCTCTCACTGTTGTGGCCTCTCCTGTTGCGGAGCACAGGCTCCAGATGCGCAGGCTCAGTGGCCCAACCGCTCTGGGGCACATGGGATCCTCCCAGACCGGGGCACGAACCCGCATCCCCTGCATCGGCAGGCAGACTCCCAACCACTGCGCTACAAGGGAAGCCCTACCTGCATTTTAATGAATACTCCCCAGGTGGTTCTGATACAGGCAGTCCTTGGACAATGCTTTGTGAAACTGAATTGTGAAAATAACGTTCTAAGCGATCCATCCAGCATGACCCCATAGCAGGCAGTGCATCCTCCATTATATCAAGGAACACGTTGTATTATTGTGATTTGTTTATATTTTGTCTCACTAGGGTGTGAGCTTCTTGAGAGCATGTCTTGGTCAATTAATTTTATGTCCCCAGTGCCTGGAACAGTGAGTTTAATGAAAGATGATCTAAAGTTGATGCCACAAGTTCAAACAGAATGTTTCCCAATGACTGAAACAGATAAAAGAACATTACAAATTAGAATCTACTGTTTGCCAGGTTATTTCCTTACTAAAATTTACTGTCCCAAGCCATATCTGGGATACCATTCTGACTTTGGGGGGAACTGTACCCTCTCTTCCAACCAAACTAAATATTACAAAACTAAATCACCACCTTCTCATATAAACTTACCTTTCTATCCACAGTGATTTTTTTTTTAAGTGGGCAACTGAATTTGAGCTAACCTTGTGACCGAGGCTCATGGTCAATGTCATGGGATTTGTTCAGAAATAGACACAAGCCCAAAGCAGAACAGTTCAGTAATGTCAAAGACTTTTTATTTTTTTAAGTGGAGCTAATGTAATACATTTTTCCCTTTTTATAATCACTCATTTATTTATTCATCCAGTAAACTCATGTCACTTCTCTGTTCAAATACCAAATACTGACAGTGAACCTCAAGTCTCTTGGTGACCTGACCCATTTCCTTCTCTCCTGCCTCTGAGTTCCTTCACCTCAACTCCTCTGACTTGCACCTCACTCCACTCAGCCACAGCAGAGACAACTCTCCAGTCCAACTCCAGACTCAGGGCCTTTGCACTGACTGTATTCTCTGCCCCAAATACTCTTTTCACCCCCCATAGTAACATGGTTCACCCCCTCACCTTCAAGTCTTCATTTGGAACTTGCAACTGCCTATCTTGAGAGCATTCCTCACCTCCTTTTTCCCTGCTCTACTTCCGTCTCATTTCATAGAATTTCTCACCATCAAACATAGTAAAAATTTTGCTTTTACAATTTACTTTTATATTATAAAATTTACTTTTATATTATAATTTGCTTTCATACTTTATAGCTTCCTTTTACATTATAATTATTATTTGTTTTCTTCCCGTAAATCCTCATCTAATATGAATTCCACAAAATCAAGGATCTTTGATGCATTTTAAGTATCTAGGATAGTGCTTGGCACACACTAAGCACATAATAATTCAATAATTTAATTTGTCCAACCAATATTGGAATGCTTCTATGTGCCAGGTAGTTAAGCAAACAGATCAAGCCGCTGTTCTCATGGAACTCATATGATAGTGATGAATACAGGTAACAACCAATAGATACATAATATAATGTCAAGTGCTGATAAAATGCTTAGAAGAAAATAGAACATAAAAGAGGGAGAATACCAGGGGTACTATATTAGAGAGGGTGGTCAGGTCTTTGAGATGGGCTTTGAGCAGAATCCTGAAGGAAATGAGAGAATGAAAATGTAAAGACTCTGAAGCCAAGTTTCTAGGGCTTGAATTTGGCTGTGCTATTGATTCACTGTGTGACATTGAGTAAGAAACCTTTCCATGAATTAGTTTCCTTCATCTGTATAACGGGGATAAAAATAGTATCTTTCTCAGAGGTTTGACACTGAGTATTAATTTATAGGTAAAGTCCACGGAACGTACCCAAACACAATAATTACTCTATAATTGGCTATTACTATTGCTATCTTGAGGTGGAGAATTCCAGAAGAGGATTTGCAATGGTAGCATGTTTGGTAGGTCCAAGGAACAGCAAGGAGACTTCGTATGAATGGTTGGAGGAGCCAGCGGTATACTGGAAGAAAATAAGATTTGAGAAATATCCCTGGGCCAAATCATGGGTTTGTACTCATGAAGGTGACAGAGAAGAGCACAAGAAGTCCAAAATACCATGTCCCCCCACTGAATGGTTGGAGGGAGATATTCTTCTGTAGGAGAGGACAAATTTTATATGCTGATGAATGTAGGGATGAGAAGAAAAAAAATTTGATGACACTCGAATTGCTGGGATCCCCAGAGATAGCTGGGTTTCTCTCCTTACCAAGAGTGATGCTCTTTCCATCTGAGGACCACCTCATAACCCTTCCAATAAGTCCACCTTTCTTATTCTCATGGAATGAGAGGGCAGTTTCTGTTTGCCTGAGTTGGGTTTCTATCATTTGCAGCCAATAGTGTCCAGAATAGTACACCTCCTAGTGGCCGTACAAAATAGGTACCGCTATTATTATGTTTACTTTAAAAACAAAAAAGGAAGTGCAAAAAGTATTTTAAAAATCTACTAAATGGATTAACAAAGAACTGAAATCACAATGGTCTTATTTCTTCATATTTCTCTTAAATATCTACCTGCATTGGGGTTAGGAAATATAGACGTTGCTCCAGACTGCCTGGGTTCTTAGCTTTTTCATTTAAAATTCTGCTTTGTCATAAATAATTTCCTCATTTACAAAACCAAGCTAACAGTAGTGCATACCTTAGTGGGTTGTTGCAGTGTTCAGAAGTATAAACAAATGTAAAGCACTTAGAACAGTGCCCAGCATATGGTAAACTGTCAATCATATGTTGCTGTTTTTATTGTTGGTATTAGTAGTAGTAGTAGTAGTAGCGAGCTGGCTGGACCAGAGCTCCATACAAGTATGTCCTATTTTTCTTAGTTTTTTTATTGTTATGATTGGTCTATGAATCAATTTCACCATTCCTTCCAGAGATGGCAGCACCAAACTCACAGCAGATCTATAACTATCCCACTTCTGGCTCTCCTCCTCTAGAGCTGCCCATTTTCTATCTTGACATTGACTGTATCCTCCTCCCTTGTGTTCCCCTTGAAGAGAATTTATAATTGTTCAAAGTCCAGTATTTAGTCCTTCTCATTTCACTTTACGTTCCTTATCTGGACAATCTTACCACCTGCCCAGCATCAACTATCAAGTTGCTTTAGATGAATCCCCAAATCTACTATTATTGTTGTATTAGTTTCCCATCACTACTCTAATAAATTATCACAAACTTAGTGGCTTAAAACAACAGAGATTTATTATCTTAGAGTACTGGAGTCAGAAGTTCAAAATGGGTTGACAGAGCTGCATTCCTTTTGTAGGGTCTAGAGGAAAATTTGTTTCCTTGCCTTTTCCAGCTTCTAGAGGCCATCTGATTTCCTTGGCTCACAGCCCCTTCCTCCACCTTGAAAGCTGGCACTTGTGCATCTTCCAATCTTTTTTTGACTCCAAGACCTCTGCTTGCTTCCATCATCACATCTGCTTTCTTTCCCGTACAGAATTTTGTGATTAATTTGGGCACACTCAGAAATTCCAGGATAATCTCCCATCTCAAGATTTTAACTTAATCACACCTGCAAAATCCTTTTCTATGTAAGAACACATATCCAAAGATTCTGGGGATTAAGACATGGACATCTTGGGGTGGGGACTACTGTTCTGTCTACCACACTAGTTTTGATTTTCCCCCAAGTGTTATATTTACATAAAATTGCCCAATCTTCTGCTTCCAAAAGTTCCAACTCTACTTAAAAAATATATTAAAATGTAATAATTTCTCAACACATGTTTAAGGAACCTACTCCCTCTCTTTCAACTAACGTTGCATAATCATTATTCCAGTCATCCTGACCAGAAAACACAATGAAAGGGTAAGATGATATTCAAAATGTGGTCACTCGGGGGAATTCTGGCTTGAGTATTCAGTTAAGAAACCTGTAGCCAATGTCTTTTAACAGCAATACATCTCAGATCCTCACCTAAATATAGGGATAATAACGATAACTACTTAATAGATTTCCTTTTGAGAACTAAATAAGATAATTAATGAACAGAGCATATCACATCATAAGTACTCAATAAATGTTAGCTAGTTCCCTCATCCCCTGTATTAGTCGAGACAGTCTAGGTTTGCTGCAGTAACAAATAAACCTAAAATTTCAGTGGTTTACAGTCACAGAGATTTCTTTGTCATTCACAGATCATGCCTTTCATGGATCAAAGGGCTCTTTGCTCTGTATAAGCATTCAAGAACCAGGCTGGAAGAGAAGACACCTTTTCAGATACTGCAAGTTGCAATGATAAGAGGAAAAGAGAGAGCTCTGGAGGTTCACACATTGGTGATTAAGTACTCAGGCAAGAAATTACACACTTCATTTCCATGTACAACTTATTGTCTCAAATTAACCACATGACCCCATCCAACTACAGGAAGACAGAAAGTGCACTTAATGTGTTTGGAAAGAGAAAGAACTGGAATTTTTTGACAAATAACACTAATAATAGCCACATCACCAAATTCAAACTATTTGAGCCTTTTCAGATTACTTTTGACATTACTTTTATATCCAGGCCCTATTTTCACTTCAACTGCCATTTTTAGAGTTATGCTTTAAATGATAGTTTGCTTGGACTGTGGCAATAATCTTCCTGGTTTTACCAAAGCGGTTTCACTTCCATTCTCTCATATCTTTAATGCATACTTCAAAGTGATGGTATTGTCCTAATCATATCACTTCCTCCTCCAAAAGCTTTTGACAAAAGGCAGCCTAATATAATAGTTAATAGTTCTGGCCCTGGGGTCAGATCTAGATTGAGACAGATATGCTATCAGCCAGATAGGTGACTTTGGGAATATTACTTCAACTCTCTACTAAGCCTCAGCTAGGTTTTGAGGATTAAGTAAGATAATGTTTGTAAACTGCATATTTACCCACTATTAAATTTGATAACCATAGTTCAATAAATGTTAACTCTCATTTTCTCCACTGCCTAAAGAATAAAGTACAAAATCCTTACCATGACATTCAAGCCTTTTGTAGCCTGATATCGACTTAATTTCAGTCTTGTTTCCTCTGTTTCATGTTCCCCATGAACTTTATATTACAGCTCTACCACCCTGCATTCTATCAGTACAGCATAAACTCTCTTACAGTTATGTCTTTTGACAGACTGACCCAATATCCAGAAATGCCCATTCCCTCTTTATCCTATAGAAAGCTCCCCCCTAGTCCAAAGCCTATCTCAAACACTAGACTCCTCCATGAAACCTTCAATAATTATCTAGTCAGAGTGAATTACTTTCTTCCCTTCTTCCTGGTACATTTAGTATAGCACTTATCTCCCGTTCCTTGGATTGTGGTCTTAGGTTTGCATCCCTACTAGATTCTAAGGCCCTTGATTCAATTCATCACATATGGACCAAGATGCTACTATGTACCCAGAACTGGGCAAAGAACTGTGGACACATTAATTAACACAACAGATGTGGATCCAGCCCTCTTGGGCTATGCTTTTCCTCTGGGGTCCCTTGCCCATGAGTGTTTGTTGAATTGAATTATTTTCTTACATGAGGCAGACTGGAGAATCTTTACATTATTCCAGACTCCGTCCTCTGGATTCTCTCCAGTTTCCACGTATATGCTTAAATTGCTTTGGTCAGCTCTAAACAGGAGGTTCTTTAAAAAGCTTTACAAATGCTGAAAACTGTGAGAGGCTTAACTCATGTTTCCTATAGTTACACTCCTGTTTATGCCCCAGAATCAAACTTCGCTTCATGAACAGTGGCTGTTTTGCTATACATTAAAATATGTGTTGGGGAAGGACCAGATTCTCAGCCTGTATAGCTATAAACATTTTCTCCAAATTGCCTACAATGTGATCCACCCCACAAAGAATATACACAAAAACAAAGCCTTGAAACAAGGTATTTTCCCAACTTGGAATAAAATATAAACTACCTAGCAACTCTCTAACACTTCTTTTTTTTTTTAATTAGCTAATTCAGTGTGCCAAGAAAATATATCCCCCAGTCTCAAGAGATGCCGTCTCTGTGATGTCTTGCCTGGTCACCTGTGTTCCTGTCAGAAAATTTGACTTGATCGTTTGTATTCCCAAGAGATGAAAATAGCAAGGTGGGGAGAAAGACCTCAGTTTCAGGAGCCTGATGATCCTGGGTTCAAATGATGTCATTTAATAAAGTATACACATTAGCCATCTAACATAATCTCCCTGAGCCTTAATTGTCTCCTTGGTAAAGTTCAGATAATATATATTTCATAAGGTTGTTGTGAAGATTAGCAAGACGGTGTATATTAGGTGTTTAGCAGGTATGGGATGTTTAGAATCACCTGGTTTGTGGCAATTATTAGCTCCTGTACTTTCCTCTCTATCAGCCTGTGTTGCCAGACCCTGAGTGTCTTGAGAACAGTGACAATTTTTGAGAATGGTGATTATTTCAGCCACTGCACCCATTGCCTTGCACAGTGCTCAGAAAATAATTGTTTAATAGATAATTTATAAAGTCTGACTATTTACAAGTCATGCAGGCTTTCTTTGACATCCGTTACCTACCTGCCATTAAGCCCTCTGTTTTACTGCCTGTCACTTCTCACTGAATAGTGACCCAAAGCTTGAAGCTAGTAAGTGGACAGTTATTTGAATTGGTGTTAGAGGATTAGGGATTTAACTACTGTAAATGAGATGTGGACGGAGGATACTGTGCTAAAGAAATATTTATAGTCAACTTGGAAGAACTGACTTCAAATCAAACATTTTTAGCAATGACCTCGGAATGCCTTTTAAAATTAGAGTGCATTTATCTCTTGCTTTGAATTTTTCTTTGCATGTGGGTGTGCGTAAGTACTCCTCAACAATGAATCTCTAAGGGGTAGCATTTTTTCCTGTGAGTAAATGTGTATGCCCTTTCAGAAAACATGAATAGAGTGATAGTAAAAGTAATTGTAATATCAGACTAAATTCAAATTTAAAAAGCGCAAGGTCTTCATTTTACAGTCAATACATTTAAAGGGACAAAACCCAGTTTGGGTACTTTTGTCTTTTAATCAATAAAATGCCTCTTTCCCTTATTAGGCAGTAACAGTCAACTATTGTCAAAACCAATTTGTTCTATCAGTGAAGTAAATCATTACTAAACACACAGTACCCATGTTACAGTTCTCCATCCTGTCCAGAGCAAGAAAATGGAAATGAAAAAAACATATTTTTTTTTACATTAGGAGTTAAAAACCAACAAAATATAAAGGAGAGTGAGTTTTCAGGCTAACATAAAAGACTCATTTTCATCTTTTCCTAAAACCAGAGGGAATTATCTATCTATAGTATACACTGTCTCTAATGATGCCTTTTAAAACCCACTCATTAAATACAAAAGGCCAGTAGATTTGTGACAGCTATCACCTTGGCAAATACAGCAAGCAGAGCTAGGAATGGTAGACACAGCCAACCTAGAAGAAGGAAAGAAAAGAAAAGGCTATTGTACTTCAAAAAACAGGTAGTCAGAAGCAAGAGGGTTGAAAAAATGGAAAAAGAATCTTTTCCCCTGTCCCTCACATAATCAGCATAAAACAGTGCTGGCCACATCATCAGTACTCACTAAATATTGGCTAATCAACTCATCCAGTGGGGGAAAACTGAAGTCTTCCGTTACTGGAAGTATACTCTCAAGAACAGAAGGGCTTTTTACTAAGACCAGAAAGTCTCTGGGACCACGGGAGGTAGAGAATGCAGCTGCGTGCCAACCACACAGATTCTTCAAGCGATTGGACTTATTATTAGTCATCTAGGCAGGGCAAAGCTCAGAAAAGAAGAGCCGGGAAAGACAATCAGTTGAGAAAAAGACTGGCTGGCTCTTTGCATTCCTGCATGGAAGGGTTTCTTTCCTGGCACAAGAATCTTCTAGGTCTGTAGGGCTGGAGATCTCCCAGCTGTCAAAACCCTCTCCTCAATTTCCTGGTTCAGTGCCAAACCAGAAGTGTCCATCAGGAAGAGCTGGTTGCTGCAGTACAGCTGACATTCCTCCACGGCTGCCTGGACCTGGAACGTTCTGGAGAGAACCTACTTCTACAGGGTCACTGGGGACCAGCACAAATCCAGGTGGTGTTCTGAAGATCCTGGGAGCCACAGGTGCCAGAGAGACTGAGCAGTCCCGCTGGGTGAGGCAGAAGGAACTGCAGAGATAGGCTTTGGGCGGGAGACGAAAGCTATGCTGTTTTTCATGCTCGCACTGGCATGGAAAGGAAGATATTTCTTCTTGGAAGCCAGACCCAGGAGCAACCTCTGCTACTATGGGAACAGCTGTGGTAGCTCTTTGGGGATGGCTGATTTCCAGAATTCCGGGTTGGCAATCCGAGAAACCTCTCTAGTTTTTGGCTCTGAATTGATCATCCCACTAAAACTGAATGTTTAACTGGAATAAATAACATTTCAGTCTGTTGTTTCAGGTGCAACTTATCTCTACTAAGTTTAAAGATATAAGACCAACTTCCACACTTTGAGTTTCTTCACAACCAAAAGCAATACAAATACAGATTTGGAAATCCTTCTGAAGATTTTAATCTCAATGCACGGGGACTTGAGGATTTACACATATAATTCGCATTAATACTAATAGACGTTAGAGTATGAGCACCGATTCCCTTGTGTTGAAATGAGAACATAATCATATGGATACTAATAAATACATTTTTAATTCTGATTTTATGCAGATTTAACATAGTATTTTACACAACACTTAGCAGACTCTTTGGAGACAAAGATTGTCTCAATTAATTCTCCCCAAAAGAGACAAACACATTCATACAAACTCCTGTTATTTCTTTATGAATATTGATTTCTTTTGTACATATGAGGTTGGCTAAATTATTGGTAGTAGTTTAAATCTATGCAGTGTTAAGATTTTTCAACTGTAAAATGTTCTTTGTTTGCAACCATACCCTCTTTACATGTACCAACCTCACGACCCATCAGAGATTTTTTTTCCAGGTGATATTTTAAAACTGAGTTGTGACTCAATCTTTTTACAGTGTTTTAGTGCCACCTCCTGGAAAAATCTTTAAAAGCAAGAGATTCCAAAATCGAACGAACCTATGTTTTCCAAGTCAAGAAACAATTAGCTGAGGGAGTCTACTAATAGTCACAAAGGAAAATAAAAGAATTTCTTTTTTTAATGAAGAAGAAGAAGAAAAGAGAACCAGTCAAAGAAAAAAAGGTTTTTGTTTGTTGTTTGCTTGTAAGGATAAAGGGAGAACAAAATCAGAAGGAATCAACCATAGGAAGAATGAATAGATGTGAGACTGATGCAAATGTGGTTTTGTTGCTGTTGTTGTTGTTGTTACACTCAAAATTTAGCATATTTTTGATGGACACATTTTCATCTCACACCGGGGAGAATGGCCATCATCAAAATATCTACAAACAATAAATGCTGGAGAGGGTGTGGAGAAAAGGGAACCCTCTTGCACTGTTGGTGGGAATGTAAATTGATACAGCCACTATGGAGAACAGTATGGAGGGTCCTTAAAAAACTAAAAATAGAACTACCATATGACCCAGCAATCCCACTACTGGGCATATACCCTGAGAAAACCATAATTCAAAAAGAGTCATGTACCACAATGTTCATTGCAGCTCTATTTACAATAGCCAGGACATGGAAGCAACATAAGTGTCCATCGACAGATGAATTGATAAAGAAGATGTGGCACATATCTACAATGGAATATTACTCAGCCATTAAAAGGAACGAAATTGAGTTAATTGTAGTGAGATGGATGGGCCTAGAGTCTGTCATACAGAGTGAAGTAAGTCAGAAAGACAAAAACAAATGCCGTATGCTAACACATATATATGGAATTTAAGAAAAAAAAATGTCATGAAAAACTTAAGGGTAAGACAGGAATAAAGACACAGACCTACTAGAGAATGGACTTGAGGATATGGGGAGGGGGAAGGGTAAGCTGGGACAAAGCAAGAGAGAGGCATGGACATATATACACTACCAAACGTAAAATATGTAGCTAGTGGGAAGCAGCCGCATAGCACAGGGAGATCAGCTTGGTGCTTTGTGACCGCCTGGAGGGGTGGGATAGGGAGGGTGGGAGGGAGGGAGACACAAGAGGGAAAGGATATGGGAACATATGTATATGTATAACTGATTCACTTTGTTATAAAGCAGAAACTAACACACCATTGTAAAGCAATTATACTCCAATAAAGATGTTTAAACAATTAAAAAAATAAAAATATTTTTTTTTAAAAAAAGAGCCCATATGGTGTTTAAGAAAGAAAATTAAATTTTAAAAATTTAATTACCTTGAACTTGATATAGGGTAAACTGCAAAGACACAATCCTCAGTACAAGCAAGGGCTGATTTATCTAAATTTAACAATACAGCTGCTAACAAAACATGTGGAGTATCTAAAGACACGATTGCTGAAAGGTCGTGCCCTCTCAGTTGAGTATAATGAATTCTCCAATAAGCAGTTCAGCGTCGGGACATTACAGCTTATAAGGCCTCCCAGCCCGGACTCCCCACCCACTACTTCTTAAGAGAAAAAACGAAGGAAAACACTCTTTTTTATTTAGAGATCTCATTTAAGGAAACAGTCCATGGGAAATACAGTTCTACTTCAAACAAGAAGTGCTTATTGAATTTGAATGTTAGGATCTGGGAGAGTTGACCTAAAAAATTTAATGGAGGCCACTGAGCCTCATCACACAAAGCTTAATGATAATTGTGGAAAGATAATTTGAATTTTTAAAAATCTCCACATTTTAATCAATCACAGGTTTATTAGGATTTTTTTTTAAATAAAGTATTTTTATCTCCCTAGGACCGGAAAGAGGAAATTTAAGAGAGGATTGAAGCAGTGTTTTAATTTTTTTAAGCCAACAACCTTGAAAAGGCAGTCTCTTTGAGCCAATCAACACTTAGAAAATGAAACATTTCTTATTTGAATTAGATCATTGATTGCTTTACTTCCATATTGTAATGTGCCATAGAATCATTCCACACATATATGCACAAACATATGCACAAAGACACACGAAAAAATCTTTTAATTCTGTCCTCAATTTAAAGCAAATTTTAAGTAGGCCCCCTTGACTGCTCTTCCAAATTCCAGCCAGATGATTGTATTTCAATGGTATGTGGAACAGTTACAGGCTAAGGGTTTATAGATTAGGCTGCATCATACTGAAATGACTTATTTTTTCCACAGTTAGGAAAGCTGTTGGAGAAGAATAAAAGCTATTTCTATAAATACCACCAAAGAAGACATTTAAAGTGAATACATTCTTTTCCTTAAACCAGGATTCCAATCATTTTTATGTCTATTGTCCAAGAAAAGCCCTAATATTATATAGCTCTTACCACATTCTCAGATACTATAATATTATCTTCTTGATGGACGTGCTCAGCTTCTATTAAATACTAATGGTGGTTCCACACACACCTCCTGAGGACACGGTAGCCCTGAGCAGCTTTTACATCACACATAGGAATGTGGGGATATGGTTTTCTTGATGTGCTTTAGCAGTGCATTAAAATGGATTATATTTCTACTAATGTACCTCATGAAAACAGATTGTCCTGTCAACTTCTATGGATGAAGAACAAGGAGACGGACTTCAAGCCATTATGAATTCAAACTGGTTTAAGAGAAAGTAAGAACAGTGGTTTAACGCCCAGTGGATGTGTCTACATTAAACCTCTCTATCATTATACAACACTCGTCTTTATTGTGTGTGTGATTATATATGTTTGCCTAGGCTTATGATCCATTGGGTACAAACAAAGCCACCTTAATAGATAAAGCCTACTTTTCTTCCATGTCATCTAGCTGTAACATGTCTCTCCAGTTCTCCCATAGTCATTTCTGAAACTGACTGGAAAAGTGAGGATCCTAGGTGGATATCACTGTCTCCATGTCAACTTGTAAGCAAAATCACAAGAGGATATTATTATATTGAGTTAAATGAATGATTGATTTCCACTCTACTGTGCTGTATCCCAAGAGCTTTCAACCTCCAGTGTTGTCCTGACATTAAAAAAATTCTTCCAAAATAGGTTGGGTTTTATTTCTATTTAAATAAGTTATATTTTACACCTTTTCTAAGGTGTATGAAATACAATTAAATAAAAAGCTATCGCAACTACAAAACAAATGTAAGATTCATGAAGAAACAACCCACTGTTTTTAGGATTCTGAATATGAGCTAATTCTTGAAGCAATTTTTTTATGTGAAAAGAATTACATATGTACTCATACAAAAAGTCTTAAAGGCTTTGAAGGGAGGTAAAGAAATAATATTTTAGGTATCATCTGTAATGCAGAATATTTATTGTTTTCTCTCTATTGGTCTTAGAACACTATCTTAACCTCAAGGTCATTTTGTGCCTACAGAGTCGCAAATCGTGAAATACGATCATGGTGCAAACTGACAGAATTTAAAATAGCTTTTCTTTTAGGAGAAAAAACAGTCATTTTTATATAGCTTTATAAAATATTTATTAAAACATAAAAAACCTTCCATTAATTATTTTTTCCTATAATAATATTTCTTAGTGATACTATATGGAACTTAATGCTATAGAAGTTACGCAAAAGAGACTATCTACTAACTAACAAGTCAAAATCTGTAAATAACCCAAAAGTCCTTCAACTGGTGAATGGATAAACAAACCATGGTACAGAGGTTATACAATGGAGTACTACTCAGCCACAAATATAAGCAAACTATTGTTACACACAATCATTCAGGTGACTCTCAATAACTGAAGAGAGAAGCCAGTCTTAAATGGCTACATACTGAATGCTTCCTTATACAGTAGTATTTTTAAAGAGACAAAATGATAGTGATCGAGAACAGATCAGTAGTTGCCAATGGAAATGGATGAAGGGAAGGTGTGACTACAATGTGATAACACAATGGAGTTGTTTGGGATGAAGTGCCTGTTTTGTAACCTGGTATGGGTGGAAACCATACATGTCTTAAAAATTCATGTAACTGTAAGCCAAAGTAAAAAGTCAATTTTCCTTTATAATAACTTTAAAAAGGATCCTATCTACCTATGTACTAGACATAAAGAAAACTGGAATTTAAAATTTATGACTTAAGTCATTGATAAGAAACAACCATGAATTTACATAATTTTGTTTATAATAAAATTTTCTTCCTTTATTTTATCCACTTAATTCATTTTTTTCAACAAATAATTATTGAGAGTCTATTGTATCTTATTATTACGAACATAGGTGGTTGAGAAAAGTCAATTATAGCTCTTCTTTAGTAGAAATTCACTATTTGTTTATTCTACTTCCTCACGTCTCCCTTCTCCTGAACCCATCTAACCAAGGTATTACTGCTACCATTCCCTTGAAACTGCAATTATAGAGGTCATCAGTGCCCCTCATATTGGGAAACCCAGTCCTCAATTTACCTGAATCAGCTTCTTTTTGCACAGTTACTCACTCTTTCTTCACTTAGCTTCTGGGACTCCACCACCTTTTTTTTTCTCCTATCACACTGACCACTCTTTATTTTTGATTCTTTGCTGGATCCTTCCTTTCATCCATATTCCAAATTGTTTCCCTGTTTGAGAGCTCAGTCTTGAGCCTATTCTCTATTAATATTCACTTCATAGGTAATTTCATCAAATGACCCTTAAATTAATATATCCACTGTCACCTTCTTCCTTAATTGCCCAAATCCTCTATCAAATTGCCTAACAACTCCATTTTGATGTTTAATAGGTATTTCCCAAAAAATTTCCACCACTACAAACAATAACAACAAACACAAAATAATAATGATAACCCCTGCCCCTTGTACCCTCTTCTCTGTCTCAGGAAATGTCAATGCCATCCTAGAATTTTCTCAAGCTAAATCTTTTAGTCAACCTTGACTCATTCTTTTTGGAAGACAGAGGTACAATGAAGCTGAAAAGGAGATATTGGATAGACACACAATATAATTGTAGATCGCTTAAATATTTTTTTAATTAGTGTAAGAGAAAGACATTGCTTTAAAGAGTGAGTTTACATAATTGGGTTTATGTGGAAACTATGTTGGGTGGGATGGTTGCAAGATAGGAAGGAGGGAGGGAGGGAGTTATGACACCAGAATAACATTCCTGGAGAGAAATGTTGGTATCCTAGATTTGTGGAAATTGAAACTGTTAGGATTTGATTATGTATGGGACTTGGAGAGTTTCTAATGCATACAACTAAACAGATGGTTGTGTCACTAGAAGAGGACCTGTGTTGTATGCATTTTTGTTTGTTTTCTTGGAGAGATGGGTAGAAATCATTTGTTTAGTTTTAGCCATGTTTCATTTAAGGTGCTTTTACCACAACCAAAAGAAATATCAACTAGCAGTTGCATATACTTGTAAGCAACTATGGGAGGTAAGTAAATCTTAAATATATGTAAGATACATATATTTCTGAGTCATTTGCATATTGAGAAAAATTTAATCCATAGGTTTTACTGATATAGGTTATGGTGTATAGTGTAAAAATTAGAAGATAAGATTATTTAATGCTGACCCTGGCAATGTCAGTGTTCACTGGGTAAGTAGAGAAGAATGAACCCCCAAAACCAAACAGGATAAGTGACCTGGAGAAGAATGAAGTGAAAACATATTGTGACATGGAAAACAAAAAAGAGAGTTATTTCAGGAAGGGTGAGTCTAAAGCACAGGGTCCTGATGGAAGTTCAAGTAAATTATTGATAATTGTCTGAAAAATTTAGGAAGATGGGTATCGTTT
The DNA here is from genome assembly GCF_951394435.1 of Stenella coeruleoalba. Lineage (NCBI taxonomy): Eukaryota > Metazoa > Chordata > Mammalia > Artiodactyla > Delphinidae > Stenella > Stenella coeruleoalba. The sequence goes on along the minus strand of NC_137169.1, from coordinate 68,545,735 downwards.
GTGGTCTTAACATGTATTGTTTTGGTGAAAGGATGAGGTCAGAATACTGACAGAACTAAATAAATAAGTAAATTGGAGGGAAGTAAATGGGACATTTTAGGTGATTATGTTGAGAAATTTGGATAAAAAACTTTTAAGATGGAAAGTAAGAGAAGGCATGAAACTAGGAGCAGCTAATGGCTAATACAGTGAAAGTTGGAAAAGTCAAACAGTCAAGCTGATTGGAATTGAGGGCTTTTCCAGGTGAATATGATGAGGGGGGAAAATACAGAGAAAAAAGAAGTTTAAGACACTGGCAAGAGTGTTGTTGAAATGATGAACCATAAAGTTTAACCTGGATGACAAGGCATGAAAGGTAGCTGTTGACAAATTAAGGAATGAATGGGTAAGAATGGATAAGTGATATGGACGGTATTGAATAGTTGGGGAAAAAAAAGGAATGTTGAATTAATAAGCTAAACATATAAGAGGACATGGTAAAGAATATAAGGCTTGGGCTTCCCTGGTGGTGCAGTGGTTGAGAGTCCGCCTGCCGATGCGGGGGACACGGGTTCGTGCCCCGGTCCAGGAGGATCCCACATGCTGCAGAGTGGCTGGGCCCATGAGCCATGGCCGCTGAGCCTGCACGTCCGGAGCCTGTGCTCCGCAAGGGGAGAGGCCACGGCAGTGAGAGGCCCACGTACCGCAAAAAAAAAAAAAAAGAAAAAGAATGTAAGGCTTGAATTACTTATTTTAGAGAAAAAGAAATTGGAGGTGATGGCATGATGTTAGGGACAACCCTTGGAGTGGATTGTTAAAGTGAAGTAAAAGAGAAAGCCACTGGAGCTGAAGAGGTCAGAATACTGAGAAGCCAGAACACTGAAGGTTCATCCTGTGAGCAGCGAAGGTACATAAAATGATGACAGTAAACTAGGCAACACAGTTTTCAATACATTGACTTGAGAAAAAAAGAATTTCATTACAAGAGAGTAGAAGAACAATGGACTGGAAGTAATAATGGAGATAAATGGGGACATCAAAGCCTAATTCCTGGTCATGAGTTATATTGGGTGAGGGAGAGTAAACAGAAAAGGGCAGAAGTAATGTCCACAGGAAGGAGGCCATTCTCTGTTAAGACAAGACGATGGAGGGAACACTGAGATATTCACTGAAGATATGGTAGGGGTTGCCAATTACGGAGGAGCAACTCCAGAGGATATGGATGGTTTAGAAGGTGCAGGACTGCAGCCCAAGGGCAAAGTAGTACAGAGTATTATAGAAAATATGGAACATCAGAGCACAGATGGGCCACAGAAGCAGACAACTGGGATCTCTAACTGATTAAAACAGAGATCAGAAGTGTGCAGAGTTAGATACAACAGCAATCTTGTTGAAGACAATGGGTCTTATTTTATCATTTACCCTGGTTAGTAGGGATCCCAGATGCCTGGACCACTGCATATTATGTGGCTTGGCTGTTAGAAAAGGCTAAGACTGTCAACTGTACACACTGTACGGATCCACAGACAGTTGACTCAGTTGCTAAGCCTTCAGAATGAGAGTTAACTCAAATATTTGACAGATTCATGATTTACAAACAAAAACAACTTCAAAGGCTATTGATAGATGTAACCTGCCTAGGCTTCTAGATTAGAAAAGAAAGATGATATGGACATTTAAAAAAATGATAAATTATAAAATCATGTTCAACTTTTGGCATGATTAATTACCTTTCAAATTAAATATGAAGTTAAATTTCTTAGCATATGAGGTTGGTCTTCAGACTTGAAACTTTTGGCTTAGCCCTCAAATGTAGCAAAATCCTGCTCCCAGGTAGGCATAACAATATCTAGTTAAAAAGAAAAGTTTCTTATTCTGAGCCTCTTTCACAGAGAAAAAGTACATCTTAGGAGGCCAGCAGACGTCAACTCAAATCCCACTAACCATAACTGAGTCACATGCTCACATGATCCTGGCCTAGCTGCAGGGATGCTTCAAAGCATGGTCTGGGGGGCAGTTCAGCCTCTATGGTGAGAACTTGACTACACTGACAAAGAAGAAATTAGAGGGAAGAAAGATGACTAATGGATGGGGCCACCAGTGCCATCTGCCTTCAGAAGATTAGGTGTCCTTCTAAGTGATGTGTGTGTGTGTGTGTGTGTGTGTGTGTGTGTGTGTGTAAATACATCTCTAAAAACATTAAGGAGGGACTTCCCTGGTGGCGCAGTTGTTGAGAGTCCGCCTGCCAATGCAGGGGACATGGGTTCGTGCCCTGGTCTGGGAAGATCCCACATGCCGCGGAGCGGCTGGGCCCGTGAGCCATGGCCGCTAAGCCTGCACGTCCAGAGCCTGTGCTCCGCAGCGGGAGAGGCCACAACAGTGAGAGGCCCACGTACCGCAAAAAAAAAAACAAAAACAAAAAAACATAAATACATTAAGGAAATATAGTAAATCTTTCCAGTTTGTCAAATGTCTCTTAATATTGTTTATAGGACTTATTTTTCCTTATAGAAACTTTTAATCTTTTGTAGGTCAACCGTTTCCTTTATAGTTTCTGGCTTTACGGCATGCATAGAAAAGTTGTCCTCTATCAGAAATTCTGAAATAGTCACCTCTATTTTCTTCAACTGTTGTCAAAATCTTACTTTTTAATATTACATGCATTGCTCCATCTGAAATTGATTTCAGTGAGGTATGGATTTTCATTACATTTTACCCCCAAAGGCTAACTAGTTTTCTCAGCATCATTTGTTGAATAGGCCAATCTGTTATCCATGAATTTGAAATACTGCATTAAAAAAATGCTAAAAATCCATAAAACTCAGACAGGTTCCAAATTCTTATTTTTTTTAATTCACCTACTTAATTAATGCTGCTTTAGTCTTGAATTTTAAAATATGAATGGAAAGCAGAGAAAGAATGGCGATAAACCTGCCACGTTTAGTCCAAAGTATACCTGGAAGATTACAGGTTTGCACCCACATTTTAAGATGAACCAAAACAACCTCATGAAGAGAAAGGAAACTTCTTTGGAAGTGAGAAGACCTCTCCCTGACTTTGTCAGCCCCATTCAGCCACAGGCTCTAAAGATATTCTGTCTTTAAATTCCAGCCCCGTTCTGCTGAGCAGCCAGAATATTTTTCACACAAAACAAATAGTTGTTGATCTCCTACTGTATGACATGCACTGTTCCAGGAACAGAAAAAAAAAAAAATAGTGGTTGAGACCAAGTCCGTGCTTTTACTGCACAAGGAAGCAAGTACACAGTATAATTTTACACAGTGCTAAGTACAAAGAAGAAAACAAGTGGGGAGATGAAAGCTGACTAGAGTCTGTTGGGTACTTTCAAATCGATGACCAGGGAATGCTGATCTGAGTGGTGATCTGAAGCCAGTCAGGAGAGCCTAGAGCATTTTAGGCAGAGGCAATTTCAAATGCAAAAGTCAGGGACTGGAATGAGTTGAGAATTTGGGATGTTTGAGGAAAAGAAAAGGCAGGAGTGCAGTGAGGAATGGGGGTGGGGAGAGTGGGAAATGAGGTTGGAGGACTGGGCAGGCCAGCAGATCAAATAGGACATCATGGGCCTTGGTAAGGAGACTGGATTTTAGACCCACCAGCTAGGTGGTCTTTAAATGAGCTCACTGCCCTTAACTCAGAACCTCATATATTTAGAAGATCCTTCACGAGCTTCCTGCTTTAACTTTACTGCTGCCATCAGAATCCTTACTCTAGCCTTTCCCTGCATCTCGTGGCACTAGAGCCATTGGTAGCAATGATCAGTGGAGAAAAGATTCTTCTAACCCTGCTTTTACAGAAAAGGCAAATCTGACTTCATCACTCTCTTATTCCTTCTGTGGAATTTTTCCTGATACTATTTCTTTTTCTGGTGTTTTGTTGCACTCTTATATTAATTACAGTGCTTAATATCTACTAAGGTCACTTACTGTGCACCAGGTAATGTCCTGGGGATTTCCCATGTATTAATACATTGAATCTTTTCAATGATGCGGTGGAGTAAGAACTGTCATTGTTCCCACTTACAGATGATGAACCTGGAGCATAGACTCTGCCCTCAGTCACACAGCTAGTAAGTAAAGGAGCTGGGATTTGAATACAGGAATATGTCTAGAACCCTAATATCGAGTCATTATGCTTTGCTGCATCCCAAAAGCCTTTGTCAATGATGCTGTGTATTGGATTGATGTTGAGGTCCTTGGAGAAACAGCAGAGAATTATTTGAGAAATGCAACTTCCGAATAACAGGAGCCCACAATGTGCCTATTTATTAGACTTTGAACATGTGTCTCTTTACTTAATACTCACAATGGCCCTATAACACAAGCATTTCTTTTGTCTGGCACTATAGCCGATTTCTAATATCACTACACTACTGCTTCTCAGTATCTAACAATGCCCTAAGCATCCTCAGAGGAGGGTCTGGGACAGCCGTTAGAGTCATCCTTAGGCCAGAAGACTGCATGTTTTTACCTTGGTGGCTAAATATTCAGGCTTGCCTGAGGTCCAGTGCAATCCTTCTGACTAATGGAAGACAATAGATATCCAGTGCCCCTCTTTGATTGGCTTACCCATTGCTGGAGCTTATTGCTTGAGGGCCACAATTAAGCAATTGTCTGACCCACGGGAGATGTTCAGTCATGCTCACTGAGGAGATGAACAGTGCCCCTGAAATGCTAACAAATTCAGCCTCTCACCCTGTTATTTTTAGAAACACAGATATAACTCTCCTTGTTCACTTCCATTTCCTTGACTGACTCTTATCTAACTACACATATAGCATGTGGGCCAGGCACTGTGTTAAGTACTTAAGAAATAATTTGGGACCCTGAAACTTACAATCTAATGAGTGAGGCACTACTTTTTGCAGATAAGGAAAATGAGGCATAGAGAGATGAATTTACCTTTCTAAAGTAACAAAGACAAAACTAGTATATAGTACAGACAGGCTTAAAACACAAGAAGCCTGTTTCCAACTTCTGAGCTCTTAACCACCTTGGCACTGCCTTAATATGGGCAGTTTTGTCACTGAGAACGTCCTCATGTCTCACTAGCCCAATGGCAAAAGTGAGAGGTCATTTATAGTTATATTTAGATTATAGTATCTTGAAGCCACTATCCGTTTACTTGTAATAATTTCCATTTATTCCAGAATTCACTCTTCATATAAATATTTACACAAATCCTCAGAGCTGCTTACATTCTGTCATAAATAAGTCCCTTTCAGAGCTCCCCTGTTGCAAATGGCATCACTCAAGGCTGAACTCCACAAGGTACTTATAATTGATGGTGTCCCACCCTCCCCCAGGTGGTTTGATTGCCTGCAGCCTCATAGCTGGCCACCATTACCCGCAGTGGACTGTCATTGCTAATAGTGGAGCCAGATATTTAGAGTCTTTGAGAGCCCATCTAAAAGTGCCAGCAGTCCTCCCAGATGCAAAACGTTCTGTCTCCAAGGATTCATAGGTCAAAGAGAAGGATGTGCTCTCCTCACTTACATCCAATCAGAGACTAACCACAACAAAGCTACCTGGACCTGAAATTATACTCTTCAGTGGCACAGCACTTTCAGTTCACACACCTGTCCATTTCCCCGGAGAAAAACCTGGATCTGAAGAGGCTCCCACATCAGCTACTCCCTGTGCCCCACCCCGGCACTCCCCTCTGATGGGCCAGCACTGCTGTTGTCCAGCCACCCATCCACACTCTTCCTCTCTTCAGACTGGGCTCCTCTTAGAGCCTTCTTTGTTTCTTTCCAACAAAGACTGTAGATTCACTGTAGATACAGATTCACTGTAGAAAATCAGGCATTTTTCTTTTTATACTAAACTTCAGTGAAGCAAGAGAGGTCAAGGTTCTAATAATTCTCCATGCTCCACTTTCAGAAGTCTTCTTTGAACTTTCATGTAAACCACAGCCCCATACAGTGGAAAGTGCTTCCCAGTTTCACCAAGCAAGCTGTTCAAAGAAAGCTATTACCTAACATCATCTACTAATGGACCTATGCCTTGGCCTTGCTCATCCGGAACAATTTACTATTACATTTTGCTTTGAGATTTTTTTTGGTCTGCCATTGTGACTTTTATCCATCCTCACCACATTCCAAAATTCAAAATATTAACCAACACAGATATTTTGAAGTATTATGTTCAAATCTATAATTCAATGTCCATAAATTACAGAAGATCTTTTCCCTCAGCCCCTAAACGTCCTTTATTTTTTTCAAAATCTTTTTAAATTCTTAATTGTTCTAAAGTTAGTTTCTTGTACTTTGCTCTTCTTATATCTAGGAACTAACAAAATAAATAGAAGACGCGCAAACTATCCTTCATAGCAATGTATATGTGTTTATTCCACTCCAATTATGAAAAGTATAGATGACAACTCTTTCAGAATGATTTCCCATAAATAACAGTTACAGTTTTAATTATTCATCAGGAAGAGAAAAACTCAGTAACAAGCCTAAATATTACAGTTTTCTAAAGCTCAGTCAGCTTTTCCAACACTAATTGTTTAAGAGTTAGAATAGTCTGAGGTTCACATGTACTAGATTCTAAATTAAGTCTGAAATTCTAATTCTAAATTAACTCTGAAATGAGCTCTCTTCAGACCACATACATAGCTCTAAATCCTACAACCCCTTCTTCAAAAGACAGGAAATTTGAAAGAAGTTAATTTCTTGTTTGTGGTGGGGGGAGGGACGGCAGGGAGCCTACAATTCAGTTTAATCCTTCAAAATGGCTAATCCAGAGGGAGGAAGAAAGAGAGGGAAATGGCTCACTTACAGCTGTCCCTTTCCTGGTTTCCTAGAGAGAAGATTTCAAGTGATTTTTTAACCTAAATCTAGTCTTCCCAGAAATCTGGTGATGGGTCTACTAGAGTCCCCACAAATTCATGTCCAACCTGAACCTTGTAACTTGAACTTTTTTGGAAATAGTGTCTTTGCAGATGTAACTAAATTCAGATAAGGTCATACTGGATTAGGGTGGGCCCTAACCTCAGTGACTGGTGTCTTTATAAGAAGAGGAGAGGGCACACAGAAAAGCATATAAGACAATCATGTGAAGACAGAGGCAGAAATTAGAGTTACACTGCCATAAGTCAAGGTAAACAGAAACTGGAAAAGACAAGGAAGAATTCTTCCCTAGAGCTTTCAGAGGGATCATGGCCCTGGTGACAACTTGGTTTCAGACTTCTAGCCCCACCAAAAAGTGAGAGAATACACTTCTTTTATTTTAAGCCACCCAGTCTGTGATACTTTTTTATGGCAGCCCTAGGAAACAAATACGTATGGGAATACTCATTTAATGCTGCTGCTCTGGGCACACCAGAACACAAGTTTGAGAAGATTTGGATAAGTCATTTTTTCACCTGGAGTTTTAATCATTAAGAGGTACAGACTCTGGTGCCAAGTTGTCTGGTGGACTAGCCAGCTCAGTCTGCCCTAGCAAAATACCATGGACTGAGTGGCTTAAACAACAGAAATGTATTTCTCACAGTCTGGAGGCTCAGAAATCTAAGATCAAGGTGCTGGCCAACTCAGTTCCTGGTGAGAGCTATCCTCCTGTCTTGCAGAAGACCACCTTCTTGCTATGTCCTCACATGGCAGAGAAAGAGAGAGAGAATGCACTCTGGTATCTCCTCCTCTTTTAAGGATACCAGTCCCATTAGATTAGAGCCCTATTCTTATGACCTCATTTAATCTTAATTACCTCCTAAAGGCCCTACATCCAAATATGGTCACATTGGGGGTTAGGGCTACAACATATGAATTTGGGGAAGACACAGTTCAATCCATAGCACCAAGGTTTAATGCAAGTCTTCCACCTTTTAGCCATGTAATCTTAGACATGTTATTTAACATCTCCGCTGTCAGTTTTCTTCTTTGTAAATGGTAATAATAAAAAACTCCCCCTTCACAAGGTTGTTGTAAAAATTACATGTATTAATATATCTAAATTATTTTGAACAGTGCCTTACACATAGCATATGCCACATAAGAATGAGCTAGAATTCTAATTATCAGGACACACATAAACCTTGATTTGACCCTGGTTTCTTTTTACTTTTTCTTTTCTTTTTTTAATGTTCAGTCCAGTAGAATAAAATTGCTCTTCTTATAATGATGGCCTTATAGAAGAACATGATATTCAATGACAGCCACATTTTTAGATCCTAAATACAAAGTTTCATTTGGGCATTCATTCATAGACTGACTTACGCTATCTCTGAAGCTACCACATTTATAAACATTTGTAATATTTGTACAGCAACCCTGCTCTTATTACTCTTTGTCAATATTTTCCATCTTTCATGGGGCCATAATATCACTGATCACATGAAAATCAGAAGAAAAATCTGCTGGAGATCCTTTACTTTAAACATAAATGTTTTTCTTTTTTTAAAAACAACTTCACACAAGACAATGACTTAGAGCTTGTAACTGTAGAAGATACATTTATATGTCACTCTAAGTGTGGCTTTTCTTTTAGATCCAAGTTTTTTTTTTTTTTAGTTATTTACTTCTCTTGTGCACATATGAAGAGTGAAGTGATATATTGCCTCCTTTAGTAGAAGAATTTCAGAAATAGTTAAAAGATCCCAGTTTCATATTAGTGTCATCTGATGTTTCAAAAAATTTTAATTTAACTCCAATAATAATTTGAATTTCTTGTACAATTCGTGGGGTAAAAGTAAAATTATTGAAAGTTGATTCTGTTGAAAGTTAGATATCTGACATTCTTGTGAATACTTTTCTTAATTAAGTTAGAAAGTTTAGCACTACAGTGATAAAACAAATACAAATATTGAAGAATAACAGCATAATTCTACCAGTGTTCTTATAAGTTAAAAATATATAGAGAGATATTCTTAAATTGGTTATCATGCACGTATAATTTTCATTTACATCTAAACAAACAGCAGTGTCCTATAAATAAAAACAATAGCTATAGTTGTCAAAATTTACAAACATATACATGTATATAGATTAACTATAAAACCTTTTCTGATTAAGTTAATGTTAAATTTAAAAAAGTACATTCTCTCTGAGGCTAACTTATTCTTTTGCTTCCCACATCAATAATATTTTGAAAATGTTGGCTCTTTGAATAATTGCTTTGTCAATCTAGCTAAATGTGCTACAATGGTATTGAACATTTTTTTAAAGAATCCTCTAAATGTTGATGTATTTTTTCAAAACAAGAAAATAGAAATAGTTAAATTATTCAACAAATGGAGTCCCTTCCAAATTTCATATCTGAAGATTTTAGCAAATTGAAATTATTGACAGCTTGCAAACTAGAACACATTGAAAGATTCATTACTTTTAAATTAGCTGTATAATGCAAATTAGAAGAACATTTGAAAAAATGTTTTTAAATAAAGTTAATAAACCCATGGTAAAATATACACTTAAAAAAGTACCAGTGACATAATATTAGAGATAATTATGACTAAACCATGACTAAAGTATGTGAAAATGTACCAAGAATAATTATTCACATTATGTTCATTTTTAAGTGAGATATTTAGTTTTTAAATATTGCTTTAACAAACACTGTTTGGGGAGAACATTTTTGTTCTGAAATAATTATTGAATATGATCATTTTATGTCTACAAATGAAATTAATTTAATTTGTCTACTCATAAGTGAGTATTTTAAAATCATATTACCTTAATTAGTTTTAATCCTCTTTCACTCCTCAAGGTGTTCTGGTTTGGAAGATAAACATATGCCCACCTTACTTATAAACCTTGTAAGACTTTGTCTTTTACTCTGATGGGAATAAAAAAAAAACATGTAGAGCTAAAGAGTGATGTGATACAGCTTATAGATTATATAGAGAGAATATACATATTCTCTTATATTCTAGGATCACTTTATCTGCTATAGTGATCCAGTTTAGAGGATGAGGTTTGCTAAGAGGAGGTGAAAAGATTCTAGGTCCAGTTTGGGACATTAAAGTCGACACGCCTGTTAGACACCTTAGTGATACAGGCAAGAAAGTAGTTGGACATATATGAGTCAGGCTTAGAAGAGGACTCATCTGGGGATGTAACTATGAAAATCATTATGTATTTAGACGGTACTTAAACCCAGAATATTGGATTAGATTACCCAAGAATGAATCTATGCAAAGAATAAAAGAAGCCAAGAAAGTAAATCTCAAGGCCTCTACGATTTATAGATAGAGAGGCCACCAAATGAAACTGAAGAGAAGTGTTCAGTGTAACAGGAGAAAAACCAAAGCAGTAGGGTACACTGCAGCACCAGTGAGGGAAATATTTCAACGAGGCAGGTGAGCAAGTTTACAAAATGGTGCTGATGAGCCAAGTATGAGAGGAAGTGAGAACTGACCATTGGACTTAGCCAGGTAGAGGTCATAGTTGACCTTGACAATAGCTGATATGGTGAAGTATTGAACTCCAAAGACTGACTAGAGAAGAAAAATAACATGGTGTCTGAAGTTTGCTTTTATGTACTTCAGCGAAGGAAGGAAGGAAGGAAGGAAGTGAGGAAGGAAGGAATGAAAGAAGGAAGGAAGGAAGAAGGAAAGAAGAAAGGAAGGAAGGAAGGAAGGAAAGAAGAAAGAAAGAAAGAAAGAAAGAAAGAAAGAAAGAAAGAAAGAAAGAAAGAAAGAAAGAAAGAAAGAAAGAAAGAAAAGTGTAGATGTAGATAGTAAGGCAAATAATTGTTAAATCTGGGTGATAAGAATATAGGATTTCATTATCCTATTCTCTCTATATTTGTGTATGTTTGAATTTTTCAAAATAAAAACCTTAAAAGAGGAGAATAAAAGCAGAGAATCAGAGAAGCAATTGTACACAGCTTTTCTGAGTGTTTAGTTAGAAGAGAGAGATAAGAAATGGAGTGCTACACTGGTGTTAGCTGGAAAGGAAATGGAGGCCAGAGAGGTTTCTTTCTAAAAATTATTACTTATTTGTATGATGATAGTAATTATTCAATAGAGAGAGGAGATTGTTGTGCACAGAAGAAAAAGGGGACGAATGCTGGAAAGAAAATTGAGCAGATGATATGGGAGGGAACCCAGTGGAGGGTTTAGCTTTAGATAGGGGAGTGAGGAGCTTTAGTTATAGGAGTAATGTAGGCTCTATGGACATAGTTTATGTTAACTGGGGACTGGGGTGGAGGAAGTATGTGGCATCTTTATTCCAATTTTTTCTATTTTCTTGGTGAAATAAGCAAGGACATAGTCTGAGAGTGAAGATGGATAAGAGAGTGTTTTGAATTTAAGAAGCAGCAGGAAAGAGCTACATAAGAGAGCAGAAGAGGGAAAGGATTATGAGTTCTAGTGGGTTAGGCATCATGGCTGTGTGCTTTTTTTCTCCACTGTGTTACGAGTCCCAGTGTAAGTGCTGAGTACAAAGAAAATTGAATTCATTTAGAGTTCAGATTTTTCAGACCTGTACTCTAAAGGGCAAGACAATGAAGGCTGTAGGCAATGCATAAGAAGGAGAGACAGTAAAAATGTTATAGATTGAACAGACTATAGATCTCAGTAGGATGTACAGAGCATAACAGGGATGAGAATCTGGGTGATGAGTTTATCTGCATGTTGATTGCATTAAAATGTAAAATCATTTTCATTAAAGCACATCACAAAAGTGTGAAAAAAGCCTGAAAATTGGGGGGAAATTTATTTTTTATATCCACACATATGTATGTATAATACACTGTACATATATCTAAAATATATTTTTAAACTTCCTAAAACAGTAAAAAGCAAAAACAATGCATTAACAAAAAGAAGCCAATAAACACATGAAAAGATACTCCACTTTACTAATAATTAAGAAAAAAATAGATTAGGGTCACAATGAAATACCATTTCATAATAATCAAGTTGGCAAAAATTTTTAAAGTTGCTATATTAAGCTGCCATATTTCAAATATTGGAAAAGTAGGGAAGCATGAGGAATGTCTATGCATTACAGTGGAATTGGGAATTGGTGCCATCACTTTGGATAATGCGTAAAATAGCATTCGGAAGGAAGGAAGGAAGGAAACGGAGGGAGGAAGGAAGGAAGGAAGGAACGAACGAACGAACGAAGGAACGAAGGAACGAAGGAAGGAAGGAACGAACGAAGAAAGGAAGGACGGAGGGAAGGAAGGAAGGAAGGAGGGAAGGAAGGAACGAAGGAAGGAAAGAAGAAAGGAAGGACGGAGGGAAGGAAGGAAGGAAGGAAGGGAGAGAAAAACCATTTAAATGTCTATAGCAGGAGAATGGAGAAATAGATAGTATATTCATACCATGCAGGAAGGAATGAATATAGATAAATCTCACAATGTTGAATGGAAAGAAAAATGAAGTTGCACATTGAAACCAATTATATATAAAGATTTAAGTATTCCAAACAACACTATGTATCACTTAGGGATACATATATATTTAGAAAACTATAAAGAAATTCATTATAATGCTAAATAACAATGTTAGGATAATGGTTACTTCTAGAGCATAGCTGGGTTGTGTACAGGAAAGGTTTGTGAAAGAGATTTAACAGTATTGGCAAGTATTTTCTTGAGCTAGTTGGTAAGTACATGGGTACTTGATATAATATTCTTTATATCCCTTTGGATGTATTAAATGCTAAAATTTAAACCTAAAATTCAGTAATATATTATCTAGCAACTTCAGAACTGGTACTGTAAGAGAGTCTCCTATTTTCTTTCTCTCCTCATTTTCTCTTATCCTCATACCCCTTCATCTTTTCCTTCTTGTTCTCTCGCTCCAGCATATATTGACTCACTCCCCACTGGGTTCCAAGTACTGTGCTTCAGAAATGTATACACTTCTTCGAAGATGCAGTCTTTTACTAGCGTTCTAAGTTTTTAAAAGGACCACACCGAGGAACGTGTATATACGGATAGGTAATTTCCTTAACCTTAAGCATTGAAAAGTGTAAAACTTTTAGAGTAATTATTCTCCTTTGAATTCATCTATTTCCATGAAATCTCATTAGGTAAACTCAATAGCGCTTTTACTCCCTGAGGCAAGCAAAAATCTCCTACCTTAAATCATATATGAAGTGTGACAGACAGACCAATTTTCCAAAAGTTCAAGGTTTTCTATTAAAATTTCTATTCAGATGTTTTTTATTTATTTGTTTGTTTCTAGATGAGAAAATGGGCCACTCTAGCTCACACATATTTGTCATATGGATCTCAAACTCTCTTTCTAATCTCAAATTACATCCTTCCAAATTATTAGCCAGTGCCTGGGAAACATTTCACTCACTTCTCTGAGGACCTGCTAGTTAGCAACCATAATGGACAATAACACAAAATTTCATTTTCTTCTCTACTCTCCCTTTACTTAAATCATCTGTAGGGATTTCTCTTCTCAGATCAAGATCATGAATGAATTTGCAGTTGTCATTTTGATTGGCAGTAAAGCCAGTGTTAGGTTATACATGACTCAGAATAACATGCATGTGAAATTGTTTAAATTGTCTGCTTAAACTGTTAACCACAGATAGAAATTTCCTAGAAAGGAGACTGATTTTTTGGATGCCTCCCATCTGGAAAATGCCTTCTAAGCAAAGCAGCTTTGCCCAGAATAAGGAACAAAAAGTAACTTAACTCCATGAGAAGGGTTACATGCCTACATAACACATTGTTGCTATTATTACTCTGAATAAACCGTTACCTTTTAGATCGATTAAGGATAAGAAAAATAAAATATTTTATTTTACATTATTTATTCCTTCCCCTATGCCCTTCCTTTTTTTATGTAGTTATAAATTTCTAACCTATATCATTTCCCTTCTACTCCTGGTGGCTGGCATAGTGATGATCTTTGCTATTCTCTACATAGTTGGAGTCCTCCCCGCGGATTAGTAATTGGTTCATGATGTTCTGCTCAACACTTTCTTTCTGTCTTCTTTCTGGTACCACCATTATGCATAAGTTATACCTTTGGTAGTTGTGCCATAGATCTTGGATATTCTGTCATGTTTTCCAGTCTTTTTTCTCATTGCTTTTTTTTTTTTTTTTTTTTTTTTTTTTGCGGTACGCGGGTCTCTCACTTTTGTGGCCTCTCCCATTGCGGAGCACAGGCTCCGGACACACAGGCTCAGCGGCCATGGCTCACGGGCCTAGCTGCTCCGCGGCATGTGGAATCTTCCCAGACCGGGACACAAACCCGTGTCCCCTGCATCGGCAGGCGGACTCTCAACCACTGCGCCATCAGGGAAGCCCTTCTCATTGCTTTTTAGTGTTAAAAGTTTTGATTAAGATATCCTCAAGCTCAGAGATTCTTTCCTCAGTTGCGTCCAGTGTAAATAAGCCCATCAAATGCATTCTTAATTCCTGTTAGTTTGGTTGGTTCGTTGGTTGGTTGGTTTTTTTGGATGTCTAACATTTCTTTTTAATTCTCAGGAAGATGAATTCTTTTATTTAGTTGCACCTTGCTTTCTCTCTTATTGGCCCTGCTTGCCTGATGATTGAGTCCATGTTCTTTTATATTTATTTTTCCATATTAAAATTTCATTGTGATATGGTTTTCGCCATTTGGATATAAAAGAATATGTCAATATAGATGTGATTTGCATTTTTTATACAGGTAATCCTGAGTCTTTTATACTATGTTTATTAAAAATTTTTGCTTTCTCTTCTCTGAAATCCCTGTGTATATATTTTGTATCTTTTCTGTTGAGTAATTTTAGATTTGTAGTTTTATATATAAAAAAATATCCTTCTTTTGTAATTTTCAGTTTCTTCTGGTTTATGACTATGACTTACCTTTTCACTTTATTTTTATGTGTCTTTGGAGGAGCAGAATTTTTAAATTTTAATAAAGTATATTAATTCTTTCTATTTTGGTTTTGCTTTGTTTATCTTGTTTAAGAAATACTTTGAGGCTGTAAACATAGTCTCAAATTTTCTTGTAAATCTACTACATTTTGTCATTTACACTTAAACTTTCAATCCACCTGAACTTTTTTTGTCTATGGTATGAGGTACAGCTCCAACTTTATTATTTTTTCTACAAGAATTACAACTTTTTCTCTACCAGTTGTTAAATAGTCCATCCTAACGTATTTCCTTGCAATGTCACTTCTGTCACATAGTATGATTCAGTATATACTTGGGTTTGCTTCTATATTTTATATTCTATTCCACTGATCTATTTGTTAGCTCCACACTATCTCAATTATCATAACTTTACAATTCGTCTTGGTAACTGCAAGAACAAATTTTTCTACCTTGTTTTCTGCCTTAGGAGTGTTATGGCTATTCTCGTCTTCTTGCTTGTCTATATAAAATTTTAAATCAGCTTGACAAATTTCATGAAAAACTCTGTTTGAATTTTGAGTGGAACTGCATTGATTCTTTCAATTAATTTAGAGAAAACTAATATTTTAATATGGAGTATATCCTTAATTGTTTTCAATAACTTTATAAATACTTTGCACATCTTTTGTTGTAGTTTTACTAAGCATGCTAGTGACTGATGTATTGTTCTTTCTTTCCAATCCTTCTGCCTTTTATTATCTTTCTACACTGTGGAGGATCTTCACTATGATTTACCAAAAGTGACGTTGGGCATCTTTACCCTTTTCTTAGGTTTAAAGGAATGTTTTGGACAATTAACAATGATGTTTACCTTTGACAATGAGATGGAAGTTCTACCCTGGTCCTGGTTTGTTAAAATTTTTATCATAAATGGATGTTGAATTTTCTTTTAAACTCTGGAAAAGATCAAAGCATTTTTGTTTTTTAGTCTTTTAATAAGGAAATTACATAGAATATGTAACATTAAATGAGACATGCTTTTTAGGTCAGGCTGTAATATATGTTTTATATACTGTTGCATTCTATTTGACTAATTTTTAAATGATTTCACCTATCTTGTAGGTACAATTCTCCTATTTCTTTACTTGGCTTTCAATCAAGATTATTAGTAGCCTCATAAGCTGGGGCGCAGTCCCACTATTTCCATTCTGTAAATAATTTGTTCACGATGAGATGGGTTTCTTCCATATAAATAATAGAATTTGCTTGTAAGACCATCTGTGAGGAATATTTAGTGGTATTATTTTTATGACGAGATTGTTAATTGATTCAATGTACTTAAGGCCTATAGGATTATTTAGTGTTTCCATTCCTTCCTGAGTTGGTTTGGTAAGTCAATTTCCTGGGAGGTTTTTCCACTCCACATGTTTTCAGATATATTGGCATATGTTTGCTTATAGTATTCGATTACTATCTTTAAATCTCTGCTATATCTGTAGTTATGTTACCGTTTTAATTCTTGACAGTATTTGTATTTTCATTCTCTTTTTTTATTGTTGTTTCTCCATCCTGTAAAATGTATTATTGTTTTATAGGTACTTCAGTAATCATTGTTTTAGCTTAGTGCTCTTTTCCTTTGTATATCTCTTATATTTTATTAATTTCTCTTCATATCTTTATTAGATTTATCTTTCCAATTTATTTAGGTCTATTCTCTTTGTTGTTTTTTTTAACTACTTAAGTGGGAGGCTGAGCTCATTAATTTCCAGTCTTCTTTATTTTCTAGTCTAAACATTAAAGGCTATCCACTTTTATCTAACCAACTTAGTTGTACCTATCTAATGTTAATATGCAGTGTTTTACTATCATGCAGGAAACATTTTTTTTATTTAATTTCCATTTTGATTTTTTCATCTAGTCATTATTTAATTATTCAATTGTTTATGTATTTTTAACTTTCTAATATAGAAAGAGGCTTTATTAAATATCATTTTACCACTTATGTCTAATTTATTTTTGGAGTATTTTTGTATTTTATTTTTCTTCAGCTTTTTTAGAGGTATAATTGACAAATAAAAATTATACATATTTAAGGTGTACAATGTGTGTGCTATGTGTATACACTGTGAAATGATCACCACAATCAAGTTAGTTTTCACTTATTACTAATATTATGTAATTGTAGTCAGTAAATATTGGTCTGTATGATATCAATTTATTAAAAATTGTTGAGATTTCTCAATAACATAACATTCATTAAGACAAATTGTAAAACTACTTCACGAGCATTTGAGAAGAGTTTGTTTTCTCTGATTGTTGGCTTCAACATTAGATATACAGATCTACTATTAAATAAAGTTTGGTAAGCATATTGTTCAAATTCCACTTGGTTTGATCCATTTTTGCTTTATCTATTAGTTAAGTACAAGGTTAGAATTATTACATCTTCCTGGTGAATTAAACCTGTTATCATAATGTACTAATCCTTTTTGTCCAAATAACATTTTTATCTTAAAGTCCATTTTTTTCTTCTCATAATAGCATCTATACTATTTCTAGCATAGTTTCTTTTGCCTTGTATTCACCTTATATGACTTCTTCCATCCTTTTATATTCAACATTTTGGTGTCTTCATATTTTTGGTTTGTTGCTTGTAAAGAATCTGTAGCTACAACTGGACTTTTAAATTCCACTTGACAATTTCTGTCTTATAAAAGAAACATTCAGTCTACCTGCATTTGATTAATGATATATTAGGCCTTGTTTACATCTTTTTTTATGCTATTATTCCTGCTTTTATATGTCTTATTTTTCTTTGCTGTCTTTTTGGGGAGGAATTTTTCAGGAATTTTCACGTGTTAATTGTCACTATTTTTTTAAATCTACACATTTGGGTGCTATCATAATATTATTATTTATTTATTTATTTATTTATGTTTGCGGTACGCAGGCCTCTCACTATTGCGGCCTCTCCCGTTGCGGAGCACAGGCTCCGGACGCACAGGCTCAGCAGCCATGGCTCACGGGCCTAGCCGCTCCATGGCATGTGGGATCTTCCCGGACCGGGGCACAAACCCGTGTCCCCTGCATCGGCAGGCGGACTCTCAACCACTGCGCCACCAGGGAAGCCCTATTTTAATTCTTTTATGAGTTACACTTACACAGTTTTCTCAGGAGTACCTAATGTAAAGAAAATTTAATCAGTAGATTAATTCTCCTTTCAAATACCAAGATCTTTGAATGTTTTATATACCCCAGCTTATGTGGTATTATAATCCTCTTTTGTCATTTTTACTTCCTCCAAATTATACATGAATATTAATATTTTTTGTAATTGGCATGTGTGTGTATTTATACACATATTTACCAATTTATTTCCTCACCATTTTTTCTTATATCTCAGACTTTCTTCTAGGATCATTTTCCTTCTTCTTGAGATATATGCATTACTTGCGAGTTCTTTAAATAGGGATCTGTTGATAGTAAACTCCATTTTGTTTACTTGCAAATTACTTTTCTATTCCCTCACTCATAAAAAATAGTTTTGCTGGGTACATAAATTCTCTTCATACTTAGAAGATATTTTCCATTATTGTCAAGATTACAGTGTTACTCTTGAAATATCAGCGGTCAGTATAATTACTGTTCATGAGAAGATAATTTGTGGCTTTTAAAAATATTTGCTGTAGTTTTTTGTTTGGTTTTGTTTGAGTATGTCACAGTTATTTCACTACAAAGTATTGAGTTGTGAACTTTTTATTTATTCTATTAGTATTCATAAAGATTTTCATATCATATAAAGTTCTTGAAAATTATTAATTATTATCCCTTCTAGCATTAATTCTTAGTCATTATTTTTCTTCTTTATTTCTGGAACTCTAATTATATTAATGGACCATGTTTATCTATCCTACATATCTTTTACCTCTTATTCATGCTGTACATCTTCTTTTCTCTCTGCTACAGACTAAATAATTTCTTAATGTCTCTTTTAGTTCATTAATAATCTCTACTGATTTATTTAATCTGCTGTTTAATCTTCACTTTAAATTTAATTTATTATATTTTTCACTCTTAATTCTCTTTTTTAATTGAATATCAGATATTTCTCGTGTTTTTGATAACTTCTTGCACATTGCTATTTTTTTACCCCATTTTTTAAACAATTAGAATATAATTATTTTATATTCTAAATCTTATAATTCCAGTATCTGAAGTCCTTGTATGTCTTTATTGTGTTGTTTGTGCTGGACCTCAGACATAATGGCTTCTTTCTTGAAATATCCAGTATTGTTTAATCTGAGTTAATATTTGACAGGATTTATTCTGTTGAAAACCTGAGGATATTTTCTTGGGTCTTTTTTCCTCCTGAAAGTATTTATATGTCATCAGGAGAACTACTAACTTGGGACCAATTTAAGATAATTTCTTGGCTTGATACTCTCCATTGACATGGGTTGTAAAAATTTGAAATCGAGAGTCACCTGAGAGAGCTTTATGTTTGTAAGTTATCAGATAAGCCTATCATTTTGATGATGATCATTATTTTTATCATATCTTTCTCTTTTTTGAGATGGAGACAGACAGGTATCCTTGTATGTTCCTTTTGTTGTTCAGAAAATTTTTGGTACAAAATTTTTGGTACTATATTCAACAACAATATAGTTGAATTTTGTACCAAAATTCAACTATATTCAACTATAGTTCAATAAAACAAAAGAAAAATGTTGGTAACTTACCATTTCACTAAAACATAGTATTACTGCAGTCGTGTCCCTTTATCTCTCTAATTCGGTGGGCCTAAGGATAATGTCTAATTTCCTACATGCTATGTCATTTGTTTTTTAAATTTTTATCGAAATATAGTTGATTTACAATGTTGTATACTATATCATCTATTTTTAAGATCTACGTACCTGATATATGCATTGCTTTTTAGGAACATCCCCTAGCTTTTGATTACTTAATGCTCACTGCTTTGGTTTTAGCAAGCTATTCCTATTTTGGTAACCCTGTTAATTTTTCTTACTTCATCACAAGCTCAGTCACTCATTTAAATATAAGCTTGTTAAAATTTACCCAGGATCAAGTTATATCAAAGAAAGAAGTGTTTTTGTTGTTTGTTTGTAGAATATCCAGTCTATCAGAAAGCTGGAGGCAGAGGTCTCTAATATAAATGTGGCTGTTTCTCAGTTTCTTTGATTTTAAATGATTTAGGAGAAGACAGTCTGAGACCTGAAGCCAAAATTAGGGATGATCAGGATATAAAACAGAATATTTTCCAAAGTTGGCACTATCTGCAACTTCAACATGTTTTATTCTACTTTTTGATTTCATATCTTCAGTCAGAATTAAGAGGCATGTGATTTGCTAAATTGTTATTCTAATATGATTTCAAAGGTCACTAGAGTAAGTTAATTTTGGCTTTTTAAATGTTATGTCTTCTGAGACTTAGTAATTAGAAATTGCTTCCAATTTCTATTTATTTATTTATTTACACTCTCCCATTGCATTTATAAAATTGCATAGATAAAATGAAATTACATGATAAACACATATATATTATCAAACACTGTTTTTGATTAACAGTATAGATACTCTATAAAATAGTCTGCAAATCTGTAATAAGAAAGGACAATAATTCTGCAACCATTTTAAATCTTAAAGAAAAGTATTATATGCATCTAAATATAAGAATTAAACCTAAGAAGGAACTATATTCATAAATCTATAAAATCAACTTTTCTGCTTGCAATCTTTAAATGATTAATAGTCATCAAAATATTGTTTAATTGTGTTACCAAAATCTTGACCTCTCTGTACACCGGTGCCAAATCAAATCTCAGAAACAGAGTTTTGGGTGAAGTAGAAAAGGATAGCTTTATTACTTTGCCAGGCAAAGGGGAACACATAGGGCTCCTGCCTTGAGAAACTATGTGTCCCAACCTGGGAGGATTTGATGAGAGTTTTATAACAGTGGTTCAAAGGTGGGGTCTCTGACAAGATTCGGGTTACGCAGGGCCTGCACGCCCTTAATCTCAGCTCAGGTGGTCGCCTAATCTTGATGAGCGTCTCTGGTCCCTTTAATCTTGCCTCAGGTGGTTTCATGGATGCTTCTCCCTTGATTAACAACTGTTGGAATCTGCCCTTTGGAACTCAGGGAAGGTCATGGAGGCTGGAGCCTTGCTTACAAGAAACAGGGGAAAAAGGGCCTCACTCGGTTTCAATAGTTATTATATGTATATATATATGCACACACATGCACATATATATGATTTCAACATAATTTGAAACAATAGAAAATTAACCACTTGTCTTGGTTCAAATGATGCTAAATAAGACTGTCTACAAAATCACCAAAGATAATGGAAAACAGGTTAATAGTCTCTGTGTAATCACTTTCATTTTCTGAAAAATATTTAGACTTACTCTTGAAATAAGCTCATTAAACTTAAAAACCCTGAGTGTGGGCTTCCCTGGTGGTGTAGTGGTTAAGAATCTGCCTGCTAATGCAGGGGACACAGGTTTGGGCCCTGGTCTGGGAGGATCCCACATGCCACGGAGCAGCTAGGCCCGTGAGCCACAACTACTGAGCCTGCGCGTCTGGAGCCTGTGCTCCGCAACAAGACAGGCCGCGATAGTGAGAGGCCCACGGACTGAAATGAAGAGTGGCCCCCGCTTGCCACAACTAGAGAAAGCCCTCGCACAGAAACGAAAACCCAACACAGCAAAAATAAATAAATTAATTAATAAACTCCTACCCCCAACATCTTCTAAAAAAAAACCAAAAAACCCTGAGTGTGTTAGGGGCTTTCATGGATTTCTTTTGCAGTTAATAATGCCCCTCTTCTAGGATTGTACATAAATAATCTCTCATAGGTCCAAAGAGAAACTCTCTCCTCACTCTAATTCAACATGGATAAAAGCAGAAGCAAATTGCTCTGCCACGTAGACAGTTGAGGTCATTGAAATCATTCCTCCATTGAATGATGTTTGAAATAAAAATGTGAAAAAATGGAACAAAAATAGCAAAATAAACAAACTTCACATTACATGAGCCAAAGAATACTTCAAAGTATATGGAGTAACAAGTGACTGGCATTTTTATAATTATCAGATTAAAGAACGCTTTCACTTCTAAAGACATTTTACTTCTAGATGATTAGGTGGTTTTGCATTTTCTAGAGTAAAATCAAGCTCTATATTTGAGTTAGTACAAAGAAGTTTGATTGAGCACAAAGAACCCTTTAGGCATTAAATTGCTTATTTTATCTGTCTTCTAACCTAGTGTCATCCTGATCCTGTGTCATGGTGACCTGCAGATGACAAAAATGAGCATCACATTCCACACATGTCAAATCTAATAACATATTCAATTGCTGACATTATTGTCCTTATTCCAAGACGTTATTGTGTTTTACAAAATAACAATTCTAGATAGATACCATTCAAAAAGGTAAATCTTTTTGACGTATCAAGTCTTTCAGAAAAAAAGAAAAATTATATATTTCTCTTTAAAATGTACTTCCACAGAAAAAGTAATGTTTTATTATTATTTAATGGCATATGGGATAATTGTAATTAAATTTTAAGAAAGTAGCATTGATTTCATTACATCAACAAAATTTTTATGAAATCTCACTTTAAAATCACATGATAAAGTAATACCAAATTTTATGGTACAACTTTTTAAGATTTGTTACCTAAGCAAGTTCCTTGTTAGAATATTACAACTTTTGGGAACTAAATCAATCTTATTGATGATCTTATTCAACTCCTTCCTATTATAAATTGGAAAACAAATGTCTGTAAGCATTAATATGATTTGACCAAGGTAACAAATTTACAAAGTGACAAAGTCAAGACTGACATATCAATCTCTTGCTTCCCTATGTCAAAATTTTAATGCAAAATTACTGGAAGAGAAATAAAATCTCACACATTTCAAATTTCCATAATAGTAAAGTAATTGCACAATATTATAATATTGCAAGAGAAAATTCTATAGAATATGAGTATGGTTTTTCTAAGCTATATTTTGGCCTTTGACATTAAAACCTGGCCACAAGACAAAATTATTTTTACCATAAAATTTCAAGTGCAATTATTCAGCCAGGTCCTCCTCTAAGAGAAGCAACCCAGACAACAGCCTGAGTAGATGAACCTCATGGCAGATTGCAATCAGGAACATTCACTGTAGACGAGGCATGTATTATAAAATACATACTCCAAGACAGTTGACTACTGTTACAGTTTGGATTCTGACATGATGACTAGCAATGTACTTCTCCTAAAAATATTTTCTCTAAAGTTAAATGGATAAAATATATGTATGGAATTAGTGCCATATTTTATACAGAGTTGAACTGGACTTCCTGTGGTCATGTAATTATTTCTTTACAGTGTTAGCTGTCACTTTTAACTACAATTTCTGTTGATGAGTGGTTTGGGGGATTTGAAAACAAATATGGAATCTGCAAAGAACATGCAAAATTAAGTATAGAGATTAAAAATTATATGTCACCTTTATTCCCACACAATGCCAATTTAAATACATCATTTCATGAATAAGCATTTGCCTGTGTACCAATGTCAACAAATACCAAAATTTAAAAATGGAGAATGTTAAAAGTTTTGACTTTTTTAAACTGTAGTATACTGGCACAGGATA
This sequence comes from Stenella coeruleoalba, assembly GCF_951394435.1. NCBI lineage: Eukaryota > Metazoa > Chordata > Mammalia > Artiodactyla > Delphinidae > Stenella > Stenella coeruleoalba. The sequence continues at coordinate 68,522,308 of NC_137169.1, read as the reverse complement.
TACTAATCTTAGGTAACATATCTCAGCAGCAGAACATATATTTGGGGATATTACATTAAGTCATTTCCATTCTAATGATGTATTCAGAGGTCAAAGTAAATATCATCTACCATAGCTGCCTCCTTGATTGTTCTGGTGAAAATTTACTAGGGTGGCTGAGAGCAATTTTCCTAATCTCATTTTTTGTCCCTAAACATATGATATCACTAAACCATAACTCAGCATCATGAATACAGTGAGAGGAGTACTCAGAAATATCTGCTGAATTTTAATAGTCATTAACATAACTCTGTTACCTGAAGGGAATATGTTTGCAACAAATAACATCAGCATTAAAGCAGTATTTCTAAAGTGATAATTCAAATGCATTTCCATTTCATATCAAGGGGTTTTTGCAATTCAAAGCATACTGCATTCATTCTTGCATGTTTATGCTCTGTGCACTCTTACTTTTACTGCTACCAACGCTGCCAAGTACCAGATACACACTAAAGGTATTAAAGTGGGTGATTCACAAATGTCTTCCTTATCACTAAGGAGAAGGATCATATTTTCCCTCATAAGTGTTAAAATAACATCTTAACCTCTAAACATCTCTCCTCAAGATCTTTTGTACTTGAGGGAACATTATTGTACTTGTAGGGAACATTATTCTTCCTTTCCTTGTGAGTTTCCTACTGAGGGATAGTCTACTGGGGGGGAAATTAGTTGGTAACCCCATTTTTGTTTTTGTTTTTGGATATCATTAATTGAAAAAAATTAGAAAATATTTACAAAGGCTTACTTAGTTTCTTAGAGTTTGAGGAAGGTGGAGGAGGCAAAGAATATAGTGTCAAAGACAAAACAGACACTTTTTTGCAGTCTAAAGTTTTATGCTGACACATAACATGAGCCATTTGCTGGCTTTTCAAATACTGCAGCAAAATGCTGGATCAAATAGGTCCTACTTAATCCTAAAGCCATTTACATAATGTTGCACATACTACTCAATCAAAAGTGCTTCTAAATCAGCTCCCTGTAATCACCCCTGAGGTTTTATAAAATTGAAGAAATTAACGTCATTGTTTTCCTGGAAATATAGGAATACAGGGAATAAGATGTGACTCTGGACTTGCAGTCTCCTGTAGCCCATTAATACATGGTAAGTGTGGTATTTGTTGCATGAAAATCATGGGTTGCTGGATATATTTTATAAATATATACTCACCTCATTAAGTCAGATAAATAAGGCAAGACTGCAGTGTTCCACACAAATCCAATAGTGCCTTTCTACTCAGCTTCATGTCTTGCTGCCATATTTTGTGCTCAGGATTGGTCAGGACTAAACATGTTTAAAGCCTAAAACTTGACATGGGTATCTTGCCTCAAAAACTGAGAATATATTCATACCCACTAGAACTTACACTGTTAAAGGAAGATATGAGGTGGCAGAGGTAGTCAAAAGGCAAATCCTGGAAGCCACTGTAAGCCACAGTATTATGGACTGAATGTTTCCCCCCACAAATTCATGTTGCAATCCTAATGTCCAATGTGATGGTATTTGGAGATGTGGTCTTTGAGAGGTGATTAAGTCACGAGGTTGGAGCCCTCATGAATGAGATTAGTGCCCTCATCAAAGACCCCATTGAACTCTCTCATTCCTTTTGCCAACTGGGGACCAAGCATGAAGACTGAACCAGGAAGTGGGCCCTCAACAGACACTGTTGATCTGCCAGCATCTTAATCTTGGACTTCCCAGCCTCCAAAACCTAAGACATAAATTTCTGTTGTTTTTATAAGTCACCCAGTCTATGATATTCTGTTATAGCAGCCTGAATTGGCTAAGACATGGTAAAATGTTTCACTTTATCTATCAGTCGAAAGATTTTAAGTGGGGGAACAATATTAGATTTGCATTTAGAAAAGCTACTCTAGTTTCACGTAAGATAGAGATTTGCAGGAGGCCAGAACATTGGCAGGGAGATAAGTTAAGCAAATGCAGTTATAGGTCAAAGAAATGGTGTTTGAGTAAAAGGTTAATGAATATTGTCAAGTGGTCAAGCAGTTCCTGACTAGCAGCATGGTGGCAGCTGCTAGGTTGGCTTGCTATGTTTCCATAGGTTCAGTCAGCAAAAGACAATGAACCTGAATGGATTTTGACAGTTTATTACTTACACAAAGTAAAGCAGAAGCAAGATCAGCATGGTTTCAGCTACCTATGACCCTAATTCTGCAGAATGACACAGGACTTAAGGGGCCAGATGACAGCACAATTAGTACATTACTCCGCTGTGGAGAAGCCATCTCTAGACTGCAGTTAAGTGGTGGTTTTATAGCCTATGTTGGGGAGGGGGTGGTGAGGTGGGAGGTCCCACGTCTCACCACAAGCAAGGAGATGAATGAGAAACTGCCTTGTGGTAGCCCCTCCTGCTAGACAGGGAGCCCCCTGAAAGGTAGAGGGGTGGACAAGAAACAGTCTTGTGACAGTTCCTCACAGGACTGCCTGCCTTGCTATATTACAGGCAGGATCACAAGGCATTCATTAAGATCTGGGTCAGACTAAAAATGAAAAAAAAATCCAATTAGAAATGTGCAAAAGGCATGACAGATATTTCATTGAAGAGGACATACAGATGGCAAATAAACACATGAGAAGATGGTCAACATCATTAGTCATTAGGAAAATACAAATTAAAGGCACAATGTGATATGACCACATACCTATCAGAATTGCTAAAATGTTTAAAAAAGCAGTTTATTAGAAATGCATAACAATTATAAATGTGTATGTACCAAGTAATGATTTTAAAATAGATAAAGCAGAATCTTACAGAATTAAAGTGAAATAAAGTCATAATTATAGTTGAGGATTTTAACACCCCTGCCTCCTCAGTAATGGATAGAATACATAAAGGTATATATATATATAAGTATATAAATTATAAGCATATAGAACATCTGAACAATTCTTGCCCAAATTTCTCTTTTGGCTAGCTCGAATCAGAAATGGAAGGGAATTTTGGAAAATGTTGTTGAGCTGCTCCGAGATGACACATTACAAAATACCGTAATTATTGAGATGGCTGCTAAGAGGAGTAATCAATCAGTTTTGGGGAGCATTCACCTGGAAGCTATATAAAGTTCATTTCAAGTAAGAATATCTTTGAGAAGAAAAGAAGAATTAATTCGCTGGCTCTTACCAAGTATTGATTGACTATTTGCCCCTCAGGTAAACTTGTAGCCTCCATTTTAACTGGCTCCAAAAAACACGATGGGGCCTCCAATTCTGTGAGAATATGGTGATCTTAATTTTTCCCAAAGAGAGGTGATACAAGTTTAATAAGTCAGAGTTTCCTTCCAAGTAGAAGCCAGCCACACTGTTTGAAAAATCTTAATTCCCAAGTGAAACATGCTGCAAGACTCACTATAACCATTGACCTTGAGATCTTAACTGCGTCACCATCTCCCTCCTCCACTTCCCACTCTTTCAGCCAAGCTGGTCTTGAATACCTGCCTAGTAGGATGACACAGACCTTTAGCCCAGAGGGATAACTAAAAGCCCTTAGTTATATTGTCTTTGTTGTGTTATCATTGCTATAAGTGCCCATTTGCCACTATCATTGGTGATGAAAGCACTAGAATCTTGTGGGACCCATACACACTCACCCTACCCCCCACTGTGTAGCAGCATTCCAACATTTTCATGGTGATCAGAGTTGATTACTTTCACAAGTATTTGTTTTCTGCTCTTTGGACTGTTGACATGAAAAACTCAAAGTAGTTAAGTGGTAGGCTGGGCTTCCTGTTGTATGGCCTTTTTTGTGTCTCTGGAAGAAATATTTCCTCCTTGGAAACCAGGATCTCTAATGTGACAGACGAGTAAACAAAAATTCTGTAAGTGGAACACTTGAAGTGGTGGTGAGGGGGGCCAATCATACTTCTAGTTCTTGATTTCCAGACCTGTGCATTTTAACTATTGAAACACTGTACCATATCGAGGCCATTGTTACATACTTGTACCACATCTTAAAGGACAGCAGCCTATCCTAACATGATGTTGACCCCAAGTTGGAACATTAGCTAGAGTTCCAATAGGTTATTCACCTGTTCTAGTAGGACAACTGCTCCTGGGTGTTTTGTTGTATAGTAGGACTTTTGAGATACTCTCACTTCTTGCTCATCAGTTGCATATAACATGATGTCATTAATAGAGAATATTCAGAGAACTTTTCCAGAAGAATAAAGTCAATTGAAGTCTCTGAAGACTATACTGTGTTAGAGAGTAAGATTTTTCACATGATCCCAGAGACAAGACAGAAGTGTATATCATTGTCTCTGCTATATGAAAGTGAATTGCTTAGTAATTAGGAAGACTATATGTTGGTATATAACAGATAAATAATTATATACTAAGTGTGTAAATATATTTCAGTTAAGGTGTTGGATATACCTTGAAATAGCAGCTACAATTGAGATTATTTCATGGCTAATTTTACAGTAATCCACTATCATTACCATTATCAGTTTGGTTTTATGGTGACCACACAGGTGGAATGAATAGGAAGGGGACCTATACACCTGCATCATTTTAGTGTTTGAGGACAGCAGTAATCTCTGAAATTCTTCCCAGTATATGGTATTTCTTCTTATTTACCATCATGGTTAGGCAAAGGAGGAAGGGAAATGGCTAAACTTTTTTTTCCGTAATTATTTCTTACTCCATAGATCAGGAACTAATACGAGGGTTCTGCCAGTTCCTAAGTATACCCTAATTATTGGTATTCTATCTTATTTCTAGAAACACTGAAACAATAGTCACTGCCACAGTGGTCAAGGGACCCAGATTCATATCATAGACTTACTGCCCATTTTGGTGATTATAAAGACCTTAATTCTGATGATTAAGTGCCACCATCTGGCCTTTACCATTCCAAAATCATCATCCCCATTGACACTAGGAAGTTCTTTTCCATGGCAGCAGTTCCAACAAACTATTATGAGGCTTTCTATGGATATTGCATACCCGTATCACCAGTGCATTCCTTATTGCCTTTATGAAGAGCAAGATGGTGGGTTTTGGGTATTTTTAGGTGAATCTATTCTAACATTTCCTTCTCCTTGAACTTGCAGACCCCTTCCTCAATAATATGCCAAGGAAATGCTGATGTCTTCTCCCAATATACTGTAGGCTGTCATCATGCTTCAAGAAGGCATACAAACTGTTAGGACTGTTAGGACCATCTCCAGGTGTCCTTACCAAATATTAAAACCGGATTCATGAGTGAGGGCTCTCATGAAAATAAATCTTCCCCTGTCCAGCTTTATAGTCTTTCCCACCCGATCTAACATCCTTAAGATCCACCTCAACACACCCTCCTGTTTCCTGCTGGCACATATTAGTGAGGTTCAACAATTCTTTCCTATAAACCATTCTCTCCTGGGGCAGGAACTAACTTCCCCACTCAGGTTCTGCAGAGACATGATCATGCTCATTAACCTGATGGAAATGAGAAGTGATGGGGCAGATGTTTAGGAGGATAGATGTCCCCTTGCAAGTCATTTGCTTCAGATTAGATCTGAGGCATGGTCTCCAAGCTTCTCATCTCTGGAAAGGGGAGAGGGCTGCTCTTACTAGCTTAGAGTCATTAGGGAAATTTGAGTCTTCAAGATTTTCAGGCTCATCTATGGAAATGTCACCATCCTGGCCTTAGGGTCTCATTCTATTCTATCAGTTCCCTGATTCTGACATACAAATTCCTTTGAAGCTGTGCATTCATTGTTCTGCCACCCTTGCAATTAGATTCTGGGCCTGATAATTAGAAAAATTTGCCCTGCAGTTACAGGAGATGAGAATTGGTTTCCACAGCATACCTTTCATTGACAGTTGGCTGTTCTGAGCTTATCATTTGTTTCCCAGGTCTTCTGATGAAGTTAACAGAAGCCAACCCCCTCCACATTACAATTCGTAAAAGTGTCATAGCCCTACGTGATCCTTAAATAGAATCATGGCCACCATATAGTCTACCATTTCACCTTCCCATATCTCATTCTCATCAGTCAGTAGGTAAAAGCCCAAGGAGTGATGATGCCACTACATGTTAGATGTTAACACTGCAATCCTCTTACCAACTGTTTTATCCCAGGTCATCAGAAAACAAAACTTGAGGCAAAGAGCTTGGTGCTACTGTTTGATTAGGTAACACAAGCTGAGGGAGAAGGAATGAGAGATGAGGGAAACACAGCACAGAAAGCTGTGTTATCAAGATGATAGGTAGATAGATAGATCCATCGATCTTAGGAAGCCTTTTGGGGATAGAGTGTGAATGGAGGAAGGGGAAAAATATTTATATACCAGCTCCCATCTCTCATTTGTCAAAGGATTGTCCCATGGGACATTAAGTTTCCCATACATCTGGGTTGCTCATATGTGAGAACCCATAGAGGACGTGTGACATCCCATACCTCAGTGTCAACAGGAAAGCCATAGATCAGGAGGTGAGAGGCATGCAGCAGGGGCTGAGGTGAGGCATTGTCAAGTTGCAGCTGCTGCTGTAGCTGGAAGAACAATTTACAGATGAGTATAATAAGAGCTGAAGTAGCACATAAAAATGTGCCCTGAAATCACAACTTTATTATGAGGTTTCATCTCTTTGGTCACAAAATGATCTTCTGAAGTACTAATCTGACTGATATGTGACTATATCATGAGTTTGAATATAGGTGCAAATGCTATGTTTAAAATAAAAGAGCAATTGGCCATTAGGTGAGACGTTTTAAAATAATTGGTGGCTTACTTTTTGCTTGGTCACTGTTGAAGAATTAGGCCACACAACTGCTGTTACCTGCCCACCTGCCTTAAGAGTCAGAGTATCCCTAGCTCTGGAATAAAATGGAAGAAGCAATGACCATCTCCAGAGCTGCAGAAGAGAGAAAGGCAAACACAGGTCATGTGTCCATACTATGGTAGTTGTGTCTGATGAGATCCTCTGATGAAGGTTATGATCCTCCTCTGACTAGAAAATGTTGCATCCAGTTTTCTTGAGGACATTAGTCACCAGAATGATTTTTCCCACCCTTCTTCTGCATCAGCTCATTCCAAACCCAAACTGGAGTGATGAGAAATGGACACTTTTAACCCTCCTCTTTAGCTGAAGCTCCTCTACTTTCTTTCTCACCAGGTCTCAAGAAGACATGAGGAAAAAACAAGGTTTACTTGGCTTAATCCAACTCTGTATCTCCTTGGGATACATCAAATATGTTTAGTAGAAAAAAGGAGTTTCAAGCTATTTCTACAGAAATAGAAAATAAGGGTTTAATCGGAACATCATCAGTAGACAACACTCATGATCTGTCAAATGCAATTACATTTATTTTTTTCATTTCTTCAACACAAATCACTGGGAATTTACCATGTACTGACATGGACCAGGCGCTGAAGCTCAGAGAGTATCAGTCAGCCTTCACTTATATGGTTACCTGTAGACATCTACTCTCAAGTTGTTTTGAGAATTGAGTCTTGTAAGTAAGGTGTTGCTTATAAGTTTTTTCTATTATTTCCCATACTCAGCTCCAAACTAGCTGTATGACTTTGAGCAAGTTAATGAACTTCCCTGGACTCATTATCTTCTGTAAAAGAAGCTTAAAATAGGATCAATACTTCTAACATAGGCTTCTGATAAAGTTTAATGTTCAGCAGCATGACTGACACTTAATGTTAGTATTTTCACTCCATTAGGAAGGCTATGGATGCTGCCGTCATCCTGGCAAACAACACATTGTCTCATTTATAGTCACATTTTGTGTGGGAAGATCTTGTGGGTCCATTGATATCACCGGTTGGAGAAACAGCCATTTCTCTTATTTTGATTTTCTCTGCAACATGTATATTTTTATTAAAAACTTTGCCTCATTTATTTTAAATGTAGTTTATGAAATACAAACTGAAAAGGATAAAGATATGGGAATCTAAACTAAAAATGCATTTCTCATTTCTTTCTATCCAGGGTTCCCACATACATGCAACACACAACTGTAGGAAACTTAGTGCCCCATGAGACAGTCCTTTGACAGATAGAATATGGGTGCTTGAGTTGAGTGACAAAAACAAATAGAACATAAATGCTATAAGAATTCTTAGGGTGAATTTGTGTTTAGAAATTCACTTGCCTTTCATTAAAGTGGAACAAAAGAGCAGAATGTGTACTGGTGTCAGAATTGAAATAACGGATTTCTTAGGCTATTGGTAATATTATATATTTTAAAAGCATGTAATTTTTAAAAGTAAGACAATTTTTAATCTAACTCAATTGCAATATTTTGTACTTTTTGGGGGTGGTCACAGAACCAAAAATTGTATTAGGGTAAGTACTTTATCTCAATTAATTATTAATTATTAATTAATAATCAATTAATTATTGTATCTTATTATATTAGTATATATGATAGTTTAGGGTAAGTATGATAGTATATATGATAGTTTAGGCTAAGTACTTTATCTCAATTAATTATTAATTATTAATTAATTATCAATTAATTATTGTATCTTATTATATTAGTATATATGATAGTTTTTCATAATTCAATATAAAGTATGTAGGCATTTTAATATAACTATGGCTTTCACCTTTGCATGTGTTCTTCAGGGAAACAAAAGCACATCCATTATTTAAATCTATTCCTTGTATTTCATTAAATAGAATTGAACATGCTTGTAATTCTAGAGCTGTATTTTATTTTTCAGAAGTTAACTTTCAGAAAGGGAGGGTTTCTAGTTCTCAATATGAAAAGATATTTCTAGTGGAATGCCACAAAAGTACTTGGAAAAGATGGGTTGTAAACAAAGAGTAAAATAGAAATCACTGGCACAGAACTAAAATCCAGTCTTATTAGGGTAAGAAAATATATTCAATTTGAAAACAGAAATTACCTTCCTATACAAATTTTTCGAGCTTTGGAGAAATAATTAAGTTTCATCATATGTTTTGCTTACTCACATAGAATGTAACTAAGACTGCTATTTTTATTTATTTATTTTTTATGCAGTAGCCTAAATTCCATTTCACACTTTTGCCAGGTAATTCTCAGCTCAAGCCAACCTTGGTCTTGAGGGATTTCTTCTGCTTTGTGCTCAGGGAAATAATAGAGCATAATTTTGAATGCACAGCAGTTCATTACAAGATCAATTTGATTGTACCAAAATCATATAACCTCAGATTATTTAATCAACTCATTTCATAAGCAGAAGACAAATGAATATAAAAGCAAATAGCTTACTTTTACTTGATATTTAACATAATTAATATAGTTTTCTGGTTTTGCATTTCAAGGATTCATACTACATACATATTCAACAAAGAAAAATATACTATTGCATGCTGATACTGACATTTCCCATCTTGCCTGAAAATATGTCTTCACTTATAAAATTCTGCACTGCAGAGAAATATATGAAAATAGCCCCCTCAGTTTTTTCATCATAAAAGCATTATTTGACCTGGGGTAATTTGGAGGATCACAGAGTAATAGTGCTTTATGTAAAGGATGTTTCATATCTCTATCTGCACCTATATCTCTATAGAGATATATATCTACAAGAATAGATCCTTCAATAAACCTTTAAAGGAAAGTGTCCAGAGTTTAAGGGTTCAGTATTTCTCTATCACCCATAGGCCCTTCACATAAAATAGGTTGAGCTCCAACCAAGATTGGGTCTTTAGAGATTACCTCTGGAGTTAATATTCTCCTTCGTTTGAATTGCTTTTTCTCCTTCTTCTCTTACATCATCACTCTAAAATGAACTGAAATTGTTCAATAAGCTCATAAACAAACTACTCAGTTTGAACCTAAAGATCACTTCAAATTCTCTTCCCATTTATCAGGACCAAAATGGTCTAGATTTGCAGCAGTTTGGTGTATACCTACTTAGGGTTCTCAAGAAAAATTGTGTCAATTTTTCTGCACCACTATGCAACCTCCAATTATTATTTTTTAATCATTTTCCAACAGTATTGTCTTTTTCATGACAATATTCCACTTATAAATATTAACTAATTACTAAATCTATTTCCTGGTAGCACATGAGGTCTTGTTGATTTCAGTGATAGGCTGAGGTGAAATATGCTGAAATAATGGAACTTTGCAGTATTCCAAATGTGAATGCCAGTTGTAGCCACAAGTGTTGCATATATTTCTTAAGTTTTTCTTCAAAAATTAAATGTAAATTAGATATTTTCCCACCAATCTCTCTGCTGAAGTGCCACAATCAGCAGTTTAGAATTTCCATTGGTTTTCTCAGAAGAGCATATTAATAATGATTTCCTCACCTGCTTATAATTCTATAAATTATTCTAGAAAGTTTTGTCACTGTAAGCTTGTTTTTTAAAAATATATTTTAAAATATTTATATGTGTCATTCCACAACTCTCTCTAGAACTATATAAATTCACACATTGTCATTCACATAACTAGAGTCTTAAAAAATTAAGTTAATATAGAATCCATTTTTCATTTATTATATTTGAGGACATCATTAAAGTTTATGGCTTTTAGAAATAAAAATATGCATGTGTTTAGTAACTTAAAAATCCTAGCGATGTCAAATTAAAAATAAAATACTTTTTACCTTGTATACTAATTCCAAACATTCTTTTCTATTTACCACAGTTAAATAGTTACTATAGCCCTCTCCAGAAAAACATAAAATGTAAATCCTAAATATTGATACTCACATACATACACACATACACCTCTTTGAATATCCATGCATATCCATGTAATTATCTTCTTTAGCAAATTTTATAAAATGGCTCACTCATGTACATTGTTCTATTCCTTACTTTTTTGTATACTAACATTTTTTAGAGAGATTTCATCTCAGCATACATACCACTTCTGTTCCATTATCTATGCCCTTTTATGAATCATATCAGTAGGCTGCCTTACCCTTTGGCTTTAGGTTGGATTTGGCCAATAAGAGGCATGAGAGGAAATCAGAGGGAAGGAGAAGAGTGAAGGTGAGGTATTTAATCTCCCAGACCTCTCTGTGCTTGGTTACCTCAGGTTGGCTCTGCCTCTACACTGCAGGTCATGGCTCCTGACAGGTAATCCTATGCCTCCAGCTGCCAATAATAATTTCCTTCCCTCATTCCTTCAGGTTTAAGGATGGTAATGACCTCTACTGTCAATAATCCCACAATCCTGCACTATTTCCACTATCTCCTGAATTTCCCTTTTTACCTTGCCCATATCTTTGTAAAAGACCCTTGATTATTTCCAATAATTGTTTATTTGAATAAGCTATTTGTTTTTTGTTGTAGTTGTATTTTACAAGGTAAGGATTTGGTTCTTATATGGATGCCCGTGGAGCCTCTAAGAGAGGTTCGAGTTTTAAATAGTATCATTTTGGCAGCTGAATGGAGAACAGATGACAGAGAGAAAGAGTTGGTAGCAGAGAGACCATCGAAGTGGATATTATAACAATCCAGATAAGAGATGATGGCAGCTTGCATGAAGTGGTCAAAGTAGATGTAGGGAAGGGGTTGAATACTAGATACATTTTTTAACAAATCTGATAGGATTTTCTGATGGATTGATTTTAGGATATGAGAGAAAGAGAGAGCCTCCCCCCAAAACTTCAGAGCTTTTGGTCTGAGCAACTCGAAGAATGGAAGTGCCTTCACCAAAACAAAGACGAGTATATTTTAGGAAAAAAATCAAGAACTTGCATTTGGAAAAATTTTAATTTTTCAATATCAACTAGACAGTCCAATAGGAAAATAAAAATCTGGGGTTTCAAGGAGTAAACATGGGAAAAATCAATACAGAGATGGCATTTACTGTAAGAGACTGGATAAAACTGATAACATTGTGTGTAAAAAGGGAAGGTGAGAGAACTCAGTCTTGGAACAATGATGTTTTGGGGCAAAGGTTGGAAGAAAAATAAACCCTGGAAAGGGACAAAAGCCAGAAGACAGTGGAGTAAGAGAATAATCGACAGATTTTGAGAAGCTACATAAAAAAATTGCTTCAAGAGAGAGAATGATGAATTTTGTCAAATGCTGCTTAGAAGGCAAGTTACAATTGACCAATGAATAGGGTTTCAAGGAAGTCATTATGGGGCTTGACAAAAATATTGTGTGGCAAGACTTCATTACGGAATGGAAGAAGTAGAAATATAGACAGTAAATGTAGATTACTCTTTCAAGGGATTCTCATCAAGGTCAACAAAATCAAAAAGGAACAGTAGGGCTTCCCTGGTGGCGCAGTGGTTGAGAGTCCGCCTGCCGATGCAGGGGACACGGGTTCATGCCCCGGTCTGGGAAGATCTCCCACGCCGTGGAGCGGCTGGGCCCGTGAGCCATGGCCGCTGAGCCTGCGCGTCCGGAGCCTGTGCTCCGCAACGAGAGAGGCCACAACAGTGAGAGGCCCGCGTACCGCAAAAAAAAAAAAAAAAAGAAAAAAAAAGAAAAGGAACAGTAAAAGGGGAAATTAGATAGTGTCCAAAGGAAGATATATACTTGGTGTTAGAAGAATGTGAAATTTTTCCTATGCATTTTTCTACTCTCTTTTTTAAATAAAAAGCAAGGTTTTCAGCTGAGAGTAAAGAGGGGAAGGAGGGTTGAAGTTTTGCAGACACAGAAATATAATAGCCATCTCAGACAGAGGTCAGCAAACATTTGTCCCAAAGAGCCAGATATCAAATATGTTAGGCTTTGTGAAAGATAAAGTCTCTGTCACAGCTACAACTTCTGTGTTACATTGTAAAAGCAGCCACAGACAACACATAAACAAATAAGCATGACTGTGTCAATAAAATTTTATTTATAAAAGCAAGCAGAGATGTATTTGGCTCACAGAAGGTAGCTTGCTGACCCCTGATCTAGAAGAGTGAAAAAAAGTGAATGGACAAGAGAAATGCAATAGAGTTTCCAGAAAGCTCTCAAGGCTGCTTTGAGGGTATACTCATAAATATAAAGTGGGATTAGCCAGGATGGAGCGGTTTTTCTTTAATCACGTTCTAGGTGCTTGTGGGCAGAGGTACCCGTGCTAAAGAAAATGTTGAAAAAGACATGCCTCTTTTATCCTTAGTTTCTGCCAAGATGTGAGCTGCTCTAGTCACTTAACCTCCTCTCTTTTTTCATTCCTTTCATCTTGTGCTTTCTTTTGTATGGTTGGGCATCCTCCGTTCAGCAGCCTGAGTGATTTTCTTAATTCCTCTCTCAGACCAGTAGTTGCCTGCGTTCTCCCCTTCAGGGTCTCCACTGCATTATGTGCCATATTCCAAGCATGCCTCCCTAGGCCTTGCAGGAGCCGGATCCTCCCTCCTCTGTCTCATCTCGCAGCTCTTTATTCTCTTGTTATTACACTCCATGCATTCTGATCCTGTTTCTCGAATGTATCAAAGCTTATTCTCTCCTCAGGCTCTTTCCTCTGCTTGGAATGCTCTTCTTCTGAACCTTACCTAAATTCCTGTTCATTTCTCAAACTCTGTTTAAAACGCCCCGTACTCTTGGAGGCTTTCCCCAGCCTTATGAATATTCCCCTGCCCCCTCCATATCTCCTCCTACCCACACAGCAACTCATCAATTTTTCCTCTAGGACTCTGCCCTTCCCCTTCACCGGGTTCAACATAATGATGCATTTATACCTGACGTCATTTGTTTAATGTCTAGATGGCTACTAAAGGATGCACCTCATGAGGGCAGAGTCCACGTACAGTTTGTTCCACCAACACATATCCCGGCACAGCCCTTGATGTAGTAGATTTGTAATCAGGATTTACTGGTGAATGAATTAAGGAATTCTCTCAGATCTTCTGCATTTTATGGTTGAGAGTAAGCTAGGAGCCCCACTTCTGCTTTCTGTTACTCCTCGCATTGTTCTGCTCAGGCTGCCATGAAAGAATGCCACACCCTGGGTGACTTAAACAACCAGAATTCATTTTCTCACAGTTCTGGAGGGTGGAAGTCCAAGATCAAGGTGCCAGCCGAGTTGGCTTCTGGTGAGGAATCTCCCCTCAGTATGCAGACAGTATCTTCTTGCTGTGTCCTCACGCGACCTTTTCTCTGCACAGGCTCACACGGAAGGAGAGCTCTGTGTCTCTTCCTCTTATTGTAAGGACACCAGTCCTATTGATAAGGGCTCCAACCACATGACCACATTTTATCTTTCCTTAAAGGCTCTATATACAAATATTGTCACACGGGGGGTTAGAGCTTCAACATATCAAGTTAGAGGGACACAATTCTGTCCTAATACTCCTCCGCTCTAGACTGGGTCAGGTTCTCTCTTATATGCCCCCATAGTGCCCTGCTACACACGATTACACACTAGTCTATTACACTCCGCATCTTACATGTCTGAGTCCATGTCTCTCTTTCTGTTTGATACTTAAGTTCAGAAGAGCACAAATTGTATCAGTCTTGCTCAACATTCTATCCCAGTTATGCATACTACCTGGCACATAGTAAACACCCAAAACTACTTTTTGAATAAATGAGTGTTTTCTGTATTCAGAGCTTTATCTTACAGAGAAATCCTAATATTTGTGTGCTCCAACTAATTACACTGTCTTATGGGAAATATAATCCTTTGAAGATTTTTCACTTGCATTCTACAGAGTCAATCTGAAGATAGAAAAACAAATTAAAAATTAAAATACAAAAGGGGGGGATATAGTTTATGAGTCTTAACACATAGATACAAATGTGATGTGTGAAACTTGTTTGATGTTGATTTGGACAAAACCATAAAACAGACAGTCTGGGGACAATAGAAAAAATGTAAACACAGACTGGATACTAGATGATATAAATGATTTTAATTTTGCTAGGTTCATGATAATGGCATCATGATGTTTTTAAGTCCTTACTTATTAGAGATAATGTATTTACTGGAAAATGACATGAGATATAATATCTTGGATTTCAAAAAATATTCCAGGAACAGAAAGTAGAGAAGAGAGATAAAATGAGATTAGTAAAGTGTCAATATTTGTTGAAGCTGGGTGATGGAACATAAGGATTCATTTATACTATTCCCTCCCATTTTTATGCTTAAAATTTCTGTAATAAAATTTTAAAAAACAGATGAAATGGAAAGAAGTGCTATGCACAAAGTTATTGACTTTTTAAAATTTTTCCATGCAAAATCAAACCTATAATCCTTTAGGGGGATTAATTCAGTTATAGTGATGGTGGAGTATAATGGCAACTGGCCAAAAAATAACTTTGTTATTTTATTTGAACTCACCAAGTCACTGGCCAAACAACTTGTCATCCCTGTCAATATTCAGTATCCTGCGGGACAAAGTGGAAGAATTTATATTCCATATTAAAAATCACACCTTGAACTGAATACATAGAAAGGCAACTTGGAAATTTTTGAAAGTTTCATCAAGAGTAAATATATAAAGTTTGAAAAATTATGGTGCTTCATATTGATAGTTGAAATAGCATGAAAGGTAGTAAAATCACCCCATTCACTCCTGAAGAGCAATCTGTCTTGAAATCTGTCATGAAGTAGGGGCCTTGTTGAATTTAGGAATTAATTTTTCAAATGACTGAGGTAATTGCAGTAGTAATATTGAGATAAAAAGACTCCTCCTCATGATGTCATATTGAGCCACTTTACATTATTATTTATATTTTGTAGATATGATGTAGAAATGCTCAGAAATGCACTGCCCACAGGGATCTCTTTCATTGTGCCATAAAGGTAACTATTCAAAAATAAACTAGTAACCTGAAAGATGGATTAAAGGGAAAATAACTCTTACAAAGTGCCCACTTTTTTTTTTTTTTTTAATGCGGTACACGGGCCTCTCACTGTTGTGGCCTCTCCCGTTGTGGAGCACAGGCTCCGGACGCGCAGGCTCAGCGGCCATGGCTCACGGGCCCAGCCGCTCCGCGGCATGTGAGATCTTCCCAGACCGGGGCATGAACCCGTGTCCCCTGCATCGGCAGGCGGACTCTCAACCACTGCGCCACCAGGGAAGCCCAGTGCCCACTTTTTGATATTAACTAATCAAGGGCAATATTCATTCTTTCATTTAACATACAAATAATTTATTTGCATTATAATCTATCAAGTAGAAATTATCCTATAGATAAATTGAGAACCAGAGTATTTTAGGCAATTTTCCTCAGGTTGCGCAGTTAATAAAAGAAGGACTCTGATTAAAACCCAGATGTATATGACTCCAAACCTGTTCGCTTAACCACTTGTGTACATTATGTTACTACATTTATGAAACACCCATTGAGCACTGGCGGAGTTATATATGCCCTGGTTTAAGGTTGCAGCTTGAGATTTTAAAAACAGAAAGTTGATCTAGGATTACTTGTTGTTTGTGTAGGTGAAATGTCTCAGTCCTTTGGGGTACTATAACAAAAATACCGTAGACTGACAACTTAAACAACAAACATTTATTTCTCACAGTTCTGGAGGCTGAGAAGTCCAGGATCAAAGCGCCAGCAGATTCAGTGTCTGGTGAGGGCCTGTTTTCTGATTTGCAGATGGCTACCTTCTCACTGTGTCCTCACATGGCAGAAGGTGCTAGAGAGTCCTCTGGGGTTTCTTCTATAAGGGCGCTCACCCCATTCATGAGGGCTCCACCCTCATGACCTAATCATCTCCCAAATGCTGGTCTCCTAACACTGTCACACTGGGCATTAGGATTTCATCATGAATTTAGGAAAAACACAAACATTCAGTTCATAACAGAGTCAGACTTCATAATGATCCATGGTCTGGCCCTTCATTGGAAGGTTCATGGAACTATTTTGTCAGGTCCACCAGAGTTAATTAGACCCAGGGATCTGACTGACTGCTTCACAACCACAGACTCAGTATCAACTGGTCCTAAGTTAGGAATTAACTAAAAGATTTCTGCCACACAATATTCTCCAACACCAGTTTACATAACTTTAAATAATGTGAGCAGGGACTCAACAAACAGCCAAATAACAGTTGCTTCAGGCTGTCTCACCACATGTACAGCACAGTTTCCAGATACTCCACCCCACTACCACGACACAGGCTATGCTTCCTGCAAGAGATAAGGTCAAAGTGGGTGAGGACCACTTCAATATGGAAAAACATACCCCCTCTGGTCCCTGTCTAGCATTTGCACTATACTTGTCACAAGATCCCTGTAAGAGTACTTGGGATCTTTAATGAAAGGATATCTAACTATTTAGAAGAAAGATATTGCCACAATCTCTGGACAATTTCCAAGGTTGTATTTATACTGAGCTTCATCTTTCCAGAATGATCAAAACACTCTCCAGTCTTTGTTACAATTTTATAATAAATTGTGCACATTCTTCTAAAATTTTGGATATCACATGAATAAAGAAATGCATGTATGAAGGTGTATGTGTTATATATATATATATTTATATATGTTGGAAGATGTTTGTCTTGCTGTAACGTAAACTATGAACCTTGGTTGATAATCATGTGTCAATATAGGTTCATTGATTGTAACAAATGTACCACTATGGTGTGGGATGTCCATAGCAGGGAAGGTTGTGGGTGTGTGGAAATAGGAAATACATGGAATTCTCTGTAGTTTCCACACAATTTTGCTGTGAACTTAAAACTACTCTAAAAAAAATTAAGCTTGTTAATTTAAAAAAATCTGTCAATGGATTTTATCCCTTAAACACAAGTAATTAATTGTTAACATCATTATTTTTTTTTCTTTTTTCCTTGTATTTAATGAACTATTTATGTATATATCTGGTCATAACAGTAAATTAAAATGGAGTTTAAGGCATTTCACCAAATATTTCTCATCTTTTAAAAAGTAAAAGTTAAAATTCATTTTTGTTAAGGTAAACTAACCTATATGTAAATTATACATCTTTCTCATAAGAAAATATTAATTCCTAATCTTGTGTTGGTGACTTTTTGTTTCAGAGATAAATACAAATGTATCATTCTTTCCAGCATAAAGAAACCACTAAAGGAAATGCTTTCACACTCTTTTCAGCTTTCCTATTGTCTCCATAGATTCTATCCAGATGAACTTGTGTAATTCAGAGCAAACCAATTATTTCAGTCTTTTCATATGCTTATATTTTAGAATCAGATCAGTGAACTGAACTGATTAATGGGGAGGTTCAAAAAGAGATCAAAGTTTTTAACAGATTTTCCAATGAAGAAAATTACCAGTAGGCTAGACCAAAAGGCTAGACTGAATCTAATTATATGAAAAAAATCAAATACAACTGCAGTCAGTTTAAATAACAACACATCTATTAAACTGTAATGCACAGAATACAGCTCTATTTTAGGCTCCTTGAGGATTATTTAAAGAAATTAAAATCTTATTTAAACCATTTTGTGCTCAAAAGTACAATGCTTAAAAGAAATATGAACATTATTGAAACTTTTAAAACATAGAAATTTGAAATGGGTACACCTAAGAGTTGCCCCTCCCCAATTCCAAAATTGACTATTTTCATAAACATTGGTTCATTTACTTTTCTGAATTAATGAACTGAATGTCTTTTTGCCATAACCCCTTACCACCAGTGGGAATTATTAACCTGGGGGAAGGGGGTGGGGGGAGTTGGTGGCCAGGAAGGGAATAGAAGTAAAGTACTTGATTAATTTCTTCTCAGGCCCTTCTTCCCATTTCCACAGTAGAAGAAGGCAAGAATTATGACTTTGTGTCTAAGCAGAACTAAGTTTCGAATAAGTTACATCTCTTGTGATTCTCAGAGCAATATTGGAGACTACAAAGGATGTGAGTCAGTGTGGAGATTCCTGGTGCTGTGTTCAAGTTCTAAAATCTTTGAATATTAGTGAACCCCACAAAAAGAATCCCAGAAGATCTGATGTATAGATTTTTGAGTTATCTCTTAGATTGAAAGTAATATATGTTGTGTATTCATATCTCTTCTGGGTCAAATAACAACTTGATTCCTATTATCCCTGTCCCCACAGAAAACCAGCATCAGAACCAGTGTTGTCTATGAAATGAACAATTTTATAAATTTTCAGTAAATATTTAATATCACAGGTAAGATACTTTATTTTTCATACATCTTTTAAGATATTGATTACGCACCTCATATACTTGAATATTATGATTATTATTCTTTATCCATTTAAGGCGACATTCTTAGGAGTGAGCACAGGGACTTCCTAAATTATTTTCCTTATCAACACAGCCAGCTCCAGCCTGTTTTCCAATATCACAGTAATTTAACAGCTGAGCTGGCAGCAAGACATGGGCCAGAGCTGCAAGGAAAGTGAGAGCCACAGTCTTTTTAGCGAAAGCTAAAATGCGCTTTTGCATCTCACAATGGTTTCGCAGCTGCCATTCATCTAATCCCAGCAGAATGCCTGTGCCCAATTCAGCTATTTTCTATTTTTATACATAATCTGGTACCTTTTAACAAAATAAGCGGGACTTTCTAATAAGGAGCCAACAATTTAATCTTTCTTTAATGGCTCACCCTACACCTGTGTGTGTTCATCAGAGGTAGGCAAAGCTCTTCTGTAGCTTAAATAATGATCATTGTCTTAACAAGTATGAAACAAGTATAATCATGGAGAATGCAAACCAAGCAGGGACCTTAGGTTGTCAAGACATTCCTTTTCACACATAGCCAGTGTAACCTTGTTTGGTTGATTTTTAAAATTGATTTATACAATGGAAAAGCCACAAAACTGGTATTTTCTAATATTCGTATGTTGTTCACAATACATTGCTAAAGGAGATCCTGAAAACAAAGTTAAGTGGGAAGGCACTGGATGTGGCCAACTCTTGATACATTAAGTTACTTCCAAATAGAAAACAATTCAGAATATCTCAAAACACAGTAGCTCCAAATAGTCTACAGAGCTATGCCAATTCCAACAAAAAAGAATGAATGTTCACCTGCAAATGTACACATTCATTCTGTACTAAAATATTTTTGGCTAGACATTAGACACACTCCTGAAGGGTGTATCAGCTGTCAGATCATATAGGCCTTATAAAAAGGCTACATCATTGGACTTTATATGTTCTTTTAGTTATCTATTGCTGCATAGCCAGTTATCTCAAAACTTAGTGCTTAAAACAGAAAACATTTAGAGTTGAGTCTCATTATTTACAGCAGTTATATTTTATAAAGTCACTGCAAACACAGAAGTAGTAAATACTGAACCATTGCTCCACAGGCTTAGGCTCCTGCAAGCCTCTGGCCACAAACTTTTTATCAACCAATCGATACATAAATTTGTTTTATGTGTATTACTCATTAAAAACAACTTGTTTAATATATACTGTTGATTCATTAATATTGAACTCGTGGCCAACAGCTCTATAATTCATGCCTGAGAGAAGTTTGTCTAACACATATATTTTCTCCAAAAGGCACATCATAGCCTTCTTGTACTTAGGAACACTAGACGCACTTCAGCACTTTGCTTGGGGCCATTGTAAACAACGAAATCACCATCAAAAAACACCAAAATGCGAAAAATGCAGCACCAAATAGACAATGAAAAGGACACTTGTTTAGAGTAGGAGACCTTATAGAAGATGGCAGAGATCGCCTTGTTTGATCTTAACTGGGAAGAGGCGCAATCATTGGGCTACTCAGATTTTTCACTGCTCTGCAAATGGCGGTGAATGACTGTAAAAATGCCATGATGTTGATTTTGTGGTTATGAACATATTTTAGCAAGTAGGCGAATTTGCAAATAGAGAATCTGAAGACAGATTGTATTTTTGCAGTCTCTGAGGGACAGGAATCTGAGAATGGCTTAGCTAGCTCTTACTCATTCCTCAGAATTGAATTTATATGACACTTCCTCCTAGAAGCCTGTCCTAGATAAGACTGAGTTAAGTCTTCTCTCTCTGTCTCTTGTGCCCACTTTTATCGTATCACTTGTTAGACTAAGCCATCAAGTCATGGTAACATGTCTTTCTCAATACTCAAATGTAAGCTCCTTCAGGGCAAGAACTGTGTCTTACTCCTCATTATATTTCCAGCACCTTCCACAAGAGTTGGCTTAATAGGGCTCTCAATAATTCTTGAATAGCTCAATAAATTAAAATCTACTTTTAAGTAATGGGGTAGGTAATGTCAACGTGGAAATACTGAAGTACCTCCCAGTGTATTGTGTATTTAATTTTTAGTTATCAATGAAATGAACACATTTGCTTCTTTAAATATTAGCTCTGAGGACTACCTTGCATCAAGGAATTTACAAATATTGTACAAGTATTAACGATTGAGATAGCTGGAAAAAAAAAGCTGGTAAAATAACAAATGAATCATTATTAACTTTAAATCAGTCAAATCTTGGACTGCTGAAAAATTTGTCCAGGTTATTGTCAAGGACTGGGAGAGCTTTCCCTCCTTGCAAGCTAAAATGTTGGCCTGTCGTAGTTTCATGAAAGGAGAACACAACGACAGCAGGAATAAAAAGGAAAAAATCATTAGAGATACTGTAACCATTAAAATGACTATAAGTGAATATTTTGAACAACTTTATGCCAATAAATTTGACAACTTAGGTAAATGGACAATTTCATCAGACACATACACACACAAAAATAGACAGCACAAAATACCGATAACTGTAAAGGAAATTAATATCATTTTTTTTTCCCACAAAGAACCGTGGCCTCAGATAGCTTCACTGTTGAATTCTACCAAGTATTTAAGGAAGAAATAATACCTATTACACACAAACTTTCAGAAATTAGTGGAAGAGAGAAGACTTCCCAATACATTTTATAAAACCAGAATAACTTTGTGGTGAAATATTACAAGAAAAAAATCAGACCAATATCTCTCACAAACACAGATGCAAAAATTCATAACAAAATATTAATGAATTCAATCAATCCATGTATAAAAAGGATAATATGTTATGGCAAAGGTAATTTATCCCAGAAATTTAGTCTAGTGTTTCATTCAAAAATCAATGTAACTCAATACATTAACAGAATAAAAGAGAAAGCCATATGACTTTCTTAGGAGGACAAAAAAAAAAAAAAAAAAGGCAAAATTCAACACCCATTCATGATTTTAAAAAAACAACACATCAAACTAAGAATAGAAAGAAACTTCCCCTTAATCCAAGAAGGGGAATTTAAGAAAAGTCTAATGCTGACATTGCACTTAATAAAATATTGAGCCCTTTTCTCCTGAGAGAGGAAAAAAGGTCAAGATATTCACTTTTACCACTTCTGTTTAGCACTGTATTGAATGTCCAAGCCAGTGCAATAAAGTAAAAATATTTAAAAATAAATAAAAAACCTAAAATCTAGGAATAAGTAAAACTGTCCTTATGTGAAAATGCCATGATTATGTATAAAACTCTATGTAGTCTACAAAACAATGGCTAAAATTAATAAGTGAAGTGATCAGGATCACAGGATTCAAAATAAATATATAAAAATGATTTGTATTTTTATCTACTAGCAATGAACAATACCATTAAAAGTAACATTTCAGGGCTTCCCTGGTGGTGCAGTGGTTGAGAGTTCGCCTGCCGATGCAGGGGACGCGGGTTCGTGCCCCGGTCCGGGAAGATCCCGCGTGCCGCGGGGCAGCTGGGTCCATGAGCCATGGCCGCAGAACCTGTGCGTCCGGAGCCTGTGCTCCGCAGGGGGGGAGGCCACAGCAGTGTGAGGCCCGTGTACCGCAAAAAAAAAAAGTAACATTTCAAAGTACTTTACAGGCTCCGGACGCGCAGGCTCAGCGGCCATGGCTCACGGGCCCAGCCGCTCCGCGGCATGTGGGATCTTCCCGGACCGGGTCACGAACCCGCGTCCCCTGCATCGGCAGGCGGACTCTCAACCACCGCGCCACCAGGGAAGCCCCAAAATACTTTATTAAATCCAATGAAATATATGCACAACCTGTATATTGAAAAATAGAATACATTGCCCAAAGGAATTAATGAAGACCCAAAGGGATAGATTTACCATTTTATGTATTGGAAGGTTCAATATTTTTAAGATGTTCCTTCTCTAATTTTCCCCATGGATTCAACACAATCCCGAACAAAATCCTAAAAGGAATTCTAGTAGAAATTGGTGAGAAAATTCTAAAATTCTTATGGAAACGCAAAGAACCTAGAAAATATCTTGAAAAAAAATAGTTGAAGAAATTACATGAACTGATTTCAAAATTTACATAACTAAGTGTGATTTTGGTGTAAGATAGAGAGATTCATGAACGGAATAGAGTCCAGAAACAGACTCACATATCTAGCCATTTGATAAATAAATTGGGAAAGAAGAGGGTTTTTTTTTGACAAATGTTGATTAAACAACTAAATATCTATATGAAAGTAGACCCCAATTTCAAACCATACACAAAGATTAATTTGAGATAAGTCATAGGTCTAAATTGAAAATTCAGAACAGTAAAACTTCTAAAAGGATCCAAACTGTAATATCCTAATAACCTTAGAGTAAGCAAAGATTTCTTGGTAAGGACAAAAACAAAAAAACAAAACCACTCAACTTTTAGCAGAAGTGAAATGGATTAATTGGAAATTTTCTGCTCATGAAAAGATTTCCCTTAAAAATGAAGAGATAAACCAAATGCAAGGAGAAATATTCATGACATTTATATGACAAAAACACATATTCAGATTATACAAAAACTCCTACAATAAACAATAAAATTATGAATAGTCTAATTTTTTTAATGGATATATTATTACAACAGGCAATTTCCAAAAGAAGATATTCAAGTGATATTCAAAAATTCAATATTCAAGATATTCAAAAGATAAGCACAAGCATATTCAAGATATTCAAAAGATAAGCACATGAAAAGGCACTCAAAATCATTTGCGATCAGGGACATAAAAAGTAAAATGAAAACCACAGGGGCTGGAGGCTCCGCGTGGCGGGCGACACGTTCCGGGCGCGGGAGAGCGAGGGAGGCCGGGCCGCCGCCAGGGCCATGGAGCCCCCGGGAGGAGAGCCGAGCGATCGCCCAGAAGCAGCCGCACCTCCACGCAGGCCTTAACAGGATGGCATCTAATATTTTGGGACCCACTGAAGAACCTCAGAACATACCCAAAAGGACCAAGCCCCCTGGGGGGAAAGGAAGTGGTATATTTGACGAATCCACGCCTGTGCAGACTCGACAGCGTCTGAACCCCCCTGGTGGGAAGGCCAGTGACATTTTGGACTCCCCAGTCGCTGCTGCTTCACCCATGGCACACCCAACAAACCCAAGGACCACGTGTTCCTGTGTGAGGGAGAGGACACACCGGACCTTAGAGCCGCAGCCAGCGCCTCCCCCAGACAAGAGCTGGGGCGCCCGGTGGCCCGCGAGGAGCAGCCCGTGCCCAGCAGCCGGCGCCCGCCATCGGCAGTCATGAGCCCAGGCTGAGCGCGAGGCCTCGCTCCCACAACAAAGTCCTGAACCTGCCTGGAGGCAAGTCCAGCGTCTCCTTCTACTGAGACGCTGCTGCGTCCCCCAGAGCCAGACAGAAAACTCGAGAGATAGGATTTCAAAGTTGTAGTTTCTTTAGCCCGAAGGAGCAGGGTGGGGAGACAGTCTGTTGGGTGGTCACCTGCAGCTGCCGCTCCGGCTTCACTGCCATCACGAGAAGCCGGAGACCTCGCCTGCCGGAAACCAAGGGAGGAAACGTGATGCCTGGTGTGGGAGGAGCTCTCGGGTGGGTGGGCGGGGAGGCGGTGCCAGGCCAGGTGCGCCTGAGGAGTGGGCTCTTCGCGTCCTTGGTGTGTTGGCTAGCTGGGTATCTAGGAATCACTAACACAGTAGCAGAGTTTAAAGCCTTGGAGAGAAAACCAAAAACCACATGTCCGTTGCTGTGGGATAGAAGAGCAAGACACACTGAAACCCTGGCGGGGTGGGGAGGCGGGTATCTGGATAGAACCCTGAGGTCCTGACGCCGTTTACCCTTCATGGACACGGTCTCCGTTCCTGCGACTTCGGCCGCAGTGTTTTTCACTTCAGTTCTAAAGATTTTCTTGAAACATCTTCATTGCTTTTCCTCAGCAACTGTCAACAAAAAACCAAAATGTTGTTCTCAGTCGTACGCTTTATGGAAAGATTTTGCACCCTGATCTTCCGAGGTGCCCCGCTTCTGCCCTCTCAATCCTTGGCCAGATCTTATGTAGAAATCTCTTCCTTTCATCCAGGAGAGACTGGTTTGGGGCTCTTTACAGGCAGTTTTGCTTGTGAATTGTTCCTTTTTTCCGAATCAGCCTTAAGTCCAGGCCTTTGCTCCACACTAGTGATGTAGACAGTTCCCTTCACCAGCGACACTTCCTTTCTGCAAGACCACTAACTTCTACAGGACTTTAAAAACTACCCAGATATATCCAGGTAATGGGATTGTTTAACTCCTTCATGTGTCTTCCTTTATATTCCTGCTGACAGTGGGAAGAAGAGATGCTTGAGAACCTTGGGTTCTTAGGTTTGGATTCTGTCATAATAGCTCAAGAGCTGTTCTCAAGTACCAGCTTTACATCAGTAACTGTTGGCTCTGGTCTGTTTCTGACACCTTTCTAGAAAAAAATCTGTTGCTCAGGTACACCAAAGAGGAAGGAAAGTTTTCTTAGGCCACCCTTTATAAAGCTTTGCAGAACCTCTGGACCATATTCACAGTTTCCAGACGAGCCTTAGAGACCTTAGGCTAAGACATTAAATAGTTTGGCAGTAAAGTCTCAACCGGCCCATTCCATGGTATTTGCCAGCAAAGATAATGGGCTGGCAAGAATCGTGCTGCTGTAATCTATCAGGCGAAAGTTTCTCCCATCGAGCCTCTGGAGGGCTATGGTCTCGGTTCCTGTACTGCAGTCACGTGGGACCAGCAGTTTGGGTTGGAGCTACTGGTACGAGTGCCTACAAAGCTAATGCAGGTGCTAAAAATGTCTTCATCGTTGTTAAAGTGCAGTCGCACTCCTAGTGGTCTGGACGCTCACGTGCCTGCAGGAGCTCCCTGCCAAACTGCACGTCCTCCGCCGGCGCTGGGGGGTTCGCACGGTGCTTTGCCAAGTAAAGACACTTTGCCTTTCTGTCCCCCTGCTGACTTTGGAGCCGAGAAACACTGATTCCATGTGACTCTATCAAGTGCTTCCTATCTCCTTCATCCTTCAAATGGTCATTTATAGGAAAGTTGTCTGGAATTCAGAGCATTTTTCTCCACATTAAAAAATGTCATACATGGTGGTTAGCTTTTAAGCTCAAACACACTAACTTAGTTAGTTAAACACACTAACTTGTTTAGCTTATAGTAAGATCTTCCAAAGGTAGAAATGAACTGCTATTTCTAACTTTTTTTTTTTAATATACAAGAAAATGATTTGTGAATTCCAAATTGGATCGCCAAGAAGACCCTGACGTGCTGCTGGCACGTCAGGGCTTCAGTCTCACTGTCAGTTACATGAGGGGAAGAGCTTTCTAGATCTGTCCCCTGGCAGGGACTTCTGGGGCAGAGCTGGGGATAGAGGCCTGGGGGAAGGAGGAAAACAACCAGAGCAGAGCCTCTGGGCAGCAGTGACCACATCGCCTTACTTTTGTCCCCATCTTCTGTCTTCCTTTCCCTCCTTGGGGCCATGCGCATGGCTTTAGAGAGCCCCGGGCAGCCTGGTCCCTGGGAGGAACAGCAGAAAAGTTTTTGCTCCTTTGAACCTGATGGGGGAGGCCATTTGCATTTAGAAAATGCTCTGTACATTAGGGACTGCCTGTATTTGGAAGCTTCATTAACTCTTGGCATCCTTTTCTCAACCTCCAAGCTGCATTAAGAAATTACTCATCTGTATTTTTATTAAGCCTTAAAACTTTTTTATGTGCATTTGGTGCCAACTTTTTGTAAGGCTGTATCAAAAACAACAAACCAGTGCTCACATGGCGATTTGAGAAGAGCATTCTGTTATTTTTACAAGGCAGGAGTGGGTGTAGCCATTGAATTAAACTTAGCAGTCACATACTGAGTCTTTGCCTGTTGGTCGTGTGCAGTGCGTGTGCGTGCGGGCGGGCGGGCGGGTGGACCTGTTTCCTCCACATCTATTCTCCGGAGTGCCTGAGCTCTGCTCC
The DNA here is from genome assembly GCF_951394435.1 of Stenella coeruleoalba. Lineage (NCBI taxonomy): Eukaryota > Metazoa > Chordata > Mammalia > Artiodactyla > Delphinidae > Stenella > Stenella coeruleoalba. Next base: position 68,495,285 of record NC_137169.1, on the reverse strand, counting down.
TTCCCTTACAGATTTTCATTGGTTGAAGGGGTTTGTCTTTTTTTTTTTTTTTAAACCAGAAGATACCCGAATTAATCTTCTCAAATTTTATGGATTTAAGGTTTTTTTCATTTGAAAACCAAAGACTTAGCTTCAAACAGAATGGACAAGAATGTGGCAGTGTTCTTTTTAGTTTCCATAAATTGAAGGTAATGCTTCTTTTTTCTCTTAACACCACTTGTTTTCCTGAAGAGCTTGCCTCTGAGTTGACTTTGAAACTGCCATGAAAGCCTGGCAGTGAGTAGATGAAGTGCTGAGCTATTAGAATTGATCTGCCTGTAGATTCAGGTCCTGTAGAGAAAGCATAGATTGTTCTTCCTTCTTATATATTAGCTATTTTCATGTGTCCTACAAGCAAACTTAATATCCTTATGTGTATTAAGTGGACTCAGGGTGATGGAGCTTCTCAGACTGCCTGCCTGGAGAGCTCCACTAGAGGAAGCTTCCTTCTAGAAGCCTGCTGCATCAGGACCAACTAACTGGACAGCACTTCAGAAAGAAACCCAACATGGGGGACCTGACACTCTCTTCACTTGTTCGTCTGAGAGCATGTTCCTGGAACAGGGCTAGCCACTGGCACCAGTACATCACCTATTTGTAGCAGCTGCTCCAGCCACAGGCAAGCACTGAGGTTTTGGAGTGTCACAGCCTGTTTGTCTCCAGAGGCCAGGCAGTGGCTGTGTCAGAGGCGCAAGGTGGGCTCCCGTGCGTTATGGTGAAGTGGAAGACATCTAAGGGTTCCCTCTTCAGGTCCTGTGCCTTGTCCAGAAATACACTGACTCTTTGGATGGAGCATAACTTGTTCTAACATCTTTGTGAGTTGAACGCTGCAAGGGTTGAACCCTCCTCCTATGTTATCCTGTTCATTTCTTCTGAACTCGTTATATTCTGAATCCTTAGCATTCTTGGAGCTCATGCATGAAAGATTTCTGTTCTGTGTGACTACAAAGTGCTATCTGAACTTCAACTTAGGAAGAAATGAGAGGGACATTACAGGGACCTAGGTGACGTTTTAGCCTGCATTCAGGGTGGATACTTTGAAATTAAAGTATTGACAGAACTTTTGAAACCTGTGTGCCCATCTTATGTTTTAGGGTCTTGTAATGAGAAAAAGAAAAAGTTGAATAGGAAATTATCTTTACAAATCGGAAAGGAAGCAAGTTCTAATTCAGTTAGCTTGAGCTCTCAATAGTGTACTAGTACTAGCATGAAGAATTATCCAGCATATCATTTTGTTAAAACTCCTTTTTCTTTAACCAGCTTCAAGTAACAAATCTGCCCAAGCATGTTAGTGATAAAAACTAATAAAGTTGATGCCAAGTCAAAAAAAAAAAAAAGAAAACAACAAAGAGATATCTTTTCACATCTACTAGAGTGACAAATAAACAAACTACACTAAATATAGGATGGAATGTGGAACAATTGAAACTCTCATATACTGTTGCTGAGAGTATAAAATGAAAACCACTTTGGAGAATCGTTTGCCAGTTTCTTATTAAAATTAAACATACATCTACTCCACAACCCATCAATTCCACTCTTAGTATTTACACAAATGAAATGAAAATATATATCTGAAATAAAGATTTATAAGTATATTCATAGCAGTTTTATTCATAATTGCCAAAACCAGGAAACAACCCAAAAGTCTATCTACAGGAGAATGGACAGATTGGGATAGTTTCATACAATGGAATACTAGTCAGCAATGTAAAAGAATAAACTACCAATACACATGGCATTCTCAAAATTATTTGGCTAAAATGAAAAACCCAGACAAAGAAGAATACATTCTGTATGAGTCCATCAGTATGCAATCTGAGGATTCATAAAGCTATTCTACAATTACAGAAGTCAGAAAATCATTGCTTAGGGAAGGGGAGTTGAATCAACTGGAAAAAGACATGAGGGAACTTTCTGAGGTGAAGAAAACGTCCCAGGTATTATTTTGTGTTGTGAATGCACCAGTGAATAAAATAATCAAAGCATGTCAAATTGAATACTTAAGATTTGTGCATGTTATTGTATGCCAATTATGCATCAATTTAAAAAGCACTGAATTTACTTTATTCTTGAACCTGATTTTATTCCATTTATAGCTTTCTTTCTTAGTAAATGACAGCACAAACAGTTGTTTCAGACAAAACCCTAGGAATTCACTTTGAATCTGCCCTTTATAACCCTATTTCTTATCATCGAATTTTCCTGAATCTGTCTTACAAATTATCATCACGGTGCATTTGGACTAGTAGCCTCCTAACTGGTCCCTCTGCTCCACTTTGCCTTGCAATCTATTCATCACAGTTTATGTAGTATGATATTTTTATAAAAACAAATGTATGGAAGTTTTTAAGGTTTTCATATTAATCTTATGAAAAGTAACAAAATATTTAATATTACTAATATTTTCTACAAAGTCATACATAGCTGAAGACTAAATTTGTGTCATAACATCTCTTTGAAGACCAAGTAATAGCCTGGCCTCACAGATATATAACAAAAACTCAATAATAATGACAATTTATTGGCTCTCAAAGATTTGCCAGGGACTGTACTAGGTGGTATATACATAATCTCTAATTTCATCAGCCTCCAATGAAGAAACAGAAGTTTCTGCAGGTTAGTAACTTCCAGAAGGTTAAGTTCATGTGTGGTGAAGCTGGAATTTAAATTCAGGTCTGTCTGTCTGCTGAATTTCAACGATGTTACTGTGAATTGTGTTCATGGATCTTTGACTGCATATAGCTGTGTTTTATATGGCTGTGTATGATAATTACACGAGCCACACTAGCTAGCTGGGTCAATACCAACTATTTTTCTTAGGATTCTTAGTGATCAGCTCCCAATAAATAACATTTGAATGGGAACTCCCAAATAACAGGGTCTCCAAGTGTGTCAATTTATGTATTCTCTTTGGTAAATCGTTATAATAATAGGGGAAGTAATGCCAGGAATTTGCTGGAAGGCAACAGTGTCCACATAATTTATTAGAAGACCATAAAGGATTTCTAAAGTCAAGAAAGTAACTGTTAAAACAGTACTAATGGTCAATATCTGAGAAAACAATGGGAGGGGAAGCCCCTAAAATATTTTTGAAACCCCAAATGAAAATGTAGCAATTTGAGATCATTGGCAGATATGTTTACCTGAGCCTTCTCTTTAATTCCAGAAACCCTCCAACAGTATTTAATCCCCATTTCAAGAAAATGAAATAGAAAACAGACCACAAAAACAACAGTATCAGTAATAGCTGATACACCTACTAGAAACTTGAAGACATTTAGCAAGACGTGCTTAAAGAAATGCAATCAGCACTGTGTACTAAAGGCATAAAGAATATGTCTATTTTTCAGAATGTACTGAAGGTAAGAAGCAATTTTCTAGTAATAGCCAAATACATCTCAGTCATTCAGGGTTTGGAGGGAGGCTTACTTCTTTTTCTCACTTATGCTTTAATGTAAATCTTTGTGAAAAGTGAAGTGTAGGAAGGAAAAAGGTTGGCTTGAGATGCGTTGTTGTATTTCATGTCATGGCCAAAAGAAAGTAGTAAATCAGGAGACACTGGGGTGCAGAGGATACTACTAGCAACGTGGTGATTCAGTGGATTCATGTGCAAACCCTGGAGAGTTTAACATATAACGTGTACAAAAGTATTTCAGTTGACACAATCTCACTTTGGCGGGCATATAGCCTATAATATAACCTATAATAACCATGCATCTCTACTGGTCCAGAATAATAAATATTTTGAAGGGTAGATCACAATAAATCAACAGATGTCTCTTGGCACTAAGTTCCTGACTAACTTCTTTCTTCTTATAATATATTCAACTGTGTTATTAGAGACATTAAGATTATCACTAAAAGTATACTTCAAAGGGTTTTGTGACAAAAAGTGAGGGAATGTGAACATACATATTTTTTCAGAAAATCTGTAATGTAAGTGAATATTACATTTTTGCTCAAATGTGAGGTTCTATTTCAAACTGAAGAAACAGTCGGTCAGAATTCATCAATCGCACTGCACTGTGGAAGCATATTTCAGTAATAGAATGTAAATATGTCTTATATTTGCACTGAAGATGGTTTCATGAAGCTAGGGACAATTTCTATATAAGGTACAAGTGTGTAAGTATAAGCAAATTATCATTCAAATTGAATAAATCATTCTCTAATTTGTAATAAAATGTGTATACAAACTGTCAAATTTTTATAACAGAGTTGAACTCTATGGTCGGTTATGGACTGAATGTTTGTACCCTCTAAAATACATGTGTTGAAACACTAACTCCCAAATTGACTGTATTTGGAGATGGGGCCTCTAAGAACATAATTAAGTTTAAATGAAGACATAAGGGTGAGGTCTTGATCCCACAGGATTGGTGTCCTTTTAAGAAGAGACATCAGAGCTCTCTCTCTCTCTCTTCCCACTCTCCTTGCACACCAGTGAAAGGCCTTTTGAGGAAATAACGACAAGAGAACTGTCTATAAGCCAGGAGGAGAGCCCTCACCAGAAACTGAATTTGCCGGCACCTTGATCTTGGACTTCCCAGCCTCTAGATGGTGAGAAAATAAATGTCTCTTGTTTAAACCAACCAGTCTGTGGTATTTTGTTATAGCAGCCCTAACTGACTAATACATGGACCTCAATTTCAAGCTGCCACAGCATTAGCTATGCAAAAGAGGAGGCTTCCCTAAGAAAATCATAAGAAATTGTTTAGTGATGTAGGTCTTTTAAAAGTATTTATTTATTGTTTATATTTAGTCAAGGTGATTTTGAATATAAATTCTTCCTTAAAAGATTTTCAAACGATTGTGATTGAACATGAAAAATATCACTTCAATTAGATGCCTGCATATGTAGTCTTATCTTCCTAAATGTAATAGCTGGAATGCATCATTTCATTAGTCAACATGTTTTCCATTGGTAAATATTTTCCCTTCATCATACATAACTCCTTGGTGCTAATGAAAGCTAAGGGACTGGCATGAACAGCTGGAAAAATATCTAAGCTATAGGTAAAGAGCAATTTATTTTTTATAAGAAGGCACTGCTTTCTGGAAATACCCAGGAGAAATATTGATAATTGATCATTGCTTATATACAAATCTGAAAATACCTTGTAATTATGAAATAGTTTTCTACAAGAATCTCAGAGAATTACACAAAATATATCTAACTTGGATAACAAGAAACTTTTCAAATTTAAAGCACCTCTTGGACACTTACAGTAGAGGTATTTTGATTTGAATTGAACTGAGTTCATTTGAATTAAGTTGAATATCTTATTTCTTCCTATAAAAATATAAGATACAGTGAGAAGATACTTACCAAATATGGTAATTATGTATATTTTTATTTCATGAAATTTATTTCATACAATAAATACCCCCTATAAACCAAATATTTAGTTTTTATCCTGAAAACTAAGGCATATTCACCTTAAGAAGTACACGAGAGAAGATTGTAAGGACAGAGATCTATTGCAAGTAATGGAGTTTGCCATCATTTCCTTCCATTTCTGCCTGCTTTCGTAATGTAACCCAGCCAGTGTGAGACTGCAACTATTTCTTACACAAGAGGAGTCTCTAGATGCTTTTGTGATGTTAAATGATAAATCGTAAAAGACCTGCTGTGTATCATACAAATATCAAATGAACACATGTCAAAGAATTTATTTAACTGAGGTAACTGGTATGATATTACAACCAGTCCAAAGGAGAAACCAAAGAACTGCAAATTTATACGGAATAAATAAGTGTTGAAATAAATGTACAAATGACTCAAAACTGGCTTTTTCCAGGGGGGTACTTGAGGAGTGGGGAGTGAGGGAAATCAACGAAATTGCCAACTGACACAATTTATTAACTTATTTGCATGTTTATTGACAAGAATTCTTTCTCATTGCTAACAGTTATCTACAACTTGCAGAGTTCTAAATTAGCTCAAAGGCAAAAAAAAAAAAAAAAAAAAAAAAAAAAAAAAGCTAGAATTAGTAACCCAGAAAGCATGATAGTCTAAACAATGCAAAGTTTTCCGTTGCAGACACCTAGTTTTTTGTTGTTGTTACTGTTTATTTCAAATTTCCTAATATGGGTCTTCCCTTGCTATTTAGCTAAGGTTTTTCTGGAGATATCAAGTCTACGTGCCAGGAATTACAGGGTAAACAGCCTTGCAGCCTAGTCCATGTTTGACCTGTCAGGATGATAAATTCAACCTTAGAATTTTCCTTTCGTTAGAGTTTTAGCTAAGGTCTATTGTCCTCATATTACTAAGTCATCAGAGACATGACTACCATCCAGGAGGACAGATTAATCGAACTCATAATGTCTAGACAGTGTAGGGAAAACTTTGTGCTTCAAAGGAAAACTGTACATTTTCTATAAGACGTCCTTCTAGGTTGTCTGATTCTGACCCTGTGGAAGCTATTGTACAAAAATAATTCTTTTCTATCAACATACAAATACATTCTGTGAAGAGACAAACTTCTCCTGTTGTGGAAAAGCCAATTTTGCTTCCACTTGTCTATTCATTTCAACATTTCATAATTCTATATATATTTGTGTTTCTTTAACTTCTTTGAGCAGGTTGTAACATCTTAGCTTCCTCATTAATGAGTTAAATAAAATCTTTAATATGTACTCGTTCTTGCATCTGTATAAGAATCAAGATTTTCCTTTCCTTTGAAAATTATTCTTTAAAAACGACAGTGGCAAAAATGTATAGCATGACAGCCAACTGAAAACTATGCCTTAATTATAGCCAAATATATCATATTGTATCAATTTCTATTAAGTCTAATAAATCAGCACTCTCTTTAAAGACAGGAGAGTTGAGTTGGACACTGTCCACGGAGGTTGACATAAGCCTCTTCTTTGAAATCACACAAATATCATAAGACAAATATATTTCTCAATAACTTTTTGAGACTTATAAATTATGCACTTCACCCAATGTAATGAGGAAACTAACTCTACTCAAATTAACTCCATAGATTGGGAGAAATAAGTTTGCATTCAAACTATAGGGAAAGAAGAACAAGAACATATACCAAAAGAAAAAGTTCACTATCTTAGAAACTGTGGTTTGTAAAGTAAAAACTCAGAAGAAGAAATAATGATGCAATAATAAATTAGTTACCTATTATTAAAAATACCAATGATTATATATAATAATAAAGACTTTTAAAATAAGGCATCTGTATCAGTGCAGGTTTTATACACAGGCAGTGGAATGTTGACTGCTTGATGGAATTAAATGACTGCTACTTGGTTCCCCAAATCCAGAGAATTCCCCCACTATTGCCTAAAATACTATCATTATTTAATTTTTTTCTTCTTTTAGTTAGCCTTCTCCTTAGGACTTTTAAAAAATCTATAATTCTGAAAAGAATGGCACAATGAGTCCTGTACATATCACTATGAATGTATTTATAAGATCTGTTTCCTCCACTACCTACAGATACTGGAATAATGTTGATAACATTAGACCCCAGTGGTGAAGGTGAGAGAGGAGAGAATGTTTGTAGGGGACTTTAAGAGAGATTAAGATGTCTAAGTCAGAAACAAATGTAAATTTAAAAGTTCAGCACATCAATACCAGCCAAATTTGATCAATTTGTAAGTCTGTATTTATTATTTACTTGTTCTGTCAAATGAAAGCTCTTTTCTTGACATCATGCATATTCACAATGTTAAAGAAAATTAGAACTGGATAGTAATTAAGAAGCAAAACCAGATTTCATTTAAGAACTGTTGCAATAGGGGAAAAGAGACCTCAGTATAGAACTGGGCTCAATTCCAAATACAGCATGGAAAAAAATGGGAATTTTTAGCCCAGGAGTAGATTGGAGGTCAGTGGATGGAAAATTACTAGGAGGAAACTCAAGGATAAGGGGGGATTCTGGCTAGATCCACTTGATAGGATTCTTGTCGAGGTCAGACCCGGGGGGATCAGATACTAAGGAAGAGGAATAAGGAATTTGACCAGAAATGGAGAGTGATCAGATATCAAGGACAAACATAGAAGATGGAGGCCTAGAGAGGGATTAGAGGAGCATGACTACAGTTATGTCAAGAAGAGAGTCTATGTCAACAATGATGCATCCAATACTCCTCTTTAAATGCAACCCAGTGAATTATAATTAGATGAAAAGAAAGGGGTTTGGATGGGTGGGATTTTCTCCAAATGGAACTTCTACATGCTTATAAATGAATAAATTTAAATAAATAATTCATATAGTAGACAAATGGAGAGAAGAGTCTAAAAGCATATGAGACAACCAAGGTCTTTCCATAAAACTTCAACAGAAGAGCCTCTCACTCTAAGATGCATAAGTCTGTATCTGTCACATAATCTCTCTAGAGAATAGTTATTAAATTTTTGGAATATGATACTGGCAAATTCTACTTCTACTGCCAATCCTGATGGAACTAGCTGTTAATCTAATTCAAAGTACAATGAGTGCATATAAAGCCATATCTTATTCTCCAATTCTACCAGAGCAGAAAAAAATAAGTTCAAAGAAGAATATCCAACCCTAGGACAGACAGATGTTTCTGAGATTAGATGTGATTTTATTGCATTTCATTTTTAATATTTTAGCAGGTATCACTGGATATATCAAACTACCTCATTATAATTTTGTCTCTGATAAAACACTTCACCACCTGGCCTAGTTCTTCCCAACACCTTCACCAGTTTTCCCAAACTGATAGCAAAAGAGAGTCATTTGTTTTATTTCTTGATCTCCTTTTTTATATCACGTTGAGTGATTCCCATTTAATACATCTCATGAACTGTTACTACAGAATGTGAAGGAATGCAAATGATCTGGCTGGTACAATTGGAAAAAACATTATAATTGCCATGAAGTTAACAAGGGACCTCTAATTAGACACATTAATAGGACAAAGATACAGTGTTCTGTTTAATGATATCAGTTTTATGGTTGGGATTTCCAGCATTTCTCATATTATGCTGTATGTCATATTAGGCAATTAGTAAATTAATCCATACTGCACAGGGTGGTTTTAAAATCTAACTATACTTGTACTGATATGTGTTTCCTTTCTTTTTACATTTTCTTATGACAGGAAATGTCCTTCAATACTTAGTAACTTAGTAAGACAGACAGGTATCACTGTCCCATCAGAACTCTACTAATAATTTGGTATTGATGTATTTCTACTCAGATGGCCCTGGATTTAAAATGTGGGTTCAAAATCTTTTTGTTATAATCTAGCCTGTAAAATAGAGATGCACACTTAACAAAGGCTAGACATGCTTATGAAAATGCATCCAATAAGATATGACACTTACAGGGCACATAAAAGCAGCAATATCCAAAAAGTGGTAGAAAAAAAAATAAAGCAGGAAAATTACTTTTGAGCTATTCATATACTTCAAGTGAGAACAATGTTATTCCATTGTTATAACTAAAAAGCAATATCCAAAATGTGTCTGAAAAGCAATACCTACAAATAGGTTAACAACTGTATATGCAAAGTTATTTGGACAAAAAAATTTTCTTTATTGTACTTGATAAATAGCTATTCCAAATGGAATAGAGAGTTTTGAAAAGTGTGCAGTATTTTTTTTCTATCTCTTTTTAGGTACTTTGATTCGTGGCGTAATTTCCCTTTATAATTTTTTTCAAATAAAGTTGTTTCATCTGCAAAACCTACTGACTTTATGACCCCTGGAAGCATTTTCTCCAGGTGCAGTTTATAATATGATCTTAGTATTTCAGATTTTTTATTATTATTATTTTAAGCATTTGGAGAACCTGAGGGGAATCTCTTAACAGTCAAGAAGGTCATTAGGAGTTGGCAGTACAGTTTCATAGTTCAGAGATATAAACAGTTATTCTTTTCAAATGTTCAGAGCATCATGCCAACCTCCATTTTGGACTGCCATTAGAAAGGAGTGCCTGTGACACTTCCGTAAATTGGACATTGTGAGCGTAGTTTACATGAGTATATCTTGGAAATGTAGCATTTAAAGCACTGAATTGTGATGACGTTATCATAACTGAAGCCCATATTTCACCAATATTTTGTGAGGTACTGGGATAAGTGCTGTGTTGGATACAATGAGTAAAGAGAATACCTTTAATTTAGAAGACTGCATATGGAAAGATAATTAACAATGCATAGTGGAAGGGAGAAGAAGATTTGAAATGGACTGGTGCTCTACCATTAGCAGTGTGACATTGGCCAAATCCTCAACACTGCTGAATCTGAATTTCCCAGGTTAACTGACCACCAGCACACACACAGGGCTGTTGTAAAGATAAGCTGTTGCCATATAAGGTAGTGTGTAATCTGGAAATAAATTTTTAGATTTTGTTTGTTTTTAATACTGATAGAAAAGGGCAAATATAAAGAAGTTGAAGAAACAAGAAAGAAAAGAGGATTGATGAATCAACATTATGAAAAATCTCAGAAATGACTGGCTTTAAGAACAAATTGGGGGTTCGTCTCAGTCTAAGAGACTGAGGAAAAGAAGACTCTAGAATCAGACATAGACATGTTTATAGGAGGATGGGGAGTTAGTAAAGAAAGTTCATGCTTGGTGGTTTATGCTCTTCTCTCTTTATAATAGAAGTCAAGGTTGTCTCTCAAGTTGCCAGAAAACAAAGTAAGCTGCATGACATACAAATGGAAGAACCAGGATAGTTGTTGAAATAAATCAGAACAGCTGCTGAATTGTGTGATTGCCTCTGGTCATACACATGTGTAGAGAAGTGAAAGGCAATTTTTAACATTTTTCGTTTGCAAGAGGATTATAGGGGATGGCAGAGGTCAGGGAGGCAAAGGAATTGAGGCTGTTAGCCAAGGGACCCTTAAAGTGAACCGAGTCTTTAGAAAAGGAAGGAATGCCTCAAGTAAGCCCAGAGACTAGAAGAAAAAGTTGGATGTCAAGAGACTGAAAGTTTCAATAAGATCAAAAAACAACAGTGTAGGGAATACTCGCATGATGTCTGAAATGAAATGATGCCGTAATCAGAAAGAAAGACAATGCAGCTTAAGCTTTTGAAGGGGTTCAGAATAAGCCTCCCCAAGACGTGCCACTTTGGCAAGTGAATTATTTTGAACAAAAGGCAATTAAGACCCTGTGCGCTCAAGAGAAACTTCTGCCCCACCCTTAACTACCTAGAAGAATTTAAATTCAGGGCTTTTTCAGAATGAGAATTATTATTAGAGATAAATTTTATATGAGTGACCCATCTGTATGGCAGAGCAAACATCTAATTACCAAACATCTGCTGCTCTTTTTTTATTATTTTTTTTACATCTTTATTGGAGTATAATTGCTTTACAATGGTGTGCTAGTTTCTGCTTTATAACAAAGTGAATCAGTTATACATATACATATGTTCCCATATCTCTTCCCTCTTGGGTCTCCCTCCCTCCCACCCTCCCTATGCCACCCCTCTAGGTGGACACAAAGCACAGAGCTGATCTCCCTGTGCTATGCGGCTGCTTCCCACTAGCTATCTACCTTACGTTTGGTAGTGTATGTATGTCCATGCCACTCTCTCACTTTGTCACAGCTTACCCTTTCACCTTCCCATATCCTCAAGTCCATTCTCTAGTAAGTCTGTGTCTTTATTCCTGTCTTACCCCTAAGTTCTTCATGACATTTTTTTTTCTTAAATTCCATACATATGTGTTAGCATACGGCATTTGTTTTTGTCTTTCTGACTTACTTCACTCTGTACGACAGACTCTAGGTCCATCCACCTCATTACAAATAGCTCAGTTTCGTTTCTTTTTATGGCTGAGTAATAATCCATTGTATATATGTGCCACATCTTCTTTATCCATTCATCCAATGATGGACACTTAGGTCGTTTCCATGTTCTGGCTATTGTAAATAGAGCTGCAATGAACATTTTGGTACCTGACTCTTTTTGAATTATGGTTTTCTCAGGGTATATGGCCAGTAGTGGGATTGCTGGGTCATATGGTAGTTCTATATGTAGTTTTTTAAGGAACCTCCATACTGTTCTCCATAGTGGCTGTACCAATTCACATTCCCACCAGCAGTGCAAGAGTGTTCCCTTTTCCCCACTCCATCTCCAGCATTTACTGTTTCTAGATTTTTTGATGGTGGCCATTCTGACTGGTGTGAGATGATATCTCATTGTAGTTTTGATTTGCATTTCTCTAATGATTAATGATGTTGAGCATTATTTCATGTGTTTGTTGGCCTGCTCCTCTTATTGTCCTGTGAACTGCTCTAACCTCTCCTTTGAAGCCTCTGGTTCCTTTCCCATTCCTTAGCTCTGGATTGCATATATACCTCATTTTACCCTTCTGTCTTTGAACCTCTCATGTATGTGGGAGTTCCTGTGCATAAGAAATTAAATTTGATTTTCTCCTGTCAATCTGTCTCATGTCTATTTGGTTATTAGACCAGTCAAAAGAACCTCTGAAGGGCAAAGGAAAATACTTTCCTCCCAACATTCGCTAATCCTGCTGTGTGGAGGCTCCATTTCAGGTGAGGGCAAACTTCAGGATATGGCAATGAAGATAAATTACTGAAGAGGAATATAAGGGGAAGACACTAACATAGAGGAAATAAGGAGTCATGAGATTTGGGATACTTTGGGGTGATGTATATGGTGAAATCATATAGGATGATAGAGGGTGAAAGGGTAAGGATGACTGTGAGAAAGGAGACATTGTCCTCAATAGATGCCTGAAATGTGAATGAAAATGTATATTTTTATTATGATACATTTATGTAACTTTATATATATGGAAATAAAAAGTAAATGAGGGAAATAAGATACAGGCAGGATAGCAAATGGTCCCACTTTCATGTTAAAAGGTCTCTGTATGAGTTTTAAAATCTTAGGAAAATGACAGTACTCACAATCTCAAAAAAAGTGAGAAGCCCAGGGAATGAAGAGATCTACAGAAGAAATGATGTTTTCTGGGGATAACCAGTTTTCTGATTATTCCCAGAAATGATAGTCCTTTTAAAATAAAATATAGATTATATAGATAACCTTCTATAATATAATGTACTATCAATATTTGTAATTCTCAAAATGTGGTTTCTAGTCATAGACGATAAACATTATAGACCCTGATATAATATTACTTGTTGACTTAGGAGTTCAGATAAGTATTGAATCACGCTGAATTAAAGTAACTAAACATTAATTGCATTAATTTAATAACATTAACATTTGCCTTTTTTTATTCCCCCCTTTGTCTAATTGAGACATTTTCTACATGAACTAAGTTAATTCTTGACATAATATGTTTCTTGGTTCCAGTTTTGCCTCTATCATCCATCATGTTTTTACATTTGGATTTGAAATGTACATTAGTATAATAAAATGTTTTCCCCGTCATTTTCCCATGAGCTGCTTCTCATTTAGTTAAACACCTCTTTGGGGGCTGAGATTCCATTGATTTCAAAGTGAGATCAGCATGCAGATGAGATTTTTAGACCATAATGAATAATGAAAAGTTGGACTCCTTATCACACTTCCCCAAGAGGGAAAGGCTGCATTCAGCAGAGCCAAGGAAAGAAAACACAAATGAAAAAAATATAGAAACCAAGGGAACAGCAGGTAGAAGAATTAGTCATGGTTGCTCTGGAGTATAAAATTTTACCTCCAATATACTGCCAGAAATACTGAATGATTTCATACAATATATTATTCTAGCTTCTACAAAAAATGGGTTTCTGAGATTTTCTTTCTTTTAATGCCCTTGTGTTTTCTTGACTTTTTTTTACCTGGTTCCAGTTTCCTTAGATATTTTCAGAGGATAGCGTTTTTAGAGCACATTGCCAAAACTTAACCACACGAGTCCTATTGACCTTGATCAAGGCCACAAGGCAAAATCCCCAGTCCTTAGCTTTGAAAATTAATTTGATATTTCCAGTCATATTTTCATCTGATTTTGCTATTCCACATATGAGAATTATTTCTCTGAGAGTTTTGATTTACTTCTATTAATTATTATTCAAAAATATATGCTGTAAAACAATTGAAACCAAATACCAAAAGAGTGAAAACAGATGGCAGTGTAATCTAGAGAAAGAATTTTGCCTGGAGATGTGGGGGAGGAGTGAGGAGAAAGATACAATACAGGCAAAATTTCCTAAATTGTCCTCAGAAAGTTAACGTTAAAAGTGACTAAAATAAGTTTTGCTGGTATCTCTTTCAGTTTAAACATGTTTATATTTCTAAGGTAAAGATCTATAAAAATAATCCAGAATTTAAAGAACTAAAATAAATCACTTTGTTTCATGGTCCCTCAATTACAACATTTGAGCCCATGTTAGACCGAAGAAAAGATTTACCAAATGAATTTAGAAAGTATGACATCTGAATGATAAAAGTGAGCTTGAGAATTATATAATAATTTGAATAACTCATTAAAAATCTGCCTCAGTCTTTAGGAAGTTTATGTCCCTTGTTGTTCTAGCATTATCTTTCTAGACTTTACCCACCCAAGATCCAAACAGTTGGTCAATTTCATCAGCTCCTTTAAATAAAGCATCTAGAAAGTGAAAAGGAGTCTGAACATCTGAGGACAATACCTTTCACCAGGTTAGGAGGGGGTCCTTTGATCTCATTAATATCCACAAAAAGGTGCTGAAGTGAGGGCCATCTCTGGGAAAGCAGGCCTCCAGGGCACAAGATGAAGATATAAGGTCAAGTTCACCAGATATTAATCAGTAAAAAATACCTCTGCCTGAAAAGCCTAGTCCAAGATCCGCATGAGGCAATGTACTTAACACCGCCCAAACTCCCTTTTCAGCACAGATTACCCACTACACTTACAGCGCCAGATGGAATCTTGAAAAAGCTGTTGCAATGTAATCAGGCATCAAAGTTAAAATGAATTTTACAAACAGTACTAAGGCTAAATACATTCCAAACCACTTTTGGCATATTTCTTTGGTCTCCTCCATACATTTTGCCAGCAGTCGTTGATTTAAAAGGTTATATGAATGTGTGTATTTTTTTTCAAATGTAACATTTACAGAGAAAGCACTTATGTAAATAAACCTTTGGAAAATGAGGCTGTTATGATTAAAGCACTGATGTGGGCATATGCTGTGGAGAATACTGTTCTTTTTCTTTAATACTATGTTAAGGAAAAGTTATTTAAATAAATTCCAAGTAAACATTTTACACATATGTTCACTATTATAGACACTCAATTTTCCACAATATTATAAAAATGTGTGTGAGTGCTTTTAAATTGGAAATATCTTTCATGCTTTTCCTAGTACAGAGATCATAGGGAACACACACTCTCGTATCTCATATATATGCCATATATATATGTGTGTGTGTGTTAAAACACCAGAGCCAACTCTGGCTTTTATTTTACTATTCTGTATAATTCTACAGGTATTGACATATGACACCTCTGATGCAGCTACATTTGGCCAACTCTGCACTCACCAGGGAAGAATCGATCTTCAGCTTTCATTAGGTGATAGAAATAGATGAGTGGCATAAAAAATTGTTCTTAAAAGTAAATAAGAGAATTTTCTGCCTGGTGACTACCCCACTACTGTTCTCCAGGAATTTGAATTATTGAATGGGCTAAATAAAAGCCGTTTTTATTCTCTTTTTGCCCAGATGAACAACCTGAAATGCAAGTTGATTTTTTTTTTTTTTAATTCTTTTATCCCCTCAGCTTGGTAGGGTTTATCTTTGAATGTTCTGTTCTGTGCACTCTGCACGGAGTGCTGCCACATATTTATCTAGCAATCTCTAAAAAATAGAGAGTTTTAAAGAAAATAAAGACCATAAAGCCCATAATATGTGCCAAACTATCAACAACGATGTGCAATTGTGAGATTGCTTGACAGGGAACTTCACAGAAAGCTGAAACTTTTCATATCTGTAAAGTCTTTTTTAATCAATGGCTTCAAAGTTGTTCTCGCTGTGTCTGCATGAACACAGGAAATGCACGTAGCAATTTTAATCTAATTAAGTTCTACCAATGTTTGTTAAGCATCTACTATGTGCAGGAACATGGTTTGGTGGGACTGTGGACTATGATATCCATTTCCTCGCTAGTCAATGAGGTTTAGTTTCAACACTAAAACCTTAGCTCAGTGTCAACAATTCCTAAAACTTTTTCTTGTCTTCCACCTCCCCAGTGACCAACTTAGATTCAGTTCACTTTTTTGGTTTTGCAATGTTTGCTTCTATGTCTTTGCACTGACCCTCCTGGATGTAATTATTTGTTGTAATTATCTCCCACTCTAGAAGTTTTTTCTTGAGGTCAAGTACTCTGTCTTATTCTATGTTGGGCAGAGATTAGCACAATGACAGAGAGTTGAGTGAATAAATGAGTGAATTAGGATACAGTCAAGAAGTTTATAATCTCATAATGCAGATAAGTACAAAGTTTCCAATAATATAAGGTAAATTTTAATAAATAGCCAAAAAGAGGTAAATAAAGTGGTTATAGAGTAGTAAAAAAAGGTACCTTTGTGTGGTCATAAGAAAAGGTGACTTTTGAGATCAACCTTAAAAGATGAGTAGGGGTTCAATAAGGAGAACAGTTTTGATGGTGGAAGGAAGCATTATAGAAACAACAAGAACAGAAGGTTGGAAGCAGACTAACACATAGCAGGCAAGAAGGAGGCAAAATACAGTGATTAAATCTTCAGGCTCTGGGACCAGCCAACTGAGTTTCCAGTCCTGACAGCCACCCACCTCTAGTTCTATGACCTTGGGCAAGCTGCCTAACATCTTCATGTCTTGCTTTTTTTTTTTCCTTTTTTCTTGTTTCCTGATTATAAAATGAGGATAACAATGGTAACTACCTCCTAGAATTGTTGTGAAAATTAAATGATTCCATACATGTGAAATGCCTGACACATGATGAACACTCAAAAAACAAATGCTACGTGCAACTCCCATCTCACTATTGTGGCATCTTTGTGAGGGAAACAATGGGCAGTAGACCTTGGGGTGGGTGTGGTCACACTGTGGAGAGTATAAAATTCCAGAACTAAGTTTGCATTTAATTTGTAACGCAATAGGGAGAGACATGGTTTTACTGTGTCTCAGTTTAGTGCAGTGTTCAAGGTACACTTGACTAGTTGGCCACACATCTGTGTCTTGTTTTTCAAATAAATAGGAAATCCCTGAAGCCACAGACTATGTTGTGCACTGCACAGCATAGCACCTAGAATTTATTAAATGTCAAATAAATTATTAGTAATCTATTCCTGGACTAAAGAGATATCTTTAGACCTCCACTCTGGAGAGCTAAATAGCAGATGAAAAGTTTCTTTCCATCCCTTGTTTAGAGGTATTAACAAAAAACACTCCCAGGCTCAGACCTTTTTTTGCTCTGGAAATTGACCTGGGCACTGCTAGAATCAAAAGATAAACAAGCTCTTTCTGCTTAATAATACTTTTTACAGACAAGTTTATTCCCAGTAAAAATGATATTTAATAGAGAGATAACAATCTATATTAATATAGAGGGATATTATTTAACTGTAAACTAAGTCTTCTACAATCCATGATACTTAAAAACGTTTTCTTCGCAGGTAATTTGCCCTAAGGTATTTTAGTATATTCACACATTAAACCATTGAAGGCAGAGAAAAATCATTATAAAACATAAAAGAATTCAAAAAAGTAATTAAAAAATATATATTTGAGATAAGAAATAACAGATTCAATTTAAATTAATTTCCAAAATACAATAATGAGTTTGGATGGTAACACATTTGCTGTTCATTGGAAAGAGTGCTCTATTGTTAGTATTAACATTAATACTGTAGGGCTTAAGAATATTCTGCTACTCAAAATACTGAAACTTCATCATCTACCAACATGACTAATTGTTTTTTTTTTGTTTTTTTTTTTGCCATACGCGGGCCTCTCACTGTTGTGGCCTCTCCCGTTGAGAAGCACAGGCTCCGGACGAGGAGGCTCAGCGGCCATGGCTCACGGGCCCAGCCGCTCCGCAGCATGTGGGATCTTCCCGGACAAGGGCACGAACTCGCGTTCCCTGCATCAGCAGGCGGACTCTCAACCACTGCGCCACAAGGGAAGCCCCAACATGACTAATTATTAAAAAGTGACCGGAATTCAACTTCCTAAAAACAGTCTTCTACTCCTAATTAAAGACACATTATTAAGAGAAAATATTTTATCTTAAATATTCTTTTGGAAATTAACCAAGTATACATTCAAATGGAAAATGTAATATTGATAATTTTTGCATATTGCTTTTATTTTTCGTTTTGCTTTGATTTTTGGAAATGAGAGTTAAACTCAAAGTGGAGGAGTCATATTGGGAGGCGGCTGGCTTTTATTAATCATAGCGAAAAATCTACTTAATCAAGGAAATTTAGTAAAAGCTTCCTTCCTCTCTGCTTGAATTATAATATTACCTGAAATAATTAACTATCCAAGATTATTTACATATTCGGCACACAAAGCCACTTCAGTCATTATGTGACTTTTCTATCTGGTTTAACACAAATTCCCAAGACAGCTTTAAAGTTATTTGGATTGTTCTTTGCAACATAATTGCAGATTTGTTCATGGAAATGGAAATTATTTTTTTTTATTCTGCTTGGAAAATGAACTTCTCAGAAATTGAGGATTTATCAGCAGAAAGAGCATTTATTGTACTTCCTCTTTGAAATATTCCAGGAATTCTTATCAGATCATAGAATGGGCAATTGAGGACATTGAGTCTTGTTGGGTACCTATAGGGATTAGTTGAAAATATCAGTTATTTCATCTGCTTTTAACCAAACTATTCTCTGGTTTCTGCACCCGAGTCTATTTTCCAAATAATAGCTGTATTGTGGAGTTCTGTCCTCTTCCTTCACGTATATTCATCTCTAATACATCTATTAATGTCACAACCCTCTTGAGCTAGTTGCTCAAAGTGAATTTGGACCCAGACTATTGAAAGCAGTCTTCACTTTCTAGTCATCGTCAGGAGAGGATCCAGCACCTCCTTTTCCTCTTACTTTTTTTTTTATGGTCTCACATACTCTCACTTCAAATACAGCAGATATGCCATATACCAAAAACTGTCTAGAATTCTATTTAAATATCAAAGAAGGCACACAAACAGACTCTTCAAGTTGACTTGTGTTGCTTTCTTATTTATGACTAACTAGCAGAGATGTTAACCACCTGAAGTGATTACATAATAGACCTAGACAGATGAGCTAGGTGCTCCTTTAGAATTATACGCGGCATTTATAAAAACTTGTTTTTGTTTTTAATTCCCCTAGGGAGAGGGTTACTGGATTTAGCAAACACAGTACAAAACACCCAGGTAAATTTAGATAAATCAAAAACTTGGGAAAATAACATGAGTAAACAGCAAATTTTTTGGTATATGCCCCAAATATTACGTCTTGTATTTTTATATGACAGTTCTACACAAGGAAGTCATCAATTTGTCAAAGAAACACAATGTCTTTGGAGTTTTCAAGCCCAGTGCCCTTGCATAAAGCAAATGTTTAACTCCATAATACCATGAAGAAAAAACTTAATTCATTTAAACAACGTCTTAATGTTATGAAGTTGGTAGTTTAAATTTTCTTCTAAGTTGTTATTTTAAAGTTTTCAGGCCTAATCATTCATATTTATTTGACAACTCTTGTGGTCTGGTAAAAACTAGAAATGATAACAATTTAAAGAAACTTACAGCTTAAAAAGATCTCTGACCTTAGGGTGAATTAGTCAAGTCACTATTTACAAGAAAGACTCTGTTAACTTGAAATTGCTAATTAGATACAGTGGGCACACAAGCCGGCTAGGGTGGAGATCTGGGTACTGATAAACATACACAAAACTTTTGCAAAAAAAGACAAAAGAATCAAACAAACAAAACATCAAAACAAAAATCAAAACCAAAAAATATCAAGCAAACAAACCAAAATATCAGATGAAATAGTAGACACTTCACATAATGATCATGACTTATACATATGTTCAAAATACTACATTCCTATAGCACTCATTTTGCAACACCTCAGCCCTATAGAATAATCATTTTTGGGCTATTTATATATAAACATAAGTTAATAGTCCTTTGTGAATTACAAAAGCACAATGGGCATAATATATGTTGACCGAGTCTTGATTTCATTAGCTTAATCAAATATTTGTTACCTTAAAATAACCAATGGTCCAAACACAAAATTTTTAAATTGTGTCAATATGTACAAAATCCACTGGAGTAAGGTCTTAAAATATTGTTCACTACTTAAGTGTGGACAAATGCTGTAGTGGTTTTGACAGCCAAAAACTAGAAATATTGGCATCGTTTTTAACTAGAGAAGGATAGTTTAAGCAAGGAAAAATATAGCTTTATCTCATTTATGAATATAGATGCAAGAATTCAAATGATAGATATACAAACTGAATCCAAAATAACATAAAAATATACACTATGACCAAGTTGGACTTATCTTAGAAATACAAATAAGTTTTAACATTGAAAATCTATTAAACCCTTTAATAATAAACCTACTATATTAAAGGGAAAAAGCACAAGAGCATCTAAGAGATGTAGAAATCTTATAAAATTGCCACCTGTCTTGATGTAAAGAACCAATAGAAAACTAAGAGTAGAAGGGAGCTTCTTTTTTTTTTTTTTGACATCTTTATTGGAGTACAATTGCTTTACAATGGTGTGTTAGTTTCTGCTGTATAACAAAGTGAATCAGCTGTACATATACCTACATCCCCATATCTCCTCCCTCTTGCGTCTCCCTCCCACCCTCCCTATTCCACCCCTCCAGGTGGATGCAAAGCACCGAGCTGATCTCCCTGTGCTATGCGGCTGCTTCCCCCTAGCTACTTATTTTACATTTGGTAGTATATATAAGTTCATGCCTCTCTCTCAGTTCATCCCAGCTTACTCTTCCCCCTCCCCATGTCCTCAAGTCCATTCTCTACGTCTGCGTCTTTCTTAACCTGATAAAAGATACGTACCAAAAGTCTACCACAAAAATCCTGTAGTGCTAAAGCATTAAACGTATTCCCTTCAAAATCAGGAATAAATCAAGGATGCCCATATCACTACTTTTATTCCAATTTTATCAGGGATCTTTTCTAGTACAGTAAGAAAGGTGAAAATAAATCAAAGGCCTAAGTATTTGAAGAATACTTAAAAGAAAATATTATTCATAACTGATATAATTGACCACATAAAATACCCAAAATTATTTATAGACAAATTGCTAGTATTAATAAGAATTTAGCAGGGTGGCTCGTCATAAATTCACTATACAAAAATAAATGGTATCTCAGTATACAGTAAACACTGAAATAATGTTTAAAGCAGAGAGAGCCAGTGCTAGAGAGAGACAGAGAGAGAGAGAGAGAGAGAGAGTGAGACAATTGCAATAACAATAGAAATGAAAGATGTAGAGATATGTGTGGAGAAAATTTTTAACATTATTGAGAGACACTAAAGAAGATCTGAATCGAGAGATATCCCATGTTCAAGAATAGAATGAGCCAATATTCTAAAAGCGTATACTCTCCTCAATTTCTACCACCTCCACTTGTATCATCCTAGTCCAATCCCCCATCATCTTCTCCATTTTTCTAATCCTCTCCTAACTGGTCTCCATACTTCTACCCATGGCCTCAGAACATGTAAATCCTGTGCTCAAAATCTTCAGTAGATTCACATTTCACCACATTAATGCTAAAATCCCTAAAACCACCTATACGTTGCATGGTGATCTGGGTCCACAATTACCTTTCAATCTCATCTATCACTCTCCCTTCACTCAACTTGCTCCTGATGTAATGGCCTCCTGGCTATGCTTCAAACATCCCAGGATCCTTCCTGCCCTGGCTGTTCCTTCCGCATCACTAAAGGCCTTACATATGTCAAGTCCTTACTGAAATCCTCTCTCAGAGACATCAACCCTGGTTACCTTATTTACAATTGCAGCTGGCCCTCTACCCACAGATTCCCCATCTCACTTTATTTTTCTCAATGGCAATTGTTACCTCCTTATGTGCTACATAGTTCACTTATTTATTATGTTCATTTTCAGTCTGCCCAGTTAAAACTTAACCTTCATAAGGGCAGGGATTATTTTTTTTTTCTGTTTTGTTTATTGCCATATCCACAGCACAGTCAACAGGTACCTAGCACATAGGCACTCAAATATTTCTCAAAGACTGCAATGAATGAAATGTAATTTTGACTACAATGAGATAGGGATTATTAATTAATTAATTTAATTATTTGTAATTATTACACATAGCCACTAGAGTGCCAAAAAGTTAAGAAGTATGACAATCTGGGAGGATGTAGATCAGCAGGAACTCAGACAATCTGGTGGATTGTGATTTGGTACTTATTTCAGAAAACCTGTTGACGTTAAGTTAAACATCCACACACCCTGCAAATCAATAATTCTACCCTTATGTACAAATTTTGGAAAAATTATTACATAAGTGTACAAGAAGACATGCAAAAGTATTCATAATAGCAACACTAATAATAATAAAATGCTGGAAGTCACACAAATGTCCTTTGACAAAGGAATAGATAAATAAATGATTTTATATTTACTGAATCAAATATTACAAAGCAGTGAAGATGTATGAAACACAGCTATTTACAAAAATATGGATGTGACTTAAAATATAATGTTGAATAGAAATGTCCTATAAGACTACATAAAACATAGAACTATTTTTATAAATCTCAACACAAGTACAGTTGGATCATATACCTTTGCCTTA
Source organism: Stenella coeruleoalba (assembly GCF_951394435.1). Classification (NCBI taxonomy): domain Eukaryota; kingdom Metazoa; phylum Chordata; class Mammalia; order Artiodactyla; family Delphinidae; genus Stenella; species Stenella coeruleoalba. The sequence goes on along the minus strand of NC_137169.1, from coordinate 68,472,486 downwards.
CATACGTATGTCAGAATAATGACATATATAGTTAGTTTTCTATACTAGTGTAGAAACTACTAGTATAAGCTACTAAAATACTCCACAGTAATTTTCTCCAGTGGAAAGCATGGGATAGTCAATTGTACACAGGTAGATGCAATTCATATTAACATTTAAGTTCTTAGGTTACATAATGGCTTCACCAATGTTTATTATATTGTTTTGCTAGCATATGTGTTACATATATTTTAAATATATACATATACTTTGAATACATCAAAAATAATTGGTGTATATTTTAAAATACTTAAATATTTAATATAAAAGATTAACAGAAAAGGAACTATAAAATGCCCATAGCACTGTTTGGCTTGCTTTGAAAATGAATTTGGCTGTTAATGTTGTTAAATGATTGTATATTCAGCTTATGTTTCAAAATTCTGAGAGATACTTTGGCACCCAGCTTTATGGTCATTGATTAATCTCAAAATCTGCGGTTTGGAAGAGAGTCCACTCAAAGTTTTGATCTTTCAAACCTCTGAAAGAAGTCCCTCAGTTCATCTTTGAGATGCAGATCTTCTTCTTTGGTGTTTCATGTTGCTATTTGTACCAGCTGAAATAGCCTTCCTCAATTATCCTGACATAGACAAAAGAAGAAAGAGGGAAAAGTTCTCTAATGGGGTGTGTTTCCTAACCAGTTCAGCCATACCACATTCTTACAAATAATTCAACTGTTCTTATTTTCAAACAAAACCCTTGTGTTATTCCAGTAAGGGATAGCTTGTTTTTAAATTTATGCTATATTTTCTGATCCATGTCAATTGCTTAGATGGAGCTAAGAATGTGGCCACAGTGATAGGTGGCCATGAAGGTTTTGTGAGAGACATTCTCTTCTGTTAGGCTGATGAAATGCTTGGAATGAAGGTTTAAAAAAAAAAAAAAGGAAAACTTATTTCCATTGCATCACGTATTTTGATGTATTCCTAATATATTTCTTTTTAAAATATCCCTTTGCTGAAGTAGAGGCAAAGACAGAATGAGCAACAGTTGCTGTTCTATGCACACCAAGTACCCATTTTCAAAACTCTTAAAAATGCAGCAGAGCAATTTAAAAGAGCAAGTGGCATGCTTACTTTTTTAAAAATATGGATTCTCTGTAGCTACATTTACCAGACTCAAAACATGCAAATTACACAATACATGAATTTAGATAGGGCTAGTCCCTCTCAAGACTGGCTAATACAAAGATATTAAACCCATCTATTTATGTATTAAATGCAGATTTCTTATTACAAAGCCAACATTTCCTTTGAAACCGTTCAACAGCTTTGCATTTGACATCAAGACATATTTAAGATGTTGAAAATATTCCACTCAACAATATTCCTTGAATCAACAATAGTTTTATTAATTATTAATCAGATACATTTTTTTCCTTCACTTTAGGTCCTCTCCTTGACTTTCTGTAAGTACCTTAGACATTTCCGAGTAAAGTGAATTTACCTTGCCTGTTGAAGTCAAGTTATTTTTGTGTGTTTGCATTACAAGTTGAAGGAGGCTGTGGTTTTGTTAACTCGATTTTTATATTCAGGTCCAAAAGTTATCAAAATCATTCTATGCCTGTGGTCTGTGATTGCTCCTTTTGTGTCCATTCACCTCTCCTTTTGAAGTCATTGATATTTTGAGATGAAAAAGTATATGTGTCCTATTAGGCAAATCAATATTTCTATTTAAGGAAAAGGTCTAAAATTAAAAATTAAAAACTCTTCTCACATCAAAATAAATCATCTTCAGCAATGTAGTTTCTAAAAGAGTTTGTGTTTTATGCTTATGCAAGACTGACTTTTTGCTAAGCCTTCACTCCAAGGCATTTCATAATGGAGATCCCTGGTGTTTGCCCTTGTCATTTTGTAGGATTAATTTGATCCACTGTCATCCAACTAAACTGCCTCGTGTCTCTTGTTAGTGTGCAGCCCATAACTAAGCCCTAGTAAATTTGTTCTTTACACTTTATAAAATGTCTCTGCTTTCACTTTCAGTGTACCACTCATCATACATTCAGTGACTGAAGAAAATGTACTGTCTCTTTACAACATTTTTAATGCTCCAAAATATCGTTTGTTAAAGGAGGGATTATGATGGAAGTATTGTCCTTCTAGCTTAAATGTTATAGTTTTTCAACACTTAGCATAAAAGGAGCACATTCACAACCAAAATTTTTCTAAAGTTAAAGGAATAAAATGTTCAGTCTGAAAGCTTAAAAGGTAAATGACTATAATGTTTAGTCTGAAAGGTTAGAGGGAAGGGAGGGGGGGCATGAAGACAAAAGAAAAATGGAAAAGCTAAAGCAGTAAGAAAGAAAAGAAAGCCTCAACGATGAATTGTAGTAGAGAGAAGTGTTTATCATTATTCTCAGAATATATAAATTTCTCTTTTTGTACCAAAATATTAAGTCCTTTGAAATGTTCCAAAAAATCAGAATCTAAAATTGATTCTCACTCTTGTATTCAAAGATTAGCATTTCATGAGCTTCTGCCCCCTCTTGGTGAATCTTTCCTTACTAACATTAGTTATCAAGATACTTGGCATTTTCTCCCAGCATGCATGAGTCACAACACAGACACCTCTATCCTCAAAATAAATGGATGTTGAACTTTGAATAAAACATGCCTCTTTCATCTTAATCTCAAATATGTGCATGTGCACCTCCTCCCTCTTAGGCTGTTTTTAGATTGTCTTTAAATAACACTTCTTTCTCTTAAGCAATCCAGGTTAAAAAATGATGGACCAAGGATTTACCTTGGGGAACATCTGTCCATGAAAGGAAAGAATCGCGGAAGGGGTACCATTTTCTGCACTGAGATTTTTCCAGGGCTCCAAGACACTTTCATTAGGCTACACTTCTAAGAGATACTAGGTTCTAAGATTTCACAAAATATACTTGCCTCTTGGTAATACAATTCAATTTTCTAAAATAAAATTATTTTTATTTCCCTAAAACATGACAATCAGAAAGCTTATTCTAAAACAGAATATGGAAATAACTTAGTCACATAAAAATATACTCCATTTTGAGATTATCAGCTATTATAATATTCCTGAGTCTTACATGTCTGCTATCTTGTTTCTATACAAGGAACCGTCTACATTGTAAGGTGGATAGAATGGATATTTTCATCTCATTTTACAGATTAGGAAACTGAAACAGGGAGTCATTTATTGTGTCACACTGAAAGTCACTGGCAAACTCACAGTAAGAACTGGAGTTCTCCTAATTTTTTACCCAGGATTATTTTATTTATTCATTCATCAGGTATCATTGGTTGAGTTTCTGTTATGTACCAGATATTGCCCTGGGCTCTAGGAATAACACTATGCTGCCTTTTAGCCTATTGCTACCTACATATAAATATATCAATGTGTAATACAGATATTACAATATTGAAATATTACACATATAAATTAAAATATTTCAAGTGAAACAGAAACTCAGCCCACTTTCATTATTATTTATCATTATTATTGACTCAATTTGCCAAATATAATTGATTCAATTTTAATAATAATAGACTGTAAGCTCTACAAAAACTGAAATGACCATCCTCTTCTTCATTATTCCAGCATCTCATAAAATTGCTAGCAAATAGTAGGCACCTAGAAAATACATGTGGAGAGAATAAAGTAATAGCTTTTCTATATTCACTGATACTTATTCACTGTACTCCAAATCAACATTCCCACTCAGAGCTGACACTCAATACAACTAGAAAATAGGTAAAAGTCTTCACTGGCTTCATCTTTCCATCTCCCATCTGACTCAGCCCTTCTATATTCTCTCCTTCCTCAGGCCTCTATACTGAGTTCCATGATCACTAGAGCCTTTTCCTAGGCTAAATCTTAAATGATACTAGTATTTATAGTACAAGACTATTTTCATTGTATTTTGTTGTATGGCTCTTTAAAAGTTCCGAGATCAATGGAGTAAATCCCTAAAGGCAATATTTCAAACAAAAGCTAAGAATATATGTCTGAGAAAAGAACAAACACACCCACACCCCATCCAATGGAAATCACAATTTACCAGACACTATCTCTTGACTCATTTGACTTTAGCCCTCTGCTGAAGATTTGCATAAGTTAACCATTTGTAAATCAAAGCTTCACTAATTCTAAAATTAAAAATGCTCTAAAAAAAAAAAAAGAAAGAGAGAAAGGAAGGAAGAAAAGACTCTTTCCAAATGAAAAAAAATTCCTTCTCACCTAGAAGCTCTCCTTATCAGATTGTTCCATATTTTTAAAAATTCCTAAAGGTAAGGACCTAACAAATTTGTTTTAAATGGAAAACCATCACTTCAGCAAATGTCAAGGATGTTTGAGACACCTAAATCTAAAGGACAATCCAAGATGCCCTTCCACTGTGCAGAGCTGTTACCAGAATGGCTGCCCAAAAATGGACTGCATTTCCCAGGCCTCTTTGCATGTCACTGGAACCACGGGACTGGTTCTTGCCGATGGTGTCAGCAAAAATATTGATAACATGAAATACTCGCCAGCTAAATTGATAAAGAAGCGAGTGAGCCCTCTTCACCTTCTCCTTACCTATCTATGAACAAAATTCAATGGAGGAATCCATGGCTCCTGAGGAGGACAGAGCTACAAGATGAAAGGAGCTTGGGTCCTCAAATGTGGAAAGCTGCCTGCCAATCAAGAAAACCCAATTTGGATTTTGTGTGAGAGAGAAAGAAACCTCTATTTTATTAACCCATTGAGATCTTGAGCTCATTCACTACAGCAGTTAGCATTATCTTCAGTAACGAAATGCTCCACTATAAAACAAAATTGAGATAGATATTCATTTGTTAACTATGTATCTTAGTCTGTTTGGGCTACTGTATTAGAATACCACAGACTGGGTGACTTATAAACAATAGAAATCTATTTCTCACAGTTCTGGAGGCTGGGAAGTCCAAGATCAAAATGCTGGTAATGTGATGTCTGGTGAGAGCCCACTTCCTGATTCACAGAGATAATCTTTTTGCTGTGTCCTCACCTGGAAGAAGCAGGGAGGAAGCTCTCTAGGGTCTCTTTTAATAAGGGATCCATTCACAAGGGCTCTGCCCTCATAGCCTAATTAACTATCAAAGGCCTCACCTCCAGCTGCCATCACATTGAGTTTAGGATTTCAACATATGTGTAGGGGTCACAAACGTTCAGTCTATAGCACTGTGGAAGCAGATAAGGTATCAGATGGGGTCTGTGTATGGCATCATTTTTTCTTCTGTGTTGTCCTTTTTATCATTAATAATGCTTAGTTTGGTCTTTGAACATTTATATAAAAGGAAATGTTACAGAGCAAACACATGAAGAATTTTCCTAGGAATCAAAGATGTAGCAGTCTGAAGAGTACCTCCAGGATATCAAATCTAGCACCATAAATTTTTAGGGGACCCCTACAGCTAGTTTGTAGTCTTCCATGGGTTCCATAGAGTTAAATCCTGAAATATAGATGGTGCTTTCAGGGGATCCTGAGAAGGTCTCAAATAGATTGACCATCCTCAAGAATGAAGATAAGTCTCAATTTAACTGGACCTCCTCCTTTGTGCCTCCAAAGGCAGCTATGTTTTAAATACGTCATCTCTATAGAATATTGCATGATGTAGCATCAGCTTTAGTTGCTAAGAAGGTTTTGGCCACAAATGCACAAAATAAAAACAAGGTTACACCAGCTAGTGTACACAATGTGGGCCAAAAGATATTTGGAGTTAAAAATCTTCCAAATGAATTCAAGGTGAGTAGGAGAATTTTACATTACCTTCTTGTTCATTTGGTTTAGACACTGTTGGAGAAATAATTAAAATGTGTATACTGAATCTCCGAAAGTGAATCTGTTTCTTAATTAATGTGAAAATGCTTTGCACCAAACAATGATGTAAATCTCTTGAGAAATTCTGTAATTTTATAAACTATGATAACAAAGCAATGGTTGTTTACCACTCTCCATGCTATGTACATTCTTGTTTGATTACTCCAGTTCATAAACAAAGAATTAAAGAACAGAGAGATATGTCAGCCTTCTCAACCCTTGTAAACAACTCTTTGATAAATGAAGGGCAAACTCAGTGGTAAGAAAATAACTCGGTCTGATGTAACGACAGGGTTTCTTTTATATTTTTCAAATGAGCTCTTTCCTGTTCTTAAAGCTACCTTATCAAAGGACCCTGAAAAAGGGAGATGTCTCTTTAGACAACTTGCTTGGAGCATTTCTAATGTTTAGTACACTCAAAGTAAAAAAAAAAAAAAAAAAAAAAAAAGCCCCGTTAAGACATTATACTAAAAAAGGAGCAGGTCAACTGCTTTTTGCCTACTGTGAACATCAGAAATAGGATTCAGAATTCAATCTATTTCAATGGCTTGAAGGAATTTTCTTACTTTGATATTAAAAAAAAAACACATTCATTAAGAATGGCTGAATTCAAAGTAATAATTAAAAAGTGTATACAGTTCTCAAGATTTAACTTTATTCTTATGTATTCAATATATTCAGTTATTAAAAAATAAAAATGTAATAACCTCATGTGTAAAAAAGTTACCACAGCTATTTATGTTGCTGCCACTGTTGCTGTAACTCCCACCATACATGCTTGCTGGGGTCCATTTTCTGGAGTAAACAACGGAAAGGAGCTATTAACCTAACACAGCAGGAAATATATTGACCACAGTTAGAAATATATTCTCTCAGAATGCAATATGGAGTTTACTTATTAGTTCTAGTATCTCTTTGTAAAACTAGAGAGAGAAAAAAAAAAAAACCCAGAAAACAGAAAAGACATGTTTTGATTGTTGATGTGTATTCTGCAAAGGTAGCAGACTGAAAATGCACAAAGTATTCCACTGTGACTATGGAGTATGTGTTATTTTTCATAATGTGACTCCTAAATAGCCTTGTCCATTTTAGATGTCTCAGAGTATGTAAAGGGAGTAAAATATTCAATTACTTTTTAAAGTCTCAAAATCACTCTCAGCAAAAGGAAATCAGCACAGTTTCCAAGAGCACTCTTTATAGGATCAGCTATATTAATTAAAGGTATGCCTCCCTCCCTCAGTAACTTTAGTTGGAAGATTGTTTACTACGCTTAACCCCTGGTAGGGATTGCATCCCATGCTTTCAAGAATGAATAAGAAATGGATCATTTTAATGATAGGCAGCAGAGATATATCAAGTTCTGCAAAAAGCAGTCAGTAGAGCGCTAGAAGATTATAAATTCAACCGGCTAAGTGACGTATTCCAGTAGTCTAATACATCAACCTGGAAGCAGTAGAAGAGAACAGAGCTGTGCTCAACTTTTCATAAGATTTATTGTGAACTGATTTCACAAGAGATAAATTATGGCTAAAATATTGTTCATGGTCAGGCTTGACGCAAGCAGACACTGCATGGTTGGCCTATAAAAAACTTGCGCTCTTGGTATTTTTCCAAATTTAACTAGTGTGACAGGAGCTTCCTCACTTCCAGGCACCATAAACATTTTCTCAATATGGTTGTCAGAGGAACTCAAGCTCTGGCTCACTAAGGGTCTTCAGCAGTCCTTAAGAACTGCATATGATTCAGATTATCTCAACTATGCTGCCACGAAGATCCAAATTAACTCTTGGCCAGTTTTGTTTCAGCTCTTCACTTTCTATGTTTAATATCACCTTGAGGAGAAATTCGCTGTCAGGACCCGGGGAGAAATTGAAATAAGCACATTCCCTATTTTTCAGTTGCACAAAAGACTTTTCCAATGAAGTTGGATAAGCAACCAGGATGACCTTCATGTGATAGAAAAAACTCCTCTGTATACATATTTTAAAAGCGCTCTCTTACAGATCCACCTTAATGCTAAATAAAGTGTATTCACGTAAAGGCAAACAATAACAACTTCCTGGCAATTACCAGATTTGTGAACTTATTTGAAGAAAAGGAAAATAATAATAGTCTTAACTGCTGTATAGTATTAAGCCAAAAAGTTGCTGGCACCATTTGCAGATTTTGACTTAAAGGTTTAATTCAAGGTGAAAATTGCACTGGGACACACCCTGGGAGAAATAGTTATGGTTTTGTTCATTCTTTCCCCCTAAAAGGGAAACTGCTTTTCCGAGTCTACACTATTTTAACAGAAGCATAAACGCATCTCACCCCTCTGAATTCAGATGTAATACCCTATAATGAAATGGGGTTGTGAGGCAGAGAGCAGGTCATATGCCAGATTAGGGTGAGTAAAATAGACAAACAATAGCAATACCAAATCCATCCCTGAGTAATTAGTGGCTCTAAAAAATATATCCAGCAGTTAAAAAAAAAAGTTAGGCTGTTAGATTGCTTTTATTTGTTTTTTGTGTTTTGCGATACGCAGACCTCTTTCTGTTGCGGCCTCTCCCGTTGCGGAGCACAGGCTCCAGACGCGCAGGCTCAGCGGCCATGGCTCACGGGCCCAGCCACTCTGCGGCACATGGGATCTTCCCGGACCGGGGCACGAACCCTCTTCGCCTGCATTGGCAGGCAGAGTCTCAACCACTGCGCCACCAGGGAAGCCCTTGACTATTAGATTGAGAGGGAGAACAATCACTTTACTACATGCCTTTAGGAGGGCATACTAAACATGCTACCACATTGGAGATACCTACAAATAGTAGTTGTAAACTGGAAAGTTAAACGAGTTTAATTGCTTCAAAGATATTCATATAATATTTGCCTGAAGTAGATATTTGAAACATTGTCTACACTTTGCTGAATTTCCAAGGTGATAAAAATTCCAATTGTATCTAGAGACAGATATATTGATAGCTTTGCATCTTTTTTTATTACAACCACTTTGACATGATTAACTCATCTAGAAAATGGAGAATATAGCTACCTCACAAAGTTACCATAAGAATTAATTGAAGTGTTAGATGTGAGTAACGTAGCAGTATCTAGCAGGTAATACTTAAAGCTCAGTAAACGGCAGTTATTATTATTAAATACTTACTGTGTGTTGGCATCTTGGAAAGTACCATGAGATACCCCCCAGACAGCAAGTTCCTTGTCCTTGAAGAGCTATTTGGGAAAATAACATGGGAAAAAATTATTATTGACACTAAGTGGTATTTAAATGACAAGTGATATAGATAAAAGGCTAATGAGTTAAAATGATGGAGGAATAGATCTTTCTTTTTATTGCTGAAATGGCCAGAAAAATTCTCACAGAGGAGTTGGGACTGAAGTCAAGCCCAAGAGCAGATCCATTTAACCAGACTTTAGTTATCTTTTCCCTTTTTCCTGTAGAAATGTTGAAAAATGGTTTCAAATGTCAGAATTATGAAAGAGAACCGAAATTCTCTTTGGGGAGTTGTTAAGAAATACAACTTTCTGGCTGAAGCCTGACGGGCAAATAGTCTATCTTGAATATCAAAAAGATAAGCACACCTAAAGTTTCCTGTGTGTGTGCATGTGTGCACGTGAGTGTGTGTGGGCACACACATGCTTGTTCACAAGTTTTTGTGAGTTTGCTCACTTAAGCTTCAAAAACATGCATTGTTTTCTAAACCAATATAATGTACATCTTAAGAATTCCCTTTTCCCAAACACAGCAGAAAAAGAGTCTCATCAAGTTATTTCTCAACATCTCCACAGAGAGTTGATACGCCCATTAAAAACGCTGGCAGTGTGTCTGGTTTGGTTACCGTTTTGATGTGCTTTCTAATGGTGCTGCTTGCCTTTGGCAGTAATTGTAATTCAATTTATGCCTCTACAAAATCATCCAATCCTATTGCCTGTGCAGTTTCCCAAAATATCTTTTCTCTGTAGAGTTAATCAGTCTTACATCGGATGTTTTCTATTACCTAGATTTCACTGCATCGCCCAATAACTTTCAAGCCGAACAAGTCTGCATTCCAGAAAGTAAACACATTAGAAGTAAAGCGACCAACCTTGAGCAGATGGCAGGAGATGCCACTCATAAAAATGGTGACTTGACTCTATTGTAAAAATTGGTGTGTGTGTGTGTGTGTGTGTGTATTTTGCTCTGGATAAAGAGACTATTTCAAATCTTTAATTGTATAAACACAGTTCTGTGGTAACATTTAAAAATAGTTTGCATAACATTTATTATTTCATTTTTATCCAGACTTTAAAATGTGCTTGAAAAATTTTCTCAAGGCAAGTGTTATATAAACATAACCACTTTGTCAAGCAGTCTTAATATGGAGAAGAATAAATATGAAATAACTCTGTTCTCTAATCACTGCTTTCAGATATGTTCTGTATAATCTTCCTGCGCTTTGATGTTATCTTGGGCCAATTCTATCACTTTCAGTATTTAAAAGTTTAATTCAAATCTATTAGGGTTTTACATGCTGCCAGCTGTTTGCCAGATCCTTGAGCTGGAACCCTGACTCTGGTCTCAGCGGGTAAAGGTAAGACATGATCTTTCTCTGAGTCATCTCTTTCTAGTGCCCCTTTCAATACCAACTCCGTCAGGGTTGAGGTAGGGGGAAGGGAGAAGAAAAGAGACAAAGGTCTCTTTCCTTGCCTGGGCTGCTTTGATCTTTCTTCATTGGTTTTGCACTTTTAGTGAATCTAACTTGCTGGTTATCAATAACCAGAATGTGTCTGAGTCCAAAAGTTGAATCTCCTGTGTCACAGAACATCGTTCCACAAAATGTGGTCCTTGGATTGGTATCACCTGGAAGCTTGGTACACCCTCAGCCCTCATACCTGCTGAATCAGAATCTGAATTTTAACAAGATCCCCAGGTAACTTATATACACATTAAAATTTAAACTATTGGGTCTTCCCTGGTGGCGCAGTGGTTGAGAGTCAGCCTGCTGATGCAAGGGACACGGGTTCCTGCCCCGGTCCGGGAAGATCCCACATGCCGCGGAGCGGCTGGGCCCGTGAGCCATGGCCGCTGAGCCTGCGCGTCCAGAGCCTGTGCCCCGCAAGGAGAGAGGCCACAACGGTGAGAGGACTGCGTACCGCAAAAAAAAAAAAAAAAAAAAAAAAAAAAATTTAAACTGTTGTGGTTCAAAGCAGCTCTTTCTTGTTTCCCTTCTGTTCCAGACTGATATATGTTTAAAGTATAATGAAAATAGATTGTTAAAAGAAATATTTTTTTTAAAAAAGCAAAGACCTGCAAAGCACAAGCCAAAGTTTTGTTATTTGATTCAATAGACAGACCAGGATGGAATAAGAAGTACCAAACCTGCCCTCCCACCAGAAACATATAAGAAACAACTTACTTTCAAAGTTAGACAACAGGCAGTACAGGTCTTTGATTTCTAAGACAAGGAAAACAAATAAGAGGAGCCTTATTACCACCTTTTTACCTAGAGGGATGGCACAGGAAAGGGGAACCCAAGCAGAGCAGAACAAGCTCACAGAATTGAGTCAGACACCACAGTTCAGTGAGGTTGCAGTTGACTTTGTGGACAGAGTCCTGAAAAGGAGCTAGGGAGGAAGACAAAGGACACAGGATATCTCCTTGAGTTCGTTGTTGAATTCTAAGCTAGGCATTAACTGTGCATTAAGTTGGAACGTCATAAGGCTGGGCAAAAACTGTCAGGGGCCTCTGAGCTGAGCAAACCAGAAGCTCACACAGCACTGGGAGACATTTCTGTTACAACCAACCATAGGGGAGAAATCTTTTATAGATTTTTCCCCCTCAAACTCAGACATAAAATTTCCAGATTAACTTAGTGAAAATTAAGGAAAAAAAGCTTTCATAAAAGTTCTGAAAGACAGGTTTCTCTCCTTCTAGACCAGCAGTAATTTTATCTTAACAAAATGAAACCATAAGAAATTATTATTCAAGTTTAGTTCAAACAAAAGGAGAAAATAATTACCAATCAGAGAGAATCTAATGGACAAAAATTGTTGGTACATTCTTCTGTAATTACAAAATTTTAAGAAATTTTCAAATTCTCTCATCAATCTACCAGTCCTTTAGTTTCTTGAAGGATGAGTCCACAACTTACTCATATCTGTTATCATTAGAACTTGACAATTTTAGGAAATTATACATCTATTAAAAGAATATGAATAAAATACAGTAGGTGAACATCAACTAGGTTTAAAACAGAAGTCCCAAAGTATTTATTTGATCCATCATAAACATTAAACTAGTTTAATAATGACTAAAAGCAACCTATCCATGACTATAAATTTACATTTAGTACCACAGCTGCAAAATTCATAATATAAGCACAAGCATATGTAATAGTAGAAATACAAATCAACCACACTGCACCAGTCAAAAGCTAGAGACTCACTTTTCCATTAGTGAACTAAAATTCTTTATTCACTATTTTTCAGAGTTCATGATCACAAGCATTACTTTCAGCTCTATACCATTAAGCCTTTAAACTGGACAATTTTCAGACAACTGTACAATGCTTTCAACAAGCATATTGATTTTATTCAGAATCCTGACTGTAAAATTAAGCCCCCTAGCTCAAAGGCATTTATACAACTTTTCTAGATGTTATAAGTATAATTAGAACTATTTAATCTGTTGGAAATATTAGTCTATGAACTGAAATTAGTACTTCCTCTCATTCTGGAAAATAAAAATATATTTTGCATCATTAAATCACCATTTAACTTTGAATATCATGCTGATATTGATAGGTGATTCTGAATATAAGGGTTGATGTATTTTTATTATATCTTCTACCAAAAAGGAATTTGAAAATAGTCAATTAAACTATACATGATTATCACTTGTAAGGTAGTGAGTCTCTTAGAATATTATAGATATATTTATTTATAAATAATTTTCTCTTGAAAATAAAAGTTCACTTCTAAAATGTAATAGTTTATTTCCAAGTGTGTTTTCACATATTCATTCTGTAGCATGCCATATTTAATGCTGTAAAACTCTAGGATTTTTCTTTCCTTAGGACACGTTAGCTTCATGTTGGTATGCTAGAGTTAGTGCACCAATAAAAGGACAATGTCTGTCCCTATCAACCTGAATTATAATACAGGATAACAGCATTTAAAATGTCAATGCCCCTTAAGCTTCTCAGATATATTCTGACTGGTATTGCCTATCTGTGTTTGTTCATAAATATCAGAAAAAGGAAAATCTAAAAGTTTTTATTATATTGATTATTAAACATCTGCTAAATCTCAGGAAAAAAAAAAAAAGTGAGAATCGGCCATGTGTGTGAGGTGGGACAAGATATTGTAGCCCAGTTGTTCTTAACAAGGAGAAATCACGTGAATGATCCAAGACCGTTTTGAAAAATACAGAGGTCTGTATCAAGTCTCTGAAATTCAGATAGAGTTATTCAGATGTGAACCCACAGTTGAGAATCACTGTTTTAGGCAGAGCTGATGGCAAATGTTAACCATAGATTGATGTGGAATAAATAATAAAAGAAGGAATATGAATGTGAATATGCAAAATAATCAGAAAATCTTCTTTAGATTTTACTTATATACTATGAACTACTGAGATATCGAGTGATAGTCTGATACATAATCATTTAAATTTTAATTCTTCCTGATTTTTAATGTCATCCTTATGGATCCTTAATGTTTGCACAAATAAATTTCATCATTAATTCTTTCACAAATATTTCTTGACCTCCTACTGCATGCCAAGAGCACATTAGGTGCTGGGGATGTAAAGAAAAATAAGATGGGGTTCCCCTTTCAACAGGAGAGATGTTTTTACTTGAAAAACATGAAGAACTATCATTTTTATTTTAACCTCATACTTGCATAATATGTCTGACTTAATTTGTCCAGAGTCTATGCAGTTTTGAAATTATTGTATGTTCCTTAAAAATATTCATAGACTTTAGTAATCATCCATTTCAATTATCTCAGCTTCCTAATCTCTACCATTCCTTTCCTTGTCTCTCAGCACCATGCAATAGCTAATTTTTCATTCTAGTTTTGTCTTTGATCTTGACATTTCACCAGTTTCATCTCTTGTTATGGTTCTGGCCATAATGCCATGATACCTATTTTATCTCACCTTACATAATACCTTAGTTTGCACAGAAACTAACCTCCTCCTTGTGGTGGTAATGGTGATGGTTTCTGTTATTGTTCCTCTGTTTTTGTTTTCTTTATTCTTGGTGTTTTGGTTTCTAGGAGTTTAACCTGTCAAGGACCTAAGAGGTGAGTCGTCAAGGAAAACCTGAAGAAGTGAACAAGCTGAGCTCTAAGAGAAGTTCTTGTTCATCAGCACAGGATCCCAGTAAACCCAAGACCTGGAAGAGGACAAAAGTGAAAGTCTCTGACTAAATGAGGCAGCAGATGTGTCTCCTCCAGCGCAGTGCCTCTTCAGGATAATAAATGTTCATCAAGTAAGTGTCCAACAGTTACTTATGAATGGGTTACTATATGGAAAGTTCTTAAAACAGTGAACTGGCACAAAATAATTGGCCAATAAATGTTAGTGGAAAGGGAAAGGGAAGGAAGGAGGGGAGGGAGGGGGAGGTTGAACAGCACTGGGGAAAAGTAGAGAATGAGATTTCCTTGGGACAGAGCTTAACAATTTTTCTATTAATGCCTCCAAATTGAACACTGAACACTCCTCACAATCTTCACCCCACAAAACCAAAGCCCTGCCACCTTAAAATACAATGCCATTTCCAGCTCTTGTGAGGTTTCATGCCCCACCAAAGGAGCTTATCAAAGTACTGCATTCTTTCATCCACATTCAATTTCTTCCTGAGAAATACTGACAAATGCAATTTTCTTCATTTTACTCTATTTCATTAAGGTTCTAGCACCCTGGCCATGTTTGAGAGTCTCTTAGCGTTTTGAATTTGTAAGCTTTCTTCCTGGACTGCTCATTAATAAGTTTTTCATTTATTCATCCAGCCATTTATTCTGTTACTCAGTGTGAAAAGCAGGTCTACAGGAGGTTAAGTGATTTGCCTGGGTTGCGGAGTTTGTGGTTTGGTGGGGACTTGAACCTAACTCTCTGCCATCATTTGAGTACTCTTGCCTTTCTATTAAAGATTTTTGCTTAAAATTCAGATTGGAGAACCTCTACTTCATATTTCAAATGTGGAAATTAAGAGCAATTAAAAATGAATCCACTGAAATTGTAAAAACTAATAGAAAATAGATAGGCAGCCTTTAAAAAACTCTTCCCTGGTTTTACTGGAATCAGTGTCAGTGGACTAAGTTATTATGAGTTAGTGACTTAATTTGTGTAAGTAGTGCATTTATTTACAATATGTTCTAACAGATGCTATTGTAGACTCTAATTGTGGTAATATATTTGTAGATAATATAATTATTTATATAATTATCCAAATATAATATAATTAATAAAGAATTATTTTTCTGATCAGAGACACTAAGATCTGTGCAATATGATTTGACCTGTGTAAAGCCCAAGGGTATAATAATAATAATAATGCAGACTATCACAGGATTATGACATATTTTCAAGGATTGGGTTGGAACTGGGCTAATAATACAGTAGAAAATGATTCTGAAGTTTGCCATCAAATTTTCATGTTCTTCAGATAATATTGTACTTCATAGTCTCCAGATAATAAGAAAGTAGATTCTGAATGCTTTTATTTCATTTTCTCCACTTCTAAAAAATGGAATTGACCAATAATCAAAACTTAAAGTATTTCAGGGTTAATAAAATATAGATAATCTTTCATCTTCCTAGAAACATAAAATGAGAAATTCACATTTGCCAATGTTCTAAATGGTTTTTGAAAAGAATATTATTATTCAGTTAAGCTTTTATTTATTCACTTAAGCTATTTTTCATCTCTAGAAAAAAGGAATTTGTAAGTTTCTGATTAAGAATCTTCCTAGCTCTCCAAGTAAAATAATAACACAAAATTGAGTATTGTGACAGATAGTATTTTTCCAAAAACGTCTGCACCCTTACATAATCCATTCCACATATTCTTCTTAAAATATGACATTCACGCTCCTTCATGGAGACGTGAGGTCTATGTGTCTTCCCCTTTAATCTGGGTGGACCTTTGTGACTGTCTCCACTGATAGAGTACAGCAGAAATGATGCTATGTGATTTCTTAGGTCAAGCTACAAAAGACAATTCAGCCTCTATTTCCTTATTGAGACTCATGCCTTTGAAGTCCTGAATCACTGTATAAGAGAGGAGCTATAATGAAGAGTTAATTCAGCAGAGACCACATTGAGCGAAGGAGAAATGCCCAAGGAACCCCAGCTGTTCTAGCCCTGGGCAATTTGAGTCTTCCCAGCCCCGCCTTCAGACACATGATTCAGAAGTCTTCAGAGGATTCCAGCTCCCAAACATTGGACTGCCTCAGCCATACTGAGTGAAAAGGAAATTAGGTGTCCTTACCAAACCCAGCCCAGACTGCTGATTCTTGTTATTTAAGCACAATAAAATATGTTGTTTTAAATCATTAAGCTTTGGGTTGGTTACACAGACAGAGTAAATGAAACAGACCTCTATTCTACACAATCACCCTGAGGCAGAGAACGGCTACATCATTCATTCATTCATTCATACATTTCCATAAATATGGACTAAGTACCTAATATGTGCCAGTCACTGTGTCAGCCAGTAGCTGATGGTAAGTAAAACAGGCAGTGTTGGCCCCCATGGAATTTAACACACTGGAAATGTGCTGACAACAGGCAGGTCTATGAACAACCTGATGTCCTCTAACGCTGGACATTATTATAAGGATCTAGAAAAAAAATCATTGTTACAGAAATGGTGATGGAAATAGCTGACAGATTTCCTTTTCAATGATGACATGTACTCTCCTGTTGATCTCAGTCAGATTTTATACTAAAGAACAGTAGGGAAGAAGACCAGGTGAATGAGACAATTCAGAATCTTGCAATCAGGTCTAGTGTTTCTTAGACATCTCTTTCTTTGTATTAAATTCTGAATAACAGACACCGTATTGGGTTAGTATGACATTTTATGATGTTTTGAAATCTGTGGGTCAGGTTGGTCAGGAAAGTGTAATTCTAAGATGACCTTAATATTGTTTGATTCAGCAAATAGATGATGCTGAGAGTCCCAACTCAAATCTACAGTGTAATTTGGATTGTTTTAAATGGATTTAAACATTCTTCGTATGCAATATACTTCTCATAAATAGCAAAGCCAGGAAAAAAAAATTAGGAAGCTTTGCACATTCTAGTTGTACAAACTTAATCCAAATAGAGGCTCTAATACTCATCTCTATACCATGATAAACCTCCATGAGAATTTTTATTGGGAGGATGAATCATATTATTCCATTTAGATTATTTCAGCATTAAAGGATATGGCTCATTCATGCTGCAGATGATAAAGCCGTGTGGTCGGGTTAATGCTAAAACTGACAAACGCCAAGCCAGATTTGAGAATATATGGGAAATTTTAATTAGGAGTTTATAAGAGTCTGAAAAAATCTCCAAATATCATATCCTTAGGAATGAACTTAAATTTAGAGCTAATATATTAGCTAATATGCAGGCAGTGATTAAGGGAAAACAGGTGGCTGGTGCATAATTTGTATAATGGTCTCCCTTTTAAGGCTGGTTGTGGAAGCCAACTCTGGTTGCTTGCAGAGGTTGTTTGCTCTCAACAAAGAGCAATCAGGAGTATGCTTCCTTTTGTCAAAGAACATGACACACTCTCAAACTTTAGGCTGCTTTTGTTGGACTGAGACATTTAACTCTACATCTAGAAACTATTTTTAGATCTGTTTATATCTCCTACTATTTATAATCATCTTACTTTCTTCACAAATTTGTCAGTGAACTTGACTGACTGGAAGATTACAGGAGAAAAAGAAGCATTGTTCAAGGAAAGGAGGGAAATGGGGAGACATGAGATGTTAATTATTAATTGTGCATGCCCAAGTGACCTTTTTCCCTTGACTATCATCTCACAAGTTACTCTTAAGATTTTAAACCACTATTACCATGAAGGAACATCTTAGCTATAAAGGGATTATAATAGATACAGTAAAACATTTTTTAAATATACTCCAAAATAAAGATAAATCCAATGCACTTCACATAAAGGCTAATGCATTATGTACAGTCTGTGCTTAATAAATGCATTACTCATAAAATATACATCCACACATCCTCCTTTCTTATCAATAAAGCAATACAGCTGAGCATAAGATTACCCAGAAATTCTGCTCCATCCTATACAAAAATGTAATCACATTCTTCCCTTTTTAAATCATGCTCAGATGAAAAGAAATAAGAAATGATTACCTTTAATATTTCATTGTATAAAGTATTTCATATTTAGCCTGCTGAAAATATTGCACACATTTTTTTTCTTTCATGTTTCCCAGTATAGAAGAGAAAAAAATTGCAGCTTTTTACACCTAACTCAGGAACTAGTCTTAAAGTATAATATAGATCAGTAATTGAGACTGGTTAGAGTTACCCTGAAGCATTCAGGGACTTTTTGTGCTACAAGGACCATATTTTGAGTGTCAGTAAATGGACATAATGCTAGTTCCTGATCTCTAAAAGAATTTGACTCTGTGTTTGTTCTTTTAATATTCTTCTCTATTTGTCAGATTGAACAACCCATATCCACTGTATGAGATGATAGGCATCCAAATTGCATTTCTCTAACAGAGTTTGCCCAAAGCATTTCTTCAGCTAAAATCAAGATTCTGTCTTCAAACTGAGGATTAAACTGGGTGCTGGCAATGCGGTCCCCTCTGATCTCCTATTTTTCATTTGGACAAATGACCTTTAATTGCTGGTTATCCTCATACCTCTGTATATTTAAAGCCCCATTCAATTGATAAACAATTAATTATCAGGTTAAGTCAGCCATGGTTCATTTTAGTATATAGTTAGGCAGACTCTATAGAATGCCTGAAATGTTGGTAGCATTCCTGCAGTCAAAATTATGGTTTATTATTATGGGAATAAGGGAATCTTTAGAAAGACAAAATAATACACAACAGCTTTTACTTCCTTCTACTCCCACTTCACTGCAGCCCAACTTCAGATCTTTTATGATTATTTGCTGCACACCAGCAGACCCTATGGCTTTCTCCAGTACCCGCTAAGGCATCTTTGTGTACTTTACTAGAAAACATGTCATTTGGAAAGGCAAGTACCAATTTACATAAGGCAGGACTCCATATATTTCTCATATTCCTTTTTCTCTCTGACAAGCAAAAAATCGTAGGTCTCATTTTCCAGTCCTTATTAAAGAGTGTGGTCCTTGTTGTTTGGAAGGCTCATTAGTGCCACTGCTCTGCGATGAACCACACATCTTTATAAGAAAGACAGATTGCATGAATGCATCAGTCCATCAGCCATAATGAAACCCAAGTGCATCCCACACAAGCCTCAGAATTTAGATCTTCATTTGCTTTTGTGGAAAATGAGAACCCAAATGGGCATTGGAAAACACAACTAGTTCCTTGTTTTCCCAGTAATAGGAGTGCCCCACTATTGCACTCATGACCTTCAGGGAAAGTAAAAGAGTGTCTCTTTTAACTGTAAAGTTAACATTACACAGTTAACTATGTAATGCTTTGCAACTAGAGTGCTGAGACCAGGCAAAAAGCAGAGGGGCATTAGCAATGGATTAAGAATGTACACAGGAGTAAACTCAGAGAATTGCCGTCTCATCGGTGGTGAAATGCTGGCCTCTTGGGTGATGATGTCAAAGGTATTTAATTTTTGTACTCTTCAATTTTCCTTCCAAAAATATTAGTCATAGAGTGTCTTTATCTAGATCTAAAGACTAAGATCTAGATGGGCTAAATGAAAGATTATTTTCTCAAAAATAAACAAAATCATGGAAATAACCTTGACAACAATAAAACAATTATAACAGTTCTGAATCTTGAGGTAAATGAAGCAAAATTCTGCTATGGAGTGAGTAATCCAGAGCTCTTTTTGGTTTTTTTAAATAAATGTGTTTCTCCATCTCTAATGAGCTATGTGTATGTGTGTTTCTAAAGTATTTCACAGAAGAGGACTCCATGGGATGGAATGCACACTGGTCTTGCAATCCTAAGGCCTTATTTTGCCTCGGAGCTGGCCACTTACTCACTGGGTGACATCATGAATCATTTAACCCCAATGGGCCACAGGCCTTACCTGTCTCATGGAGTTGCTACTTTTTAAAAACCATACCAAAGTAAAACATAGGTAGAGGATTTCTGGAGTCACCTGGACCTTTGAGTCCATCTAAATCAATCTCTTTATCTTTGTATAAGCAAATTTAAGCACAGAGAAGTAACTTTACCAAGGTCACCCAGTATTTAAGTATCAAAAATTAAATTAATGCCAAATTATGACCTAATAAGATAATTTGTATATTATTTTTATTATTCATAGTTATATAAATTAAAACTAAAAAAGTAGCATTTATCCCAATAAAACTAAAGTTCAAATGCTTAAATGACTATATATAATAAATAGCATATATAATATATATCATATCTCTCCTGAAAGTTACCTTAAAAGATACTGACTAAATAAACAATTTTATTTTCTGGGATTACACTACTTATTTTCTCCAGCATTTTAGAATTATAAAAGAGGGTTGGCACATTATATATAGAAAGAATACAGTTATATTAATGGGATTTAAAAGTCAAAACTTTCTAATTTCTTGTCACTTTATTACCTAATTTATCAAAATTGTGTTATAAACAAATTGATAGAGTTTGATTTTATTTTTTCTGGATATTTATATTTTACGAAGATACTTTTTCTCTTAAAAATAGAAGTAATTAAATGCAATGTGGTAACTTTCATTGGATCATGTAATTGAAAAATTACACTTATGGAAAAATGGGTGAGATCCAAATAGAACGTTTAGTTTAGATAATAGTGATATACTAATGTTAATTTCTTAGTTTTGACAAATGTTCCTTGATTAAGTAGGATGTTAACTTTAGGGAAAACTAGGTAAAGGGTATGTGGGAAATTCTCTTTAGTATCTTAGTAGCTTTTCTATAAATCTAAAATTATACCAGAATAAAAAATTTATTTTTTTAGTATGGAAATAAAATTGAGAAATATCAGTAATATTTGAGGGGTCAACTGAACCAATCAAAACAATCTTAATTGATCAGAAAAATGATGAAAGATGGTAATTTCAAATAAATAGAGGAACAAGGGAGTAAAAGAAGGAAGGAAAGAGGGAAGAAAGGAAGGAAAGAAGGAAGGAAGGGAGGAAGGAGGGAAGGGAGGAAAGAAGAAGGAAAATGTGTCCAACTCCTTATAATGATAGAAATACCAGGCCATATTTTCCCTAAAACCACAAATTGTCCAGTTCCTAAATATCTTCATTTAATCCTAAAAAAAAAACAATGAAGTAGTTGTTCTTATTATCTCCATTTTAGAGATGAGTGACCTGAGCCACAGAAAGTTTAATTACTTGCCTAAGATCACACGGCAAGTGAATAGGCTCTATTAAATACCAGTCTTTGCAGCAAGAGAATGACTTGCTTTCCTTTCTATGAAACTCTGATGGGCTTGTGCCCTATAATGATTTACAATGCTAAGCAACATTTTTCTTTCAGTTTTTCTTTGCAGCCTTTTTAGTCTCCATACTTATGCAGGAGGCTGAACCCAGGATGGACTTCCATGAAAACTATTAGGCTTTACTTACAATTATAGCTTTGAGTGTTGGCTAAGATGAAGTTAGGCTGCTCCAGGCAGAAACTGAGAGAACGCCCCATTCTGCATATTTTACCACCTAGGATCTAAAGTAAAAATCTCACAAAGTCCCTCCCAAGAAAAGCTCTCTTCAGTTGTTTCATTACAGCTCTCTTTCTCTAAAGCTCCGAACTAGTCAAAGGGGCAGGACCAGGGAACAGACTACTTTATAATTAATCCTTTTCATCTTACTGCTTGCTTCATCCTATTCCATTTTCTTGTCTCTCCTACTTCTATAACAGGATTTTTCATGAAGTTTCTTTCTCAAAGGCCACCTGCTCTACCCCATATCAACAAAAGCCAAATGGAGGATATGGGAGCCAACATGTCAACGGACCAGCCCCTCCAAATCTAGGAGTAGGTTCAACTGGGACACCTCCATTTGTAAGCTAATATAGTGGGCAAGCATAAAGTAGAGGAGAAAGCATGTATTCCTGTGAACTTAAATAACTGTGCCTTTTATGTTGAATCCTTGAAGTTTTCCGACAGGCTAAATATCTGTGAATGGAAGCATCTTTCTGTACAGCTGGCAAAGACTCAATAAATATCCAGTGTTATTTAGCAATTTCAAATTTACAAATAAAAAAGAAAGATGTTTGAAAAGGTGCAGCATTTTCCCTAGGGTGGCTCCAGCTTCACGGATACTTGTATTTCCTAACCCTGCTAAAGCGACGGTCCCAGGAGACACAGCTCATTAAGTGATGAAATATATTCACACTTCCAGAGCTGCAAATGTGCTCAACCCCAGAGGGTCATTGTGAGAATTAAATGAGATGATGTTGTGAAAATACTTGAAAACACTGAGAAGTCTTACCACTGTAAACCATTATTGTTGTTAAATTATAATTTTCTCATCTCCTAAGACCACTGAGATGTGATGATACGGTGAGATATTAACTGGCGTGTTATTCTCTCTCTTCCTTCCTTTTTTCTTGTGATCATCTTTCCTTAGGGTAGCTCATCACCTCAAGGGCAAGAAGTATGAGAAAAGAAAAATGTCAAATTCTGGTTTTAAAGGTCAAAAAGCCCAGTCCTTTGGTAAATCCATGGGAAACAGTAGAAATATTTAAAATAACTTGGGGAAACCCCTTTACTTCTGTCTCCATGGCCCACTTAATAAAAATCATCCAAGTATGGAAGAAAAAAGATTTGGAGAAGAAGGGGCCTTAGTAACTGACCAGGTGGCCTATGCCCTGCCTATAGCCTCAGAGTCCCTGGGGAAGAATGAACAAATGCCAACACAATAAACTGAGGACCTATGGGCAGAGAGGTATGTGTCGCATTACCCTACTGGAGTCATGGGGGAAAGCAGACAGAGCAGCTACATAGAAATACCCAAGAAGAATACTCAAGGCTTCCCTACAGAGCTCCAGCATGCCCCAACAAGATGCTGGGAACCCTCTTGCCCAGTTGGTGGGAATGTAAATTGACACAGCCACTATGGAGAACAGTATGGAGGTTCCTTAAAAAACTAAATATAGAACTACCATACAACCCAGCAATCCCACTACTGGGCATATACCCTGAGAAAACCATAATTCAAAAAGGGTCACGTACCAAAATGTTCATTGCAGCTCTATTTACAATAGCCAGGACATGGAAGCCACCTAAGTGTCCATCAACAGATGAATGGATAAAGAAGATGTGGCACACATATACAATGGAATATTACTCACCCATAAAAAGAAATGAAATTGAGTTATTTGTAGTGAGGTGGATGGACCTAGAGTCTGTCATACAGATTGAAATAAGTCAGAAAGAGAAAAACAAATACCCTATATAGAACATATACATATGTTATACATATAACACATATATATGGAATCTAAAAGAAAAACAAAAAAATGGTTCTGAAGAACCTAGGGGCAGGACAGGAATAAAGACTCAGACATAGAGAATGGACTTGAGGACACATGGAGGGGGAAGGGTAAGCTGTGACAAAGCGAGAGAGTGGCATGGACATATATACACTACCAAATGCACAATAGATAGCTAATGGGAAGCAGCTGCATAGCACAGGGAGATCAGCTCGGTGCTTTGTGTCCACCTAGAGGGGTGGGATAGGGAGGGTGGAAGGGAGACACAAGCGGGGGGAGATATGAGGATGTATGTATATATACAGCTGATTCACTTTGTTATACAGCAGAAACTAACCCACCATTGTAAAGCAATTATGCTCCAAAAAGTTGTTATAAAAAAAAAAAAAAACTTGAAATGATCTTCAAAAGAATCCCTGAATTGGACTGAATTTACCTGCAAGTGTAAGGAGGAAAAGAAAAACCTTCCCTGTCGTCAGATGGGATATGGCTTGAAATAGAAATAAAGATCAGCTATAAGAAAATAAAGTTATATTTTTGTACAAATGATTATATATTCTGTGAAAATTAATATTTGCTATGCTGCTGTTTCTGATAAGACAGCGTTATATAAAATGGGATACTAATGCTTCACTCTAAAATTCTACTCCAAATTTCTTGTGTGCCTCTATCTTCTCTGGACCCATTAGCACAGCCTCTAATGATTTACCTAGTCCATGAATATTATCAAAACAATTGAAAAAATTTTAAAAGAAAGAAACACTAAAATCATTACAGGGAAATTTCCCATGGTTTTTATTTAATTCATATTTTGAAAGCCTTGTTTTTCATTTATTCTCAACACCCCATCTCCACAATTTTAGAAATTCCCCCCAAAATGTATTCTTTTGAAGCCCTCCTCTCTGAAGGTACCAATATATAAAATGGAAACATAACTATCTAGAGAAAATTAATTCTGCTTTTAATCTCATTGTTAACAAATAGTTGTTTATCTTCCATGCCCCACTTCAGGAAAAACCACACCACCTGATTTGACCAACAGTATGTTAGATGTGACACAAAACAAGGCTGAGCAGGCACTTGGGAAATTGCGCTTACTCACTGTGCCTCTGATATCACCCTAAGAGCTTCCCCAGAGTTAGCTGCTGCCCCTTCAGCTTGGGCCCAGAATAAACGCACACGGAGCAGATCTGGGTTAAGCTCTCTGAGAGCAGCCAATTCCAGCGGCACCCACAGCTTGAAGCAGAGCCGCCCGTTGCACTCACCCTAGATCTGTTCACCCCCAGGCCACTCATGGGCAGGAATAAATTGTTTGACACCTAAATTTTTGATTCGTTTGTTAAACAACAAAAGCTGATGACCTAAGACCTTAGAGTCACTTGATTCTTAACCCTTAGCTTGTAATAATAGTCAGTAACTTTGCCCAGAATGTTTGGGTAACTTGTCCCCATTCATTGTTGAGACAGTGGCAGGGCTGAACTCTGTGCATACCCGGACTGATACACGCTCATGAAGCCACATTTCCCTGAACTGCATGGACGTGCTTTGCTTTAGAAAATCATAAGCAAGGGAGAACTATGTTCCACTTCCCCCCACACAGTGCATGGGCCTGGAGGCAGCATCACTCCTAAAGGTGGGATCCAGAGCCAACAGTAATCCCCAGGATCTTCTTGTACGATGGTCAGTAAGCTCTAGAGAGCGGGTGCTGCCTCGCACAGTGACGATTACTCCTGCCTTGGCTTTAACTAACAAGGTGAGAGTGTATGATTCTCTCAATAGTGAGAATCAAGCACTTACCAGGGGAAAAGGGAAAGAGAGAAAGCAAGAAAGGACGGAAGGAAGGGAAGAAGGAAGGGAGGGAGGAAGGGAGAGAGGGAGGGGAAGGAAAGGAAAGGAAAGGAAAAAGAAAAGAAAAAAGAAAAGTAAAAGAGGGAGGGGACATAAAGAATACTGACAAGAATATAATGTTACCATTCTTCAGCTCTATGCTTTGATAGCAAATGAAATGAACCAAAAGCTGGATGGTCATTATAGTATTTTTGGCACCATGCTTGTGGTTGTGCCCTTGTAATAAAAGGCATCTAGGTGCAAGGATCTGTGTTTAGTCTTAAGAGGAGCCAGGAGGTGGGGCTGTGGAAGGATGGCTGTCTGGAATGGTGAGTGGGTAGTTGGGAGGAAAAGGGAATTTGCCTTCTTTCTAACATGTCTCATGTCCCATGTAAAAATATCCCAGGAAGTTCACAGACTTCAGACATTATCAATACACACACACACACACAGACATATGCACAAATAAACAAAAACAACAATAAAACAGGGCAAAATGTGTCATGAAATTGGGAAAAGGGATTCTGTAGATTCTGTAAAGATTGTTCTCTTGAACTTAAATCTATCTTCATACAGACAAGACTTGTGTTATAATTCTCTTGGGAACATGATCCTATACTAAATTTTTTCAAAAATGACAAACATTCTAAGCTGAATTGTAGTAACTTTATGTATATTTTCTAACAGAAGATAAAATATAAAGAATAAGATGAAAATTTGTGTGATATGGCATCCAATCATACCATAAAGAATGAAAGTTTTAGAAACATTCCAGGAAATAACAAAGGCCATATTTTCCCTTTGCTATGCATAAGGAATTCCCATTGAAGTCAATGGCATTTTACATAAAAATCAATGGCAAATTATGGTCCTTAATGAAAGAGGAAATTATAATTATAGTGCTGCTTGTAGCATCACTAGGGTTAAGGCTGTGCAGTCTTTTCCATTATCACTTATCAGGATTTAATAGCTCAGCTGTTTTGAGTTCTACTTGGCTGAAATGTGATATACAACTCATCAGGCTGGGTGTAATTAGTTATTGTTATTACACAAACAAATATTTTAATTAGTAAAGCATTTTTTAATTATGAAGCTTAAAGAGAATATTTTTTTCCTGATGACAGGTGCAGGGGTGGAGAAGGACAGAGAAAGAAGGAGACATGCTTCAAGGAAGGTAAAATGTTGGCAGGTCCCTCAACTGGAATAACTCACTTTCTTTTTTTTTTTTTTTTTTCCTATCTCCTTAAAAGTTTATTTCTATTTTTTTTAATTGAAGTATAGTTGATTTACAATGTTGTATCACTATCTGCTGTACAACAAAGTGACTCAGTTACACATATATATACATTTCTTTTTTTATATTCTTTTCCATTATAACTCACTTTCTTTTGATTGTGACATCAGTGTGACTTGCTAGGAAACAGAATCTCCTGGGGGAAGCAGCACTGTAGAAGACTCAAGGAAGACCATTGGATGGTTCCTCTCAACCCATTTTTCTACTATGGGGGTAAGGGCATGTGCAATGCAATTAGATAGCAACATACTACAAGCTCCTAGAAATCCTCAGATTTCCACTTGACAATGCCAACCTTGCTTTTCTGGGTGAAAGTGCATCATCCTTGATTTATACATGTTCTCTTGTCACTCATAGACTGTAGGAAAGTCCATCTGAGATGTGGATAGACCTTAGATCAGAACGTTTTGATAGATCCAAAGTGGAGTTGTCGGGATATGTTGCAAATATCCTCCTGCTTTCCCAGGTTGGTGGCCCTCAGAGACCAAGGTATAGACCCTTATACTTACTGCATCTCAAGCACAGGTGAGGAAACTAGAGCAGCAAAGTCTTTTTTAGTAGTTTCTGTACTCGCAACCCGAGTTTCGTGGCACTTGCTAAGGCCACCTGTGGATCCTTACATTGGAAACATTCATTACCTACAGAAGGGTTAGATCAAGGGAAGAGAATATGAGAGGAAAAGATAAATACTTGTCCATTATGTGCACTTAGCCTACATTGTTTTATTTAATCTCCATAACTACCCTTGTGTGTAGCATTTTATCCCCAATTTACAGAGAAGCAAAATGAAATTCAAAGAAATTAAGTGATTTTTCCCAGATGGTTCAGTTAGTACATGACAGAGATCAACTTCAGTCTCAGATCTTATGAGGCAAGTTCAGTGCTCATCTTATTTCCTTCTTAACCTCCAAATCCAAACCTTCACTCTCTCCTCAACATGGTCCATTGGGGCTTCCATCCTCTTCTCTTAGAGAAACAGCTCTTGTCAGGTCCACTGACCACCTCCATTGACAAATCCAATGGTCACTATCTGTCTTCATTCTTCACAACTTCTTATCAGCATTCAAAGCAATTGGCCTTTTGTTCCTTCTCTGACCTTTTCCAAAATGACTGCCATCTTGTGGTAAGTGTTTTTCCTACCTTCCTAGAAGCTTCTTCTTCATGCCCTTTGATGGCTCTTCCTCCACTGCTCAGCCTATAAATGTCCCCATGCTCAATCCTGGGCCCTCTTTTTCTCTTTTCTCTTGCTCACTCCTGCTCTAAGGGCTTCCACTCAGTCTTATGGCTTTTCTTCCGTCTCTATGCTGAAGGTAACACACCAACCTCCATTCTCTACTGAGATGTGGACTTGTATATATAACTACATGCACAATAATTCCATGCATTTCTAATAAGCATCTTATATGCAACATTTCCAAAATAAACTCTTGCCTCCCTCCCCTCGAAAAAGATGCTATTCCTTCTCTATTTTTCCCACCCCTCTTGTTGTTATTGAAACCAAAAAACGATGTGTCATCCTGTCTTTCTCTTGCCCTCTATTCATAATCTATCAACAAACCCTGATGATTTAGCATGTAAATAATGTCTGAAATCTACCCACGCTTTCCAGCATCGATATTCCAAGTTTACAATCGTCTACTAACTAGACTCCCAGTTTCCTCTCCATTTAGTAGCCAAAGTGATTTTTTTAAACATAAATCAGATCAAGTTACTTTCAGACTTTAAAGTGCTCCAAAGAAATACAAAGTTAAACACACACACACACACACACACTCCAAAAGTGTCCCACAATCCTTAGGCTAAAATCCAAGGTCCTTTCCAAGTTCTCACCCTCCTCATTATCCTTCCTTATCTCATACATCTCACACTCTTACACCAGATTCTAAGCCAGACACACTGGTCCTTTTGTTGTTGTCCTGAGCCCCCCGAACCCCTGCCACAAGCTGGATGCCACCTCTGCCACCTTGAGGACTTTGCGCTTACTGTTTTCACTGCCAGGACCACCTTGAGTTTTGCATAACTGGATCCTGCTCATGATTGATTTCTCAGCCAACTGTCACCTTCTTAGAAAGGCATTCCGGAGTAAGCCTTGTAATGATGGTCCTGGCACACAAGCCTGAAATATTTATTATCTGCGCCTTTGCATTAGTCAGCTTGGGCTGCCATGACAAAATATCATAGACTGAGTGGCTTAAACAACAGAAATTTATTTTCACAGAGTTCTGGAGGCTGGAAGTCTGAGATCGGAGTACCAGTAGGTCAGATGCTGGAGGGGGCCCTCCTTCTGGCTTGCAGAAGGCTGCCGTCCTGCTGGGTCCTCACATGGTGCAGAGTACACTCTGTATGTCCTCCTCCTCTTATCGGAGTACCAGCTCTAGAGAACTGCGGTTCTGCCTTTGTGCCCTCATTTAACTTTAATCACCTTAAATGCCCTGTCTCCAATACAGTCTCGTGGAGAGTTAGGACTTCAACACGAATTTAGAGGAGCACAGTTCAGTTTGTACCATCAAAGAATATGGTATTGCCTGTCTGTCTGGCACAGATAGTTTACCAGTGTTTAATGCTGCATTTTCCATTAAAAATGGAGAGGGGTGTAAGATTAGAAATAGCCATG
Source organism: Stenella coeruleoalba (assembly GCF_951394435.1). Taxonomy (NCBI): domain Eukaryota; kingdom Metazoa; phylum Chordata; class Mammalia; order Artiodactyla; family Delphinidae; genus Stenella; species Stenella coeruleoalba. The sequence goes on along the minus strand of NC_137169.1, from coordinate 68,443,290 downwards.
ATGTTGATTATAAAACACAAACCAGTTATGTTAATTTTGTAACATTCTCATTTTTGTTCTCTGTTCAAAATACATTGTTAGAACAAGAGAAAATAAATCTAAGAGTGGAATGAATTCAAATATCTCCTTGGTTTTTATACTTGTACTTGGTAAAAAAAATGTAAAAATTAGTAATAATGAGAATCAGAAAGCTCTTCTAGAAGTCTTAAAGGAAACGAGCCAATATGTAGCAGAGACTGAGAATGCTTTTCCCAACAAACACCGTGTTTCCTCAGTTTTATTCACTGTTTATCACATTTTTAAAAGCTGTTTTACAAAATGTATTTTTTCTAAAGTCTGACCATGCCCTGAGAGAAGGAAAGAGAAAAATAGAAGATTACCCCCAAACAACCAAGGTCTAGTTTTGTCCATCACTAAAGGAATAGCCAATTAAAATATAGCAGGTAAATACTATGGAATAATAGTAGGTAGCAGTTAGAAGTAACAGCAACTTGAACATTTTTGAGAAACATATTGTTGAGTGAAAAAGGAAAGACAAGAAACAAAAATCAACAATCTAATACTTTTCATAAAAATTAAAAATATATACATGCACAAAACATTACATATTTTCCATATGTACATACCCTGTCAAGCATAGATATCAACTACATTCCGTAAATACCTATGGGGAGATCAGTTTGGAAGTCCAGGAAAAGAGGGAAAATTTTTTTAAAAAGAGAGAGAGGGATTTTCAACCTGTGATGTTGGTGAGCAGAATATAAGTCAGATATTTGCACCTAAGGTACAGAGGAAGAGATGGAGGAAGGGAGGGAAGAAGAAAGGAAAATGAACATGGGGACAGAAGCAGGAAAATTATAATGGTAAATATAACTCTCTTCTGAGCACATCATTTCACTGGGTTTTTTGTCCTAAGTCCCTCAGCATGTGCTCATGGACCTTTGCTGAGTGTGGACTAAAATTGAAGCAGTAGCTCAGAGTGTCAAATAGGATCAGGGAGGCAAATAGCACTAGCTTAGACAGAAGGGTTAGACATGAAAGTAAGGAGTTACCAAATTGCCCTTTTTCTTTCCTTGAGCCTTGAGTCTATCCTGACTTATTGATGCCATCTACTGGTCCTATCAATTAATAGCTTTTCTAAAACTCTTGCTTGACTTGGACAAGTTTATAATTATTTGGGAGCCAGTTGTGAGTCTTTTCACTCAAATACTCCACTGCTTGCTGAAGGTATCTTCTCTGAAGCAACCTCTTGCCCCCATACTGGGATGTTTCATCTTAAGCTTTTTTTTTGTTAGAGAAACTCTGCAGAATTAATTCCTTTGCTAGAAGTACTCTTTCAGGGAAGAAACAGAATGCAGTTTCTGATAGAGGCAAGGAATTCATTTCCCAAATTTGCTGTACACATCAGCTTTGGTTTTCCTTTTCCAAAGTTGGAAACATGTCTTGGAACTGGGGTGTCCTTATAGACACCTGAAATGCATTTGTAACACTTTCCCATTTGAATTAAAAAGACTTGCGTAAACTGATTATAATCTTGGGGGTGAATTTCTAGTTATTTTTTAACTTTCATGTAAATTTCTGAACTATAACAACCTTACTCACAGTTGGATGTGTTTTATCAAATGCCTTTATCATTTTATTGTCATTTCCCCTGTCTTTCTGTTTTAATTTCCTCATATTTCAGACTATTCTCTGGCTCGACTCATAGAGAAAGGATAAATGTCGGTATTCGTAGTGCTGTTTCAGCCAGACAGCCAGTCACTTACTTCATTACTGAACGTGTGAAAGAATCTAGTCAAGTCTTAGACTTGTTCATAAGTAGAAATCATTCGTTAACAATGGTAAAATTTCAACAACAACCAAAAAATCATGTCTCATTCCACATTCCCTTCTTGGCAGAACAGTACATCATATTAAATCATTTCTCATTCATGTTCAGTGTCTGCCACTTAAAGAAGGAGAAAAATCAAGCAAGTTATTTCTGGAGCAAACACTGAGAATAACCACGAAACCGACAAGCCATCTTCTCTTCCTTGATGACGAGGTGGTTATTAAGCGGCTGAAATTGATTCCAGGAACAGATTGTCTGCAGAATATTTCCCCGAAACCCCATATTACCATAATACTGTTGTTATGGGAAAAGAGTACTGAATCTCCTGAGGATCCTGAATATCAGGAAGGACTTGATGCCCTAAGACAGGGTCAGCAAACACCAGCCATGGGCCAATTTTGTACAGCCTGCAAGTGAAGAATGTTTTTTTATATTTTAAATGGTGGAGGAAAATATCAGAAGAAGAAGAATATTTCATCATGCATGAAAACTATAAGAAATTTAAATATCAGTGTCCATAAGTAAAATGTTATTGGAACACAGCCATTCCCAATGATTTACTTTTTGTCTCTGGCTGCTTTAGTAATACGCCAGCAGAACTCAGTAGTTGCAACAGAGGCTACATGGTCCATTAAGCTGTAAATGTTACTAACTGACCTCTACAAAAAAAGGTTGCTGACTCCTACCTGAAGGTCAAAACTGATGAAAGAGAGGCGAGGTGCTTCGAAGTCCTTGGTAGAGTCTCTAACCCGAGACACCAATGAATGGGCTTCCAGGGCAAACAGAACCAGTGCAGCCAGACCCTCACTCTCAAAATCTGCTGCTCTTTCTTCCTCATACATTTAGTCTGTTCATCGTCAGACACTGCTCTAAAGAATCTTGAGCTTCCCTTATTGCTGTTCCCATGGTGTGTTAGTTCACCTTGAACTACACATGCAAAAAAGGGAGGGCTTTGTATTAGGTATACCCCTTACAAATCTCAGGTATCTGGAGGCTAGGTCCAAACAAAGAGTTGAAAAGCCCCAGGTATATACACAGAAAACAAGCTAAGGTTCTTCAAAGTAGAGTCCTTCGTCATTGTGTAGTATAGTATGAGGCCAAAAGCCAAGCAGATAGATGGTTTCTCTTCTCCATAGTTCCATTTTCTTCAGGGCATTTCCCATGAAGTGATGAGTTCCTTGTCATCTCTGAATTCCTTTTTATATTACTAGCCCAGTGAGACTAAATCAAGCTTTAAGCCTCTGCTTTTATTTAGCTTTTGACCTTTAAAACTGTTAATCATCGAGTGCCTCAAGGAGTAAAAGATGCAGAGAAAGAAGAGCTCACCTTGGTATATTTTTTTCTTATTTCTGGTTGACTTTGTTTCTCTCCAGTGCCTTTAAATAGGTGTTTTTATTTATTGTTTCTTTTCTTATTGTGTCCAATTTTTATTGTTTGTTCCAAAACAGGAAGTTTGTTCTGATGTAAGATACTCTCTTAAAACCAGAGGTTGAACTGTTTTTTTTTTTTTTTCTCTTGTTAAAGGAAATAGTTGTCTCAAGTCTTTTTCTACTAGGATTGCCAAATGATAAATCTGTCTGCTTCATTCCAACAAAAAGTGACTTTAGGCTCGAAATCCTGGGAGACGTCTACCTAGTATAAAGTATATTTTCACTGAGTGTCCAAGGAATGCACTTTACAATAGCAGAGATAATGTAATTGTGTGCCACAGAGGAGTCCAAACTATGACCTACATAAGAACAGAATTTTGTCCCAAGGACACCTTTAGAAGGTAAAATACCATTGAGAGACTATAAATCTATGATAACTACTCACGTCTGAATTGCTGTTGGATACCCTCAATTGTCCCTTCTATCATGTTTTCATGCAGATATTGAGCTCCAAGACAAAGTACTCAAAACTGAATTACCTCCATCTTTCTCTCTCCACTATTACTTACTACTTTTCAGTAACCATAGAATGTTTATTTCGCCAAATTGTGGAAGTAGAAAACTTCAATATATGGTTAGTTGATTTCTTAAAAGCAGGTCTTGCTGTAAACTAGTCATAGGCAGTGAGTGTTTTGATTCATGGAAATTCTAGAAACTCTTTAATTAACCTTATAAAAAGGCTGTTAACTTGAAACATCTTCCACAACAAGTAATACTTTCATAGATGGAATAGATCTGTCACTATTCCAATAGAGGAATAGGCTCATACATGGTGAAGTATAAGGAAAGAAATAGTAAAGATAAAAGCAGAAATCAGATAAATAGAACACAAAAACATAATGGATAAGATCAACAAAACCAAAAGCAATTTTTTTAAATGACAAATAAAACTGATAAAACCCTAGTGATACATACCAAGAAAAAGTAGCACAAATTAAACTCAAAGTAAGTAAAAGTAAATAAATAACAAAAGATAAGAGTACAAACCAAGTAAATAGAATATAGAAAAGCAAAGGATAAAATCAGTAGAACCAAAGCTTATTATTTGTAATGATTGATAAAATTGATTAAAATCTAGCTAGACTGATCAAAAAGAAAAGAAAAATCAAAACAGAGATGCATCACTGTAGACCTTAGTTTCATTTTAAAAGAATAATAAGGAAATATTATGAACAGCTTTATGCCAGTAATGTTGGCCTGTGGACAATATACTTGAAAGATATGACTTATGGAAAGATATCCAAAATGAAATAGAAAACATAAATTGTCCTATAACAATTACAGAATTAGAATTTATAATCAAAATCCTTACCACAAAGAAAGTACCAGGCCCAGAAGGATTCAATGGTAAATTCTAGCAAACATTTAAGGAAAAATAATACTAATCCTACAAAAACTGTTTCAGAAAAGCAGAGAGGAGAGAACATTTTCCAATTCATGTAACAGTACCAAAATCAGACAAAAGACATCTCCAGAAAAAAGAACTACATACCAAATTCCCATAAACAAAGCCACAAATTTATAAATATATAAATGGAAAAATGCATAATGGCCAAGAATGGCTTATACTGATAATAAGGGATCAGTTCAATGTTCAAAAATAAATCAATCACCATATAAATAAAATAAAGGGGAAAAAACCCCTTATGATCATCACAACAGATGAAGGGGGAAAAAGTAGACAAAATTCAATTCCCATTTATGATAAAAAACTTTGAAAACTAGGAGTAAAAGGGAACTCCTTCAACATGATAAAAGGCATCTTTGAAAAACCTGCAGCTAATATTTTTGAAAGTGAAAGGTTCAAAGCTTTCTAACTAAGATCACAAATGGATGTCTATCTCACTTCTTCTGTTCAACCTTCTGATGGAGGTCTTAGCTAGCAAGTTTCACCAGGCAAAGATAGATAGTAGATAGATAGATGGATGGATGGATAGACAGATAGATGATAGATAGATAGATAGATAGATAGAGATAGAGGATTGATTGATAAAGGCAAGGCATAAATATTGGAAAGGAAGACTAAAAACTGTCTTTATTTGCCCAGGACATTATCATATACACAGTAAATTTCAATGAATTTATACAAAAGCTACTAGAACTAATAAATAAAGTTAGCAAGGACACAATCAATAATACAAAAATCAACTTTATTACTGTATAATCACAATTTAAAATTTTAAAGTAAAATTAGAAACTAACAGCATTTACTAGAACATCAAGATATGAAATACTTAGGAATAAATTAAGCAAAAATAAGGGATCAAATTTGTACAATGAAAACTATAATACTTTGCAAAATTAAAGAAGATATAAAGAGATATACTGTGATAGTGGCAAATATTGGCATTTAATTTTATTGTTTTATCTTTGACATATTTTGAAATTAATTTTGTTATGGCCTCATAAAACAAGTTTGGAAGTATTCCCACTTTATCCTTTCTGTGTGTAAAAGTATGTAAGATATTTTGAAGAACTCACCTGGGAATGGGGTTTTCTTTGTGGATGAGTTTACTTTACAAAATTTAAATATTTAATAGCTTAATTAAGGATTCAGTTGGCAGAGAGAGCAAATCCCCCCTTCCTCCACATTTTAATCCTATTGAAGCCCTCAATAGATTGGAATATGCCTACTCATGTTGGGGAGGGCAATGCACCTCATTCAGTCTATTGATTCAAATGCTAATCTCTTCTTGAAATAGTCTCACAGACATAACCAGAAATAATGCCTAACCAGACATCTGGACATCTCATGATCCAGTCAAGTCATAAAAAGAACTATCATATATAGATATGCTACATATACCACAATTTGTTTATTCATTCATCAGTTGATGGGTTTTGCTATTGTAGAAAATGCTGCAATAAACATGAGTATACAAGTCTTTGTATGGACATATGTTTTCATTCCATTAGATAAATACCTAGAGTGGGATTGCTGGATCAGATAATAATATATGTTTAATATCATAAGATGATACCATACTATCTTCCTAAGTTAATGTGCTATTTTGAATTTCCACAGCAAGGTATGGGAGTCTCAGTTGCTTCACATCTTTGTCAGAAGTATTGTCCACCTTCTTCACTTGAGTCATTCAGGTGAGTCCGTAGTGGTATCTCACTAAAGTTTTCATTGCATCTTCTTGATGACTACTGATGTGGATCGTACTTTGTGATTATTGGCCACTTTCGTGAAGTGTCTGTCAAACCTTTTGCCCATTTAAAATTTTTCTTCTCTTTAAGAGTCTTTTATATGCTCTGGATAAGGTCTTTGTTTACTTTTCTGGATATCAGCCTTTTGTGTATATAGTTTCAATTTTTTTCTCTCAGTCTGTGGCTTTCTTAATGAGGTTCAAAGAAATTGAGCAAATTTTGATCTAATCAGTTTTCCATTTTTTTTTCTCTTATGTGATTTTTGGATCCTGTTAAGAAATCTGCCTAACCCAATGTTATAAAGATTTTGTCTTAAAGCTTTCTTCTAGAAATTTAATAATTTTAGCTCTAACATTTAACTTTATGACTAATTTTGAGTTGATGTTTGCATATGGGGTGAGGTAGAGTTTCTTTTCCCCGTGTATTTGTTTATCCATTTATTCCAGGATTGTTTTTTAAAAGGCTGTATTTTCCCATTAAATAATTTTGGAACATTGAGTGGAAATCACTTGAGCATTTAAGTGTGAGTGCCTTTTCTGATGCATTTTCATAACTCCTGCAAGAAAATACCACATTAGAACAGTGGGTCACCCATTTGAGCCTAGGTAGAAACCCTCTTAATGAGTAATTTTTGGGAAGGACTCTCAGAGATGGAGGCAGTTTTTGTAGAAGGCTGATACAGCCAAGACCCCTGATTCTCCACTGCTGGCATATGCAGGTACTTTGTGGCAGACACCTGAGAAGAATGAAGTAAATGATGTTTTTCTTCAGATATTTAAACTTAGTTTTACAGTGCACTGATCACTTTCCTTATCTTTGATTTTGGTAAGGGGATTTGATTACCCTGAAGTGTCATGTATATTAATAAATGATGATTCAAAAGAGTGGATGGATTACAGTTAGACCTTATGTGTCTTTGTCTCATAATCCTGTCTATGATTCTAAATTTCTGCAATATATGTACAATAACTGGCATTAAGGGAAAACAACAATAATAAATGTTGTGCAGGGAAAACATAGTTAATGTATTGTGGTTTTATGATTTACACTGGCTCTAACGCAACCGATTCATTTTGTGCCTAATAGCAAAAAAGAGAAAACATGAAATGAGCAGCTGAACAGAGCCATCTAGCCATCATCCTGATCAACGGTCACTTGTTGAAGCTCCCAGGGAGCTGTGAGATCATTCTTTCTCAGTGCAATCGTGTTCCCAGTTTCCCCAGTCGTCTCTCCCACTGCTCTGCCTTCTTCTCACTCTCCGCATGGACTGTCATTCTCCTCTCCTCCCCCTGCCCAGGTTTCATTGCCAATTATGATCTTGTCTCTTCTTGGTCACAGACTTAACCTGGTTGAAGTAATGATATGATATTCTCGCTTCTCTGGACATACAGTGTTGTCATTTGAGCCCATAAATGACAGACTGGACCCAATTACAGATATTTGGTGCATCATTTGGTAATTTTATTTTTTTTTTTTATTTTTTTTTTTTTATTAACATCTTTATTGGGGTATAATTACTTTACAATGGTGTGTTAGTTTCTGCTTTATAACAAAGTGAATCAGTTATACATATACATATGTTCCCATATCTCTTCCCTCTTGCGTCTCCCTCCCTCCCACCCTCCCTATCCCACCCCTCCAGGCTGTCACAGAGCACCGAGCCAATATCCCCGTGCCATGCGGCTGCTTCCCTCTAGCTATCTACCTTACTACGTTTGTTAGTGTGTATATGTCCATGACTCTCTCTCGCCCCGTCACAGCTCACCCTTCCCCCTCCCCATAACCTCAAGTCCGTTCTCTAGGAGGTCTGCGTCTTTATTCCTGCCTTACCCCTAGGTTCTTCATGACATTTTTTTTTTTTCTTAAATTCCATATATATGTGTTAGCATACTGTATTTGTCTTTTTCGTTCTGACTTACTTCACTGTGTACGACAGACTCTAGGTCTATCCACCTCATTACAAATAGCTCAATTTCGTTTCTTTTTATGGCTGAGTAATATTCCATTGTATATATGTGCCACATCTTCTTTATCCATTCATCCGATGATGGGCACTTAGGTTGTTTCCATCTCCGGGCTATTGTAAATAGAGCTGCGATGAACATTTTGGTACATGACTCTTTTTGAATTTCGGTTTTCTCAGGGTATATGCCCAGTAGTGGGATTGCTGGGTCATATGGTAGTTCTATTTGTAGTTTTTTAAGGAACCTCCATACTGTTCTCCATAGTGGCTGAACCAATTCACATTCCCACCAGCAGTGCAAGAGGGTTCCCTTTTCTCCACACCCTCTCCAGCATTTATTGTTTCTAGATTTATTGATGATGGCCATTCTGACTGGTGTGAGATGATATCTCATTGTAGTTTTGATTTGCATTTCTCTAATGATTAATGATGTTGAGCATTCTTTCATGTGTTTGTTGGCAGTCTGTATATCTTCTTTGGAGAAATGACTATTTAGGTCTTCTGCCCATTTTTGGATTGGGTTGTTTGTTTTTTTGTTGTTGAGCTGCATGAGCTGCTTGTAAATTTTGGAGATTAATCCTTTGTCAGTTGCTTCATTTGCAAATATTTTCTCCCATTCTGAGGGTTGTCTTTTGGTCTTGTTTATGGTTTCCTTTGCTGTGCAAAAGCTTTGAAGTTTCATTAGGTCCCATTTGTTTATTTTTGTTTTTATTTCCATTACTCTAGGGGGTGGGTCAGAAAGAATCTTGCTGTGATTTATGTCATAGAGTGTTCTGCCTATGTTTTCCTCTAATAGTTTGATAGTTTCTGGCCTTATATTTAGGTCTTTAATCCATTTTGAGCTTATTTTTGTGTATGGTGTTAGGGAGTGTTCTAATTTCATTCTTTTACATGTACCTGTCCAGTTTTCCCAGCACCATTTATTGAAGAGGCTGTCCTTTTTCCACTGTACATTCCTGCCACCTTTATCAAAGATAAGGTGTCCATATGTGCATGGGTTTATCTCTGGGCTTTCTATCCTGTTCCATTGATCTATCTTTCTGTTTTTGTGCCAGTACCATACTGTCTTGATAACTGTAGCTTTGTAGTATAGTCTGAAGTCAGGGAGCCTGATTCCTCCAGTTCCTTTTTTTGTTCTCAAGATTGCTTTGGCTATTCGGGGTCTTTTGTGTTTCCATACAAATTGCGAAATTTTTTGTTCTAGTTCTGTGAAAAATGCCAGTGGTAGTTTGATAGGGATTGCATTGAATCTATAGATTGCTTTGGGTAGTAGAGTCATTTTCACAATGTTGATTCTTCCAATCCAAGAACATGGTATATGTCTCCATCTATTTGTATCATCTTTAATTTCTTTCATCAGTGTCTTATAGTTTTCTGCATACAGGTCTTTTGTCTCCTTAGGTAGGTTTATTCCTAGATATTTTATTCTTTTTGTTGCAATGGTAAATGGGAGTGTTTTCTTGATTTCACTTTCAGATTTTTCATCATTAGTATATAGGAATGCCAGAGATTTCTGTGCATTAATTTTGTATCCTGCTACTTTACCAAATTCATTGATTAGCTCTAGTAGTTTTCTGGTAGCATCTTTAGGCTTCTCTATGTATAGGATCATGTCATCTGCAAACAGTGACAGCTTTACTTCTTCTTTTCCGATTTGTATTCCTTTTATTTCCTTCTCTTCTCTGATTGCTGTGGCTAAAACTTCCAAAACTATGTTGAATAAGAGTGGTGAGAGTGGGCACCCTTGTCTTGTTCCTGATCTTAGTGGAAATGCTTTCAGTTTTTCACCATTGAGGATGATGTTTGCTGTGGGCTTGTCGTATATGGCCTTTATTATGTTGAGGAAAGTTCCCTCTATGCCTACTTTCTGCAGGGTTTTTATCATAAATGGGTGTTGAATTTTGTCAAAAGCTTTCTCTGCATCTATTGAGATGATCATATGGTTTTTCTCCTTCAGTTTGTTAATATGGTTTATCACATTGATAGATTTGCGTATATTGAAGAATCCTTGCATTCCTGGAACAAACCCCACCTGATCATGGTGTATGATCCTTTTAATGTGCTGTTGGATTCTGTTTGCTAGTATTTTGTTGAGGATTTTTGCATCTATGTTCATCAGTGATATTGGTCTGTAGTTTTCTTTCTTTGTGACATCCTTGCCTGGTTTTGGTATCAAGGTGATGGTGGCCTCGTAGAATGAGTTTGGGAGTGTTCCTCCCTCTGCTATATTTTGGAAGAGTTTGAGAAGGATAGGTGTTAGCTCTTCTCTAAATGTTTGATAGAATTCGCCTGTGAAGCCATCTGGTCCTGGGCTTTTCTTTGTTGGAAGATTTTTAATCACAGTTTCAATTTCAGTGCTTGTGATTGGTCTGTTCATATTTTCTATTTCTTCCTGATTCAGTCTTGGCAGGTTGTGCATTTCTAAGAATTTGTCCATTTCTTCCAGATTGTCCATTTTATTGGCATAGAGTTGCTTGTAGTAATCTCTCATGATCTCTTTTATTTCTGCAGTGTCAGTTGTTACCTCTCCTTTTTCATTTCTAATTCTATTGATTTGAGTCTTCTCCCTTTTTTTCTTGATCAGTCTGGCTAGTGGTTTATCTATTTTGTTTATCTTCTCAAAGAACCAGCTTTTAGTTTCATTGATCTTTGCTATTGTTTCCTTCATTTCTTTTTCATTTATTTCTGATCTGATTTTTATGATTTCTTTCCTTCTGCTAGCTTTGGGGTTTTTTTGTTCTTCTTTCTCTAATTGCTTGAGGTGCAAGGTTAGGTTGTTTATTCTAGATGTCTCCTGCTTCTTAAGGTGGGCTTGTATTGCTATAAACTTCCCCCTTAGAACTGCTTTTGCTGCATCCCACAGGTTTTGGGTCGTTGTGTCTCCATTGTCATTTGTTTCTAGGTATTTTTTGATTTCCTCTTTGATTTCTTCAGTGATCACTTCATTATTAAGTAGTGTATTGTTTAGCCTCCATGTGTTTGTATTTTTTACAGATCTTTTCCTGTAATTGATATCTAGTCTCATGGCGTTGTGGTCAGAAAAGATACTTGATACAATTTCAATTTTCTTAAATTTGCCAAGGCTTGATTTGTGACCCAAGATATGATCTATCCTGGAGAATGTTCCGTGAGCACTTGAGAAAAATGTGTATTCTGTTGTTTTTGGATGGAGTGTCCTATAAATATCTATTAAGTCCATCTTGTTTAATGTATCATTTAAAGCTTGTGTTTCCTTATTTATTTTCATTTTGGATGATCTGTCCATGGGTGAAAGTGGGGTGTTTAAGTCCCCTACTATGAATGTGTTACTGTCAATTTCCCCTTTTATGGCTGTTAGTATTTGCCTTATGTATTGAGGTGCTCCTATGTTGGGTGCATAAATATTTACAATTGTTATATCTTCTTCTTGGATCGATCCCTTGATCATTATGTAGTGTCCTTCTTTGTCTCTTTTAATAGTCCTTATTTTAAAGTCTATTTTGTCTGATATGAGAATTGCTACTCCAGCTTTCTTTTGGTTTCCATTTGCATGGAATATCTTTTTCCATCCCCTTACTTTTAGTCTGTATGTGTCTCTAGGTCTGAAGTGGGTCTCTTGTAGACAGCATATGTAAGGGTCTTGTTTTTGTATCCATTCAGCTAATCTGTGTCTTTTGGTGGGAGCATTTAGTCCATTTACATTTAAGGTAATTATCGATATGTATGTTCCTATTCCCATTTTCTATATTGTTTTGGGTTCGTTATTATAGGTCTTTTCCTTCTCTTGTGTTTCTTGCCTAGAGAAGATCCTTTAGCATTTGTTGTAAAGCTGGTTTGGTGGTGCTGAACTCTCTCAGCTTTTGCTTGTCTGTAAAGGTTTTTATTTCTCCATCAAATCTGAATGAGATCCTTGCTGGGTAGAGTAGTCTTGGTTGCAGGTTTTTCTCCTTCATCACTTTCAGTATGTCCTGCCACTCCCTTCTGGCTTGTAGGGTTTCTGCTGAAAGATCAGCTGTTAACCTTATGGGGATTCCCTTATGTGTTATTTGTTGTTTTTCCCTTGCTGCTTTTAATATGCTTTCTTTGTATTTAATTTTTGACAGTTTGATTAATATGTGTCTTGGCGTATTTCTCCTTGTATTTATCCTGTATGGGACTCTCTGTGCTTCCTGGACTTGATTAACTATTTCCTTTCCCATATTAGGGAAGTTTTCAACTATAATCTCTTCAAATATTTTCTCAGTCCCTTTCTTTTTCTCTTCTTCTTCTGGAACCCCTATAATTCGAATGTTGGTGCGTTTAATGTTGTCCCAGAGGTCTCTGAGACTGTCCTCAGTTCTTTTCATTCTTTTTTCTTTATTCTGCTCTGCAGTAGTTATTTCCACTATTTTATCTTCCAGGTCACTTATCCGTTCTTCTGCCTCAGTTATTCTGCTATTGATCCCATCTAGAGTATTTTTAATTTCATTTATTGTGTTGTTCATCATTGCTTGTTTCATCTTTAGTTCTTCTAGGTCCTTGTTAACTGATTCTTGCATTTTGTCCATTCTATTGTCCATTCTATCTCCAAGATTTCGGATCAACCTTACTATCATTATTCTGAATTCTTTTTCAGGTAGACTGCCTATTTCCTCTTCATTTGTTAGGTCTGGTGCATTTTTATCTTGCTCCTTTATCTGCTGTGTGTTTTTCTGTTTTCTCATTTTGCTTATCTTACTGTGTTTGGGGTCTCCTTTTTGCAGGCTGCAGGTTCGTAGTTCCTCCTGTTTTTGATGTCTGTCTCCAGTGGCTAAGGTTGGATCAGTGGGTTGTGTAGGCTTCCTGGTGGAGGGGACTAGTGCCTGTGTTGTGGTGGAAGAGGCTGGATCTTGTCTCTCTAGTGGGCAGGTTCACGTCTGGTGGTGTGTTTTGGGGTGTCTGTGGCCTTATTATGATTTTAGGCAGCCTCTCTGCTAATGGGTGGGGTTGTGTTCCTGTTTTGCTAGTTGTTTGGCATAGGTTGTCCAGCACTGTGGCTTGCTGGTCGTTGAGTGAAGCTGGGTGCTGGTGTTAAGATGGAGGTCTCTGGGAGATTTTCGCCGTTTGATATTATCTGGAGCTGGGAGGTCTCTTGTGAACCAGTGTCTTGAAGTTGGCTCTCCTACCTCAGAGGGAGAGCCCTGCCTCCTGGCTGGAGCACCAAGAGCCTTTCATCCACACGGCTCAGAATAAAAGGGAGAAAAAGTAGAGGGAATTAGTAGACGTATGAGGAAAGAAAGAAGGAAAGGAGGGAAGGAAGGAGGGAAGGAAGGAAGGAAGGAAGGAAGAAAGAAAGAAAGAAGCAAAGAAGGAAAGAAGGCAAGAAGGAACGAAAGGAGGGAGGGAGGGAGGGAGGAAGGAAGGAGGGAAAGAAGTAAAAACAAAAAGAAAGAAGATACAGTAAAAATAAAATAAAGTATAATAAAGTTATTGAATTAAAAAATTCTTAATTAGAAAAAAAAAAAAAAAGGACGGATAGAACCTTAGGACAAATGTTGGAAGCAAAGCTGTACAGACAAAGTCTTACACAGAAGCGTACACATACACCCTCACAAAAAGAGGTAAAGGGGGAAAAATCATAAATCTTGCTGTCAGAGACCACCTCCTCAATTTGGGATAATTCGTTGTCTAAAGGAGGGAAGGAAGGAGGGAAGGAAGGAAGGAAGGAAGGAAGAAAGAAAGAAGCAAGGAAGGAAAGAAGGCAAGAAGGAACGAAAGGAGGGAGGGAGGAAGGAAGGAAGGAGGGAAAGAAGGGAAAACAGAAAGAAGATACAGTAAAAATAAAATAGAGTATAATAAAGTTATTGAATTAAAAAATTCTTAATTAGAAAAAAAAAAAAAAGGACGGATAGAACCTTAGGACAAATGTTGGAAGCAAAGCTGTACAGACAAAGTCTTACACAGAAGCGTACACATACACCCTCACAAAAAGAGGTAAAGGGGGAAAAATCATAAATCTTGCTGTCAGAGACCACCTCCTCAATTTGGGATAATTCGTTGTCTAAAGGAGGGAAGGAAGGAGGGAAGGAAGGAAGGACGGAAGGAAGAAAGAAAGAAGCAAGGAAGGAAAGAAGGCAAGAAGGAACGAAAGGAGGGAGGGAGGGAGGAAGGAAGGAAGGAGGGAAAGAAGGGAAAACAGAAAGAAGATACAGTAAAAATAAAATAGAGTATAATAAAGTTATTGAATTAAAAAATTCTTAATTAGAAAAAAAAAAAAAAAGGGACGGATAGAACCTTAGGACAAATGTTGGAAGCAAAGCTATACAGACAAAGTCTTACACAGAAGCGTACACATACACCCTCACAAAAAGAGGTAAAGGGGGAAAAATCATAAATCTTGCTGTCAGAGACCTCCTCCTCAATTTGGGATGATTCGTTGTCTAAAGGAGGGAAGGAAGGAAGGAAAGAAAGAAAGAAAGAAAGGACGAAGGTAAAGTATAATAACGTTCTTAAAATTAAAATTGATTATTAAGAAAAAAAATTTTAAGAAAAAACCATGGACGGGTAGAACCTAGGACAAATGGTGGAAGCAAGACTATACAGACAAGATCTCACACAGAAGCATACACATACACATTCACAAAAAGAGGAATAGGGAGAAAAATCATAGATCTTGCTCCCAAAGTCCACCTCCTTAATTTGGGATGATTGGCTGTCTATTCATGTATTCCACAGATGCAGGGTACATCAAGTTGATTGTGGAGCTTTAATCCGCTGCTTCTGAGGCTGCTGGGAGAGATTTCCCTTTCTCTTCTTTGTTCTCACAGCTCCCAGGGGCTCAGCTTTGGATTTGGCCCTGCCTCTGCGTGTAGGTCGCTGGAGGGCGTCTGTTTTTTGCTCAGACAGGACGGGGTTAAAGGAGCCGCTGATTCGGGGGTTCTGGCGTACGGAGGCCGGCGGCGGGGAGGGAGGGGCACGGAATGCGGGGCGGGCCTGCGGCGGCAAAGTCCGGCGTGACTCTGCACCAGCCCGAGGCCCGCCGTGCGCTCTCCCGGGGAAGTCGTCTCCGGATCCCGGGAACCCGGCAGTGGCGGGCTGCACAGGCTCCGCGGAAGAGGGGAGTGGAGAGCGACCTGCGCTCGCGCACAGGCCCCTTGGTGGCGGCAGCAGCAGCCCCAACGTCTCCCGCCCGCCTTGGGGTCCGCGCCTCCAGCCGCGGCTTGCGCCCGTCTCTGGAGTCAGCGCCCTCAGCCGCGGCTCGCGCCCGTCTCTGGGGTCCGCGCCCTCAGCCGCGGCTCGCGCCCGTCTCTGGGGTCCGCGCCCTCAGCCGCGGCTCGCGCCCGTCTCTGGGGTCCGCGCCCTCAGCCGCGGCTCGCGCCCGTCTCTGGGGTCCGCGCTTTCAGCCGCGGCTCGCGCCCGTCTCTGGAGTCCGCGCTTTCAGCCGCGGCTCGCGCCCGTCTCTGGGGTCCGCGCTTTCAGCCGCGGCTCGCGCCCGTCACTGGGGTTCGCGCTTTTAGCCGCGGCTCGCGCCCGTCTCTGGAGTTCCTTTAAGCAGCGTTCTTAAACCCCTCTCCTCACGCACCAGGAAACAAAGAGGGAAGAAAAAGTCTCTTGCCTCTTCGGCAGGTGCCGGCTTTTCCCCGGACTCCCTCCCGGCTAGCTGTGGTGCACTAACCCCTTCAGGCTATGTTCAAGCCGCCAACCCCAGTCCTCTCCCTGCGCTCCGTCCGAAACCGAAACCCTAGCCTCAGAGCCTCAGCTCGCAGCCCCGCCCGTCCCGGCGGGTGAGCAGACAAGCCTCTCGGGCTGGTGAGTGCCGGTCGGCACCGATCCTCTGTGCGGGAATCTCCCCGCTTTGCCCTCCGCACCCGTTGCTGTGCACTCCTCCGCGGCTTCGAAGCTCCCCCCTCCGCCTCCCGCAGTCTCCGCCCGCGAAGGGGCTTCCTAGTGTGTGGAAACTTTTCCTCCTTCACAGCTCCCTCCCACTGGTGCAGGTGCCGTCCCTATTCTTTTGTCTCTGTTTATTCTTTTTTCCTTTTGCCCTACCCAGGTACGTGGGGAGTTTCTTGCCTTTTGGGAGGTCTGAGGTCTTCTGCCAGCCTTCAGTAGGTGTTCTGCAGGAGTTGTTCCACGTGTAGATGTATTTCTGGTGTATCTGTGGAGAGGAAGGTGATCTCCGCGTCTTACTCTTCCGCCATCTTCCCTTCGATGCAGCCACTATTAAATTGTAAACCCTTATCATTTCTTAGGATGTGATACTGGATTGGAATCCTAATTATTCTGAGGACCGAGATTCAGAGAAGGTGGTGAGATTGACGTCTACACAGAGAGCTGGAAGTATTGAGGGAATAGGACTGAGGGGGATGCAGGATGGAGGGGACCAGAGAAGGAAGGAAGAAAGAGCCATTTGGTAATTTTAAATGATGTATGAAAACAGTATAAACATGGATCGATTTTTATATCCTACTTTGATTCTACTTGGCCACAAATTGTGATAACACTTGTTTCGAATAGAAAACTATGAAAAGGTGAAAGAAAAGTCACAGAAGGATGGTTTGTAACTTACAGGTGTCAATGTCTTTTTTTAAGGATTTCTCCCATCACTCGCACAGTGAAGATACTTTCAAAATCAAGTTATATCACTTAGAACCTCATGTGTCAGAGGGATATACTTTATAGTTTTAACTGCCTGTCCCATATATGAAAATATTTATATCAGGATTTTTATCATTATAATATCATAGATTTTCAGACGTGGAAAAGAGCTTAGAATTAATCTTGTGAAGTCCAAGCTCCTAACTTTACAAATGAAAGAACTAAATCTTACAGAAGTAAAGAAATTAACCTCAAATCGCAGAGCTACTTAACAATAGAGCAAAATGTTGACCCTATGCTTCCAGAGTACAATTTTAATGTTACACCCCCTCAAACTCTAGAATCTGGAACAATACCCTACACAGTGGAGATTCTAATGAATAATAATCATGAAGGTTGGAAGGAATCAATTTTCTTGAATACAGCTAGGAGCCCATTCTTATAACTTACGATTTACATGATTTTCAGGGTAAGCATATTTTCCATGCATAGAAAATGTAGCCCAGATGAATGCTAAATGTTTTAAAAACAAAATATGCCTGGGAAAGGAGCAAAATTAGAACAGTAAAGGAATGAGTCTCAAAAACCAATAGTCTGAGACTCCTGAAGAATATCTCAAGTTTGTGGAGATTACAGAATAGTCGCAAGGTTCTAGATACTGAGACCTTGGAATGACTGAGGACTGTATGTTGAAATGCATGCCTTTGGCATTGCTATGATGCAGTTAGACTATGTCATTTTAAACTAAGCTGGGCCCTCAACAGCTCCAGTCCACATCCTTGAAAGCAACTGGTTCACCATCCAGCTATCAGTGTGACCGAACTTTGTCCAGAATGACCTACCCAAGACCCTTGCACAGTTCATGGTACATGGATGCTCAATAAAGAATGGTATTAAACAGGTGAATTTATCTCCTCCTACAATGCTTGGAAAATTTTATTTCAATGCACTGGGAAATATGTGGTTTGAAGCTACAGATACCGTGGTTACTGACCAACCCTAACATTTGTGTTAATAAATCATAACCACTGGTTAAGGAAAAGCATATTGGCCATAACTTTCTCACCCTCTGTAGCCTTGTTTTGAAAAATAGATGGAAACCTTCTGTATTTAGAAGAAGAAAATGATCTTTTAAAAAAAATTCAATGCACTTTTTTTTTCCCTAAATAAATTAGACTCATGCCAGGATGGTGAATTCTCCAAAGAGGGTGAGGACAAAATCTTGACATCCATTGTAGTTTCAATCTCTCCATGCCTCAGGGAGAAAGTTAGCTCCCATTTCTGAGCTAATGGAAGTCCTTCCTGGTGTCCAGAGGGAGATAGTATGTGCCATGGTCCCTGGGCTATAAATGGAGGCAATACCATCTTGGGTAATATCCTCACAGTTCACAGTCCACACTGATTTTGGCACTAAAGAAAGTGTTGAACCTGTGGGGATTTTTAGTTAGGCAATAGCCAAATATGTTTTTAATATTAAGAGAAAAGGACCTATACATAAATCACTATACTGTAAGGCAAAAATTACTGCTACAAGAGAAACATAATCAAAGGGCCATAAAGTACCGATGGAATACACTATTTAACTGAGAGTAAGAGAAAAGTTTTGAAATGGTGTGGCATTCCGACTGGGCTTTGAACAATTGGTTAAATTCTAACAGAAAAAAAGCATAGCGATTGTGTTCTGTGCTGCAGGAATAGTAGTAAAGGCATGAACAGTTTCCCTGTGTTTAGGAATGGCCAGAAAAACAGAGGTAGGAATGTAAATTGTGAGGAAGAAAAGAAGTTAGAAGACGGTCAGCTGTACTTTTGCCTTCAGATCTATTCCTCAGGCTTGCATCCAGTTCCACTCCATATCATAGAAAAGCCTGCCCCTGCAGACTGCTTTATCAAGGCTCCTACCTCAGCTAGTTTACAGCTGAGTTTGGCCAGTGGGAGATACCTGCTAGAGACTGGAGGTCAGTAATGCAGAGATCAGGGCTCTGTCTGCTCCTTTCTCACTCTTGTGTGTGACCTCTGACAGCAACTATGTCTTCATGTCTCCAGCTTCCACGGGACAGTCCACCCTGTGCGGTTTCACTTCTCACCAGGAAGCCCCCACTTAGTTGAATTTCCTCCAAAGAGCTTTGGCTTCTTGGTTCTGGTAACACCATCTCATCACATTGTCCTCTCTGCCCTAAGGGTGGTAGCAGCTTCCTCTTTCACCTGAAGGAAATCAGGATATGTCACTCCAAATATACCTCTCTGACATAAAAATTATTTTGAGTTAAAGACAGCTAAGAAGCAGGAAACGCTCTCTCTACCCTCCCCTTTTCTGTATGAAGGCAGGATATAAATTCTCCCTTTACTGGAGACAGACTCTTATCAGCTCAGAGACAGCACCAGAGCAATCTGCAAACAAACCTCACTTTATTAGTTCCCTCCTAAATATTTACCTTCCCACAGTTTGCCATCCTTAGAAGCCTAAAACTGCTTTCCTTTGTCCTGCCATTTCTCTACAAATGTATTGTTCTTTGTTGAAGATGCTATAGAAGCTGGAGTTCTAAGCCACAGTTCTGAGTTATTTTTCATTGAGGTTTCTCCTCCATGATGTGCACAGCACAGGTAAATAAACTATTTTCCTCTTGTAAATCTTTTTGTTAAGGAACCCCAGATGAAAACTTAAAATCAGCAAAGATAAAGCTTTGGCTCCCCTAAATGGCTAACCTATGGCTTGTTTCTCTATCCTTCATTTAACTTCTCAGCATTCCCATCACTTTTCTTAAAAGACCCAGAGTTGCTTCTATTTTCTGCCAGGAGTCTGATAAGTACAGATGGCCATTAAGACTGACTTTGCTCCACCTTTCTTTGCCTTTCCCTACCTTAGTCCTCTACATTTAAAAGTACAGCTGACCTTTGAACAACGCGGGGGTTAGGGGTGCCAAGACCACACACACAGATGAAAATTTGAGTATAACTTTTGATTCCCCCAAAACTTAACTACAAATAACCTATTGTTAGTGGAAGTCTTACCAATAACATAAACAGTTAACACATATTTTGTATGTTATATGTTTTATATACTGTATTCATTCAATAAAGTAAGCTAGAGAAAATAAAATTTTATTAAGAAATAAAGAAATTAAGAAAATTATATGGAAGAAAAATACAGTACTGTACTGTATTTATCGATACTATAAGTTTACATAGTTTGTTTACAGGATGAATCATCTGTCTGACAGTAGGTACATCAATATTGTCTCATATGATACAAAACACAATAGATGTTCTATGTATTACTATCACTAGACTTCAAAATGAAAAGATAATGTGAAAAATGCATATTTATTTATAAGTATAATGATTTGTGCATTGATAATGAAGAAGCGGCAGTATGATTGCTTCATGGTAGCCTAGAATATGCACTAGTGAATGAATCATTATAAAATTTTATGGCATACAATACTATAGTCTTATTCATAATACAGTATTAGAAACATTGTTACTTTTTTTTTAGAAACCACCTACCTGTGATGATAGGCTGATACACAGTTTTTCCAATAATGAGAGAGAGAGAGGCATACTGTATGGTAATGTAATTCTTTGAAAGCAAAGTTATAAAACAGTAAGAAAACTAACACACTGTCAATTTTATGTTAAATATTACTCACCTTATGCCTATGTAAGATACGCTGTCCACTTCAATACAAGTCTGGTGCACCATGTTCTACCCGATGAATACTCAGGTGATGTTGATGATGATGACACAAAATGTCTCCTATGGTTCCTGTCATACGGTTACTAGATTTTCACATGAAGACACTCACACGTACACAGCAGAAAAGTTTATTAACTGTACGGCATGATGATCATTTACTCTTCGTTAAGTGGATCATCATAAAGGTCTTCACCCTTGTTGTCTCCACGTTGAGAAGGCTGCGGGGGAGGAGGGGTTGGTCTTGCTATCTCAGCAGCGGCAGAGAGGGAAGAGATGGAGGAGGGGGAGGGGGAGGGCAGGAGAGGCAGGCACACTCCGTGTACCTTCATGGAACTACATGGTAATTTCTATCTGACTTTTGCTTTTTCATTTCTCTAAAACTGTTTCTAGATGGAATCAATCCCCCTACTGTTTTTCACTTTAGCTCCAGGACCCATTTCATAGAAGGGCCCATCCACGTCGTAAAAGAATGAAAAGCAGTCTTGAAAAATCGGAACCCTTCCGACGGAAGGTCCAACGTCAGTTTGTTTGCTGGCACCTGCTTCTTCTACATCTTCTTCCGCATTGTCTGCCACTGGTTCAGAGGCATTCAGTCGTCTTCTGTTAATTCCTCTGGTGTGGTGTCTATTAGCTCTTGAATTTCTCCAAGGTCCATATTTTGAAAGCCTTTACTTCCCACCTTTTTGTCATAGCCACAATCTCAAGATTTCCTTGATTGGTTCTGTCATAAATCCTGTGAAGTCATGCACAACATCTGGACAGAGTTTTCTCCAGCAGGAATTTATTGTTTGGGGCTTGATGGCTTTCACAACTTTTTCTATAATAACAATGGCATCTTCAGTGGAAGGTGTAATCCTTCCAGACTTTCATGATGTTCTCTCCATCAGGGTTCTCTTCCATAGCACTGACAATCCTTTCCATAGCATACTGTGTGTGATGAGCCTTAAAGGTCTTTCCAACCCCCTAATCTAGAGGCTGACTTTGAGACGTTGTGTTTGGTGGCAAGGAGACCACTTCAGCAACTTTGATGTTGAACTCATGAGGCTCTGTGTAGCCAGGGGCCTTGTCCAATATCAAAAGAACTTTAAAAGGCAACCACTTACAGGCAAGGTATTTCCTTCAGGGACAAATCATCGATGGAACCAATCCAGAAAAAGAATTCTCATGGTCCAGGCCTTCTTGATGTACAACCAAGACTGACAGCTGGTGTTTATCTTTTCCCTTCAAGGCTCAGATATTAGCAACTTTATAGATAAGGGCAGTACTTCTCATAAACCCGACAGCATTTGCACAAGCTGTAGAGTTAGCCTATCCCTCCTGCCTTAAATCCTAGTGCTCACTTTTCTTCCTTACAAATAAATGCCTCTGTGGCATTTTTTTCCCCAGAATAGGGCACTTTCATCTGCATTAAAAACCCATTCAGGAGAATCCTTTCTCCTCAATGATTTTCTTAATGGCGTCTGGGAATTCGTCTGCTGCCTCTTGGTCAGCAGAAGCTGGTTCTCCTGTTATCTTGATATTTTTTAAGCCACACCTCTTCTTAAAATTATCAAACCATCCTTTGCTGGCATTAAATTCTACAGCTTTAGATCCTTCACCTTCCTTTGGCTTTCGGTTGTCATATAATGATTTCGCTTTTTTTTTTTTAATCATTTTAGAGTCTGTAGATATGCCTGCACCCACATAAAAGCTGCATTTTCAATACAAGATAAAAAGGTATTTTGCAAAAAGTGCAAGGTTTTCCTGCCTGCTGATGTAGCTGCAGCGATGGCTTCACGATTTTCCTTTCCTTTTTTTACAGTGGTCCTTCCGCTGGATTCATTTATCTTAAAATGGCAGGCAACAGCAGCTGCAGACCTCAATCTAGGGTACATACCCAGCAATTCAACTTTTCCTTGTAATATCATGACTTTTCTCTGCTTCTTGGGAGCACTTCCAGCCTCACTAGTGGCACTTTGTATGGATCCCATGGTGTTATTTGAGGTTTACAGTATTGCACTAAACATGATGAAAACCATGCAAGAACTGGGAGAGATCACTTTTTACCGCGATACGAAATTTACCAGAGAGGAACTGCACATGCAGAGATGATTAGCATCACTTGGCGTTTTACACAATACTCGCAACACCTGAGCTCACCTAAACAGAAACAGGAGGTGGCTATGAAATTAATATGATAGCACAGTATGTACTGCAGTTAATTTTACACAGTTACAGTTTAAAACTGCATCTTTACATTTGTTTACATTTCTCTTGGCGGCAAATGGCACCAAGTATAGTCTGTAAGTGTTTTATGAATAAGTTTTGATAAATGTTAACTTTTTATAATACATTTGTGCATATTTGATGGTTGTAAATGATAAAATAGACTAGTATCTATATATATTTTATGCATTCATGACATACTTAACTTTTTCTTCATTTTTTTTTTGATATTTCTAGACTACACGGTTTCGTCTGCAAGTTTTTTCAAATTGGTGCAAATCTCCCCCAAAATTTCCAGTATATTTATTGAAAAAGATCTGTGTATCAGTGGACCTGTACAGTTCAAACCTGTGTTGTTCAAGGGTCTACTGTAGTTGTTTTGTTGTTGTTCTCAACTGATTTTCATGAATCAGGTTCACATCCCATCAATCTTCATGTTTTCTAATCATTTCATTTAAACTCCCCAAACATTATTGAACATCTATTATGTGCAGAAACTGTACTAATTGAACTGCCCACAAAGAGCAGTGTGCCAGGTACATGGACATATAACTAAATAATTTATATATAGTGTGATAATGCTTGAACAGTATCTACAAAAAGTCAGCAGAATGCAAATGACAGAGAAATCAATTCTTATTTTTTATTTAATCTTATTTATTTTTTATAGAGCAGGTTCTTATTAGTCATCCATTTTATGCATATTAGTGTATATATGTCAATCCCAATCTCCCAATTCATCACACCACCACCACCACCCCGTCACTTTCCCCCCTTGGTGTCCATATGTTTGTTCTCTACATCTGTGTCTCAATTTCTGTCCCGCAAACCGGTTCATCTGTACCATTTTTCTAAGTTCCACATATATGCGTTAATATACGATATTTGTTTTTCTCTTTCTGACTTACTTCATTCTGTATGACACTTTCTAGCTCCATCCACATAGCTACAAATGACCCAATTTCATTTCTTTTTATGGCTGAGTAATATTCCATTGTATATATGTACCACATTTTCCTTATCCACTCATCTGTCGATGGGCATTTAGGTTGCTTCCATGTCCTGGCTATTGTAAATAGTGCTGTAATGAACATTGGGGTGCATGTGTTTTTTAAAATTATGGTTCTCTCAGGGTATATGCCCAGTAGTAGGATTGCTGGGTCATATGGTAGTTCTCTTTTTACCTTTTTGAGGAATTTCCACACTGTTCTCCATAGTGGCTGTATCAATTTACATTCCCACCAACAGTGCAAGAGGGTTCCCTTTTCTCCACACCCTCTCCAGCATTTATTGTTTGTAGATTTTCTGATGATGCCCATTCCAACCAGTGTGAGGTGATACCTCATTGTACTTTTGATTTGCATTTCTCTAATAATTAATGATGTTGACCAGCTTTTCATGTGCTTCTTGGCTCTCTGTATGTATTCCTTGGAGAAATGTCTACTTAGGTCTTCTGCCCATTTTTGGATTGGGTTGTTTGATTTTTTAATATCGAGCTGCATGAGCTGTTTATATATTTTGGAGATTAATCCTTTGTCCATTCATTCGTTTGCAAATATTTTCTCCCATTCTGAGGGTTGTCTTTTTGATTTGTTTGTAGTTTTCTTTGCTGTGCAAAAACATTTAAGTTTCACTAGGTCCCATTTGTTTATTTTTGTTTTTATTTCCATTACTCTACGAAGTGGATCAAAAAAGATCTTGCTGTGATTTATGTCAAAGAGTGTTCTTCCTATGTTTTCCTCTAAGAGTGCTACAGTGTCCAGTCTTACATTTAGGTCTCTAATCCATTTTGAATTTATTTCCATGTATGGTGTTAGTGAGTGTTCTAATTTCATTCTTTTACATGTAGCTGTCCAGTTTTCCCAGCACCAGTTATTGAAGAGACTGTCTTTTCTCCATTGTATATCCTTGCCTCTTTTGTCATAGATTACTTGACCATCAGTGTGTGGGTTTATCTCTGGGCTTTCTATCCTGTTCCATTGATCTATATTTCTGTTTTTGTGCCAATACCATATTGTCTTGATTACTGTAACTTGGTAGTATAGGCTGAAGTCAGGGAGTCTGATTCCTCCAGCTCCATTTTTTTCCCTCAAGACTGCCTTTGCTATTCAGGGTCTTTTGTGTCTCCACACAAATTTTAAGATTTTTTGTTCTAGTCCTGTAAAACATGCCATTGGTAATTTGATAGGGATTGCATTGAATCTGTAGATTGCTTTGGGTAATATAGTCATTCTCACATCATTGATCCTTCCAATCCAAGAACATGGTATATCTCTCCATCTGTTTGTATCATCTTTAATTTCTTTCATCAGTGTCTTATAGTTTTCTGCATACAGGTCTTCTGTCTCCCTAGGTGGGTTTATTCCTAGGTATTTTATTCTTTTCGTTGCAATCGTAAATGGGAGTGTTTCCTTAATTTCTCTTTCAGATTTTTCAGCATTAGTGTATAGGAATGCAAGAGATTTCTGTGCATTAATCTTGTATCCTGCAACTTTACCAAATTCATTGATTAGCTCTAGTGGTTTTCTGGTAGCATCTTTAGGATTTTCTATGCATAGTATCATGTCATCTGCAAACAGTGACAGTTTTACTTCTTCTTTTCCAATTTGCATTCTTTTTTTTTTTTTTTTTTAGGTGGTACGCAGGCCTCTTACCATTGTGGCCTCTCCCGCTGTAGAGCACAGGCTCCGGACACACAGGCTCAGCAGCCACGGCCACAGGCCCAGCCACTCCACAGCATGTGAGATCCTCCCGGACCGGGTCACAAACCCATGTGCCCTGCATCAGCAGGCAGACTCTCAACCACTGCGCCACCAGGGAAGCCCAATATGATCTTTTTAATGTGTTGTTGGATTCTGATTGCTAGTATTTTGTTGAGGATTTTTGCATCTGTATTCGTCAGTGATATTGGTCTGCAATTTTCTTTTTTTGTAGTATCTTTGTCTGGTTTTGGTATCAGGGTGATGGTAGCCTCATAGAATGCGTTTGGGAGAGTTCCTTCCTCTGCAATTTTTTGGAAGAGTTTGAGAAGGATTGTTGTTAGCTCTTCTCTAAATGATAGAATTCACCTGTGAAGCCATCTGGTCCTGGACTTTTGTTTGTTGGAAGATTTTTAATCACAGTCTCAATTTCATTACTTTTGATTGGTCTGTTCGTATTTTCTATTTCTTCCTGGTTCAGTCTTGAAAGGTTATACCTTTCTAAGAATTTGTCCATTTCTTCCAGGTTGTCCATTTTATTGGCATAGAGTTGCTTGTAGTAGTCTCTTAGGATGCTTTGTATTTCTGCGGTGTCCATTGTAACTTCTCCATTTTCATTTCTAATTTTATTGATATGAGTCCTCTCCCTCTTTTTCTTGATGAGTCTGGCTAATGGTTTATCAATTTTGTTTACCTTCTCAAAGAACCAGCTCTTAGTTTTATTGATCTTTGCTATTGTTTTCTTTCTTTCTATTTCATTTATTTCTGCTCTGATCTTTATGATTTCTTTCCTTCTACTAACTTTGGGTTTTGTTTGTTCTTCTTTCTCTAGTTCGTTTAGGTGTAAGGTTAGATAGTTTATTTGAGATGTTTATTGTTGCTTGAGGTAGGATTCTATTGCTTTAAACTTCCCTCTTAGAACTGCTTTTGCTGCATCCCATAGGTTTTGGATCGTTGTGTTTTCATTGTCATTTATCTCAAGGTATTTTTTGATTTCCTCTTTGATTTCTTCAGTGATCTCTTGGTTATTTACTAATGCATTGTTTAGCCACCATGTGTTTGTGTTTTTTTACATTTTTTTCCCTGTAATTGATTTCTAATCTCATAGCTTGTGGTCAGAAAAGATGCTTGATATGATTTCAATTTTCTTAAATTTACTGAGGCTTGATTTGTGACCCAAGATGTGACCTATCCTGGAGAATGTTCATTGTGCACTTGAGAAGAAAGTGTAACCTGCTGTTTTGGGATGGAATGTCCTATAAATATCAATTAAATCTATCTAGTCTATTGTGTCATTTAAAGCTTGTGTTTCCTTATTAATTTTCATTTTGGATGATCTGTCCATTGGTGTAAGTGATGTGTTAAAGTCTCCCAGTATTATTGTGTTACTGTTGATTTCCTCTTCTATAGCTGTTAGCAGTTGCCTTATGTATTGAGGTGATCCTATGTTGGGTGCATATATATTAATAATTGTTATATCTTCTTCTTGGATTGATCCCTTGGTCATTATGTAGTGTCCTTCTTTGTCTCTTGTAATAGTCTTTGTTTTAAAGTCTATTTTGTCTGATATAAGAATTGCTACTCCAGCTTTCTTTTGATTTCCATTTGCATGGAATATCTTTTTCCATGTATGTGACACATCATTTCCATGTATGTGTCCCTAGGTCTGAAGTGGGTCTCTTGTAGACAGTATATTTATGGGTCTTGTTTTTGTATCCATTTAGTGAGCCTGTGTCTTTTGGTTGGAGCATTTATTCCATTCATGTTTAAAGTAATTATCGATATGTATGTTCCTATTACTATTTTTTAAATTGTTTTGGGTTTTTTTTTTTTGTAGGTCCTTTTCTTCTCTTGTGTTTCTCACTTAGAGAATTTCCCTTAGCATTTGTTGTAGAGCTGGTTTGGTGGTGCTGAACTCTCTCAGCTTTTGCTTGTCTGTAAAGCTTTTGATTTCTCCATCAAATCTAAATGAGATCCTTACCAGGTAGAATAATCCTGGTTTTAGATTTTTCTCTTTCATCACTCTAAGTATATCATGCCACTCCCTTCTGGCTTGTAGAGTTTCTGCTGAGAAATCAGCTGTTAACTTTATGGGAGTTCTCTTGTATGTTATTTGTTGTTTTTCCCTTGCTGCTTTCAATAATTTTTCTTTGTCTTTAATTTTTGCCAGTTTGATTACTATGTGTCTCAGTGTGTTTCTCTTTAGGTTTATCCTGTATGGGACTCTCTGTGCTTCCTGGACTTCAGTGGCTATTTCCTTCCCCACGTTAGGGAAGTTTTTGACTATAATCTTTTCAAATATTTTCTCGGGTCCTTTCTCTCTCTCTTCTCCTTCTTGGACCCCTATAATGCAAATGTTGTTGTGTTTAATGTTGTCCCAGAGGTCTCTTAGGCTGTCTTCATTTCTTTTCATTCTTTTTTCTTTATTCTGTTCCGCAGCAGTGAATATCACCATTCTCTCTTCCAGGTCACTTATCTCTTCTTCTTTCTCAGTTATTCTGATATTGATTCCTTCTAGTGTATTTTTCATTTCAGTTATTGTATTGTTCTTCTCTGTTTGTTTGTTCTTTAATTTTTCTAGGTCTTTTTTAAACATTTCTTGCATCTTCTCGATCTTTGCCTCCATTCTTTTTCCGAGGTCCTGGGTCATCTTCACTATCATTAGTCTGAATTCTTTTTCTGGAAGTTTGCCTATCTCCACTTCATTTAGTTTTTTTTCTGGGGTTTTATCTTGTTCCTTCATCTGGTACACAGCCCTCCGCCTTTTCATCTTGTCTATCTTTCTGTGAATGTGGTTTTTGTTCCACAGGCTGCAGGATTGTAGTTCTTCTTGCTTCTGCTGTCTGCTCTCTGGTGGATGAGGCTATCTAAGAGGCTTGTGCAAGCTTTCTGATGGGAGAGACTAGTGGTGGGTAGAGCTAGCTGTTGCTCTGTTGGGCAGAGCTCAGTAAAACTTTACTCTGCTTGTCTGCTGATGGGTGGGGCTGAGTTCCCTCCCTACTGGTTGTTTGGCCTGAGGTGACCCAGCACTGGAGCCTACCCGGGCTCCTTGGCAGGGTCAATAACAGACTCCAGGAGGACTCATGCCAAGGAGCACTTCCCAGAACCCCTGTTGCCAGTGTCCTTGTCCTCACGGTGAGACACAGCCAGCCCCTGCCTCTGCAGGAGACCCTCCAACACTAGCCAGTAGGTCTGGTTCAGTCTTCTATGGGGTTACTGCTCTTTCCCCTGGGTCCCGATGCGCACACTACTTTGTGTGTGCCCTCCAAGAGTGGAGTCTCTGTTTCCCCCAGTCCTGTTGAAGTCCTGCAATCAAATCCCACTAGCCTTCAAAGTCTGATTCTCTAGGAATTCCTTCTCCCGTTGCCAGACCCCCAGATTAGGAAGCCTGACGTGGGGCTGAGAACCTTCATTCCAGTGGGTGGACTTCTGTGGTATAAGTGTTCCCCAGTTTGTGAGTCACCCACCCAGCAGTTATGGGATTTGATTTTATTGTGGTTGCGCCCCTCTTACCATCTCATTGTGGCTTCTCCTTTGTCTTTGGATGTGGGTTATCTTTTTTGGTGAGTTCCAGTGTCTTTCTGTGGATTAATGTTCAGCCATTAGTTGTGATTCCAGTGCTCTCGCAAGAGGGAGTGAGAGCATGTCTGTCTACTCTGCCATCTTGAACCAATCTCCGAGAAATCAATTCTTGATTGTCAGGTGGTAGAGAGGTGTATGGGGTAGAATATTACACAAGGGCAAGATGAATAATAATAGGCATTTATTTACTTCTTACTGTGTTTCTGACACTTTTCAAAAAGTGCTTTACATATATTCTCTCATTTAATCCTCAAAACAACTCTCTGAGGTATGTACTATAATTATCCCCATTTGCCAGATGAGAAAACCATGTATTATAAATAAAAATTAAGTCACTGTCCCAAAGTATAAACAACAGCATGGGAGATAGGACAATGCATGTAAAATAGTCAGGAAAGGGAATTCACTCAGTGGAGCTCTTGCTTTATTGTGTGAGATCAAATATGACCAGTTTAGGAAAACTGTCCTAAGAAGTTTGGACATAATACCATGTAACTGAAGGGAATTCATTGTAAATCTCTGAAGGAAGAATTGCCTGGGAAACAGGGCACATTGTCATGATTTTTGTAGCAAGGTACTATAGTAACTAATTTGCAAACTCTTTATTCGTATAGAATAATGCTAAATCAAATATAAATTAAAATGGAAGGAAGATGGCTCTTGAAGCATAATGTGTCTTCTGTTCTACAGGACTGTAATTTTTTTTTTTTTTTTGGTATGTGGGCCTCTCACTGTTGTGGCCTCTCCCGTTGCGGAGCACAGGCTCCGGACGCGCAGGCTCAGCGGCCATGGCTCACGGGCCCAGCCGCTCTGCGGCATGTGGGACCTTCCTGGACCGGGGCACAAACCCGTGTTCCTTGCATTGGCAGGCGGACTCTCAACCACTGTGCCACCAGGGAAGCCCTACAGGAGTGTAATTTGACTGCACAAGTTAACTCATGTATACACGGGTTCAAACCTCATTAACCAAAAGTAATGTAATTGGGGATAACATTTTTGAAAAGCAAAAGGCAATAGTACCCACTTCATGTGTTCATTGATCACCATAAGGCTTGAGTATTATACATTCAAATTTATATTCTACAGGTTGACAAACATACTAAAATAGGATAGATTAATAGTAGCTTAAATTGCAAAAATACATCAATAATACGTCTTATATAATGCCAGGAATAACAAAATGTAGCACAGAACACAGCATTTCCAAATACTATCATATATTCCACACCAGGAGAAAATTATCTTCCAATTCAATATTGCATACCTCTAACAAAATTACACGTTTAAAAATTTTTCTGTTGTGATAGTTTTCTTTTAAGAATTAGAAGTCTTTGTTTTTATTCAAGCTTCCAGATTCAACCTTCAGCAGCCTCTTCATTTAGTAGAGCATTGACCACTAGGGGGCAGACATGATCAAGCCATTTAATATGTTTCTATTTGCTATTTCAGATTTTGAATCGAGATGCAGTATGCTCTTGAAGCCAAAGGTGTATTTTCTTTAAAACTGCATATGAAACAAACAGAAAAAGAAAGAAAGAAAAAACCGACAATTCAATTTTAAGTCTCTTTTGTTTTCTTATGAGTTACCAAGTCCAAATCTTATCTTTGTTTTCAACTACAATAAAATTAAATTTACAATAGAGACACTGATAGTTAATTATTATTTTTTTGTTATAAGATTGGCAATGTCCTTCAGAACCTAGGTTTGTGTTTCTAATTGCCTACACTAATAATTTAGTTATATATATTACCTAAATTTGTTCTTACAACACATCTGTGAATAAAGTGTTACCATCCTCATCTGTAAGATGGGGAAATTAAAGATTTTTAAAAGATCGCAGATTATGTGGCATAATAAGGATTTAGACCCAGTTTTGTCTAATTCCAAAGTTTGTGTGTGATATTACTTCTTTTTTTCTGTGTTAATTATGAAATATACAGTACATGCGGGAAAGTACATAAAATACAAGTGTTCAACTCAAAAATAATAATAAAGCAAATATCCATTTCACCACCACCCTGACCCAAACAAAGGACACTTTTAGCTCCTGCAGAAGCACCAGATGAGCTACTCACCCTTCACAACACCCCCTCCACCTTGGAAGGTAATTACCATCTTCATTTTTATGATCATCATTCCCTTTCTTTTGTTTAGAACTTTTGTGAGAGTTATATAAATCTATTCATAGTGTACAGATTCATTCATGTCGTTCTCCTTTTGGTCAATATTATATTTGTAATATTTATCTATACTGTTGTACATAGTTTCAGTTCTTTAATTTTTATTGCTACATAAAATGAAATGCTCTATGTAATATACCATAATTTATTATCTATTCTACTATTGATAGGCATGGGGGTTGTCTTCAGTTTGGGACTGTTATGAATAAGGCTACTACACATATTCTTAAACACATCTTTTTTTTTTTTTTTTTTTTTTTTTTTTTTTTGCGGTACGCGGGCCTCTCACCGCCGCGGCTTCTCCCGCCGCGGAGCACAGGCTCCGGACGCGCAGGCCCAGCGGCCATGGCCCACAGGACAGCCGCTCCGCGGCACGTGGGATCCTCCCAGACAGGGGCACGAACCCGTGTCTCCTGCATCGGCAGGCGGACTCTCAACCACTGCGCCACCAGGGAAGCCCTACACACATCTTTTGATTCACATATAAAAATTGTCCCTAAGATATATAACTGAGTCAAGTTGCTAGTTTATCAGGTCTGTCTACATATCTTCAACTTTATTGGAAACAAAAGTCTATTGACAGGTGAATAAGCAAAGAGATGTGGTATATCCACACAATGGAATACTACTCGGCAGTAAAAAGAAGGAACTATTGACACATGCAACAACATAGATGAACCAGGTGGACTATCTTATTCTTTTATCCACTATTACTTGTAGTACAATATTACTATATTTTATATGTATTGATAGATATTGAATGTATAACCTTCCCAACATGAAAAATTAGTTTCCATGGGTAATTAGTTTCCATGGGTAATACACCAAATTAGGGTGGGGGGAATCATTTCATCCTGGAGGTTCATTGTCTTTGTAAGTTTTATTTTCATCTACATCTATGAATGAGCTTGCCTATCCTTTATTACACTAGATAGTTATGGTAGGATTTTAAATGATGCTTAGTACACCACACATTAATAATACTACTGTGACATTTTACCACCCTTTCCAGTAAAAAGGACATTTTCTGTATGCCATATATTTTCCCATAGCTGGAGAAGTCACCAGAGGCCACTGCTCTGTAAATTTTGGTTGCCTTTGGTCTGGATAAAAATACATATAGGTATATGCCAGCCATCAAAACAAAAATACCATAAATAAAAATAAGTTTTTACTGATAGAAGCTTCTAGGTAGCATCTGCTTCCCATTAGGAGGAGGTGGTTGATCCTGATCCTGTCCAATCTCAATCAATTTTACTGTGAGGGACATGACCTTGTTTTAAAAGTGGGTACACTGATTATGAGGAAGTAGCAGTAAAAGACTGCATTCCCAGTGATGGCTTGCCATATTAGGTTGACCCTAGTGATTCCATAGCCTAAGCCTCTATTCCACCCAGCTACTGCTTTCCCTCTCCCTCAGCCCCTTTTCTTCTCTTTCAATTTCAGATAACTTCATCATCTTTTAGATGGCCTACCTAGCAAGACAAGTTTCCTGAGAGAGGACTCCAGTGTCCCTATCTGAGTTAAAATTCCTCTCAGTATGGTGGTGAGCTTCCAGAAAAGCCATCTGCACTCGATTCAACACACCAAGTCTGATTCCCAAGGCTCCCAAATCTCTCTTGGTATGTTGGGACCAGTTTTAGTTAATCCACTACGAGTATAGTTGCCATTAACTGCTTGTGCTATGAGTGTTATTCAAATATATAAGAGGCACCTAAAATATTGCTATTCTAGGAGATCATCAGCTGAAATTGTTGACTCCTAGCTGCAGTTCAATTTAATAGGAGTAGGCTTTTCATAATCACCCTTTTCAAAGTTTCAGAGACAAATTCCATCAGTGATACTTACTCATCAAGTCAGGCATAATTCACTCTTTTGGACACCATTCTGATTTCCTGACTACCCTACTTATTTAATGTTCCTTCCACATTTATATCTGATTTAGTCAAAAGAGAAAAGGAGACTCTGACCTACTGGAAATCCAGTGGTGACATATCTCCCTTCAGACCCACACCGAGCTTAGAGTCACAACATATCCTTCTCAGTTTGAAGGTAGGCTCCTTCTCCAAGACATGATAAAACCAATATGATGAATATAATCAACAAAATGTGACTCAAATTAGAAATGCAACTAACTCCTATTGAGGTGGATCATCAAGGGTAGTTGATGTCTTTTCAGTAAATAACTAAACCAGAGTTCTTAGGTTAGTCTTGTAGTTTGGCTTCAGTGTCATTCTATTTCCCAGAGAGGGGAGAAAATCCAGGCTCTTCTCTCTGAATTAGCAATAACTTGGTATTATATCTGGGAGAAACAGTTAAAAGTGTTTTTCTCTCACTCTGAGACACTCAGGAAAAAAGTGATGCAACACTGTAGATTTTATGTGCTTTCTTTCCATCTGCCACAATTCCCCCTTTTTTTTCATTTGTTACTTACTTATTACCATATTTCATTCCCTGGGTGTGTCTCTATACTGTTTACCTCAAGGGCAGATAGCTGGAATCACTCTGCCAAGCCTTCCCCTTCTGTCCACTCCCAGCAAGAAGGAAAGACAAGTAGTGATGGGACCATCCTACGTGTCACCAATAGGACAGCACTTACAGTCAGTCCTAGTTAAGGACACATGAGGGGCGTCACTGTCAAGTCCATTGTGTTTTTTACCAAGATGCCAGTCAAATTCAGAGAAATTGAACTAGTTTTCTGAGTATCAATGCCTCCCTTTGCTGGGATATGGTAGTGTAGTCTTGAACGCAATACAGGTGAATCTGGCAAGATAAAATAAATTTTCTGTTCCAACTAAAATTGGACATTAGCATGGCCCCTGTGCAAGTATGACAGGCAAATTTGTGAAGCATTCCATATTAAAGAAAAGAAAAGAAGAGAAGGGAAGAGAAGAGAAGAGAAAAGAAAGAAAAGAAAAAAAATTTCTGTTGGAGTTGTGTGATTGCATCATCACTGTTATCTTTACCCCTACATTCACATAGGAACTACCCCCCAATGGTTTTTCTATGTTAGATTGACCCAGTCATGGCAGCCAGTTCTTCATTCCCTTAGCATCACCAGTCTTTATCAACATATATTTTAATTACCCATTCCAGGTATTTTTCAAACTGCTGCTATATGTGTGATATGCAATTTGGTAAGTCCATATGATGTTATGTCTCTTAGCTCATTTTTGTACACAGGCAACAGTGAAAAGTATACTTTGATTGATAAAAATGTAACTTAGGAGACTGAGTTTATTCACGTTGTATTGTTCCAAATCTTTAATAGTATCCTCAGCCATAGTTACACCCAAAGGATAAGCAAAGTCAAAGTCTAATATGTGGTTATTCTAGTCAGGACCCAGTTGAAGCCACCTGGGCTACCAGTAAGGGTCCAGTGTTGTCAACTGCTATTCCCTGCCCTTGAGGAATCTTACCCAAAGTCATCTTTTGGAAATTCTTTTCCCATTCACAATCCGGATAGCATATTATCACATCAGTAATTTCCGTAAAGGAGGATGTCATTGTTCCATCCAATATTTATAGCTCAAGTAAAAATATCCCCATTTATTTTATGTACGCAAGGAGATAACATCCAAGGAATAGACCAATGCTTTGTATTCTAACCCCGTATGAGCCAGCAGCCAGGTTTTATCTGGTGGTCATTGATATGACCCATTGTAATTCTTCCACAGAATTTCCACATATTTCCATAACTTAATTCTCCTCACAGTGGTATTTGTAATTGTCCAATCCTAAAGTGTTACTTTAGTAGGATAAAAGTCATAGGTTCACCCTTTTTAACAAGAAACTAAGAATTCTTCTGGTGGTTCTGTCCTCTATTCCAAAGGTGGGGCTGTATCCTGTTCATGGATACCATGTACTTTCCCAGAGTCACATCTAGTTACTATTCCATTTCTATGTTATCCACCATTGGATCTGAGCCATCATTATTGGAATAGCTCCCTGACATTACCTATAATATAATGGATATTTAATGTCTTTCAGTGATGGGAGCTATTTCTATCAAAGCCCAATTTCAGGACAACAAAGGTCTCTTGGAGTGACTACATCTAGCTATTGCCATCAGGTTACTTGCAGGTCCAAATATCTCAGTAGTCACCAAGTGAGAGCAGTTATAGACTTCTTCCTGAGAATTTAGTCTGCATATGTCTGCATAGTAGATATTTTCAAAATAATTCATGTGACAACATTACATGGACTTGATTTTGCTACTTGAGCTATAGCTCTTCCTTTGTAAATATATCAAAGTCTCTTTTGTTCCAGATCCCATTCAAACTCAGATTTCTCTTTGGTCACTTGATATATAAAGGATAATAACATCTTAGGTACAACATATGTACCCTCCAAGATTCAAATAGCCTTAAAAGCCATTGAGCCTCATTCTAAGTAGTAAGCCCTGGCATATATTACGTACTGTCTTTGGAAAGTCTCTTCTGATTACAGCCCATGTTTTTCACTCCAAATTGAACTGAATAAACTATCACAATTCTCATTTTTTCCCTGGCTTTCTTTTCCTTTAGAGAAGCTATCACGGTAGTATCATCATTATGAAGCAACTGACTTTTGATAATGATCAAGTATAAATCTTGTCTTATTAGGTTATGACAGTATACTAGAGAATATAAGTATCTTTGAGGGAGGATAGAGAATGTATACTGTTGTTAGTCCCATGAGGAAGTAAACTAATCCTGGCTTTCTTTTGATATGGGAATGGAAAACAAATTGTATAATATGGTATATTATATGTATATACTAGATAGACATATACATACATAATTATTGGTCTCAATTCTTCACTCTCTTCTGCAGTCACACACTTGCCATGACCTCACTGGGAGAGAGGGGTGAATTTTTCAGCCCCTTGGTTTTGGTTTGCCCATATAACTCGCTTTGGCCAATGGCAAGTGGGCAGAAGTGATGATGTGTTAGTTGTACACTTAGGCTTTAAGGGACATTGCATGGCTCCCCTTGCCTTCTTGCAATTCTGCCACACAACAGGAAGAGCTGTCCCTAGGAAGCTACTGTCTTATCAGTTTCAGAATGCACAGATATGGAGTGGAACAGCCCTAGCCAACATACCCCGGCAGCCATAGCCTGAAGTATAAGCTTTCAGCTGATCCCAAGCTGGGATAACCAACCTTTAGCCAGACTCAGACACAGATGATAATAAGTGATTCTTATTGAAGGCACTAAAGTTTGACATGGCTTCTTAGGCAGCGAGAGTTAACCAAAAATAAAGTACTGATAGGTCAAATTTCTTATATCTCTCATTTAAAATATCTAATTAAGTACTTAATTTGAACTTGTGGATTTAAGTTGAAATCTTAATACATTTTCATCATATATTTGGAAATTTAGAATAACTTTAGGTTCACTATGATTCTAAGATCAAGATACTAGATCTGTAAGAATCTTTCAATACTCAGGAAGGTTTAGTCAAACAATAGAATTGATAAAATCAGAAATTAAATATACTAAATTTGAGATGAAGTTTTAAAAATTTGGAAGTCTTGACTCATTAAATTTTTAGATAAAATCAAAACATTTTTCAAATATCTTTTAAAAAGGGGCTGGTATTATCGATTAAAGCTAAACATGTACACACTCCATGACACAGCAATTCTGTCCTAGATATATATCCAACAGAAATGTTTCCATATGTTCTACAAAGGCATATGCTGGAATGTTTGTAGTAACACTATTTGTAATAGTGCCAAACTGGAAACTACCCAGCTGCCCATCAAAGGTAGAATAGATAAGAATGAATAATCTTTATCATTGTGCAATAATATAAATCAAATACATTATCATATTAAAATCAGACTCAGAAGAATAAATAGTGCATAATACTATTTATGTGAGGGATAAATAAGAACAAGACCAATCTACCCAATTAGAAGTCAGAATAGTGGGTATCCTAGGTATGATCATAGATAATGTTGCAATTAAAGGTCTGAATGGTGGATATCCTAGATAACTAGACCTGGCATAAACGGGACTTATTTGATGCTGGTGATGTTCTATTTTTAATGTGAGTTCTAATTTCATGGATTTGTAAAGTTTGTAAAAATAAATCCAGCTATATATTGTACTTTTGAACCATACACTTTTTATGTGTATATGGTACTTTAACAAAATGCTTTTTATTAAAGTTTAAAAAGTTTTTCTTAATTTAACCATTTTAGACTTACTAATAATATTTTTTAGCAAACTTTTTAATCTAAATGAGGAACTAGATACAAAACTTCCTGATCTATGAGATACATATTACAGTGCCTCTCCAGCTCAGTTAATCCAACAGTAGCCATGTCCATGATTAACTTTCTTCTAATAATAATAAATCACTCTTCCTGGGCAGACATGACCTAAGATGGGCTGATCATACTTCCTTGCTCTTCTTGGTAAAGTAATTATTCCTGGGGGAGGGAGGTTAGGTGTATGACTTGAGCTGGATCAATTGCAGTCGTTTTGGGGGAGTATTTCACAATGAAACTAGAAAAGAAAAGTCCTTTCTTTTCAGGTCACAAGACTGAATGAATGTCAGCCTGCTGAAGCTTGGACTCAAAAGATGAAGGATTTATCAAGATTGCTAGCGTGAGAGAATGACTGCAATATACAGAAAGAAGGAATCAAAAGGCTGTGGTGTATGTGTGTGTGTGTATGTGTGTGTGTGAAAGAGAGAAAGAGAGAAAGAATAGCTTTTGAATCCCTAGATTCAACAATTCCTGAGGCCAATTCAATTCAATCCCAGCCTTTTCTATTGTTGGATTACTTGATCCAGTACTATAGTCCTCTTTTTTATTCATGTAGTTCAGATTGAGTTTTGTCACTTGAAATTAAAATAGTTGTAATTGACAGAGTAATCAAACTATAGTCCCTCTCAGTTTTAGTCCTCTGGAACTCATTAATATTAATTGCCACATCCTTGAAGAAGTGTTCAGATATTCAAATAAAAATGGCTTTAGGTTAAAGAATACAATGTTAACTGGGGCCCAAAGAGAATAAAATCAAGCACGTTAGAAGTAACATAAGAAAGCAAAATTAAGATGACTTGGGTGAAGATCAGAAGATGCTGACAAGTCATATTAAAATAAGCTTTGCCAGAATCACATGCACATACCACACACACACATATGCACACACTCAAGTTAGACTCGGTTTTTACAAAAAGAAACTTTATTTTTTCACAGATACAGAACATAATTTTAAAATAAATTATAATTTTTTTTTTACAATTAATGACTTTAAATGGTCCTGTTCCTCTTTGTAGGTATTATGATCTTGTATGTGTAACTTCATTCCAGACTTAAATAAAATACCCCCCCTCAGGTTCAACTACTTCTCTTTTTCCTATGTTTTCTCATCTCGCGCTGTTTACTCTTCTATGATGAGATTAAAAACTTTTTAATATACAAAGCATTCACTTATTTTCTTTACTTACACCTGATCATTTCTTTCCTCTGATCTCTTAGTAAAGAGAAACAAAATATTCTTGATGGATTATTTGGGGAAAATCAACCAATAGGAAGAAGAAACATTGGGCTACAGGAGGTCTAAGCCAACCCTGACTTTGGGAATGCATGCACAATGAGGAAGAGAAGGAATAGAAAAACCAAGATGGCAGAGTCAGGACAGCAAAAGTAGTAGTGTGAGAGTTTCCCAGGAGTCTGTGAGTGAGAGAGAACTAGAGATGATATGATACTCTGATTTCCCACAAGCTAAAATAAGATTTGAGTTTAGATTGATACTTCTGTCTGATCTTTGATTGGAACAGTGCAGTGTGTACTATGCACAGGCTGATAAGAGAAAATACACATAACACTAAAATCTGAGGTCATAAACAGGAAAGGCACACACCTCTACCCAGAACTGACCACACTGCATTAAGAGGGACTTTGACAAAGGAGAGGCATTGAAAAGTCAAGTCAATAACGGTGGAAGTATAAGGTCTGAAGGAAGAACCGATAATCAAAGATCACATCTGATCAGAAACAATGCTGAGCCAATCCCATTCTGGGTCCCAAGCAGCAAAGCCCATTTTAAAAGAAGAGGGCAAGGATACTGCTTGGGATGTTCAGACAGTGGGAATGACAGAGGTCAATCATTTCAAATATTTCATTTTAAAATAAGACAAAGGGGATGAGAAGTAGTATAGATCCTCTAGGATGTACCCAAACCGGAAGTAGCCATGTAGCTGACACCTTCAAGCTTCTACACCTCAAAAACATCTACTTGTTTCCTCAAGAGGCAAATCCTCTAAGAAGTCATCTGCAGTCCACAGCATCTGTCTCAATGCAGAGAGGTTCAGAACGTCCATGACAGGCTCCAGCTCCCACTCTGACGTATAATTACTAACCACAAAGATGTCAGAAGAACAAATCCAAGTTCTCTGTGAACTGCCTCTAGCTGCAATACAGAATTTAAAACCCAGAAATCTTAAAACAGTGGAAAATACAATTTTATGTTGATATAAATTATGAAAGTAATATCAAAAAGTAGGAGCTTGGCAATACTTGTCCTGTTGGAGAATGTGGAGACAGATCTGGCCCCATAAAGGAATTTCTTCAAGAACTTCGCAAGTCAAGTTCTAATATCACTGCTAATTTTCATTTAGAACACACATAATAGATTCAATATGAGTTACAAACTAAAGATAACTAATAGATCCATACAAACTACTCTGAAATTGAAGAATTTTTAACACCCTTATATTAGAATCTATCATTTCCTTCAGCTTCCTTTTAAAGGTTATTCTCAGGATAAGTCTATTTTACTAGACTAGTTTAATGTTGATGTTTAATTCATGCTTAGACTAGTTTATTTGTGGAACCACACTGCCTGGGTTCAAAGTAGGGCTCTGTCACTTCCTAACATTGTCAGTAAACTGGCAAATGCTTTACTCTGTGTGTTTTTGTTTATTTATCTATCAAATGTGGTAATGACAGTACCCATCTCATAAGGTTGTTATAAGTATTGAATAAGAAAATCTATCACAGAGAGTGGCATGAACATATATACACTACCAAACGTAAAATAGATAGCTAGCGGGAAGCAGCTGCATAGCACAGGGAGATCACCTCGGTGCTTTGTGACCGCTAGAGGGGTGGGATAGGGAGGGTGGGAAGGAGGGAGATGCAAGAGGGAAGAGATATGGGAACATATGTACATGTATAACTGATTCACTTTGTTATAAAGCAGAAACTAACACACCATTGTAAAGCAATTATACTCCAGTAAAGATGTAAAAAAAAAAAAAGAAAATCTATCACGTATTTAGTGCTCAACAAATATTAGCTATCATTATATCCTCCCAACTGTTGTTTCCACCTCCAAGTTCTTTTTGACTCCAGTCTATTGTGCACATGGGCAGCAGATTAATTTTTGTGAAGCTTAACTTTGGTCACATCATTACTCTTTCAAAAAACATTTCTGTGATTCCACATAATGCACCTAATTAATAAAACCACTTTATGCAAATGTAACTTTCTCACTTTCTCTCTCCCTCCAAAGATCCAGCCCTCCGCTAAACTAAATGACTCCATGCTTCCCATACACACTGCCTTTTCCTTCATTGATGTATTGATTTATGTTGCCCCCAGGGCCTCAATATTTTCGCCTTTTTGTCCCTTCACTTACTGAAGTAGTCCTCCTCCTTGAAAGCCATTTCCCAGTACCACCCCAGTAATGAAATCTTCCCCCATCCACTTTAATACAATTTTTTCCTTCTCTAAACTTCCAAAGCATATTATTTTTAATCATTTCTATTTATCATACTTGAGAAAGAAAAACGGAGCTGGAGGAATCAGACTCCCAGACTTCTGACTGTACTACAAAGCTACAGTAATCAAGACAGTATGGTACTGGCACAAAAACAGAAATATAGATCAAAGGACAGGATAGAAAACCCAGAGATAAACCCACCCACATATGGTCACCTTATCTTTGATAAAGGAGGCAAGAATATACAATAGAGAAAAGAGAGCCTCTTCAATAAGTGATGCTGGGAAAACTGGACAGCTACATGTAAAAGAATGAAATTAGAATACTCCACAAGAGCATACACAAAAATAAACTCAAAATGGATTATAGACCTAAATGTAAGTCCAGACACTATCAAACACTCAGAGAAAAACATAGGCAGAACACTCTATGACATAAATCACACAAGATCCTTTTTGACCCACCTCCTAGAGAAATGGAAATAAAAACAAAAGTAAACATATGGGACCTAATGAAACCTAAAAGCTTTTGCACAGCAAAGGAAACCATAAACAAGATGAAAAGACAACCCTCAGAATGGGAGAAAATATTTGCAAATTAAGCAACTGACAAAGGATCAATCTCCAAAAATTACAAGCAGCTCATGGAGCTCAATATCAAAAAAACAAACAACCCCATCCAAAAATGGGCAGAAGGCCTAAATAGACATTTCTCCGATGAAGATATACAGATTGCCAACTAACACATGAAAGAATGCTCAACATCATTAATCATTAGAGAAATGCAAATCAAAACTACAATGCGATATCATCTCACATCAGTCAGAATGGGCATCATCAAAAAATCTACAAACAATAAATGCTGGAGAGGGTGTGGAGAAAAGTGAACCCTCATATACTGTTAGTGGGAATGTAAATTGATACAGCCACTATGGAGAACAGTATGGAGGTTCCTTAAAAAACTAAAAATAGAACTACCATATGACCCAGCAATCCCACTACTGGACACATACCCTGAGAAAACCATAATTCAACAAGAGTCATGTACTACAATGTTCATTGCAGCTCTATTTACAATAGCCAGGACATGGAAGCAACCTAAGTGTCCATTGATAGATGAATGGATAAAGATGATGTGGCACATATATACAATGGAATATTACCCAGCCATAAAAAGAAACGAAACTGAGTTATTTGTAGTGAAGTGGATGGATATAGAGTCTCTCATACAGAGTGAATTAAGTCAGAAAGAGAAAAACAAATACCGTATGCTAACACATATATATGGAATCTAAAAAAAAAAAAATGGTCATGAAGAACTTAGGGGCAAGACGGGAATAAAGATGCATACCTACTAGAGAATGGACTTGAGGACACGGGGAGAGGGAAGGGTAAGCTGGGACAAAGTGAGAGAGTGGTAGTGTATATATAGATATATATACACTACCAAATGTAAAATAGATAGCTAGTGGGAAGCAGACACATAGCACAGGGAGATCAGCTAGGTGGTTTGTGACCACCTAGAGGGGTGGGATAGGGTGTATGGGAGGAAGGGAGACGCAAGAGGGAAGAGA
Organism: Stenella coeruleoalba; assembly: GCF_951394435.1. Classification (NCBI taxonomy): domain Eukaryota; kingdom Metazoa; phylum Chordata; class Mammalia; order Artiodactyla; family Delphinidae; genus Stenella; species Stenella coeruleoalba. The sequence continues at coordinate 68,400,721 of NC_137169.1, read as the reverse complement.
TATGGGGATATGTATATATGTATAACTGATTCACTTTGTTATAAAGCAGAAACTAACTCACCATTGTAAAGCAATTATACTCCAATTAAAACGTTTAAAAAAATGTAATTATGTATTCTGTTCTTGTCACCCTTTTAATAAACCTAGCATGTTTCTTCAAAAAAATAAAAGAAATAAAAAAGGAAAAGAGGCTGGATAGATTTATTTGAATAATTTTTTGAACAAACTGTTATAAAAGGTGCATGATACTTAAAAGAGAAATAGAAATGGGTAATATTTGATACATTAAGAGCAGCTATTACTTTTAAATGTGATAAGCATATCATGCCTATGTTTAATAAAAGACACATATGACCTTATGTGTATATATATTTAATTTAAATATATATATATTTAAATGCATATTCATTTATGGATGAAATATTATGACTTCTCAGATCTTCTTCCAAATAATACAGGAGAGGAGAAAGTGGGTAGGCACAGATGAAACAAGATTGGCTATAAATAAAAAATTGTTGAAGCTATGTAAATGCAAATTCACTAAATTGTTTTGTCCACTTTTGCATAGGTTTAACATTCTCTAAATAAATATTTCTTTTAAAGAATATTTTAAAATAAACTTAACTACCTCTACAATATAACTTTAAAGAATGAAAGAAGTTTGCATGAATATAAAAATAAAGCATGCTCTGTTTCTGGATAAAAACACTGGATATGTAAAGATGTATATCAACACTCAATATATAATTTTAATGTAATTTCAATCAAAGCACCAACAAGTCAAACACAAATACAAACAATCAAATAAAACACTAACAAGTTCATTTAGAAAAGGAAAAGTATATGTATAAAATAGTCCAAAACATGTGAGAAATGAATAATGAATATGACATCCAGTTGGTCATCAAGACATAACTGATTGCTATGGCAATTAAAACAATTAGACAATATGGTAATAAAAGCAATATTATAAAGGAATTGAAAAATACATTAATAGGACAAACTATAGATTGCAAAACTAAATACCCATATTTAGAAGGGAAAGATACAACTTTCAATAAAATATGTTAGCACATTTGCCTATTCATTTGGAACAAGGTGAATTAATAATCAACTTAAGATCTAAATGTTTATAAAAAGGAACCAGAAAGTTTTTTTAAAAGGCAGACTAAAGTAGCTTTTCTCTTTCATCTCTTCCTTCCTCTTGCCTGGAATACCAACAGTGCTTAGCATGAACATCTTGAGAATATAAAGATGAAAACCACATGTCTTAGTCAGCTTGGGCTGCTATAACAAGTTACCGTATTGGTTTACTTAAACAACAAACTTTTATTTCTCATAGTTCTGGAAGCTAGGAAATCCAAGATCAAGGTGCTGGTAAATTTTGTGTGTGGTTAGACCCTGGTGTGTAGACAGCCACCTTCTTGCTGTGTCCTCATATGGATGCAAGAGAGGTCATCTCTCTTGTGTTCTTTCTCACAAGGGCACTAATTGCATTCATGAAGGCTTCACCATCATGACCTAATCACCTCCCAAACTTGCTCTGTCTCCAAACATCATCACACTATGGATTAAGGCTTCAACATGTGAATGGAGGGTGGGGGGCAAACATTACATCCATAGCCTTATGCTGATGATCTCAGAACAGAAAGTCAGAAGGACACATGAAATTAATAACCTTCCACACTTGCCCAAAGCGGCCTACCTTCAAGCTTTCTGTTACATAAGAAAAATCACCCTTGTGAGGAAATTGATGTAGTTAGACTTCTGTTTCACATAGCCAAAAGCAATTGAATGTATAACAACATTCAGAGTTGTTATAACAACTATGAGAGAAGAACCCTATGGATGTTTTAATTCTTTATAAAATAGAATATCAAAAAGCAGAAAAATATCTTGAACAAGTGTAGTTTAATAAAATAAATGCCAGTGCACTAGAGTCTAATATTGTCGATAGTGGGCAAAAATAAACATTTCAAGTATCAATTATACTTTCTCAATAATTAGCCAAATCTTACCTGGTATCTGTCAGGAATTCAACCTTCTAAGATATAGGGTATGTCATCCATGCACAGCCCTTCTTCTTTCTCACTCAGCCCCATTGAGTCACACAGAATAAATGGCCGGGTGTTGCCATCCTTCCCATCCTTAATGAAATATGTTCTGTACTGCAGAGGAAAAAAAAAGTAACTTTAAAAGTTCATTTTCTAAAAAACTGTGAATTGAAATGAAGTCTACATGTAATGAAATTGATCAGCAAAAGACTTTTCAAATATAATTAACTTGAACAAAGAAGCAAAGGCTGAGTGACCTAGAACAGACTCACCTTTTCAGATACCCCAGTTGTCTTAGACCCCACCAAGGCCTGGTTTGTTACACGGCCTCGGAAAACAAACTTCACTGCGTTGAAAAAGCTAGACTTCCCAGCTCCAATTGGACCCAAAAGCAGAATTCGTATTTGGTGAACCAGGCCTCCATATGGTTCGGAAGTTCTTATAGCAGACAATAAGTTCTCCTTGAGCCTGTTTAGACAAGACAAGTTTAACAGTTGACTAAGGTTAGGTCACAAGACTCTACCATAAATTTTCCTAGAATTCAGTCTTTTTTCTCATATGTTATTATTTATTTTTGATTAGTATCTTGTATAAAAAGACACGAAAATATCTTATCTCAAATCCTATTGTAAAAGAAGTAAGAGTAACAGTTTTAACTAAAGACAATCAGACATAAAACCTTTCAGATTTAAGCATATATAAACCTTGGAATAAACAGCAATTATGTTAAACATGAAAATAAATTATCAATAATAAACTTCAAAAACCACAACATAATATGTGACTTTTGAGGTTTATAGAAGTAGAAAATTTCTAACATGTTCTTGAAGTTCATGATAGGTATTCCCCACCTGCCAACCACCCCTGCCCTGAAGTAGTTGAAACCAGCCATAGCTGTAAGAATTCTAAGCAAAAGTGTAGACATTCAGCCAAATAATTATTTCCTTTCAAGTATATAAAAACATTAGAAATGTCTTTCATCCACTCAGTGCTATTTTTGTTTTAACATTACTATTATGAAATATTTTATGATTATAAATATAACTTGTTCTTGGTGATCCACAAGTTACCTGCTATAATTTGCACTACGAATTTTATTGACAAAACCTATAGTAGAGAGGGGGAACCTTGAAGATGGCAGAAGAGTAAGACGCAGAGATCACCTTCCTCCCCACAGATACACCAGAAATACATCTACACGTGGAACAACTCCTACAGAACACCTACTGAACGCTGGCAGAAGACCTCAGACCTCCCAAAAGGCAAGAAACTCCCCATGTACCTGGGTAGGGCAAAAGAAAAAAAGAAAAAACAGAGACAAAAGAATAGGGACGGCACCTGCACCAGTGGGAGGGAGCTGTGAAGGAGGAAAAGTTTCCACACGCTAGAAGCCCCTTCGCAGGCGGAGACTGCGGGAGGCGGAGCGGGGAGCTTCGGGGCCGCGGAGGAGAGCACAGCAACAGGGCTGCGGAGGGCAAAGCGCGGAGATTCCCGCACAGAGAATCGGTGCCAACCGGCACTCACCAGCCCGAGAGGCTTGTCTGCTCACCCGCCGGGGCGGGCGGGGCTGCGAGCTGAGGTTCGGGTTTCGGTTTCAGACTGAGCGCAGGGAGAGGACTGGGGTTGGCGGCTTGAACATAGCCTGAAGGGGTTAGTGCACCACGGCTAGCCGGGAGGGAGTCCGGGGGAAAGTCTGCACATGCCGAAGAGGCAAGAGACTTTTTCTTCCCTCTTTGTTTCCTGGTGCGCGAGGAGAGGGGTTTAAGAGCGCTGCTTAAAGGAACTCCAGAGATGGGCGCGAGCCGCGGCTAAAAGCGCGGACCCCAGAGACGGGCGCGAGCCGCGGCTGAAAGCACGGACCCCAGAGACGGGCGGGAGACGCTGGGGCTGCTGCTGCCGCCATCAAGGGGCCTGTGTGCGAGCACAGGTCACTCTCCACACCCCTCTTCCGCGGAGCCTGTGCAGCCCGCCACTGCCGGGTTCCCGGGATCCAGGGACAACTTCCCCGGGAGAACGCACGGCGGGCCTCGGGCTGGTGCGGCGTCACGCCAGCCTCTGCCGCCGCAGGCCCGCCCCGCACGCAGTGCCCCTCCGTCCCTCCCGCCCCCCCCCACCCCCGGCCTGAGTGCGCCAGAGCCCCCGAATCAGCGGCTCCTTTAACCCCGTTCTGTCTGAGCAAAAAACAGACGCCCCCCAGCGACCTACACGCAGAGGCAGGGCCAAATCCAAAGCTGAGCCCCTGTGAGCTGTGAGAACAAAGAAGACAAAGGGAAATCTCTCCCAGCAGCTCAGAAGCAGCGGATTAAAGCTCCACAATCAACTTGATATACCCTCATCTGTGGAATACCTGAATAGACAAGGAATGATCCCAAATTGAGGAGGTGGACTTTAGGAGCAAGATCTATGATTTTTTTCCCTTTTCCTCTTTTTGTGAATGTGTATGTGTATGCTCCTGTGTGAGATCTTGTCTGTATAGTCTTGCTTCCACCATTTGTCCTAGGGTTCTATCCGTCCATGTTTTTTTTTAAAAAAATTTTTAATAATTAATTTTAATTTTAATAACTTTATTATACTTTACCTTCTTTCTTTCTTTCCTTCCTTCCTTCCTTCCCTCCTTTAGACAACGAATCACCCCAAATTAAGGAGGTGGTCTCTGACAGCAAGATTTATGATTTTTCCCCCTTTACCTCTTTTTGTGAGGGTGTATGTGTATGCTTCTGTGTAAGATTTTGTCTGTATAGCTTTGCTTCCAACATTTGTCCTAAGGTTCTATCCGTCCCTTTTTTTTTTTTTTCTAAATAAGTATTTTTTAATTCAATAACTTTATTATACTTTATTTTATTTTTACTGTATCGTCTTTCTTTCTGTCTTTTTTCCTTCTTTCCCTCCTTCCTTCCTTCCTGCCTCCCTCCCTCCCTCCTTTCTTTCCTTCTTGCCTTCTTTCCTTCTTTGCTTCTTTCTTTCTTCCTTCCTTCCTTCCTTCCTTCCCTCCTTTCCTTCTTTCTTTCCTCATACTTCTACTAATTCCCTCTACTTTTTCTCCCTTTTATTCTGAGCCGTGTGGATGAAAGGCTTTTGGTGCTCCAGCCAGGAGTCAGGGCTCTGCCTCTGAGGTAGGAGAGCCAACTTCAGGACATTGGTCAACAAGAGACCTCCCAGCTCCACATAATATCAAACAGTGAAAATCTCCCAGAGACCTCCATCTTAACACCAGCACCCAGCTTCACTCAACGACCAGCAAGCCACAGTGCTGGACAACCTATGCCAAACAACTAGCAAAACAGGAACACAAACCCACCCATTAGCAGAGAGGCTGCCTAAAATCATAATAAGGCCACAGACACCCCAAAACACACCACCAGACGTGAACCTGCCCACTAGAGAGACAAGATCCAGCCTCATCCACCACAACACAGGCACTAGTCCCCTCCACCAGGAAGCCTACACAACCCACTGAACCAACCTTAGCCACTGGAGACAGACATCAAAAACAGCGGGAACTACGAACCTGCAGTCTGCAAAAAGGAGACCCCAAACACAGTAAGATAAGCAAAATGAGAAGACAGAAAAACACACAGCAGATAAAGGAGCAAGATAAAAATGCACTAGACCTAACAAATGAAGAGGAAATAGGCAGTCTACCTGAAAAAGAATTCAGAATAATGATAGTAAGGATGATCCAAAATTTTGGAAATAGAATGGACAAAATGCAAGAAACAGTTAACAAGGACCTAGAAGAAATAAAGATGAAACAAGCAACGATGAACAACACAATAAATGAAATTAAAAGTACTCTAGATGGGATCAATAGCAGAATAACTGAGGCAGAAGAACGGATAAGTGGCCTGGAAGATAAAATAGTGGAAATAACTACTGCAGAGCAGAATAAAGAAAAAAGAATGAAAAGAACTGAGGACAATCTCAGAGACCTCTGGGACAACATTAAACGCACCAACATTCGAATTATAAGGGTTCCAGAAGAAGAAGAGAAAAAGAAAGGGACTGAGAAAATATTTGAAGGGATTATAGTTGAAAACTTCCCTAATATGGGAAAGGAAATAGTTAGTCAAGTCCAGGAAGCACAGCGAGTCCCATACAGGATAAAAACAAGGAGAAATATGCCAAGACACATATTAATCAAACTGTCAAAAATTAAATACAAAGAAAGCACATTAAAAGCAGCAAGGGAAAAAAACCAAATAACACACAAGGGAATCCCCATAAGGTTAACAGCTGATCTCTCAGCAGAAACCCTACAAGCCAGAAGGGAGTGGCAGGACATACTGAAAGTGATGAAGGAGAAAAACCTGCAACCAAGACTACTCTACCCAGCAAGGATCTCATTCAGATTTGATGGAGAAATTAAAACCTTTACAGACAAGCAAAAGCTGAGAGAGTTCAGCACCACCAAACCAGCTTTACAACAAATGCTAAAGAAACTTCTCTAGACAAGAAACACAAGAGAAGGAAAAGACCTATAATAACGAACCCAAAACAATTTAGAAAATAGGAATAGGAACATACATATCGATAATTACCTTAAATGTAAATGGACTAAATGCTCCCACCAAAAGACACAGATTGGCTGAATGGATACAAAAACAAGACCCTTATATATGCTGTCTACAAGAGACCCACTTCAGACCTAGAGACACATACAGACTGAAAGTAAGGGGATGGAAAAAGATATTCCATGCAAATGGAAACCAAAAGAAAGCTGGAGTAGCAATTCTCATATCAGACAAAATAGACTTTAAAGTAAGGACTATTAAAAGAGACAAAGAAGGACACTACATAATGATCAAGGGATCGATCCAAGAAGAAGATATAACAATTGTAAATATTTATGCACCCAACATAGGAGCACCTCAATACATAAGGCAAATACTAACAGCCATAAAAGGGGAAATCGACAGTAACACATTCATAGTAGGGGACTTTAACACCCCACTTTCACCAATGGACAGATCATCCAAAATGAAAATAAATAAGGAAACACAAGCTTTAAATGATACATTAAACAAGATGAACTTAATTGATATATATAGGACACTCCATCCAAAAACAACAGAATACACATTTTTCTCAAGTGCTCATGGAACATTCTCCAGGATAGATCATATCTTGGGTCACAAATCAAGCCTTGGTAAATTTAAGAAAATTGAAATTGTATCAAGTATCTTTTCTGACCACAACGCCATGAGACTAGATATCAATTACAGGAAAAGATCTGTAAAAAATACAAACACATGGAGGCTAAACAATACACTACTTAATAACGAAGTGATCACTGAAGAAAGCAAAGAGGAAATAAAAACATACCTAGAAACAAATGACAATGGAGACACAACTACCCAAAACCTATGGGATGCAGCAAAAGCAGTTCTAAGGGGGAAGTTTATAGCAATACAAGCCCACCTTAAGAAGCAGGAAACATCTCGAATAAACAACCTAACCTTGCACTTCAAGCAATTAGAGAAAGAAGAACAAAAAAAAAAAAAAAAAAAAAAAAAAAAACCCAAAGCTAGCAGAAGGAAAGAAATCATAAAGATCAGATCAGAAATAAATGAAAAAGAAATGAAGGAAACACTAGCAAACATCAATAAAACTAAAAGCTGGTTCTTTGAGAAGATAAACAAAATAGATAAACCATTAGCCAGACTTATCAAGAAGAAAAGGGAGAAGACTCAAATCAATAGAATTAGAAATGAAAAAGGAGAAGTAACAACTGACACTGCAGAAATAAAAAAGATCATGAGAGATTACTACAAGCAACTCTATGCCAATAAAATGGACAATCTGGAAGAAATGGACAAATTCTTAGAAATGCACAACCTGCCAAGACTGAATCAGGAAGAAATAGAAAATATGAACAGACCAATCACAAGCACTGAAATTGAAACTGTGATTAAAAATCTTCCAACAAACAAAAGCCCAGGACCAGATGGCTTCACAGGCGAATTCTATCAAACATTTAGAGAAGAGCTAACACCTATCCTTCTCAAACTCTTCCAAAATATAGCAGATGGATGAACACTCCCAAATTCCTTCTACGAGGCCACCATCACCTTGATACCAAAACCAGACAAGGATGTCACAAAGAAAGAAAACTACAGGCCAATATCACTGATGAACATAGATGCAAAAATCCTCAACAAAATACTGGCAAACAGAATCCAACAGCACATTAAAAGGATCATACACCATGATCAAGTGGGGTTTATTCCAGGAATGCAAGGATTCTTCAATATATGCAAATCTATCAATGTGATAAACCATATTAACAAATTGAAGGAGAAAAACCATATGATCATCTCAATAGATGCAGAGAAAGCTTTTGACAAAATTCAACACCCATTTATGATAAAAAACCCTGCAGAAAGTAGGCATAGAGGGAACTTTCCTCAACATAATAAAGGCCATATATGACAAGCCCACAGCAAACATCATCCTCAATGGTGAAAAACTGAAAGCATTTCCACTAAGACCAGGAACAAGACAAGGTTGCCCACTCTCACCACTCTTATTCAACATAGTTTTGGAATTTTTAGCCACAGCAATCAGAGAAGAAAAGGAAATAAAATGAATCCAAATTGGAAAAGAAGAAGTAAAGCTGTCACTGTTTGCAGATGACATGATACTATACATAGAGCATCCTAAAGATGCTACCAGAAAACTACTAGAGCTAATCAATGAATTTGGTAAAGTAGCAGGATACAAAATTAATGCACAGAAATCTCTGGCATTCCTATATAGTAATGATGAAAAATCTCAAAGTGAAATCAAGAAAACACTCCCATTTACCATTGCAAGAAAAAGAATAAAATATCTAGGAATAAACCTACCTAAGGACACAAAAGACCTGTATGCAGAAAATTATAAGACACTGATGAAAGAAATTAAAGATGATGCAAATAGATGGAGAGATATACCATGTTCTTGGACTGGAAGAATCAACATTGTGAAAATGACTCTACTACCCAAAGCAATCTATAGATTCAATGCAATCCCTATCAAACTACCACTGGCATTTTTCACAGAACTAGAACAAAAAATTTCGCAATTTGTATGGAAACACAAAAGACCCCGAATAGCCAAATCAATCTTGAGAACGATGCCGCGGAGCGGCTGGGCCCGTGAGCCATGGCCGCTGAGCCTGCACGTCCGGAGCCCGTGCTCTGCAACGGGAGAGGCCACAACGGTGAGAGGCCCGCGTACCGCACAAAAAAAAAATAAATAAATAAAAGTTCCACATTCTAATTAAATAAAGCAAATCATTCGAAAAATCAGGTAGAACTGTATAAGATTACAGTAGAGTTCATTTATTCTCTATAGTTCTCTGTTTTTGAAATATTAATTAAAAAACAAAACCAGTGAAAGAGAAAAGCATGATCATTAGCAGTGATTTCACTCTGAAACTTTTTTCAAAGAAAGAAAAACGGGCAACTTTCTTCGCACACAGCTAGGAAACATTGGATGGCAGCATGTCACTTACCGGTTTTTCAGAGTTGGACGAGGCTTCAACTGCTCTCTCTGATTTATGGAACCGCCACAGTTGGGACACTGAAGGTTCTGCTGAGATCAGTGGCTTCCTGTTCATAAGAAAGGAAAGTGAAACTCACAGCAGCAAAAAATCAAGAGACAGCAAGCCACCTGCTGTTAAGTTTCTTTTTCTCTAGTAAAAAAGAGACAGCAGCAAACAATCAGGAGACAGCAAGCCACCTGCTGTTAAGTTTCTTTTTCTCTAGTAAAAAAGAGACAGAAAACAAGAAAAAAATAAAAAGATTCCTGTTGAGCACAGGAAAAAGATCTTTGGTCCCCTCTGCAGCCCACATCTAGACATGCATGAAATGGCAATTATTAATTAAAAATTGCGATAAAATTAATAGTTAATAATTTCTTGTGCATATAACTATGTATTTAGCACTGTGCACCTACCTGCATTTTCCTAGTTTCTGCTCAAAACAATCTCATACAGTAAACACTATTAGCATCCCTATTTCTCAGAGTATGAAAATAAAACTTAAGGACATTAAGAGACTTTGCCCAAAGTAATGGAGCTGATAGAGTGGTGCAGCCATCTGGTATTCAAAACCCAGACTCTCTGCACTGGAACAAACAGGTTATGATTTGGCTTTTCCTGAATGCATACGTAAGGCAGTGTGCGGCCTCTTTTCCTGTTTATATATTCATTCATTCAATACAGACTTAGATCCTGGGAAGGAAAATGCTGAGTAAGATAAAACCACTGCCCTCAGGGACCATGCTGTGTATTCAGGGAGACAGTCGGGTACACAGACAATTATGTTAGGGAGACAGTCGGGTACACAGACAATTATGTTAGTGTGCCGAGGGCTACAAGTGGAGTAAGAACGAGATTTTCTGGGGACCAGGATGATGGTGGCCTCACCCAGTCTTAGTGCACTAGGAAAAAGCTTGCTAAAAGATCAAAGTTTAGACTGAGACATGAATTACAAGGAAGAAGTGAAGCAAGAGAGAGCACAGTGTTATGAGACCTCCAATTATTTTAGTCTGACTGGAATGGAGTGACAACATCAGATTGGCAGGCAATGAGGCTAGGGAGGTGATCAGGGTTTTAAAAGACACAGACATAGAGAATGGACTTGAGGACATGGGGAGGGGGCAGGGTAAGCTGGGACGAAGTGAGAGAGCGGCATGTAGTTATATACACTACCAAATGTAAAATAGATAGCTGATGGGAAGCAGCCACATAGCACAGGGAGATCGGCTCAGTGCCTTGTGTCCACCTAGAGGGGTGGGATAGGGAGGGTGGGAGGGAGACGCAGGAGGGAGGAGATACAGGGATATATATATACGTATGTATAGCTGATTCACTTTGTTATACAGCAGAAACTAACTAACCATTGTAAAGCAGTTATACTCCAATAAAGTTGTTTAAAAAAATAAATTGTACAAAATAAAAAATATATATACACACCTGGGGGGGAAAAAAGTCTTATTTAAATTGAATTTTTATCAGGAAGACAACATTCACACTCTAAAAGCAGGGGGTGGCATGGTCAAAATTGAACGTCTTAGAAAGAAAAGTGTATTTGTTGTTTCTTGCTTTGTAACAAATACCATAAACCTAGAGGCTTTGAAACAACTCACATTTATTATGGCACAGTTTTTCCATGGATCAGGAGACCAGCATGGCTCAAGTGGATTCTCTCCTCAGGGTCTCTCACTCAAGGTGTTGGCCAGGAGTGGTCTCATCTTTCTCTGGGAAAGCTCTTTCCGGTTACGGCAGAATTCAGTTCCGAGAAAGTGTAAGACTGAGGTCCCCTGTTCTTTACTCGCTGCCAGCCTGAGGCCACTCTCAGCTCCAAGAGGATGCTCCCAGTTCCTTGCCAATGGTCTCACTCATCTGAGGCTTACAAAACATGGTGGCAACAGAATCCTCCAAGGCCAGCAGCAGAATGTCCCTCGTGTCAAATCTCCTTCAGAGAGAGCCCCTTTCTTTTAAGGGTTTACCTGATTGCATCAAGCCCACCCACTGAAGATAATCTCTCTTTTAAAGCTAATAAATTAATCATGGAAGTGGTATCCCATCATTTTCAGATCTCTCTCGCACTCAAGGGTAGAGAGTTACACAAGGGTGTAGGTCATGGGGGGGCCATCATAGATTTCTGACTATCACAAAGGGCAAGACTGAGATCAAAGAAACCACTTTTTAGCCTTTTGCATTTATTTATTTATTCAATCATTCGTCCATTCATCTATCAGTCCTTTTTTTTTCTTTTTTTTGAAGTATAACTGATTTACAGTACTGTGTTAGTTTCAGGTATACAGTATAGTGATTCAGTATTTTTGCGGATTATGTTCCATTATAGATTATTATAAGATAAGGGGTATGATTCCCTGAGCTATACAGTAAATCCTTGTTGTGTATCTATTTTATGTATAGTAGTTTGTATCTGTTATTCCCATAACCCTACTTTGTCCACCCTCTCTTCCCTCTCCCCTTTGGCAACCCCAAGTTTATTTTCTATGTCTGTGAGTCTTTTTCAGTTTTGCATATAGTTTTATTTTTTATATTCCACATATAAGTGATATCATGTAATATTTGTCTTTCTCTGTCTGACTTACTTCATTAAGTATATTACTCTCTAGGTCCATCCATATTGCTGCCCATTTACTCTTCTTATTCCTGTGTTGTATACCTGAAACTATCATAACACTGTAAGCCAATTATACTTCAATTTAAAAAAATTTTTAGTCAAACAGGAAAAAAAAAGTTTCCCAGTTCTGCCTAGAGTAAGACTCTAAACCCTAGACTCAGGCCTTAAAGACTGAAATGGCCAAAGTGTTTTGTCACTTGAGTTATTCCTGTAGCTGAATGGGGGGCCTCCTCCAAAAGCAGTGAGCATCCCCCACACTGTGTGTAGTTAGGAAGACCAGAGAGCCACGGCTGCCTCACCCGGGGGACAGAAAGGTATGGCCCTGCCTTCCTTCTCCTTCTTCGCGCTTCCTGTTGTTCTGCAGCCTCTTCCAGATACAGACTCAGAGTCTCTAGCTTCCCAGTACTGTCTTGCTTTGAACATTTTGTTTTCTTTCCACTTATTTTGCTTCCTCATCCCATAATGCCTTCCTTTTCTATTTTCTTCCTCCTTAGCATTTTTCCTTCCTTGGCTTTCTTCCTTTTCCTCTGTGGTTAGTCTCCACTTCTGCTTGTTATTCATCAGCTGCTTAATATACATTTGAAGAATGAATTAAATTAAACAGATGAATGACAATTTAGAAACCCCCAAGGTTAAAGAAGAGCCTGGTCATGACCATTGTGACCCATTTTCTAAAGAGAAAGTAGAGCATATTTAAAGAAAAATGTCTCTTTGAGAAAATAAAAATAATGAAAATAAATATTTTCCTATGATTAAATAATTTCCTTTCCTTATGATTAAACATACAGCTATTCATTTATTGATTTCTTATAATTCTGCATTGTAGATGAACAGTGAACTGATTTTAATATGATACTCAGGCTCAGGAAGAACAGCCTACAATGCTTATGTAATTTCACATTTGGGGCTACAATAAACTGTGGTATGAAAAATGTCAAATTTACTAATTTTACTACATTTAACATTTTTATTATTAAATGAAAAAGAATGTTGCATAATAAAATTTTCACAGTAATCATGAGCATAAAATAGAAATATATTTAAAAGAGATACAAATTTCACTCTTCCAACTCAAGTGTGTTAAATCATCGTTTTCTTTAAATCGATTTATTCATTTCTGAATCCCTCTCCCAGAGTGTTGGGAATTTATGCTCTGGCATTTGGGGAACTCTTCACTTTCAGAATTGGACCAAGGACATTGAATCCAGCAGCAGGACAGTACATGTCCTGAAGCAGTTAGGGCATGTGTCCTAAGCAAACTATCCCAGTGACAGAAGCTTGACTGGGCCCCTTCTCCCTTGACTCCTGGACAAGACTACTTCCAGTTTCCCTGTTGATATCCATGTAACACATTCCTGTTCTTTAAGTCAATGAGCATTGACTATTGTTGCTTATAACAATAGAACACTAACAAACCTGCATTTACTTCTCTATTAACACTCTCACATCCTGGATGATTTGATTTGGTCCCATACTCTATTTTTCTTTTTTTTTTTTTTTTTTTTTGTATATGGTACAATTAGTGTTTTTATTGAAATACAGTTAATTTACAATGTTGTGTCAGTTTCAAGTGCACAGCAAAATGATTCAGTGATATATATATATATATATATATATATATAAAAAATATATTCTTTTTCAGATTTTTTTCCATTAAAGATTATTACAAGATATTGAGTATAGTTCCCTATGCTATACAGTCAGTGCTTATTATTTATCTATTTTATATATAGTACTGTGTATCTGTTAATCCCAAACTTCTAATTTATCCCTCCCCTGCCCCCTTTCCCCTTTGGTAACCATAAGATTGTTTTCTACATCTGTGAGTCTGTTTCTGTTTTGTAAATAAGCTAATTTGTATCGGTTTTTTTAGATTCCACAAATAAGTGATATCATGATATTTGTTTTTCTCTGCCTGACGTACTTCACTTAGTATGATAATCTCTAGGTCCATCCATGTTGCTGAAAAAAGCATTATTTCATTATTTTTTAAGGCAGAATAATATCCCATTGTGTATATATATATATATATATATATATATATATATATATATCACCTCTTCATTATCCATTCATCTGTCTATGGACACTTAGGTTGCTTCCATGTCTTGGCTATTGTAAATAGTGCTGCTGTGAACATTGGGGCACATGTATCTTTTCAAATTAGAGTGTTCCTCTTTTCCAGATATAAGCCCAGGAATGGGATTGCTGGACCATGTGGTAACTCTATTTTTAGTTTTTTTAAGGAATCTCCACACTGTTTTCCTTAGTGTTTGCATCAATTTACATTCCCACCAACAGTGTAGGAGGTTTCCCTTTTCTCCACACCCTCTCCAGCATTCATTATTTGTAGACTTTTTGATGATGGCCATTCTGACCAGTGTGAAGTGATACCTCATTGTAGTTTTAATCTGTATTTCTCTAATAATTAGCAATGTTGAGCATCTTTGCATGTGCCTCTTGGAGATCTCTATGTCTTCTTTGGAGAAATGTGTATTTAAGTCTTCTGCTCATTTTTTGATTTGATGAAACCTTAAGACTCCACACAAAAACTATTAGAACTGATAAACAAGTTCAGCAAGGTAGCAGGATACAAGATTAACATACAGAAATCTGTTGCAGTTCTTTACACTAACAATGCAATATCAGAAAAAGAAAGTTTTTTAAAATCCCTTTTAAAATTGCATCAAAAAAATAAAATACTTAGGAATAAATCTGACCAAAAAGGTGAATGACTTATATGCTGCAAACTATAAAACATTGGTAAAGGAAACTGAAGGTGATTCAGAGAAATGGAAAGATATCCCATGTTCTTGGACTGAAAGAATTAATATTGTTAAAATGGACATACTACCCAAAGCAATCTACAGGTTTAATTCAATCCCTATCAATTTACTCATGACATTTTTCATAGAACTAGAACAAATAATCAAAAAAATTCATATGTAACCATATGGAACCATAAAAAAACCAGAATTGCCAAAACAACAAAGCTAGAGGTATAACCATCTCAGACTTCAGACAGTACTACAAAGCTACAGTAATCAAAACAGCATGGTATTGGCACAGAAAACAGACATATGGATTAATGGAACAGAATAGAGAGCCCAGAAATAAACCCACACACCTACAGTCAATGAATCTTCAACAAAGGAGGCAAGAATATACAATGGTCAAAAGACAGTCTCTTCAGCAAGTGGTGTTGGTAAAGCTGGACAGCCGCATGTAAATCAATGAAGTTAGAACACTCCCTCACACCATACACAAAAATAAACTCCAAATGGCTTAAAGACTTAAATATAAGACATGACATCATAAAATTCCTAGAAGAGAACATAGGCAAAACATTTTCTGACATAAATCGTAAAAATGTTTTCTTAGGTCAGTCTCCCAAGGCAAAAGAAATAAAAGCAAGAATAAACAAATAGGACCTAATCAAACTTACAAGTTTTTGCACAGCAAAGAAAACCATAAACAAGTTGAAAAGACAACCTACAGACTGGGAGAAAATATTCACAAATGACAAGGGCTTAAATTCCAAAATATACAAACAGCACATACAACTCAATACCAAAAAAACAAACAGTCCCTTACTTTAAATATCACCTATGTTGATATGCCAAGGACTCTTAAATGCATGTCTTCAGTCCTGACCTCTTCCCAGAACATCAGGCTGACCACTTGATATCTCTACTGGATGTCTAAAAAGCATTTAAGTTTTTAACAGGCCTACAACAAAACCTGCCTTCAAACATGACCTCACTTCTCCCCTAGTAGTTCCTGTTTTAGTTAAGGATACCAATACCCATCTAGCTTTATTCAGACAAAGCCTAGGAATTCTTCTTAATTTCTCTTTTTTTTTTCACTCTATATCCAAATTATGAGCAAAGCTGTCACTACAAAATATTTTTCTCTCTAATATCCCTAGTGTAGACTATTATCTTATTTAACTTAGATAGTGACACAAGCTCTGTTTTGGTGTTTCAGTTACCTGTTGTTGCATAACAAAGTACCTCTAATGTTTACTGAGTTAAAACAATGACAATTATTTATCAGGATTCTATGCATTCACCATTAAGTGCTTCTGCTTCACTTGATTTTGGCTGGGGTGTAGAACAGCGAGAAGTCCAAAATGACCTCACTCCCAAGGCTGGAAGTTGGAAGTTGTTTCTGGCTGCTGGTTAGTAGCTTTCCTGGGGCTGTTGGCTAGAAGTCTTGATTTTCTCTGACATGGTTGCTTGGCTTTCTCACAGTATAATGAGCCATAAGTTGATTCTTTGCAAAGACAAAACTGATAAACTCCTAGCAAGACAGATCAAGAGAATGAGAGAGAGAGAGAATGATAGGTAGAGAACACAAATGATCAACATTAGATATGAAAGAGTAGGCATCACTATCACTACTTACCTAATCCTAAAGACATTAAAAATATAATAAAGATATTATTAGAAGCTTATGTCAACATATTTGACAATATATATAAAATGGAAATTTTTCTAGAAAAACCCAACTTAAAACTGATAGAAGAAAAAATAGAAAATTTAAAATTTCCACTCTCTAATAAAGAAATTAAATCTTTTATTTAAAATCTTTCCACAAAGATCATGAACAGACAAAAAGTTATAAAAATATCCATCAAGCACATGAAAAGATGTTCAAAAACACTCATAATTAGAGAAATGAAAATGTAGAAAGCGCTGCTATACCGTTTCTCACTTGTATTTAAATTTTTTAAATTTAAATTATGGCACATTCTGTTGGTGAAACTAGAGGGAAACAAGCACTCATATATTACTGGTGGGAATGCAAGCTGGTACAGCCTTTCAGGAGGGGAATTGAACAGTAGGTAAGAAAAGTACATATGTCCTTACCTTTCGGCCAACAATCCCACCTCTAGGAATCTACCATGAAGATATGCTTCCAACAATGCAAAAATACATATACACAGGGTTATTCATTACAGCATTCTTTGTAATTGCAAAATGTTAGAAACAACATAAATGCCTATATATAGGAGATCGGGTGAAGAAATGGTACAATACACAATGGAGAATTATGCTGTATAAAAAAATCTCTATGAACTGATATGAAGTAATTTCCAGAATTTACTATTAAGTGAAAAAAGTAAGTGCAAATAAGAGTATCTATAGTCATCTACCTTTCATGTAAGAAAGAATGTAAGAAAATATACATGTATCCACTCATTTGTGCAAAAGAAATACAGTCAGCCTTCCATATTCATGGGTTCCACATTCACAGATTCAACCAAATGTAGATTGAAAATATGCAGAAACAAATTCCAGAAAGTTCCAAAAAACAAAACTTGAACTTGCCACACACCAGCAACATAGTGTTTACATTGTATTTACTACCATTTACATAGCATTTATATTGTATTAGTTATTATAAGTAATCTAGATATGATTTAAAGTATTCCAGAGAATGTGCGTAGGCTATATACAAATACTACTCCATTTTATATATAGGACATGAGCATCTGTGGATTTGGGTATCTACTGGGGGTCCAGAAACCAATCCTCCCAGGGATACCAAGGGATGACTGTACAGGAATGCTAAACCAGAAACTAAAGAGATTGATTACTAATGGGGTGGGGAAGGTGTAGAGTAAAAGGGGGACTGAAAAAGGAGTAGTAGGTATAAGGAAGGAACGTCACTTCTCTAAGTATGTCCTTTGGTTTGCCTCTTACTCGTAGAACTATAGTAATGTTTCACATACCAAAACAAATAAATAAACAATTTAAATCAATCAAGATGTGGGAGGAACCCACAATACAATATGAACTGTAGCAAAGGAACTTAACCTAACCATGTGCCCAGAAATGATGGAACCACATTGAAGGAGAGGGAGGGAGAAGAAAAGAACTAACCTAGGTAACTGAGAAAAACAGTACTTTGACTAAATACTCTAATGCTAAAGACAAAAAGAACTGTAAAACACCTTATTCCAGTTACTAAATGTGTTAGCAATAGGGGTTTGGGTTAGCAGTTTTGAAATAAATTAATGTTTGTTCCAACTAGAATTGAAGGAAAATTAAATATATTGTAAATAATAATAACTATGCTTCTTTTTGCCAAAGAAATTACAAATAAGAAAAGGAAGAAGGCTAGCAGGAATCCTGTAGTGCTGTATTAGAATTGCAGGAATTGGTATAAGCACACATACAGATAGATAGATACAGAAATATAGATGCATGTGTATGTGTGGATTAGTATGCAACATATATTCCTAGATCCGTCAACTAAGAAATGACTATCTTGCGGTGCCAGAACGTGAGACGGTGCTCCAAAAAAATGTCAAAAAGACACAGGATGGCTGAAGGGGAAATAATTTGAGAAGCAAAATAAATAATAGTCATATTAGTTTATAACACATAGAATAAAATAAATAGCCATGAACTCATCCTGATATAAATAATTTAATATGTAAATAAATGAATGACAAAGTACAGCTCTGAATTCCAATTAATAAGTGTAGGAAAAATGAGGGAAATAGAAAATCAATATTAGGTAAATTCCATAAGATGCATCAATGTATGCTAAAATTAATGAGTTGTGAGTTTGAGGAGAAATAGGACATTTACAGAGTCTCAAAGTATCTCCCCCAAGATATTTATTAATTTTGAAGGAAAAAATAGTAACTTAAATAGACAAATTCTGCAGACACCACCTTAACTAGGTAATTGAGGTTAACATTAACAGGATAAATATATTGCTATTATGTACTCCTAGTTATCATGTACTGAGAAGAACATATAACGTTTATGGTATTCTTGGTAAAATGCATAACTTTCATCTACTCATAAGAAAATATCAGACAAAGTCGTATCGAAGGCCATTTTACAAAAAAAAGCTGAACAGAAATCTTCAAAAGTGTCAAGGTCATAAAAGACAAGAATTAAGAATTAAGAACTGTCACAGACTGAAGGAGACTAAGAAGACAACTAAATACAATGTGTGATCTTAGATGGATCCTGGGACAAAGGCATTAGTAGAAAAACTGACAAAATTTGAATGATGTCTGTAATTTAGTTAATAGTATAATACCAATGTTAATTTCCTAGTTTTGATAATTGTATTATGATTATGGGAAATGTTAATATTAAGGGAAACTGAGTTGAGAGTATGTAGGAACTTTATAGGAACTCTCTGTACTATGTCTGCAACTTTTCTGTAAATCTAAACTACTGCAAAATAAAAATTAAAAGAAAAATCTCACAAAGAAAACCCCAAACCCAGGTAGTTCTGTTAGTGAAATCTTTTAAATATAGGAAGAATGAATAATACAAACATTATACAAAACTTTCAAGAACACTTCCCAAATCTTGAGATCAGTTAACGTAGATACAAAACTTGAGATCAGAGTAACCTATGTACAAAACTTGACAGGGACATTATAAGACAAGAAAGGAAAACTATAAACCACTATCAACATATATACAAAAATCTTAAACAGTATTTAGGAAATTGAATCTATCAGTGAATAAAAAAGATAGTACATCCCAACGACTTCGGTTCGTTGCAGTAATGCAGAGTGTTTTTACATTAGAAAAGCAACTAATTTGACGTATTAATAAACAAAAAGTTTTGAAACAATATAAGATCTACACAAAGAGAAAATACTTAATAAAATTTGACACCCACTCATGATTTTAAAATAATAATAAAATCCTTAACAAACTAGGAATAGAAGGAACCTTCCTAATCTAATAAAGAGTATCTAATGATAAATAACTATAGCATGCATCACCGTTAATGGTGTAATACTGAATTTTTTTTCCAAGAGAAAGAGTATCTGCTATTACCTGTTCTATTTAACCTCGTATTGAAGGTGTTAAATGTAAACATGCAATAAGTCAAGATACAGAAATAAAAGGCATAAGAATTAGAAGGAAAAAGTAAATTCAGTGATTTGCATAAATGTTAAATATGTATGTGGAAAAATACAGAAGACTATGCAGGCACACTGTTAGCAATAATATGTGAATTTAGCAAGTTCAGTGAATAAAAGGCAAATTGTGAAAAATCAGTTAGATTCCTATATAACAATAACAAAATTAATACTAAATATAAAAGATACCATTTACAATAACATCAATGCATGTTAAAAAAAGTAATAAATCTATCAAATGTTGTACAAGAATAGAACTAACTAAATGGAAAAACGTACGATGTTCAGAGTGGAAGACTTTATTTTAAAGATATTATGTCAACCTGGATAAAATCAGGAGAAAGAAACCACACTGTAATTTAATCTGGGAAAGTTTAATACAAAGAACTAGTTATAGTAACAGAGGATTGTAACAATGACAGATTGTCTAGAAGTAAAAACTAAAAACTTCATAAATAGCAGATATAAGGAACAGTCATCCCCTTAGGACGAGTTAGAACACACAGCCAGACGTCCCAGTAGGGCAAAGAACCCCAGATCTTAAGTATGGCAGTGGCTTTCTAAATGGCAAAGAAATGCCTGTTGCGTGCATTGGTGGAAATTGCTGGAAATTTACTCTCTGGGGTGCTGGGGAAAGTTGCTCAGACAGCGGTGTCTCACTGGAGTCATGCTGGCACAAAACTACCCGAGGTGGGGTATTGGGGAACGCCGCAGGCTGCTGGGTGCTTCTGGCTGCCATGTACTGCAGGAGCCTGGTACTGGAATAGCCAGCTGCGCATGCTGCAGGAGCTGGACCTGGAGAAGCCATGCACGCTCCAGCATTTGCAGAACCGGGAATCAAAACCCTTCTCTTGCAATGTCTCTCCAGTGCCCTCTACTAACAATGCTCAACTTCATACCAACTGACAAAGGGAAAACATTTAAAAGGACAATTTTCATCAGAGACTGGGCAATAAAGAGTGAATTTGGAGCCAGGAGGCAATAAATTGATAACTGGAACAGAAGAAGAACACCACCCAAACTGGAGGACTCACTATTATAAAACTATTATAAAACCATCATTAAGATAGTGTGTGGTTGATGAAAGATAGAGAAATTGACCAGTTGAACAGAATAGAGTCTATAGAGACAGATTCACACATACACAGTCACCTGATTAATGATAAACACACACTGCAGTACAGTGAAGAAAGGATAGTTCATTCAATAAATGGTTCTGAGTCAATTAGAAGACCAAACAGAAAAAAATTAATTTTGACCCTACTCAAAAATTATTTCTAAATGGATTACAAATCTGAATGTAAAAGGTAAAACAATCACATTTTTAGTAGAAAACTATATGGAACGTTTCCAGACTTTGGAGTAGGCAAAGCATTCTTAAATAGGGTGCAAAAAGCAGTAACTATAAAATCTGACAAAGTGAAAAATATTAAAATTAAGGATTTCTTATAAAAAGACACACCTGTAGGAATGAAAATACATCTCACAAATTTGGAGAGGAGATTCCCAATTCGTATATGCAACAGAGAATTCATATCCAGAATATTTCAAGAACAGGTACAAATCAGGAGAGACAAACCAACAGAAAAATGAGTGCTTCATAAATGGTGAATAGACATATGCAAAGTATTCAACTTCATCAATAATCAAGAAAGTAAAAATTAAAACCGCAATGATATATCACTATTCACCTATCACAGTGACCAAAATGATAAAGATCAACCAAGTGTTGGCTAGAATGTGGCACAATGGCAATTCTGGTTGTGGAAGTATAAACTGGTAAAACCATTTTAAAAACTAGTGGGCAGGGCTTCCCTGTTGGCGCAGTGATTGAGAGTCCGCCTGCCAATGAAAGGGACGCGGGTTCGTGCCCCGGTCCGGGAAGATCCCACATGCCGCGGAGCGGCTGGGCCCGTGAACGATGGTCGCTGAGCCTGTGCATCTGGAGCCTGTGCTCCGCAACGGGAGAGGCCACAGCAGTGAGAGGCCCGCATACTGCAAAAAACAAACAAACAAAAAAAACTAGTGGGCAATATCAATGCAAGCTGAGTATAAGGGTACCTTATGACTCAGCAATTCTACCACCTATGCATTCTCCTATCCGTATTCATCACAGAACACGCACAAGAATGTTCATAGCAGCACTGTTTGTAATGGTCCCAGGCTGAAAACTCCTCAAATGCCCATCAGCAATAGAACAAATAAATATGGTATATTCACAAAATGAAATACTGTACAGCAATGAGAGCAAAAGAATGATATCTTCATATCATGAACCCCACAAACAATGTTAAGTGAAAAATGGGAAAAGGATGGGAAAAGAATACATAATGTATGATTTATCAATGTTCAAGTATAGTCAAAACCTACCTATGGTGTTAAAAATCAGAATAGTGGCTGCCCTTGCAGGAGCAGTGACTAGAAGCAGGAACAATGGGAGTGTTCTTGGTGTTAGTAATATTCTTATTCTTGATCTGGGTGCTGGTTACATAGGTATGTTCAATTTATGATAATTTATTGAGCTATACACTTGTGATTTGTATACTTTTCTGTATGTGTTATACTTCTATAAGTTGCTTTTAAAAGAGAGAAAAGGAAACAAAAACAAACAATGACATCAAATTAATGAATATGGTACAATTAACTCATACTTCAAACATTGGGTATAAGATAAGAAAAATCTAATGAATTCTAGTTACAGTCTTCGTTTGGAATAATATTATCCTGCCACAAGGGGGTTCCCTTGCTACACTCCTATACTTATGACACTACATATTTTCTAGATTCTTTTGGTGTTCTGATGCATTTTACCTATTTATCTTTGAAGGGTTCAACAAGGCACACTCTACTGAAAATCTGTAAATCTACAGAATAGAATATAGCATGAAGCCTCTCCACAATTACTCCAAAAATGGTCATCCAACAAGTAGTGGAAGATGTTTCTTCAAACTCTTAATCTGATTACTAGAAAGTGTATCCTAATCTAATATTTAAACCTATCCCCTTGTCATTTCTAGCCTTTGTTCTTGTTCTGCCTCTCAGGACTGAATTTCTCTGTTTTGGGCAGAGTGTAAGCTTTCTATTAAGGCAACTGAGGTATGTTTATCAGCTACATCCTATCTCTAATTTTTTAAACTGACAGTTGGGTAGCACCCACAGATTTTTTTTTCTGGGTGTTGTCATGTTTAAATCTTTTGTACAAACACGTTTCAGGACTCTGTTAATCCTTATGTTAATCCTTATTAATTTTCTGTTAAATTTAGACAATTATGTCAACCTATCGTGCTATTTTTAATCTAATTTGGTTTTCAAATTAGATTCCACAAGTCTTGTGTTACACACAAATGTAAATGAATGTCTCCTACCTCATAAGGTGCCTAGCATATAGTAATAACTCAGTAATATTCATTTAAGTCAATTCGGTGAAATAATGTATTCAAAGAAGAGAGCAATTTGAACCCAAACAATTGTAAACTTAATTTACATTTCTCTATCTTGTCTACATATATGTACATTTCTCTATCTTGTCTACATATATTTACATTTCTCTATCTTGTCTACATATATTTTATGTCTACAGCATTACCCAAGTCTTTAGGTCGAGCAAACCTACTTCACAAAGAGAATTAGATTATTCTGCCAAGACCTGGTTTTGACTAAGTTATGATGGTACCTAGTGATCATTACTTCCCTCTATAATTTTGTCTGCTCATGCATTCAGTCATTCATTTGTCGAGTATATATGGAGTGCCTGCAAGGTGCTCTGCACTTTCTAGAAGCTGGGATGGGGACCTTGAATGTGACAAGTCCCTACCTTCAAGGAGCTTTATGTTCAGTGGGAGAAAAATGGAAAATAAATAATTGAACAAATAAATTAGCAAGTTAGTGTCACATAGCAAAAATTTTGATACGCTAATAAAAGCAAACTTACGTAGTAGAGAGTTACAGGGAGATATTTTAGATAGGGTGGTCAGGGAAGACCTCTTTGAAGAAGTACCATTTGAGTTAAGACCTGAATTGTGAGGAACCAGCCACAAAAATGACCAAAAAAAAAGTTTCAAGAACAGAAAATAGCAACCAAAGAAAGATCTGAGGCAGTAACAAGCATGATTAGGAAAAGAAAGAAGGTCAAAGTAATGTATAGGGAGCAACAGCAGAAGAAGTGTGAGATGAGGTGGGTAAGGTTGGCAAGGACCAGAGCAAGTGTGGACTGATTGGCCATGTCAGGGAGTTTGTGTTTCATCCCAAGTGTAATAGGGAGCCATTGAAGGTTTTCAGTGGAAGAAAGATAAGATCTAGTTGATAGATTGAAAGCATCACTATGTATGCTGAAAAGAAGAGGGATGGCAAGGGAAGGTGGCAAAAGTGGGTGACTATCCAAATGAGTTATGATGGATTGGCCTAGGGTGGTGGTGATCAGGATAAAAATAAATTAAGAGGTAGGAAGAATATTTTGGAGGTAAAGCCAGGAGACCTTGCTAATGGACTGTATATGGGACTGGCAGAAAGAAACAAAGAACGATTTCTAAATTTTTGGCTTAAGCAATTGACTATATGAAGGTGTCATTTTCTGAGCCAAAGGGAAACTGGAAACTGAGGAAAGATCAGATTTGGCACGTGGATCCAAAAGTTCCACTTTGAGTATACAAAGTTAGATGTTAAACAATTATGTAGCATTTTTCAGTTGCCTGTTAGACATATGAGTGTTGAGGAACTCATGAGGTGTTCCTGTCACTTCACCATTTGTTCATCCCTTTATCTTCCCCTCTCTTCTCTCTGTGAGCTGATTTTTGGAAACTCCAGTAGAATGCGTATCCCAGGTTGTATTTAGATAATGTTCAATGATTCATCCCTCTGCCTCACAGCCTAACATGCCCCCAAACAGCCATTACTGAAGATAGAGAGTAGTTTAACTTCTGCCTTACATATTGTAGAACACTGTTGTGGACCAGGAAACGTTTCTTGTTGTCAGGAATCAGGAACTGGTTTTTGTCCATTTTTGTATTACCTGAACCAGTGCTAGTATTTATATAAAAAAGATTATTTAAACAAAAGTTATGTAAACCAAATGTTATCACTTTAAAAACACTTCCTAAGCAAGCTCAAAGATCAAAACTTTGACAATTTTTTAATAAGGCAGATAGCCAACATTTGCCTGACTTAAAAGTTTGTTTTCTCCACTAACCTGATAGGTCAACTCAAATGCCAACAGCCAAACCAGTTTGGCAAAATAGATGATTTACCTAAAGTGGAACTGGACACTACTTAAATATCATTCTCACCGAATGACTTCACTTCTGCTGTAAAGAAAACTGCTTCTAAAAATCCACGTTTTAATTTTAGTCAGAATGTAGCATAATGAGAAGGCTAGGAGAGAGGAAGGAAGGGAGAGAGAATCAGACAGAGAGGCAGAGAGACTAGAGGAAGAAACAGATTACAGACAAATATATTAATTTGTTTACAAGCATTTAGGACTGCTGGGAACTAGTTTTTAGATCTCAAATGTGTTGTGAATAAAATCTTCAGCTTTATAGTTTGTTCAGTGAAATATAAAAACACTATTCAGTCAAAATAATAAAAGTATATTAATAATGACATTACCACAAGCAATAAGTATACTTTCTTATCTTGGAAACCATCTACAAAATAACAGATGTTAAAAGAATTATAAGTAAATTTCTCTTTTCTTTCTATAAAATAGTTGTGAATTCATTTATTTCTTGAAATTAAATAAAAGCATTTCAGATTCCACCAGATCAGCAAACATAGCTCCCTACAACTATTCAAAAATTTTAAAAAGAATGATAATAGAAAATATATGTATATAAATAAAAGTTTTTCTTATTATTTGAAGTCTGATTTTCAATTCAGTGGTAAATAGTATATTGTAGAAAACACCATGGTGTATTGAAAATTACTCTTTGCAACTAATAGGACCTGCATTGGAATCTTTAGTTCCATTTAGTTCCAGTCAACCAATATTTTTTTTCAGATAATAATCCTATCTCATATTTCTACTGCAGCAAATAATAAAAATTCTACTTACTAAATCTCCTGAAAAACTTCCAAAAAACTTGAATGTTGTGAGAATTATACTGATTAAGGTTAAATTTTCAATGTTCTAGAAAGCAAATTTTAAAGTACCTCTTCATTTGTATTATTCGTATCATCCCTACTATCTTGCATCAGATTCCAGTAAATCTAAACCATGCCATTAAGGGTCAAGAAATAAAGAATAAACAGCTGATAAAAATGGCAGGGTTGGAGAATTGGGCAGATAAGTTTTAAAACTATTTTCCGTTATTATTAATGTACCAAATCTTTATGGACCATCTCTTATGTGCCTGATTACTAAGCTAAGCACTGAAGAGAGAGAAGTGTACAGAATAAATATGGTCCCTGCTCTCACAGAGCTTTCCACGCAGTGCAGGACACAGATCTTGAAAATACATTTGCACAAAAATATATAAATTACAGATAATAATTATGACTATTTAAATCACCAATCTTTCCCTCACTCAACAAAATTATTTTTTAAATGCATCAAGATAGTCCCAGAAGAGTAGGGTTGAATCCAGTTAGATGGAAAATTTGCAAGCTGGGATACGGTGGGATTAGCTCACACATACTGATGGACAGAAAGAGAAGAGGAACAACATTGTCAGAATCTTTGGATTGCGGTGGCTTCAGATCACATACTAGCCAGTGGTTCTGAGATATAACTCATAAGTCTGTTTCCTAGTGTCCTCTCAAATCTTTGGCACTTGAAAGACATGTGCAGTGATAACATTGAATCTGAGAATCTTTTGCTTTCAATCTCTTTAAGTTTCTCAAATCCTAGTCACTGAGATTATTTCTGACTCACCTTACAATCCTATATCTATGATTGATGAAGCATAGTCTGGCATAATTTATTCTGGAAAATTCAGTTTTTTGTATAGGCCATATATTCAGTACTGAGTAAATATTGTGTTTATTCTTTTTCCCACACAATAGATAATTTATGAAAGCTCAAGATCTTTATAATTTCATTTTATAGGCAGGTATACTCTCCAGCTTCTTAATATCTTTGCTAAGATAATATTAAATGTATTTGATTTGATTTGACATGGCTTCAGATAAAATTTCAAAGTATCCAGAAATCAACTTTTATATACTCCATAGTTCTTACTATTATTTTTCAAAATATAAGTATTATATTTTTCCCATTCTGTATAAAGTAATTAACCTTGGCAAGAATTCACTAACTTTCAGAATGGTTTCCACTTCATTACTTGTCTTAAATTTACAGATATTGCTCTCATGATTTCATGAGTGTTTGATTTCACTTTATTGGCTATTTCCTTAAAATCATTGGTTAGAATCTAGCAAGAATGTTCAAAGAATAGTGAATAAAGTATGTGTGCGTATGTTTGTTTGTGATTCTCTTTGCAAAATACAGAGTCAAGTTATTTTAATTAATGAGGATCTAACTGGTAGGATGCACAGGAAAATGAAGAAAGTAAGAATCCTAGGCACATGATCAGTTGTCAAGGAAATTCAAGAAAAGCCAAGCACCCAGCCCGAACAGGAAGAAGAGACATCACAGTGCTCTTGGCCCTCATGGCACCAAAACGTCTTTCAGGCACCAGGGCAACTGTAAAAATCTGGTCAACTTTTAACCCTTCCCGCTATGAGAGTCCCTGCATCACTCTAGTTTTTCTGCTACCAACATGGCTCAGTTACTATGTCCATTTCCTCTCGAGCTACTAATTAAG
The DNA here is from genome assembly GCF_951394435.1 of Stenella coeruleoalba. Classification (NCBI taxonomy): domain Eukaryota; kingdom Metazoa; phylum Chordata; class Mammalia; order Artiodactyla; family Delphinidae; genus Stenella; species Stenella coeruleoalba. The sequence continues at coordinate 68,372,859 of NC_137169.1, read as the reverse complement.
TAATTTTCTCTAAATTTCCCTATTCAAATTCCTGATAATGAGTGAATCTAGTGGGACCTGCTAACTACCATCAACACTTTCCAGGCCATCTTAAAAGTGTTCATCTTGGTACAATCATACATGGCCGATACGTTTACAAGGCATGGAACATGGACACCCTTGCTTTCCTCAGCCACACCTTGGGGAGAGCAGTTTCCCTTAGGAAGCAAGTAAATGGCCAGAAGCAGAAAAACCATCTTGCACTTATGTAGCAGAAACAAGAAGAAAACTCACATCTAACAGTGGCAGGGCAGAAAGCTAGAATCTTAACAACATGTTGGAGCTGCTATACCAGCTAGAATACCTTCCTCCTACCTTCTCATTACCTAAAAGGGGAAAAAAAATCTCGCTGTTTTTAGTTAACCACTGTTAATTAGGTTTTCTCTATGAGGCAGAATATAATTTCTGGCACTGCTGAAATGAAACATTCTCATGAAGCAATAAGATCCAACATTTCATCTGATCCGTAATGTCAGTGTACTACGTCTAATAAATTATTTTCCTCCATTATTTCATTTAAATGAATCACTCTGGTTTCTATTTTATCTTCTGCCTAACTATTAATAACAATGACCCCCAGAACACAGCCTTTGGCATCTCACTTTAAGAAATCTCGTCCATTCCCATGGCTTCAATTATGACATACATGTTGAAGGCTGTCATACACCCAACTGAACCCAAGACTCTTGTATGTAGCTGGCAACTGGAAATATGAACTTTATCTGTGGTGAAGATAAGGCACTTTAAACTCACCATTTCCTTCTTAAACCTGATCTTCCTCTGTTCTCTAATTTGGAGAATAACATGAGCCTCCTCCTAGTTTATCTAAATCGGTGTCATTGAAATTAAACTTTATTCTTCCCTTTGCCCTCTAAATACCATTGTCACTGAATCCTGGTAATCTACCTCGTATGTACTAGCCCTCTGTTCTGTCCTTCTCTCTCTTTCTTCACTGTCACTGTCCCTCTTAGAATCATCAGTGGGCTCATCAAGGGCTCATAACACTGCCCTCGACTAGACAAGGGCAACAGTCCCTCCGACACATTCTGCGCACTACTGTGAGAGGACTCTTTCTCAAATGCAAATCTTATGTGATTTGCCATGTAAAACAGTTTGGTGACTCTTCATGGCTTTTAGGATGACATAAAATTCAGTAAGGTCCAGGCTGTACCATACTCTCCAGACTCATCTTTGACTATCTCACCCTAAGCACCAGGGACACAGTATTTCTAACACACCATGATTTTACACATGGATATATCTTTGAATATACTGTTCCCTATGCCTGGACTAAGCTTTCATTATTGTTCATTCTGATCCTCTCCTAGACTAACTGCCAGACAACTGCAAACATCTGTTCTGATATCACCAACAGAAATGATGGACATGTTAATGATGTTCATATATTACATATCATTATTATCTATTAAAACATTAAACAATCCCAGAATATAAATGATGTTTCCACTTTACATATGAGAAAAATTGGTTCAAAAGAGTTAAATGATATGTCTGAGCCAAGAAATCAAAGGAAGATGTATTCACATTATGTTAATCAATGAGCTTCATGTTTTATAAGAAACCACTCCTGGGCATATATCTGGACAAAACTATAATTCAAAAAGATATTGATACATGCATCCTTATACATGGTAGCACTATTTGCAAAAGCCAAGACAGGGAACCAGCCTAAACGTCCATCGAAAGATGAATGGATACAGAAGATGTGGTGTATATATATACATGAATATATATATATGAATACTACTCAGCTGTAAAAAAGAGTGGAATAATGCCATTTGCAGCGACAGGGATGTACCTAGAGATTATCATACTAAGTGAAGCAAGTCAAAGAAAAATACCATATGATATCACTTATATGTGGAATCTAAATTACGACACAAATGAACTTATCTATGAAACAGAAACAGACTCACATAGAGAACAGACTTATGGTTACCAAGGGGGAGGAGAGGCGGGGGAGGGATGGATTGGGAGTTTGGGATTAGCATATGCAAACTATCATATATATGTATAACTGAATCACGTTGCTGTACACCAGAAACTAACACAACATTGTAAATCAACTATAATAAATTATTTTTTTAAAAGAAACCAAGGACAAATTCTTTTATGCTTAAAACTACCAGGTGTTATTAAATTAATAATAGCCAATATAGACTACAAATTCCCATTATGTTTTCTATTCTTATGAAAGGAACATTGACCACTCAGTTGCCACGAGCTTAATAATTATTACATAGTTTTAATATATGGCTTTTAAAATTAGGACATATTGAAAGGTGTTTAACAAATATTTGTTAAGAGTGAAAGAAAGATCAGTATTTCCAATGAAGATAATATAATGTTACAATTTACAGAGTTATTAGCACAGGAAAATTAAGCACCTGTTTTGAAGAACACAAAGTTCAGAGATCAGGATCAACAGGTGTTGCTTCTGTTAATATACAAATAGCCTGATTATATTCTAATGCTCTGTTCCACTGCCATGCCTTTATGCCTGATGACTCTTTGGAAATACTAGGAAGGCACAATTTGTCTTTCATTATTTATGACCTTAGGAAAGCTGAGATCAAATGAAGTATGGGCTTCTCGTTCTTTATTTTAACCCAGATATCCAGCTGAGACCACTGAAGCATAATACATTTGGGGGAAGATGTAAGACCACACAAATTTACACTTATACCTACCGGAATAAGTGTATATTTTGGTGTTTGTAATAAGACTCCAATTTATCTTCACCTTAGGAGCTAGCAAACTGCTTCCAGGAAGTTTAAAAGAGTTTTACAAATATTGGAGGGCTTATATGTATAACGTTCTATGAAAGAAGAGATTAAAGATAGATAAACTATCTAATAAGTAGATAAGAAGAGATGTAGTATATAAAATTATTATTAGAGAAAGGGACTGGAGACAAAACAATTAAACAATGTTTTGACAAAAGTAAAACAGTAATAGAGTCTATATTCTGAAATTAATTCAGCCTGTGCCATTATAAGAAATTAGTTGAATACTGTTCTTTTCATCTTTAGCTTTATTGAGGTATAATTTATACACAAAAATACTGTATACATTTCATATAAACTCATGCAGACCCTTCATGAGTTTGGACATATGCAAAGTTTCTGTTGTCCAGGATGAATAAGTTGTAGAGATCTGCTATACAACATAATACCTATAGGTAACAAACCAGTATTGTACACTGTAAAATACTATTCATTTTTTACAATGTACATTGAGGCAGGAGAAGTTGGGATGAATAGAAATAATCAACTTTATCCAGGTTTTTAATATTGCAAGCATGGAATTGTGTGCAGCATTTCTTAATTTTTAAAAATAATTTAGATATGTGTCCCTATATCTAGTTTCTCAGTATTGATTTTAGTAGTTCCCTCTTTATTTCAATTTTGTTTGCTAGGCTTTTCAAGAATATTAGATTGTTGGGTTTCCTTCCCTCAGACAAACAACCAATTTTTAGATTTTTATCAGTTTCCTTGTTCTGTTTACTTTCTGAGTTACTAATTTCTTATTTGCTCTGTACTGTCTATCATTTTTGGTGTTGTGCTCATCCTCTGAGTTTTAGGAATGAGATTAGTTTTACCTTTCCTACACATTTCCCTGTTCATAGTGCCTTCAATATATTTTTGTTGTTCATTTTCAAATGCATTTGATAAATGTTTAATTCATTATTTTTAAATTTCAAAATATTTAATGTTTTGAATTTGCTCTTGAGCAGGTCTTTAGATGATGTATTTCATGTTTTAATATGAAAACTTCATTTTTACTTTCTCTAAATAGTATGAAGTTGAGTCTGAATTGTATTTTACATCTAATAGTAATTTAGGTGATTGTGCGTAATTAATTTTAAAATGTATACAAATTTTAAAATGATTGACTTTGTTATTAAAATATCTGGCCTTTGGGTATAATTTCTTTAGTTAGTTGAGTGCTTTATAGTATTCTAAAATTATTGCTTCTATCAAGTTATCTGTATATTTCTAACACCTTTTTACATGAAATATTGCAAGGTTACATATTCTGCTAAAATGGTTCATGACTATTATACGGTCATTGTGAACCATGCTTATTGATATAAAATTATCTTGCTTAATGATTTGTCTTGAATTGTCTTTTCTTTGAAATTTAATATTTCTTCTTTTGCTTTTTGTTTCTACTTGCCTTATTACTTTTTATCATTCTTTGTTTTTTAATCACCTGTGTCACTACTTTAGATATGCTTTTACAAGCAGCCTGTTGTTGAAATATCCATTTTAAATCAATATGAAATGTTGCTATGTAATAGGGGAAATTAAGCTATTTGTATCCATTTTCATAACTGATATAACAGTTCTCTTATTTCATACTTCCTCTTTAAAAAAAATACTCATTTCTTTTACATTTTATTGCATAGGCTAAACATTCTTAGCTTTTATCTACTCCAGTGATTTAACAATGATATATCCTGCTTTAAAATATGCTGCTAATCACATTAAGATAAAAAAATAAAAATACTATAATTTTCTGATTACCAAAATCAATAATGAATTTGCCTTACCACCACTCCAAGTAAAATGGGAATTTACTTATTTTTTTCTTCCCAATCTATATTTGTAAATATAACCTAGGAGTTCAATATATATTAGTCATATCAAATTATCATTTTTAATATTACATGTGTTTTCATTTAAGAATTACTTTTGATATTTACAGTATTTTAAAGCAATATTTTAAAATAATTGCTTACAATTTATTTTATATTGAAATGTTTTTCACACTCATCCCATTCCTCTAACACCACAAATTACTCATTTTGGGGTTATAGACCTTTATTTATTTTTCTGTTGACATATATATGACTTGAAGTATTTCTCAAAAAGTATCCTTTTAGGGTAAATTCTCTGTACTATTGTGTATCTGAATTTATTTTTTCATTAGCAACTCACGTGACCAACACCTTGACTGGATATAATTTTCTTTGATCAAAACTTTTCTCTTCAAAATTCTGTAAATATTGGCCCCAACTGATGTCTGATGGGCATTGTTTCCACTTTTTGGTGATACATTTGTGTACAAGTTTTTGTTTGAATACCTGTTTCAGTTCTTCTGGGTATATTCTTAGAAGTGGAGTTGCTGGGTCATATGCTAATTCTATGTTTAACTTTTTGAGAAAACTTCAAACTGTTTTCCATAGCAGTTTCCCCATTTTACATTCCCACCACAAACTTCTCTACATCCCCACCAACACTTGTTAATCCTGGTTTATTATTATTATAGCCATCTTAGTGGGTGTGAAATGATATATTATTGTGGTTCCACAAGGTTTTAATTACTCTAACTTATAATAAATTTAATACTCTCTGCTTTAGCAAGTATCTTTCCTATTTTTTTAAACAATCAGGTTAATTTTGTTTATTTTTAAATGACCTTTATATTTTTTCAGATTGAAAAAAATTGATGTAATTTTCATTAGTATTGCGCTAGTTTTAATGGTTAATTTAGGGAAGATTTACATCTTAACAATTTTCAAATATTCTTTGGTGTCTCTCAATAAGACTTTGTATTTTTCATTTAGATTCTGAACATTTTTATTATGTTTATTCCTACTTACTTGACACCAACTGGTCTGGCTATCTTGCAGGAAAGCCATTTACTGACATTGTAATTTTATTTTATTAACTGCTAATCCAAAGACTTAATCCAGACTAAAAGCAATCCATACTAAATACAATTATTTTGAATACTTTATTTTGAAAACTTCAATTAGCAATATTCCATGTCCTTTTGAAAAATTAAGAGATCTAGCCCATTCCCAGAAATTACAAATAGACTGGAACTAAGTTGCACTGTTCCCTTTGCGTAGGAAATAACTCTTTCCAGTTTACTTTAATCTGCACTATTCCTTGTTTTATTCAAAAACTAGGGCTGAGTAGGAAGGGATAAACATCAGTGTTCTTATGCTGTTGTTGATATAGTTTTTCTAATAACAGAGTTAGAAAAGTTGAACATTTCTTGTAAATGTGAGTCTTGGTTGGGTTTCTCAGAGAGCACAGCCTGGGACAGGGACTTGAACGCAGAGAGTTTATTTGGGAAGGAATGAAGGAAGCCAGAATGAGGGAGTTAGGAAGACTGAGAAAGCGAAGGAGAGAAAAACAAGGGAATATCCTTTACTGAACTGGTGCTGCAGTAAACAATGGAGACACAGTCCTCCCCAAGGACCTCTGAGAACTGTGAAGATGCCACCTCAGAATTTTTCCTTCAAATAATGGGAGCTGATGTATTCATCCACTGCTTCCCCCTCTCTACATTAGTTGAGGGCTGCAACTAGGGACACTTCATTCCACCACCCCACCACCTGCCCCAACGAACTCTGGGCAGAATCAGCTCCCTTAACTTTGGGGAAAGCCCTGAGGCAGAAAAAACTGAGCGATACTGCTAGGGCTTGAAGTAGGAATCAGGGAAGTATCCACCACAGTCACTTCCAAAATCAAAGGGTGGAGAGGATGTGGCTGGGGAAACCCAGCAGCATCTACAAAGCCATTTTCCTGTCAAAAGTAGGAAAATCAAGATAAAAATCAAATGAATGCATGTTTGAATAAAGTATCTCTGTGTCAAAAAAGACACAACTTAAGACTCCATTGTGAAGAGACCTTCAAGATGGTGGACGAGTAAGACGTGGAGATCACCTTCCTCCCCACAAATATATCAAAAATACATCTACATGTGGAACAACTCCTACAGAACACTGACTGAATGCTGGCAGAAGACCTCAGACTTCCCAAAAGGCAAGAAACTCCCCACATACCTGGCATATAGTTGACAGGGTTTTCGTGCTCCGGCTGGATGTCAGGCCTGTGCCTATGAAGTGGGAGAGCTGAGTTCAGGACATTGGTCCACCAGAGACCTCCCAGCTCCACATAATATCAAACAGTGAAAGCGCTCCCAGAGATCTCCATCTCAATGTTAAGACCCAGCTCCACTCACCAACCAGCAAGCTAGAGTGCTGGACACCCTATGCCAAACAACTAACAAGACAGGAACACAACCCCACGCATTAGCAGAGAGGCCGCCTAAAATCATAATAAGGTCACAGACACCCCAAAACACACCACCGGACGTGGTCCTGCCCACCAGAAAGACAAGATCCAGCCTCAGCCACCAGAACACAGGCACCAGTCCCTCCACCAGGAAGCCTACACAACCCACTGAACAAATCTTAGTCACTGGGGACAGACACCAAAAACGATGGGAACTACAAACCTGAAGCCTGCAAAAAGGAGACCCCAAACACAGTAAGTTAAGCAAAATGAGAAGACAGAGAAACAGCAGGTGAAGGAACAAGGTAAAAACCCACCAGCCCTAACAAACTAAGAGGAAATAGGCAGTCTACCTGAAAAAGAATTCAGAATAATGAGAGTAAAGATGATCCAAAATCTTGGAAATGGAATGGAGAAAATACAAGAAACGTTTAACAAGGACCTAAAAGAACTAAAGAGCAAACAAACAATGATGAACAACATGATAAATGAAATTAAAAATTCTCCAGAAGGAATCAATAGCAGAATAACTGAGGCAGAAGAACGGATAAGTGACCTGGAAGATAAAATAGTGGAAACAACTACTGCAGAGCAGAATAAAGAAAAAAGAATGAAAAGAATTGAGGACAGTCTCAGAGAACTCTGGGACAACATTAAATGTACCGACATTCGAATTATAGGGGTCCCGGAAGAAGAAGAGAAAAAGAAAGGGACTGAGAAAAAATTTGAAGAGATTATAGTGGAAAACTTCCCTAATATGGGAAAGGAAATAGTTAATCAAGTCCAGGAATCACAGAGAGTCCCATACAGGATAAATCCAAGGAGAAACATGCCAAGACACATATTAATCAAACTATCAAAAATTAAATACAAAGAAAATACATTAAATGCAGCAAGGGAAAAACAACAAATAACATACAAGGGAATCCCCATAAGGTTAATAGTTGATCTTTCAGCAGAAACACTGTAAGCCAGAAGGGAATGGCAGGACATATTTAAAATGATGAAAGGGAAAAACCTACAACCAAGATTACTCTGCGCAGCAAGGATCTCATTCAGATTTGACGGAGAAATTAAAACCTTTACAGATAAACAAAAGCTAAGGGAATTCAGCACCACCAAACCAGCTCTACAACAAATGCTAAAGGAACTTCTCTAGACAGGAAACACAAGACAAGGAGAAGACTTACAGTAATATACCCAAAACAATGAAGAAAATGGTAATAGGAACATACATATTGATAATTACCTTAAATGTAAATGGATTAAATGCTCCAGCCCAAAGACATAGACTGGCTGAATGGATACAAAAACAAGACCCGTATATATGCTGTCTACAAGAGACCCACTTCATACCTAGGGACACATACAGACTGAAAGTGAGGGGATAGGAAAAGAGATTCCATGCAAATGGAAATCAAAAGAAAGCTAGAGTAGCAATTCTCATATCAGACAAAATAGACTTTAAAACAAAGACTATTACAAGAGATAAAGAAGGACACTACATAATGATCAAGGGATCAATCCAAGAAGATATAATAATTGTAAATATTTATGCACCCAAACTTAGGAGCACCTCAGTACATAAGGCAAATGCTAACAGCCATAAAAGGAGAAATCAACAGTAACACAGTCAAAGTAGAGGACTTTAACACCCCACTTTCACCAATGAACAGATCATCCAAAATGAAAATAAATAAGGAAACACAAGCTTTAAATGACACATTAAACAAGATTGACTTAATTGATACTTATTGGACATTCCATCCAAAAACAACAGAGTACACTTTCTTCTCAAGTGTTCATGGAACATTCCCCAGGATAGATCATATCTTGGGTCACAAATCAAGCCTTGGTAAATTTACGAAAATAGAAATCGTATCAAGTAACTTTTCTGACCACAACACTATGAGACTAGATATCAATTACAGGAAAAAATCTGTAAAAAATACAAGCACATGGAGGCTAAATAATACACTACTTAATAACCAGGAGATCACTGAAGAAATCAAAGAGGAAATTAAAAAATACCTAGAAACAAATGGCAATGAAAACAAAATGACCCAAAACCTATGGGGTGCAGCAAAAGCAATTCTAAGATGGAAGCTTATAGCAATACAATCCCACCTCAAGAAACAAGACACATCCCAAATAAACAACATAACCTTACACCTAAAGCAATTAGAGAAAGAAGAACAAAAAAAAACCCAAAGTTAGTGAAGGAAAGAAATCATACAGATCAGATCAGAAATAAATGAAAAAGAAATAAAAGAAAGAATAGCAAAGATCAATAAAACTGAAAGCTGGTTCTTTGAGAAGACAAAGAAAATTGATAAACCATTAGCCAGACTCTTCAAGAAAACAAGGGAGAACTCAAATCAACAGAATTAGAAATAGAAATGCAAAAGGAGAAGTAACAACTGACACTGCAGAAATACAAAGGATCATGAGAAATTACTACAAGCAACTATATACCAATAAAATGGACAACTGGGAAAAAATGGACAAATTCTTAAAAATACAAACTTCCAATACTGAACCAGGAGGAAATAGAAAGTATAAACAGACCAATCACAAGCACTGAAATTGAGACTGTGATTAAAAATCTTCTGACAAAAGCCCAGGATGAGATAGCTTCACAGGCGAATTCTGTCAAACATTTAGAGGAGAGTTAACACCTATCCTTCTCAAACTCTTCCAAAATATAGCAGAGGGAGGAACCCTCCCAGACTCATTCTACGAGGCCACCATCACCCTGACACCAAACCCAAAGATGCCACAAAGAAAGAAAACTACAGGCCAATATCAATGATGAACATAGATGCAAAAATCCTCAATAAAATACTAGCAAACAGAACCCAAGAGCACATTAAAAGGATCATACACCATGATCAAGTGGGGTTTATCCCGGGAATGCAAGGATTCTTCAGTATACCCATATCAATCAATGTGATACACCATATTAACAAACTGAAGTATAAAAACCATATGATCATCTCAATAGGGGCAGAAAAAGCTTTCAAGAAAATTCAACACGCATTTATGATTAAAAGAAAAACCCTCCAGAAAGTAGGCATAGAGGGAACTTACCTCAACATAATAATGACCATATATGACAAACCCACAGCCAACATCATTCTCAATGGTGAAAAACTGAAAGCATTTCCTCTAAAATCAGGAACAAGGCAAGGTTGCCCACTCTCACCACTGTTATTCAACATAGTTTTGGAAGTTTTAGCCACAGCAATCAGAGAAGAAAAAGAAATAAAAGGAATCCAAATTGGAAAAGAAGAAGTAAAGCTGTCACTGTTTGCAGACCACATGATACTATACATAGAGAATATTAAAGATGCTACCAGAAAACTACTAGAGTTAATCAATGAATTTCGTAAAGTAGCAGGATACAAAATTAATGTGCCAAAATCTCTTGCATTCCTATATACTAATGATGAAAAATCTGAAAGAGAAATTAAGGAAACACTCCCATTTACCACTGCAACAAAAAGAATAAAATACCTAGGAATAAACCTACCTAAGGAGACAAAAGACCTGTATGCAGAAAACTATAAGACACTGATGAAAGAAATTAAAGGTGATACAAACAGATGGAGAGATATACCATGTTCTTGGATCGGAAGAATCATTATTGTGAAAATGACTATACTACCCAAAGCAACCTACAGATTCAATGCAATCCCTATCAAACTACCAATGGCATTTTTCACAGACTAAAACAAAAAATTTCACAATTTGCATGGAAACACAAAAGACCCCGAATAGCCAAAGCAATCTTGAGAAAGAAAAACAGAGCCAGAGGAATAAGGCTCCTGGACTTCAGACTATACTACAAAGCTACAGTAATCAAGGCAGCATGGTACTGGCATAAAAACAGAAATATAGATCAATGGAACAGTATAGAAAGTCCAGAGATATACCCACGCACATATGGCCACCTTATTTCTTATAAAGAAGGCAAGAATATACAATGGAGAAAAGACAGCCTCTTCCATAAGTGGTACTGGGAAAACTAGACAGCTACATGTAAAAGAATGAAATTAGAACACTTCCTAATACCATACACAAAAATAAACTTAAAATGGATTAAAGACCTAAATGTAAGGCCAGATGCTATAAAACTCTTAGAGAAAAACATAGGCAGGTAACCACACAATCCAAAATGGTAGGAAGACCTTCAGTCATCGTGTCTGAGTTGCAGAAGGAGGAAAGGTATAATGGGAAATAATGGACTCCAACTAACTGTAGTAACTTCTTTCAGTCAATTTTTCTCCTACAAAACAAGTCCTACAAAACATTTCTCCTGATATCCATGGACCAGAATTTAGTTATAGGGCTCCCACTAGTTGAAAGGAATTTGGGGCAGCATACTCTTTTAGTAAGTACTGCATATCAATTTTGAAGTGATTGGCTAAAAGCCAATTCATTCCCTTAATGAATCTGATAGCATATTATTCTATTTTACTTAGACCCTTTAGAATACAGCTAATGACATGTTTTAAATCCCACTGAACACTGAGCTTCAACAGCAGAAACATGAGAGAAAACAAAATAATTATAGATCTGTACTTCATGGCTACTCTTTTATAAATTTACTGTCTGTAAAAAGATTCTGATGACTGGGGAACTTTTCACTTAATTCATCATTCTATTTTAGAGCAATATCACATATTTTATGTGCATTTAGAAAAAAAGCTCAGTAGAAATTTCAGGGTTTTTTCTGGTACATTAACTTTTGTAACATGCATATTTTTGTACCACAGTTGTAGTTGGCACTCTGGTTTATTTCACAATGGATTCTTTTTCTTTTTTAACATCTTTATTGGAGTATAATTCCTTTACAATGGTGTGTTAGCTTCTGCTTTATAGCAAAGTGAATCAGCTATACATATACATATATCCCCATATTTACCCCTTCTTGCGTCTCCCTCCCATCCTCCCTATCCCACCCCTCTAGGTGGTCACAAAGCACCGAACTAATCTCCCTGTGCTTTGTGGCTGCTTCCCACTAGCTATCTATTTTACATTTGGTAGTTTATGTATGTCCATACCACTCTCTCACTTCATCCCAGCTTACCCTTCCCCCTCCCCATGTCCTCAAGTCCATTCTCTACATCTGCATCTTTATTCCTGTCCTGCCCCTAGGTTCTTAAGAACCTTTTTTTTTTTTTTTTAGATTCCATATATATGTGTTAGCATACGGTATTTGTTTTTTTCTTTCTGACTTACTTCACTCTGTATGACAGACTCTAGGCCCATCCACCTCACTACAAATAGCTCAATTTTGTTTCTTTTTACAGCTGAGTAATATTCCATTGTATATATGTGCCACATCTTCTTTATGCAGAATCCTTTGATAACTTTTAAATAACATCAGACTAATAGAATTCTTAATAATGGCTTCAATGTCCAGTCCTATAAATTAGGTAATTCATGTGGCTCTTTAATTATACCACCACATTAAAAATTATTTTTCACAGCAGCAATGTAGCCTCAATTTTAAGACTGGTGCTTTAATCCTCTCTCTGTGCTCTTAAGCAAATGGTTTCACCAAGCTATAGATTTTGTCTATTTAAAATGACATAATAATATAATGGAATAATAATACCAAGTAAAGATCAAATTAGATCACTGATAAGCTTATGAATAAAATTTCAGGCAAGAGAATCCGATTTTCAGAACTTGATAAAGAGGTCTACTTGTGGTCAGATTCAATTAGTCTCAGAGTACAAGAATAGTTATTGGTAAAAACCTCTGAAAATGATAAAAGGAGACTCAGAAATCTCAGCGAAGGCTGGATGGTTTATAGGTTTGCTCAGACTCTCCAGAAAAGATCCACTATAGACAAGATAGTGAAGAGCTTTGTTTGTCATGCTAAGTACTTTGGACCAAATTTGAAGGCAAAGAAGAATGGAAATAATTCAAAAGCAGGTAGGTTAAATAGTCATAGTTATTTTTAGGAAGAAAATTCCACACTCAGGGTAAATGGTCAAAGTGGTGACTCTTTGGGAAACAAAGTGGTTTAAAAAAACAACAGCTAGGCAGCTATAGATCAGGTAAAATGTGATACTTGACTTGCAGTAGTAATTGTAATGAAGAGCAAAATTTAAAAGCTTACATGTTGGGACTCAGCAGCCATCTACCCTCGCTTAATTATCAGAGAAAAAATGATTTAAATCCATAAAGAAATGTGTCGTTGGGCAAGTGAAGGTCGAACCACACAGGCGCAGATGATATTAATAGTTACAAATTTAATAATGACACTCTTACCTACTTGCAAAATTTACTTAGCATTACAAGTGAAATGGTGAATTTCAGGGGGGTGATCATAATTTTATAAAGAATTACTGGCAATGCTTATGAGAGTTGAATTATTTCCAAGAGCAGTGTTGTAATGTGATGGTGGATCATCTTCCATTCTTGCAGATGTTTTTCTTCTGAAGCTAGAGACATTAAAATCATTCTTTTCCCCTCATGCTTACTCCCCGCAAATCAAAATTATGGGAAGTTTCTAAACATGTACAGGTGAATGACTGCAATGCCAGCCCGTAAGCTAAGTGGTTGATGCTGCTTCATTAGGTCAGATTGAATTGCTGAATCAGTTCTGAACTGAATCACAACCGACGATAGGTTCTCTTGACAGGTAAAGGCAAGCTAGTCCAAAATGTATTTCTATTTTAGTTGGACATAAGCTATATTGGGCTTAAATCAGTAGAGGGCCAACAACTTGCCCTCAAAGCCAGTTGATACCTCCTTATTATAGCACGAAACTACAACCACCACACAGATGCAAGCTGCTTTCCACCTCAAGGCCCTGGCACATGGAGTTCTTCTTGGAACACTCTTCCCAAACACCACAAGTTTCTGATTAGTGCAATTAATAAGGGCTGGGAGGTGTGTACCACAAACCAGAAAGAGGGTAGGATCCACAAGAGCCTCAGCTAGATCATCTGGCAAATGCTACCTCATGGGAAATGCCATTGTTTCTTAAGGCATTACTGAAAGCATCACTAAATGACAATTTTAATATCTGCCCAACCACAATTTGGAAAGCAAATAGCTATGTAGTGCTTCTAACTTTAGCTTCTTTAATTCTCAGGACATTTTTAAGCTCTCTGTTTTGCTTGAGCATTGCTGTGAGGAAATCACTAATCTTATAAAACCAAAATCATAAAGTGATGACAAATGTCACAGTCTTCAGAAAACTATATCCAATTGCTGTTTTCCACTCTTTTAATAGGCCAAGTTTTATAAATTAGTACATTTGGCACTGAGATTTCAGAATGATATATTTATTTAAAGAAGTAGCTACTTAAAACATTTTTATCTGTGTTTATGTTTGATATTCTTTGTAAGTCTCCCAGTAACCAATGATATATTATTCTTAAGAGGGAGAGGAACTTTCCTAGGTAGAACTGTGTTTTGAAAAAACACAGCCTGGGCTTTTGCTTCTGTAGCTTTTTTCCCCTTTACCTTAGAAATACCATTTATTTGGAGTTGTATAAAAGACCTTGTATTTTAATGCCTTTAGCATGAGATTTTGTATTCAAGATTTTGTATTCAAGTATTTAGTTTTGGTCCATTTATTGTCTACTGTTATTCTGTTTGTTTTTTAATAAAAACCACTCTAATAATTTACTTGACCCAAAAGTATTAGTGTTATATTTTATTTGGAAACTGAAAAGTCTCAGTACCCCTCTGGGAAGCCAAAAACTGACTGAAGATTTATTTTATCAGAGCAGGGAATTATTTTAAGATCATCTGGACTCAAGCAAGAGTGGAAAACACAAGGATCAAAAAAGATTATAAACACTGAAAGTGTGGGGAGGAAAATATAAAATTTATCCAAACAACCTTGTTAAAAGCTCTTGGTTAGAATTAAAAGGTAAGCAATATTTTTAGACTATGGGAATTTTGCCAGTCTACAACATAACACAAAAATTCCTTTGACACCAGTAAGAAATTTATAGGCATCTAAACCGTGGCCTCACTTAGGTCTGCTTTGTCTTTTTGTATACAATTTTTACTGTCAATCTATATTAGCCCATGTTCTTCTAGCCACTTTCTGGATAGTTTTTACATTTTTCAGGTCAAATTTGTTTGGGCTTGGAGCAAAAAATGTGTTTAGGAAAATAATTAAAATGCCAGTACTAAAACAGTGGTACAGTTTTGCACTGTCAAAAAGCTTCATGGTTCTTTGTATGTTTCATATCATGCCATCTGTGGCTGGTTAGCCTAGTTGATTAGGCCAGTGGTTCTCAAAGTGTGTTCCTCAGACCAGCATTGCCTAGGGACCTTCCCTTGGGATCTTGTTAAAAATGTAAATTCGGTGGTTCCTCCCAAGACCTACTGAATCACTCACTGGGATGGGGCCTGGCAATCTGATTTAGCAAGACCTCCATGTAAAAGAGATGCATACTAACATTTGAGAACCACTGGATAATAAACCTGAGGTAAGACTCAACTCTTGTATGGTCCATCTACCATAACTTTATCTTAATGTCTCAGACTATACTCTTGTTATGGGCTGAATTGTGTCCCTCTGAAATGCATATGTTGAAGTCCTAGCTCCCCAGTCCCTCAGAATGTGGCTGAATTTAGAGATAGGGTGGTTAAAGAGGGTCATTAAGGTTAAATGAGAACTCTAAGGTGGACCCTAATCCAATATTACAGGTGTCCTCATCAGAAGAGGATATTAGACACAAACAAAAGACCATGCGAAGATAAAGGGAAAAGAAAGCCATCTACAAGGCAGGGAGACAGGCCTTAGTAGAAATCAACCCAACTGACACCTTGAGCTCAGACTTCTACCTTCCAGAAATGTGAAAAAATAAATTTCTGTTGTTTAAGCCACCCAGTCTGTGGTTCTTTGTTATAACAGCCCCAGCAAAATAATACATCTCCTCATTAACCCGCTTAACCTTAAGTTGGAAACTGTTGATGGTCACAGAAAACATATGGCAAACAGGAAAAATGGCAGTACATAAAATTGTATTCTTTTCTGGAAAAACAATTGAAAGGCTGAGTCCTAGTAGTGATAGGTCTTAGTGGTATTGTTGAATACTAAATGTAGTATTACTTTTGTGTGGTTTAGACAATTGTTTTCCATCCTGAGTTAATAATAGAGGCCAGATGGGCTGAGTGCAATACTTCAAAAAGCCTAATAGAAATCTACCCAAGATAAGACTTCAAGAATATAACTTAAAAAAAAATTCTGAAATTGCTAGCATGATGTTGGATCTATTGGTTATACATCTGGGATTTAAAAAGGAAAGTTAGATACCCATCTCACATGACATAAAAATATAAATTCCATGAAAACTACACAATTTAAAGATAAAAAACAAAACTTGAATTGTAGAAAATGACATAGGGGGATATATTTATAACCTTTGAGGACAGAAGGACTTTCTAAACAAGAAACAAAAGAAGGAATCCATAAAAGGTTAGTTCTACCTAAGTAAAAATGTAAAATTCTTATATAGTGAAAGACACCTTCAATGCAGAAGAAAATGGAAGCCTGGTACAAAAGTATTTGTAACATATATCAAAAAGTATTAATAACTGCTATGGACTGAATTGTGTCTGCCCACCCCACAAAATTCCTATGTTTAAGCCCTATCCCCCAATGTAATGGTATTTGGAGATGGGGCCTTTGGGAGGTAATTAGGTTTTGATGAGGTCACGAAGGCAAGGTCTTCATAATGGGATTAGTGCCCTTATAAGAAGAGACCGGACAGTAGTTTGTTCTCTCTCTCTCTCTCTCTCTCTCTCTCTCTCTCTCTCTCTCTGCCATGTAAGGATACAGAAAGAAGATGGCTAGGAAGAGAGCCCTCACCAGTTATCTAACTGACTGACACCTTAATCTTGGGTTTCTCAGCCTCCAGAACTGTGAGAAATAAATTTCTGTTGTTTAAGTCATCCAGTCCATGGTACTTCATTAGACCAGTCCAAGCTGACAAAGATAATATCCTTAATATACACAGTCTTCCCGTAAGTCAAGAGGAAAAAATGAGTGTATTAAAAATAGATAAAGGTCAGGAACAGGAAATTTATAGAGGAAGCACAAATGACTAATAAATGTATGAAAACATGCTCATCTTCATTAGCAAAGTGAAATGCAAGTAACCTAAAGGATGACTTAAATATGCTTTATTTTTGCCAATAAGATTGGTGACTTTATTGTCATGAAAAGATTGCTGGAGGGCTTCCCTGGTGGCGCAGTGGTTGAGAGACCGCCTGCCGATACAGGGGACTCGGGTTCGTGCCCCAGACCGGGAAGATCCCACATGCCACGGAGCGGCTGGGCCCGTGAGCCATGGCCACTGAGCCTGTGCTCTGCAACAGGAGAGGCTACAGCAGTGAGAGGCCCGCGTATCGCAAAAAAAAAAAAAAAAAAAAAAAGATTGCTGGAATACACGGTAGGTGATGTGGTGATGTCAGGAATAGGGCATCTTCTTTTAGAAGAGAATGGCTGTACACACTGCACAATTTAGCAATGCATATAAACACTGAAAATGAGCATGTCTTAAGCCAGCAATTCCACAACATACACACACACAAAGTATAAAGGTATGCATATAAAAATAGCATTATTTAAAAAAGGGAAATAACTGGAAACAAAAACAACTCTCCTTCAATAGGAAAATTGTTTCTTTAAGTTATGGCACATTTATATTATATAATACTATTTAGCTTTTAAAGAAGAGTATTCTGAATATATTGACATGGACAATTGAAATTAAGAAGTGCAGAACACAATAGATGTCTCATATGATCTCATTTTTTAAAGCTAAGATGATGTTGGTGTGTACTAGTGTTGAATTGCCTCCTTTAACATGGGAAAGGTAGCACTGTAACGGCAGGATGCACTTTGTTAATTTGGAGTTTACCAATCAGACATTAAAAATAATTCAAATGAAATTAAATACAAAACTCTAAGACTGAGTTTACATCCTAAGTAAAATTGTAAAGGGCACTTCAAATCCAAAATATAGTTCCTTTAGATTTCAATAATTCTACCTTTCCTTTTTATGAATAAGATGTGTATAAAACAGTATTTTCATTATTCTTTCACAAACTAGATGATTAAAAAGTATACTTTAACAAATATGAGATTTTTGATAATGTAAAAACCTTCCAACTACTTTTTCATAATTGCATATCATATCCTTATCATATTACTTTCAGTTGATATTTTTGCAGGGCAGAAAGACAGCTCTGCCAGAAATTCTTTGCAATAACTTCCTACAGAATCTTTGAACAGGACACTTGGTGTATATGAACTTACATCTAAAGATTCCTAAGGTTTAAATTTAGCCAAGTTTCTGATTCATTCCATATACTGTCATGTTTGGGTTCAAAATGAAGAGACTTGGAGAAAAAGAAAAGAAATGTAGTTTAATCTTGTTCTAGTGCTATTATACTACTTTGGGTTTTCTGACAGTTCAATAAAATTCAATGGCAAAGAGTATATCAAGGTATCAAGATATTCAATTATAAAGAGACTGAAAATGCAAAGGCAAAAATAAATTTCAAATATCCTCATTTATTAAAAAGGAACTATTTCAGACAGTGTTGCAACTAAGCTATTCTTAGGCATTGTACAGAAAGGTCCCACCCCCTGCATTTTTAAGAACCAAGTTTTTCACTTTTTATTCTATGGTGTTTTTTGTTTTTTTTTTTTTGTCATCTAAAATTTCTATTAATTTCAAAAAGCTTGTGGAATATATAATAGCATTCATTCTGTCTTATCTTTATAGATTACAAGATTCTTAGGTGAATGAGACCTAAATGTTTTTAATCCCATGACGTTTCTAAATTAAAAAAAAATTTTTTTAAACCTGGTTCCAGTTTGAATGCCGTTAGAAAGGCAATAATGAAAAAAAATTACCTAATGTGGAAATCACTAGTGCTATCTACCAATTATTTTCAGTTCTCCTCCTGGACATTTTATAGTATTGCATTTACCTGCCCCGCTTGAAGTTAGTGAGGCCATATTACTTGCTTTGGCCAGAAATGTGTGAGCAAAAGTAATATGTATCACCTCCAGGTGTAAACTCTAAGAGCTAGTGCATGATTCACCAGGCTGTTGTTCCCTTTAGCACTGCAGACAGCAACATATAAGATGATGGCTGCTTTGTCCCCTGAGGTCTCTGAGTGGTTACGGTAAGCAGAGCTCCCCTTCTGAGTGGACAGCATCCACAGGTGAGATACAAACCTTTCTGGGTTTATGGCACTGAGATTTGCGGATTGCTTGTTATCACACGTATACTTGGGCCACTGTGTTTTGGAAATGATCAGATTCCCATCAGAATTATGACCTACCTAAAATGAGGCACAGGTAAAAGAAAGGAAGCAGATGTCACAGAAGAGTGGACAGGAAAGGGATAGCAAAAGGTAATAATGGAAAACAAGCTGAAATTCTTCCCGTCTAATAGCAGGTAAAAATGGAAGTTTAGGTAGGTTCAAGAGTTCCAAGTTTTATATGATCTTCCTAAAAATAACCACTCTTGATAAACATCAGTCCAAGTTTATTTTTTTAAAAATCATTTGTTTAAAGTTTTAAACTAGTCAAAGCACTAAAATTACATGAGTTGCATACTGATGGAAGCCACAAAATACACATATCACTCTTTACTCTCTTATACAATCCAACAAGTATGAAGAGAACAAAATACATTTATTCACATAACATTTCATCTGCTGTTAAAATATGTCAATAACAAGTTGAAGTCCAACACTATTCTTTACCAGGTGGTAAAATATTCTGACCTCCAGATGAAGAAGCAGGAAAATGTACACTCCCATCCTTTATATTCTCACCTTAGACAATGAATTTAGAGCAATAATGGTGATATAGGTGATGCTAGCAATAAGTTTCACAAAAAGTTCACACTTTATTTATTTAACAAATAATTTTATTTGGATTCTAAACTCAGATTAGCACAAAACTGAAGTAAGTTTTTCATTTTAAGACTGAAAATGATCAAAGAAGACCATCTGTTTTACAAGACAGATATATCTGTGTATATATGTGTGTGTGTGTGTGTGTGTGTGTGTGTGTGTGTGTGTGTTAACTTTTAAGTATTTTCCGCTTCAGCAATACAGATAGTTAGAAGCAACTTTCTACCTTTAGAAAAAATGTTTAAAGAACATATTTCTGTCACCTAGTTAAAATCCATCAGCAAACAATCTAATGTTTTGGGGATACACTTACAGCTAATTATGAATCAGTGTTATCTGTCTCTGCATTCAGAAGCATAGAAACCCATGTGCTGTTGGGGGTTTTTTGGTCTCATTTTTTTTTAAGTTCACTAACATCAGAAAAAGTCTGCTATTTTCAAGTAATTTGCCTAGAGTAATATAATTCCCCAGAAATAATTTGATCAAACTGCATGTGAAGTTGCCTAGCTACTACTTTATCCAATGAGAAGGGAAATTCAGTTACTCTGATGATCTAATGATAAATTTTAAAATAGAGTGTAAAACTTCAAAACTGGTAAATGTGCTGAACACTATTTACTTCCAGTACTTTGAACAAGTATATGAAAGTTATTGGTAGATGCTCCATTTATTATTTCGTATACAATAAATTGCCAGACTACACTGAAATACATATAATAACAGAAATAAAATTCTGAAGTCAGATATGCATATTGTTGTGTTCACTTTATTTCATTTTCTGTGGACAAAAAAAGCCTAACACAATGTAAACACACATATTCTTTGACTAATTTTTTTTTCAATTTTTGGTGTTTATTTTTTGAGTTTAACAGCATCATAAAACCAATTTAGTTACCCTAAACCTATGCTCAGATAATAGAGATAACCCTTCCAGGTTATGCAGAGAATGACCACCCTGTCACTCCCCCAAATCTTGCATGCTAAGCTCATACTCTCCCACACATGGGCATGTCACAATATCTCCTCAATGCAGACACACATGGCCAGAATGACATAATGGCCAAGGGTCATGATATAGAGCAACAATTCTGTCATTTGAGTAGAAGCCACAAGGAGAAGAGGCCTAAAACTCTGAATGAGGGTTTCTCCTCCACATCTCTCCCAGATCAGGCTCTATGGGAGTGTTCGCTGCAGCATGCTACCCAGCCTGAGGAGAAAGGATGGAGCTTTGGTTCCTTGTGCCTCATCTCACAAAACACCAACACTCTCTCAAGCAACTGTAGGAAATACATATCTCCTCTAAACCATCTGCAAGTTCTTTTAGTCTTTAAGTGCTCCTAAAACACATGAGAACATTTATGTAATACAACAACGATAACAAACTGCAATGGCTTTTTTTTAAGTATATACACTGAAGATATATACATATATATATATCTTAAAATAACCAGTATGTAATCGCCAGTTTAAAAATGCACAAAAACTTTGCACATCCATGCTCATTTGCACCAAGAAATTCTTTCCAGTTTTGGCAAGTATCAAGCACCTACTCAGTACTCTATATATGAGAATGACCTGCATTTGTATGATTCATCATTTACTGGTCATAAACTAAGAATATCATATGCCAGTGTGTATATGTATGTTGCCGTACTTTAAATTCATTGGAAAAAAAGATAGTTGTCTTTAAATCTTCACTGAGACTGTTTTCTTTTTTTTTAATTTATTTATTTATTTTTGGCTGAGTTGGATGTTCGTTGCTGTGCACTGGCCTTCTTTAGCTGTGGCGAGCGGGGGCTACTCTTCGTTGCGGTGCACGGGCTTCTCATTGCGGTGGCTTCTGTTCTTGCGGAGCACGGGCTCTAGGCGTGCGGATCTCAGCAGTTGTGGCACGCAGGCTCAGTAGTTGTGGCGCACAGGCTTAGTTGCTCCGCAGCATGTGGGATCTTCCCGGACCAGGGCTTGAACCCATGTCCCCTGCATTGGCAGGTGGATTCTTAACCACTGCACCACCAGGGGAGCCCCAATTTCTTTTAATGTATTCATTAGAATTTACCAACATTGACCAAAGTTAACAATAACTTCCAATGTAAATTACCAGTCAAAAGCAAAAATTTGTGTTAAGTCTAATTGAACTGCACAGATTTCCTAGAGAATCTAAAATCAGTCTCATTGGGGAAGATTAATTTTAAAACAGACCCCAGTTAATGAAGGGACTCTTTCTACAGAAATGCATTTCCCTATTATAAAGCAGAACTAGCTACCCTATGCTGTGATAGACCCACGACATTTTGAATGATTACTAAAATTCTTTGGGCTAAGTTATACAAACAAGCAAAAATAAAGTTTAAAATATCACTGAGAAATTTGGGGAAAGATTTCAACCCTTGATCTCTTGGTTAGCCATTATAAGGGTCTCAAAATGCCTGCTAATTGCCAACCCTCTCCTCGGCACTGGTAGCACAGGCTTTAGAAGATGCCACATTACAGATTTAAGGAGCCCTCTTCAACTGAAATTTCTGATGTTCTTTGTGTGTGTGAGAGTGTGTGTGTGTATGTGTGTGTGTGTAAGTGGAAAGAACCACACTAGCTGCAGATGGTCTTTGAATATTATTCTCTAGAGGTTGTGTTTCTTTTGTTCCCTGACATAGAAATGACACTGTGTCAATGACTCTAAAAGTAAAGCGCATTTGCCAATGTTCTTTGCATCTATCACTTGGGGTTTAAGTTCTACTGGTTTGCATTATCCATGGCAGAGCTTCTTAGGAACTGCTATAATGCATGTCACCTACACACGTGCTCACAGAGCCTTTGTTTCTCTAAAAATTATTGACTACACACTAGAATTTTCAGAGGAAATGGTGATTACTTGAAAACTATGACTTAACAAGAATATCTTCAAACAACACTTGACCTCCATAATAATAAATGCAAGCAGTCATATCTGTCAAATATAACAAGGATAGGCTCATTCTAAACAGGCTCACAAGATCAGGCAAACTGACAGCCACACGTCACGTACGTGGAAGTCATTCTAAAAAGCCACAACGAATCCACTGTGACATGACAACACACTAACTGAGGCTACATAATCTGGGGTAAAACAGACCAGATCAAAAGAGGGCACTCCGCTTCACTGTGCCTAGTCTATAAGGAACTGCTATAGAGCAGTGACAGCCCCAAACAGCCATTTCACTGCACAGGTAGTAGGCCAAGTAAATGCTACAGGCTTCAAGAGAGTTACTTGTTCCAAAAGCATCAATAACACAGATAAGCCCAAAATTGTTTTCAATTTGACTCCTGTGGCATTAGTTCATCACGTTTACCTCCAGTTGACAAAAACATGTGAAAATGCACAATTATACAGTTAATTTAACAAATTTCAAAAGCCAAATCTGACAAAAGTGCCCCCCAGACTATCTGGCTGAGGGTTGATTTTTCCAGTTAGGCTTTCTGTATTCATACATTAACTGAAATATTGCCAAAACTTTCCTTAATTTGGTCCTAGACCTACACTGATTGACCATGCTACTGAACTAGGTGCTTGTTTGCTGAGTTACTTTCTCTGTAACTGGTGACTCAGAAATAGCAGCAACCTTTAAGGAATTTTTAATGGAGCTGAGCTCCCAAACATGTAAGCTGATGATATGTACTCCACAGCAGCGTCTGGTAAATGTGTAGAGACTCTTAAGGACAGCCTTCCGTAGAAGAATATACACCCAGGGGTCTAAGATTTGATTCCATGTTGCCATTCGAAGAGTAAAAAGGGTTCTTTCACAGGCACCCATAAAATCTTGCCTATTCATTCCAATGCTGGCCATTGTCACCTGCAAAACAAAATACGGAAATCAGCTGAGAGACATTTTCTCAGTCCTATAGTTTTGTTTTGTTTTTTAACATCTTTATTGGAGTATAATTGCTTTACATTGTTGTTTTAGTTGCTGCTGTATAACAGTGAATCAGCTATACATATACGTATATTCCCATATCCCCTCCCTCTTGCGTCTCCCTCCCACCCTCCCTATCCCACCCCTCTAGGTGGTCACAAAGCTCAGTCCTATAGTTTTTTAACTGAACAAACTGCTTTATGCTATTCATTTCACTTTCCACAAAGTGATGTTATTTTGCAAAATACTGAGAAAAAGAAATGAACAGTCACAGAAACATTGATGTAGACATCTGAATCCTTTGAATTCAAACTGACATCAGAACTACAAAAATGATAACTTATCTGGCAAGTCAAATGTGCACAAATAGAATGACCCAAGAGAGGACAGACACTGATCCTAGCAACAGACCTTCTCTTACTTCTGGGAAGAGAAAATTCAAAGCCAACACATATTTGTAAATTTCAATGAAAAAACTAAAGTTTATTTATGCAAATAAAGTATAGATAAGCTAAAGTTTGGATAAACTATAGAGTTTTAAAAAAATTATTTAGCGCATCTGATACTAATTTGCACATGGTATGTTATATTGTTCTGGAATGTTACTTTTAAAATTTTCTGCTTGGTGACTACAATGATACTAATGTCTTCTCTTTCATATTCCCTTTCCTTCATCTCTTACCCTAGCCTTAACTTGGCTAAAATATTCCAAAATGCAATGGGATTTCCTAAGGGCTTTGAGAAAGTGGGTTCCCCTCTTCATTACCATTGAGACTTAACGATAACAATGTAGATTTTGGTCTCATGTGTCCATTTCCCGACCACTCATAATGTTAAAGAGATCATTTTGTAGAATAAGTTCCATAAATGATCCCAGCTATAGGTTAGAACTGGTCTAATCACTGAGCCCAGCTTTAACTTCTAAATGAACAACTGCAGAGCAAACAAGATATCTTTGAAAACACCTAGGATATAAAAACAAATAACAAATAAATGAACAAAAGTAAAACTGAAAACTTAAGGGAGACTTAGATTATTACGCCACCAGGATTAAGAGAAGATGTAAAAGCCTAAAACCCAAATGAAAAGAAAATCAAGTCTTCTTGGTCTTCCTGATGGGTCATTATCAAGAAGAAATATCTTAATTTGGCCTGGTGATACTGATGGTTGAAGGAAAAATGTCCCTTACCAAAACCTTCATTATCTACACAACAAAGTAGAAACTCCTTAATTGCCTTCTTGATGATACATCTGAAATCCTCCTCTAAACCTCATCTCTCCTGCCAACACCCCCTGCTCCAACTGCTGTAAAGGCCTCATCTGTCCCAAATGCACCATTCCCTTCTGAACTTTGGCTTGTGTAAGTCTCTTCATTTTGAACTTCTACTCCCTCTTTCTCTGCCTGACAAACTCCTACCCATCCTTCAAACCCCATGTCAAAATGGGCTCACCTCCATGAAACTTTCCCCGACTTCACCGAGATGAATTAGCAAGTTGTGCTGCCCCAGCACCCTGTCTATACCCAGTTGTATCACTTGCCACACTGCCTGATAATTATGTATTATCCTGTATATCTATGATCATCTCTTCTTTTTATTTTTATTTCTAATATCTGGTACAAAGCTGATACCTAAGATGTTCATAGTAAGTGCTGAATGAATAAAATTGTATTATTTTTTATTCATTGAGGCTATTTCTAGAAGCACAGCAGCTAGTCATCAGAGAAACATCTGCTCATCCATGACAGAGGTCTAATATTCTGAGGCTTAGAATGCTTCTAAAAGTTTTAACACAACACCATCCACTAGTAAAGGATTCCAAGGTGGTTTGTTGCCACTCAAAGGAACAAGATCTTGCAGTCCACACAGATTCTTTGGGAAATGGTTCTTTCCTTTATGGGTCCTTTTGTAGGGGAAAAATGTATCAAACACAGAGAAAATTAGTCCCCATACAGTAGTACCTGGGTCAGGTCCAGAGTCCTATATCCCTGCTCCCCAAGTTAGCCAGCAGGATTGAAGAAGTAAGCCTATATGAGCCCTGTTTCTCTCAGAAGAAAGCAGAGCCAAGCCCCAGCTGGCTATCAGATTGAGATATTGGGTTGGCCAAAAGTTCGTTCAGGTTCTCCATAACATCTTACAAGAAAACCTGAACAAACTTTTTGGCCAACCCAATATTTTCACTTCCTGTTTTTTCTTTACCCATCAAATATGTGTTGATTATCCGCTATGTGTCAGGAAATGTGCTAGGCACTGAGGACACAGTGGCAAACAGAGCAGACATTTCCTGCCCTTATGGAACTTAAAATCTATTTGCTGAGTTTTGGGAGGGTGTTTTTGGTTCAAGAATGAAGGAATCAATCTTCCTCTTGCCTCATGAATATTAAGTGAATGCATTTCCTATTTATGACTAGGTGTGTTCCTGGAGATTTCAGAGCCCAGCCAAGACATGGCTCTGTGTAGTCGGGAACAAAGATGCTTGGTGCAATTGCATGGAACAGCTGGGCCTAGTTTAGAAACAACCTGAAACTAACACAACATTGTTAATCAACTATACTCCAATATAAAATAAAAATTAAAAAAAAAACCCACCTGAATTACATGACACACACTTCTCTGACTTGACTCTCCTCCCTCCCTGCAAGCAGCAGTGTGGTCACCAGCCGTGAAAAGCCATTGAGTCCTCTGCTGAGGGCAGCCAGTACCCAGGCTTCTCTCCAGAACACCAGGGCAGTGGCCAGGCACTCCCTCTCTCTCCCTCCCTTGACCCCCAGCCCCAACCTGGAAGAGAGGTTGCTTTAGGGCCTAGCTTGGGAGAAGCACCAACCACTTACCCACCAGTAAAGATGTGGGTGGAGTATTCATGTAAAAGAAAGATCATAGTATATTGTTGACAATAGTATATTATTGAAAATTCAGGACAACCAAGTATGCAACAAAGGATAAATTATGGTAATTTCATGTAATGGGAAAAAATGAAAGCATTGATGTTTGTGATTCAGTCTTAATTTTTTTTAAAGCAAGTTACCAAACTTCGCCCTATGGCACGTGCGGCATCTTAGTTCCCCAACCAGAGATCGAACCCATGCCCCCTGCAGTGGAAGCAGAGTCTTAACCACTGGACTGCCAGGGAAGTCCCGCAAGTTACCAAACTGTATTCACTGTATGATCCCAATTTAAAAAAATAATAATAATTTTGTGCACGCATAGAAAAAAAACCTGGAGTGTATTTCAATATTTTCCTTTGTTAACTCCAGATAGTAGAACTACAGAGGATTTTGATTTTCTCCTTTGGTTTGTCTCTAATTTACTAATTTGTTGGATACCTTGTGCATCGCTTTTGTAATCTGTATCTTTTCTTCCCATGTAATTTGTTGAAATATACAGGCATACCTTGTATTGTTGCTCTTTGCTTTATTGCACTTTACAGATACTGCATTTTTTTCTTACAAATTAAAGGTTTGTGGTAACCTTGTGTTGTCAGATGATGGTCAGTATTTTTTTTCGCAATAAAGTATTTTTAATTAAGGTATGTACATTGTTTTGTTAGACATAATGCTATTGCACAGTTAATAGCCTACCGTATAGTGTAAATATAATTATGTATGCCTTGGGAAACCATAAGTTCATGATTCGTTTTATTGCGATATTCAGCTTATTGCAGTGGTCTGGAACCGAACTCACAATATCTCCAAGGTAAGCCTGTACTATGGTACTAAAGAATCAGAGCTATTGTTAATCATTTATGAATGTCTATGTGTATGTGAGAGAGGTGCTGCAGAATTGCTGGGGAATTTCAGCCCTGATAAGCCTGGTAGAAGGTTGGGAGTTGGGGTAAGAAGAGGAATGTCTACCATTTTCCCTAGGCTCCATCAACAGTCACCTCACAAGCCCTGAAAGCATTCTTCTCCAGCCAGCCCACCGGAACTTGGATTCCAGAGAGCCATGCACAGATTCTCATCACACACGCAGCCTTTCATCTAGTTTCCAAGAGCCACCCGACATGTAACTATTATGTGTTATTTTCTAAAATATCTTCCATTGGACCTTGGCAGGTTACAGTTGGTCATCTTTGTTTATGATTAGAATTCTAACTGAGAAGTGGAAAGGCCAAATGTTTGGATACTCTATGAAAAAATAAATAAATTAACCTGATACTTCTCAAGACACTCAACATTAAGACAATAGAGAAATAATGAAATCAAAGACGTGTATGGGCCAGAGTGTTTATGTTCATTGCTAGTTGCAAAGAGCAAAACAGGTGTTAAAATAAAATCTCCATTTATTTGGGCCCCATAGTACAATTATATCAACTGTTAAGGTCACCAAATTAATGAATCTACCAGGCTACTTTACTCACAGATAATAGAGCTCATGGTCACTCAAGTTTTAATCTGGAAGTTACTCCATCATCCCCTACCCTAAGTCTGTATATTTGTTGACTGGTATCAGCACTCCAGTGGCTGCTCACAATTAAAAGCAATGGTAAATTCAAGAATTATAATTCTGTTCCTTTGAGTAATCACGAAAGTAAATCAAGCCAGCATGAGTAGTTTGAGTGTCTACGATGTCCAGGCCTTGTGGTAGATGCTAGTGATGCAAAGAACAATATTTAGAGAAATCCCAACATATGATATATTTTGCTTCTTTATCTAGTTTTTACTTCTGTCTCTGCCACTAAAATATCATCTTTTAGGCATGTATTTTTATCTGGTTCTCTGCTGTATCCCCAGCACCTGGCACAGAGTAGGGCAGGTCAGTATTTGTTGAATGAATTAAATGAATGAAATCCCTATGATGAGAGACTGACAAGAAAGCAAACAGTTATCATTTGTAAGTAATATAATAAAGACATATAAAGGGTACCATAGGCAGAGCTATTTGCTGGTACATGATCACAGATGCAGTAATTAAAATAATGAGTTTTTGCAATTTTTCTAGTACATCAAAACTTCATTTACTCAGACTTCACTAATTTTGAATTTTGTTTCTGTTAGAGTTTGTATTTCTCCTTGGCACCATTTTTTAAGGAAATTTAAATGAATACATAATCAAAAAACCATTTCTGGTAGAATGTCCAACTTCTTTAGATACAAAGCCATTTTCTAGCATTTTATTAACATCTATTTTCATATGAACAATGTCTATGACAACTATACATGGTTCTCATCTAGTCACTAAAGCAGGTATTTTCACACATAGCTTTCATTTTTTTTTTTTTTTTTTTTTTGGCTGTACGCAGGCCTCTCACTGTTGTGGCCTCTCCCATTGCAGAGCACAGGCTCCGGACGCACAGGCTCAGCGGCCATGGCTCACGGGTCCAGCCGCTCCACGGCATGTGGGATCCTCCCAGACCGGGGCACGAACCCGTGTCCCCTGCATCAGCAGGTGGACTCTCAACCACTGCGCCACCAGGGAAGCCCCTCACACATAGCTTTCTTATTCCAAGAAGCAGACCATTCCTTTCCTCCTTTCTGTCATCATAAAAGACTCAGTTCAGGGACACTTTCTTTGGGGACTGAAAGCATACACAGAAGTACAGTTCACTGATTAGCAAGTTATTGTCCCTTATAGCATGGTCATCCAGAGACTGATCTTTAGGGTTGGCACTTGAATAACCACAGAGATGGGGGCTAATTGTGATTATGTGATTACAATCCAGTCTTACCAGATGATGACAATGGTCCATCTGGAAGCTTTACCAAGGAACCATTTCATTACACCTCCAAGTTTGAGAAGTTCAATCTATGTGTTAATTTGGATAACTAGTGAGTAAAGAACCAGGTATAGATGAATGATTTTTAAATGTCATAGCACCTATGAGTATTGCAAATTAGAAATTTCATTTCATTTTCATTTAAATTGCCTTAATGGCAATTTTGGAAAAGGTACATTATATAAATCACTGAATCCATCTCAATACAACAGGTAACTTTTAGAGTTTAATATATTTGTGGTGATTTAACTCTAGCATTTATTCTTAAAATAGAATATTTTATCTCTGCATCAGTGACTACAAGAACCTTGAGAAAAAAACTTACTCTAGTGTAACTCCCAAATAATAGATTTTTTTAAGTAACAAATTGAAATGTAGAGGCTCTAACAGGATATATCTTTCAACTATGAACTTTTCCCATACATGAATTTTATAAATTTCTACATTGTTGAATATAGAAGGTAATATTTCACTCATTTCCTATTTATTGAATACTCATTAAAATTAAGACAGTATTTGCACATGGTGAATGATTCAGAGATAAGTAAGACAGAAATATTATAGTGCAGGGAGAAACGGACAAAAACACGTGGTATTTCTTATACCACAACTCTAGAAGAGCTGTGAAATGTTGTCTACCCCTAAAGTCTACATCAGTGCTGCAAAATACAAACACTTGTACAATAATTTTTTTTTCTGTTTGATTTGTTGATAGAGGATTAACCAATGGTCCGATTGACAGCACATTTTTGTCTCTGCCTAAAGACATGGACAGTTACAAAGAGTGAGAAAACAGGGCATGCTATATGAAGATAACTCCCCCTAGAATGGGACTGTCCTAAACCATAATATTCTGTATGCATCTTTGCTGCTTCGTGCCGGCTGAGGAAATCAGGTGCAAAATGAAGAGCGGGAAAAATTTTCAACTGAACAGTGCATAGAGAAGAAAAAAAGTATAATACTTGAAAGAACAAAATATTAATCTTTCTAGAGAAGGTTCATTTGTAGAATCCGTGTATTTTCATTTTCTATTCCGGTATCTTCTCCCAGGCCTGCACTTTTTTTGAGTCTGTTTAGAGGGAAAATTTATGCCAGAACTCCTAGGAATAATCGTCCACATGGTCCCCTGCTGCTAGGCCTTACAAAAAAAACACAAGTTTTATATTTTTTTTCTGACACTTTTCAAAGGAATAAAATACATTTATCCCAGAATACAAAATATAACAAAAATTTTAAATAAATAAAATGTTTATACACACACACACACACACACATATACATATATATCACATGTGATTTCTTTAAGGAAAAAAATGTAGGAAATGTGAAATGAATACAATCAAAAGATATGTTCTACAAACCAAATAGAGATTGTATTGAGCTACAATGAGAGAAACTTACTCATAAATGAATGAGAACAAACTATACAGTTAAGAGAACATCTTTACTACAACTGCAGGCTCTATCATAGAACTGGACCACCATCAAAACGCAGGCCAGGGCTTCCCTGGTGGCGCAGTGGTTGCGAGTCCGCCTGCCGATGCAGGGGACGCGGGTTCGTGCCCCGGTCTGGGAGGATCCCACATGCCGCGGAGCAACTGGGTCCGTGAGCCATAGCCGCTGAGCCTGCGCATCCGGAGCCTGTGCTCCGCAACAGGAGAGGCCACAGCAGTGAGAGGCCCGCGTACCGCAAAAAAAAAAAAAAAAAACACAAAACACAGGCCAGCATCAGACCATAAGAACTGGTCATCCTGGCAGTTATGGGATCCTAAATCATGGGAAAGGCAGAAAGTCTCCTGTAAACCAGAGCAACATGCTATGCCACCTATGAGTAAGAGATACAGCCACAAATAATAACAACTAAAATTAGAACTGAGTACTGCCCTGTGCTAGGAAAGCTCTTTTTATGTATTAGGTCAAATAAACCTCACAATGACCTTATGACATATGTACTATTGTTATCTATACTTTACAGATAAGGGAACTATGGTTCAATAAGATAAAGGACAAGTCCATGTTAATGTCAGGGCCTGAATGAAAGCATGTCCAGGGCTTGTCCTTCTAATTACTACACCAGACTGCCTAAGGGCCCTGCAATTTACTTGCTCAATATTCTTACCAAACTTCACTCAGGAGAGTAAACAAAGCTTCCTAGGGGGTGGGAGACACTGAGAGAGACACTTGCCTGAGGGAACAGAGCTCTCACGGCAACCAGGCCTAGAGAAGGTGGGCCGGTAATCTTCTGCTCCAGCCGACCTCTCAGTCTACCCTGAGGCAGTGGTGGGGATGGAAGAAGAAAGTGGGGCAGGATTGAAGCCCTGCTCCAGTTGTAAAAATGCCTGAAGAAGCCCTTCCCTTTTTCCCTTCAGATTAACACAGATATATCCAACTTGCCCCTATGAGAGGCCAAGAATAAGGCAGAGGCCATAAAACAAGGTTCAGGACTGATATCTCTGAGTCAGAGGGGTCCGAGGAACTATGCTAAAGTTTCTCGGCCCAAATCTAGTCATGAGCTACAGTAAATGATTATGTGATTTTGTGATCACTACCACTAAGACCTACGTTCATGTTTCAAAGAAAGCAAAAATATAATTTAATCCTGAGAGAAGGGAAAACAAAATGTGCTTCATTTATTATGTACACATGTACCTGTGTACATCACTTCACCTGAGAAGACAGAATCACAAAATCTTAATGAACACAGGAAAGTTTCCTTTATCTAGTCCAGTCTTCTCCACAAAGCACAAATCCCTTGCAGGTGTCCTTAAGTAACTAGTGGGAAAGACTCAGCACTACTCATGAGAGAATCTCTGCCATTTTAACTGTGTGAGTTGTTGAACATTCTCTATTTTCACAAGCTAAAATTTATTCTATGTATCTTAATTTTTCCTCTCCGGAGCATCATGGAATAAGTGCACATGTTTAATGTCAGCCTTTCACATACTTTAAAGATAACGCTGGTCTTATATTTTCTTCATTTCTTCAACTGCTTCCCATACAACACAGTTTGCAAACTCCTGGCTGTCTACCTCTTATACCCTAGTTTCATTCTTCCTTTTAAAAATTGCACTAGTCAGAAATAAAATTAACATTCTATAAATGGTCCAGTAAGTACAAAGCTCAACGGAACAGTCATTTCCTGTGATCTGGACAAACTACCTACCTGTGCTTCCAGGAGTATGTCAGCTAGTTTTTCCTTGGCATGCAGCCTATGAATGGATCCTAACTCCTAGCACATTATAGGAAATAAGCTTCTTAGTAATTGTACTCTTAGTGAATATGTAGAGTAAGATAACCTTCACTTTTCCCTGCTTGTTTCCAAATTATTCACACTTAGATATATGAATGTATAAATATACATCAATATATTCATACATCTAAATATATGCAGAGTTAGAGTCACAGATTTATGACTCTGTCAGTGGATTTACTTCATGGTATAAACATCCAGTTCCAGAGCCTCATATGTCAAACCTGAGGCAGCACCAATGCATACGCTCTTTGATCCACTTTGATGATGTCCCTCAAACCCACATCCTGTTCCCTCTTCAGTGTCTTATCACTTAAAAAACAGAACATTATATTACAGGCTCCTAACTGGTCTTCCAAACTCAACTTTTTTACTTATTCATTTATCTTATTTCAACTTCTTTATTCTTTTATCAAATATTTCATAAATGCCAAAAACATGTCATTTTCCTGTCCTTCCCTCACTGGGAATGACGTATCCTTCTATCCTTCCTACCCCATCTTCTCCAGGAAGCCTTCCCTAAGCTCTCTGTAGCTTGGTAATCTCTCATTCTAAATACGTTCCCATCATGTTTGGCACCACTTCATGAGCATTGACAGACATAGTATCAGCGTAATACGAAAAATATAATGAGATAATGTCAGTATATGTATAGTAGTCCTTCAATTATATTGTAAGTGTCTTGAGGATAGGAATTATGTCTTTCACTTTCTCAAATCCTTCTCCTCTACCTTACGCAGGACAATAGGGAAAAGACTCCCACAGCTTAGGTGAGAAAGACAAGAAGAAACAGGCAATTTCAAGAACAGAAGTTCAGAGATTTAAGCAGAAAGCAGGCCTGACAACCCCAGATCCAAGTCAAGGATACAAAGTGAAAAACAATAGACATAAAAGAAAGCTTATGTGGACATGTGTTTCAACGAATGCCTCAGATATTTCAGACCATTAAGTTTTAGTCTGCCCAAAAGTGCTTATTTACTTAAAGAGACATGGTTAATTACACTGAGTTTTAAATATTTAACTTTTTTAAGGTTAGAAATCAAATATCTCCCCAGAAATCTTTCCTGTCCTTAGGGAAGGGTCATAGTCTCTGGTCAAAACTGAGAATGATATGGGAGGGTGAAGAGGACAGATGCAGATGCAGAGATTTCCACTGGCCAGATCCCAGAAGGATTTGGGAGCTTGGAAATGGGAGGCAGGGGGAATGGGTGCATTCAAGGTGCTACAACAGAGACTTCTCTGTCTTAGAGGTTAAAAAGCTTGTACTGATTATCATACTAAGTGAAGTAAGTCAGACAGAGAAAGACAAATACCATATGATAGCACTTATATGTATGTAAAAGATGATACAAAAGAACTTATTTACCAAACAGAAATAGAATCACAGACATAGAAAACAAACTTATAGTTATTAAAGGGGAAAAGGGGAGAGGGATAAATAGGGAATTTAGGATTAACAGATACACACTATACATAAAATAGATAAACAACAAGGACCTACTGTATAGCACAAGGAGCTATATTCAATATCTCGTAATAACCTATAATAGAGAAGAATCTGAAAAAAGAATATATATAAGAGTATATAACTGAATCACTTTGCTGTACACCTGAAATATTGTAAATCGACTATACTTCAATTTAAATCAATAAATAAACGCCAAAAATACAAACAAAAAAAAAAAACATTGTATATCTATATAAGAAAGTACTGTAAGAAAAAAAAAAAGATGTGAGACACTCTTGATATATTCTAATAGGGCTGTCTCTGTGGCACATTGTTAAGGGTGAAAAAGCAAGGTGCAGGAAAGCATATATTACATTTTGTATGAAGGGGAAAATAATTTATACATATATTTATGTTTACCTGCATATTCATAAAATGTCTTTGGAAGAATAAATAAGAAACTAATATCAGTGGTTGCCCGTCAGGGATGGGACAAGAGTGAAAGAGACTTACCTTTTTAAAGTTTTTGAATTTGAACCAAATCAAAACATAATGCAAACAGTAATTCCAAAGGAGACAAAACAAACTGAAAAAGTCAAAATGAAAAACTTTTTTGAAACACTGATAAAATAATCTTTACCTTCATTCAGATAAATTGTATAATCTTTAAAAATTGTGAATCACTGTATTGTACACCTGTAACTTACATAATATTGTACATCAAGTATAACTCAAAGAAAAGATTTCAAAAATTGTCTAAAAATTTATCTCATTCTTTGAACAAGAATGTAATGTTTACTACCATTTAAAAAAAAAAGAGCGAGCTTGTGCCATTCTCGCACTTCCTACATAATAAGTTGTTAGATTCAACCACTGTTAAATCAAACTCACTGGTAATCAGTTTGATTTAATTTTAGAGAAGCCACCTACTGCTGGCCATTGGATATTCCTTTCAGTGTCTGACACCTCCAGTCACAAGAGTGGTACAGGAAGACTAGGCTCACCTAAGGTGGCTTGGGCATAGTAGGAATAATGGAATCCCAATCTGTCTTCAGAAAGGGAAAGGAAAAGTCATGTTGGCGCTAGATATATATTAACAAAACTCCCAACGGTAGTTACTATTTTTCTGATACTGCAGATAAGAAAACTAAATCACAAAGACATTAACTTGCCCAAGTTTGCACTGCTGGTAAATGGCAGAGGCAGGATTTAAATCCAAGTCTATCTGGCTTCAAAGCCTGTGATCCATTCCCAGTAATGAGACCAGTAGTGCTATGTTACGTTCATGAACAAGAAGATAAAAAGAAAATAACAATTAACATTTAGTGAGTAGTCACTATGTTCCAAGCACTGTTTTAACACTTTATACCTAATATTTTTAAACCTGTTAACTCTTTGAGGAAAGCAGTATTATCCCTATATTAAGATGAAGGAACTGAAGCACTGAGAAGTTAGGCAGTTTGCCCCAGGTCACCCAACTAAAATGTGGTGGAGTCAGGATTTGAGGAGTGGGAGATGGTGAATAAGGATTCATGTACTGGTCTCCCTGGCATTGGTAGGTCTCATTTTTAAATCTCTAGGTTTCTATTTCTGTCTGCCTATGTCTAGTTGTCTTTCTATCTGATTCTAGCACTCTCTCACCTGGTATTTCTATTAATATACTTTCACTAGTAACTTTTATTTAAGTCGGGAACATATGCTTATAAATGTATTGCTCCACATCTCTTGTGCCATAACAACAGATGCAACTGACAGGTAAGTCATATGAGTTGGATACCAACTTAGGCTCAGAAGGACGGTTGTCAAAAAGCTGCAAGGGCAGAGGAGAGCTATTTATCCAGAAGGGAAAGGTATTTTTTTTTTAATATTAACTAATAGATGTAAAGTGATAGAATAGACAAAGCTCAGCATTGTGTTTTTTTTTTCTTCTTCTTATCTACCCCATGATAAATGGCATGATTATCATTTTATTAGTCTCTTTCCTCTCATCCTTTTGACTGGTCTTCAAATACCCTTTTGAATCTTTTTTTAATCCACACTTCTAATTGTTATCCTTAGTCGATCATTTCTGTTCTTAGGCAACATTGAAAATAAAAAATGGGTAGGAAAAAAATTTTAAGTCTTAGAAAAAGAAAACGTGTATGAAAATATGTATGTTTCTTTATATGTCCTACCTTGTTATAAAAATGATTTGAGGCATTTTACTTTGAATTATGCTTTTAGCAGTATTGTAAACTCTGGTTTTTTCTAGCTATGAGTATCTACCTTAAACCCATAGTTAGGCTAAAGAAATATTGGTTATGCTCTAAACATTAGCAACGAGAGATGCATAAGATATTCTCACCCTAATCAAGAAATGTTTATCTAAAATGTCATGACTAAGATAATTATTAACAACTCACCTATGATTTAAAGAGAGAACAACTGGTTGGAAATCAATTGTAGTATTGGAGGTGCACTATTTGGGGAATAAAAGACTACTTTGACTGCTGGCAACACTGTTGTTCTTTTTTAACATCTTTATTGGGGTATAATTGCTTCACAATGGTGTGTTAGTTTCTGCTTTATAACAAAGTGAATTAGCTATACATATACATACATCCCCATATCTTCTCCCTCTTGCATCTCCCTCCCACCCTCCTTATCCCACCCTTCTAGGTGGTCACAAAGCACCGATCTCCCTGTGCTATGTGGCTGCTTCCCACTAGCTGTCTATTTTACATTTGGTAGTGTATATATATCCATGCCACTCTCTCACTTTGTCCCAGCTTACCCTTCCCACTCCCTGTGTCCTCAAATCCATTCTGTACGTCTGTGTCTTTATTCCTGTCCTGCCCCTAAGTTCTTCAGAACTTTTTTTTTTTTTAGATTCCGTATATATGGAATATATATATGGAATATATTAGCATATGGTATTTGTTTTTTTAGATTCCATATATATGGAATATATTAGCATACAGTATTTGTTTTTCTCTTTCTGACTTGCTCTGTTTGACAGACTCTAGGTCCATCCACTTCACTACAAATAATTCAATTTTGTTTCTTTTTATGGCTGAGTAATATTCCATTGTATATATGTGCCACATCTTATTTATCCATTCATCTGTCAATGGACACTTAGTGGCAACACTGTTTTAATAGCAAAAGCAGACTGTAGCAGTAAGGTGTTTCAGGACAGATGTTAAGGTGTTTCAGTAAAACATCTGCCCTGAAACACATTATGTTTTTCCAAAGAGAAATTTCCTACAGGCAAAGTCGGTTTATTACTACAGAAGTTCGGAAGGATTTTCTAAAGCCTTCTCTAGGCTCTAGCACAATAATTTATTATGTAATGGGAATTTTTAATGAAATGAGTGTCCCTTTAAAGAGAAAAAACATCCACCATTTTTAAGAGAAAATCAGTCATTGAAAAAGGCAACCTAAGCCCACAGACAAAATGCAAAGGCTCTCAGCAACCTTATGGGTAAGTTTGTTACAGACTCTTTACAAATGAACAAATTGAGACACAGAACACATAACTAGGTAGAGTCTGGCTCAGGATTATAACCAATGTCTATTTAAATCTAAAGCATAATATGAGTATAGTTCAAAATGAAATCAACATATACTTCTGGTCAGGAAAAAAAATCAGGCCTCGCAGATTATCCAGTCAATTTAATTAATAATTCCATTTCATGGCAGCACTTGAGTCAGTCTGGTTGTTTGGTCACCAGGATAAGACAACTTGTTAATCATTGAGATTTCTTTTTTTACTTTCTGAACTTAATTCTCTGGAGAGATGTAGTTACACTTTTAATTTTTCTTTGGGGTGTCTAAGTAGCAAACTGAAATTTGTCTTCCTTAGTTGTAAATCAGTGTATACACTAGCATTCTCTAGACAACAGTCTACTGGCCTAAATCCAAACAAATTCACTCCCATGTGAATTTTCAGCTGTTTCAACCGTTTCAGAAGCACATACCATGGCTCCAATAAACAGTAAATTCTATCAAGAAAAAGACTTTGTCTTGTGGACTCCTTTATCCCAAGTGCCTTGTTCAATGTGCGGTATGTAACAGGTGCTCAATAAATACCAAATGAAAGAATGAATGAGAAGAAATTTTATGGTCCATGGAGGTCACAAACCATGACTCTTATTTTACCCTGCGCTGGGCACATAGTGAGTGCCTAACTGTGAATTGGTATACAGTCTTCTCAGTAATGCAGAAAACCATCCCAATTTGCTGCAATGGCCACATCATATCATAAATAAATGAATAGCCAACACTCATCAAGTTCATGATACTTCTATGTTCAACATCCAATAGAAGCAGAATTAATGGGTTGTAGGGTTTGGGGAAAGGGGATCTTTTTAAATTTATTATTTTATTTTAGGTAAGAGACTCAGATATTTGAAGTGGTAAACTTAGACCTTAAAAGTTTGGCATAAGCATGTCATTGATGTGTCTCTTTGAAATGATTTTGGGAATGCAATTAAAATGACATTTTTGCATTCCATTAATCATCACTTCCTTAAGACCTCAGAAAGGCTGTCATTTACTGGTGTATTAGCATCATCGTCATCATCATCAAAAATTACAATAAATTCTTTTGTTAGTTCAAGATACAGTTAAGACTCAGAGGCCAGCAGTCATTGTCTAAAAACTAAACCATTTTACGACAATATGAAAAATTACTACATTTATACCATTTAAACCTTTAATCCCATAGCTTTTTTAAAAGTCATAAAAATTCAACTTTTAGATAAAGCCAAAACTCTATATACAGTTACTAGGTTGAGTTGATGTTCTTTCTGAAATAAAGTACTGACTAGGGGACCTTCAAGATGGCAGAGG
Organism: Stenella coeruleoalba; assembly: GCF_951394435.1. Classification (NCBI taxonomy): domain Eukaryota; kingdom Metazoa; phylum Chordata; class Mammalia; order Artiodactyla; family Delphinidae; genus Stenella; species Stenella coeruleoalba. Next base: position 68,333,715 of record NC_137169.1, on the reverse strand, counting down.
AGTAAGACGTGGAGATCACCTTCCTCCCCACAAATACATCGGAAATACATCTACATGTGGAACAGCTCCTACAGAACACCTACTGAACGCTGGCAGAAGACCTCAGACCTCCCAAAAGGCAAGAAACTCCCCACGTACCTGGGTAGGGCAAAAGAAAAAAGAATAAACAGAGACAAAAGGATAGGGACGGGACCTGCACCAGTGGGAGGGAGCTGTGAAGGATGAAAGGTTTCCACACACTAGAAGCCCTTTCGTGGGCGGACACTGCGGGTGGCAGACGGAGAAAGCTTCGGAGCCGCAGAGGAGAGCACAGCAACAGGGGTGCGGGGGGCAAAGCGGAGAGATTCCCGCATAGAGGCTCGGTGCCGACCGGCACTCACCAGCCCGAGAGGCTTGTCTGCTCACCTGCCGGGGCGGGTGGGGCTGGGAGCTGAGGCTTGGGCTTCGGTCGAAGCGCAGGGAGAGGACTGGGGTTGGCGGCGTGAACACAACCTGCAGGGGGTTAGTGCACCACAGCTAGCCGGGAGGGAGTCCGGGGAAAAGTCTGGACCTGCCGAAGAGGCAAGAGACTTTCTTCTTTGTTTCCTGGTGCGCGAGGAGAGGGGATTAAGAGCGCTGCTTAAGGGAGCTCCAGAGACAGGCGCGAGCCGCAGGTAAAAGCGCGGACCCCAGAGACAGGCATAAGATACTAAGGCTGTAGCTGCCGCCACCAAGAAGCCTGTTTGCGAGCACAGGCCACTATCCACACCCCCGTTCCGGGGAGTGCAGCCCGCCACTGCCAGGGTCCCGCGATCCAGGGACAACTTCCCCGGGAGAACACACGGTGCGCCTCAGGCTGGTGCAACGTCACGCCGGCCTCTGCCGCTGCAGGCTTGCCCCGCATCCGCACCCCTCCCTCCCCCCGGCCTGAGTGAGCCAGAGCCCCTGAATCAACTACTTTAACCCCGTCTTGTCTGAGCAAAGAACAGGCGCCCTCGGGCAACCTACATGCAGAGGAGGGGGCTAATCCAAAGCTGAAGCCGAGGAGCTGTGCGAACAAAGAGAAAGGGAAATTTCTCCCAGCAGCCTCAGGAGCAGCGGATTAAATCTCCACAATCAACTTGATGTACCCTGCATCTCTGGAATACCTGAATAGACAACGAATCATCCCAAAATTGAGACAGTGGACTTTGGGAGCAACCATATATATTTTTCCTTTTTCTTTTTTTGTGAGTGTGTATGTGTATGCTTCTTTGTGTGATTTTGTCTGTATAGCTTCACTTTTCCCATTTGTCCTAGGGTTATGTCTGTCCTTTTTTATTTTTATTTTTTTAGTATAGTTTTTAGCGCTTGTTATCATTGCTGGATTTCTTTTCTGGTTTGTTTGCTCTCTTCTTTCTTTTTTCTTATTAATTTTTATTTTTTTAAATTTTTAATAATTATATTATATTTTTTATTTTAATTATTTTTTCCTTCCTTCCTTCCTTCCTTCCTTCCTTCCTTCCTTTCTTTCTCCCTTTTTTTCTGAGCCATGTGGCTGACAGAGTCTTGGTGCTGCGACCGGGTGTCAGGCCTGAGCCTCTCAGGTGGGAGAGCCGAGTTCAGGACATTGGACCACCAGAGACCTCCCAGCTCCACATAATATCAAACGGGAAAAGCTCTTCCAGAGATCTCCATCTCAACACTAAGACCCAGCTCCACTCAACGACCAGCAAGCTCCAGTGCTGGACACCCTATGCCGAACAACTAGCAAGAGAGGAACACAACCCCACCCATCAGCAGAGAGGCTGCTTAAAATCATAATAAGGTCACAGACACCCCAAAATACACCACCAGACACGATTCTGCCCACCAGAAAGACAAGATCCAGCCTCATCCACCAGAACACAGGCATCAGTCCCTTCCACCAGGAAGCCTACACAACCCACTGAACCAATCTTAGCCACTAGGGGCAGACACAAAAACAACAGGGACTACAAACCTGCAGCCTGCAAAAAGGAGACCCCAAACACAGTAAGTTAAACAAAACGAAAAGACAGAGAGATATGCAGCAGGTGAAGGAGCAAAGTAAAAACCCACCAGACCAAACAAATGAAGAGGAAATAGGCAGTCTACCTGAAAAAAGAATTCAGAGTAATGAGAGTAAAGATGATCCAAAATCATGGAAATAAAATGGAGAAAACACGAGAAATGTTTAACAAGGATACAGAAGTACTAAACAGCAAACAAACAATGATGAACAACACAATAAATGAAATTAAAAATTCTCTAGAAGGAATCAGTAGCAGAATAACTGAGGCAGAAAAACGGATAAGAGACCTGGAAGATAAAATAGTGGAAACAACTACTGTAGAGCAGACTAAAGAAAAAAGAATGAAAAGAATTGAGGACAGTCTCAGAGACCTCTGGGACAACATTAAATGCACCAACATTCGAATTATAGGGGTCCCAGAAGGAGAAGAGAAAAAGAAAGGGACTGAGAAAATATTTGAAGGGATTATAGTTGAAAACTCCCCTAATATGGGAAAGGAAACAGTTAATCAAGTCCAGGAGGTGCAGAGAGCCCCATAGAGGATAAATCCAAAAAGAAACTTGCCAAAACACATAATAATCAAATTACAAAAAATTCAATACAAACAAAAGTATTAAAAGCAGCAAGGGAAAAACAACAAAAAACATACAAGGGAATCCGCATAAGGTTAACAGCTGACCTTTCAGCAGAAACTCTGCAAGCCAGAAAGGAGTGGCAGGACATATTTAAACTGATGAAAGGGAAAAACCTACAACCAAGATTACTCTACCCAGCAAGGATCTCATTCAGATTCGATGGAGAAATTAAAACCTTTACAGAGAAGCAAAAGCTAAGAGAATTCAGCACCACCAAACCAGCTTTAGAACAAATGCTAAAGGAACTTCTCTAGGCAGGAAACATAAGAGAACGAAAAGACCTATAATAACAAACCCCAAACAATTAAGAAAATGGTAATAGGAAATACATATCGATAATTACCTTAAATGTAAATGTATTAAATGCTCCAACCAAAAGACACAGACTGGCTGAATGGATACAAAAACAAGACCCATATATATGCTGTCTACAAGAGACCCACTTGAGACCTAGGGACACATACAGACTGAAAGTGAGGGGATGGAAAAAGATATTCCATGCAAATGGAAATCAAAAGAATGCTGGGGTAGCAATTCTCATATCAGACAAAATAGACTTTAAAACAATGACTATTACAAGAGACAAAGAAGGACACTACATAATGATCAAGGGATCAATCCGAGAAGAACATATAACAGCTGTAAATATTTATGCACCCAACATAGGAGCACCTCAATACATAAGGCAAATGTTAACAGCCATAAAAAGGGAAATCAACAGTAACACAATCATAGTGGGGGAATTTAACACCCCACTTTCACCAATGGAAAGATCATCCAAAATGAAAATAAATAAGGAAAAACAAGCTTTAAATGACACATTAAACAAGATGGACTTAATTGATATTTATAGGACATTCCATCCCAGAACAACAGAATACACTTTATTGTCAAGTGCTCGTAGAACATTCTCCAGGATAGATCATATCTTGAGTCACAAATCAAGCACTGGTAAAATTAAGAAAATTGGAATCATATCAAGTATCTTTTCCAACAATGCTATGAGACTACATATCAATTACAGGACAAAAAACTGTAAGAAATACAAACAAATGGAGGCTAAACTATACATTACTTACTAACCAAGAGATCACTGAAAAAATCAAAGAGGAATTCAAGAAATACCTAGAAAAAATGACAATGAAAACACGATGACCCAAAACCTATGGGATGTAGCAAAAGCAGTTCTAAGAGGGAAGTTTATAGCAAAACATTCCTACCTCAAGAAACATCTCAAATAAACAGCCTAACCTTACATCTAAAGCAATTGGAGAAAGAAGAACAAAAAAACCCAAAGTTAGCAGAAGGGAAGAAATCATACAGATCAGATCAGAAATAAATGAAAAAGAAATGAAGGACACAATAGCAAAGATCAATAAAATGAAAAACTGGTTCTTTGAGAAGATAAACAAAATTGATAAACCATTAACCAGACTCTTCAAGAAAAAAAGGAAGAAGACTCAAATCAACAGAATTAGAAATGCAAAAGGAGAAGTAACAACTGACACTGCAGAAATACAAAGGATTATGAGAGATTACTCCAAGCAACTATATGCCAATAAAATGGACAACCCCGAAGAAATGGACAAATTCTTAGAAATGCACGACCTTCCAAGACTGAACCAGGAAGAAATAGAAAGTATAAACAGACCAATCACAAGCACTGAAATTGAGACTGTGATTAAAAATCTTCCAACAAACACAAGCCTAGGACCAGATGGCTTCCCAGGCGAATTCTGTCAAACATTTAGAGAAGAGCTAACACCTTTCCTTCTGAAACTCTTCCAAAATATAACAGAGGGAGGAACACTCCTAGACTCATTCTACAAGGCCACCATCACCCTGATACCAAACCCAGACAAAGATGTCACAAAGAAAGAAAACCACAGGCCAATACCAATGATGAACACAGTTGCAAAACTCCTCAACAAAATACTAGCAAACAGAATCCAACAGCATATTAAAATGATCATACCCCATGATCAAGTGGGGTTTTTCCCAGGAATGCAAGTATTCTTCAATATGCACAAATTAATCAATGAGATAAACCATATTAACAAATTGTAGGAGAAAAACTGTAGATCATCTCAATAGATGCAAAAGAAGCTTTTGACAAAAATCAACACCCATTTATGAGAAAAATCTTCCAGAAAGTAGGCATAGAGGGAACTTACCTCAACATAATAAAGGCCATAAATTACAAACCCACAGCTAACATCATTCTCAATGGTGAAAAACTGAAACCATTTCCACTAAGATCAAGAGCAAGACAAGGTTGCCCACTCTCACCACTCTTATTCAACATAGTTTTGGAAGTTTTAGCCACAGCAATCAGAGAAGAAAAATAAATAAAAGGAATCCAAATCGGAGAAGAAGAAGTAAAGCTGTCACTGTTTGCAGATGACATGATACTATACATAGAGAATCCTAAAGATGCCACCAGAAAGCTACTAGAGCTAATCAATGAATTTCGTAAAGTAGCAGGATACAAAATTAATGCGCTAAAATCTCTTGCATTCCTATACACTAATGATGAAAAATCTGAAAGAGAAATTAAGGAAACACTCCCATTTACCATTGCAACAAAAAGAATAAAATACCTAGGAATAAACCTACCTAAGGAGACAGAAGACCTGTATGCAGAAAACTATAAGACACTGATGAAAGAAATTAAAAATGACACAAACAGATGGAGAGATATACCATGCCCTTGGATTGGAGGAATCAACATTGTGAAAATGACTATACTACTCAAGGCAATCCACAGATTCAATGCAATCCCTATCAAACTACCAATGGCATTTTTCACAGACTACAACAAAAAATTTCACAATATGTATGGAAACACAAAAGACCCTGAATAGCCAAAGCAATCTTGAGAAAGAAATGCGGAGCTGGAGCAATCAGGTTCCTGGACTTCAGACTATACTACAAAGCTACGGTAATGAAGACAGTATGGTACTGGCACATAAACAGAAATATAGATCAATGGAACAGGGTAGAAAACCCAGAGATAAACCCACGCACATATGGTCACCTTATCTTTGATAAAAGAGGCAAGAATATACAGTGGAGAAAGACAGCCTCGTCAATAAGTGGTGCTGGGAAAACCAGACAGCTACATGTAAAAGAATGAAATTAGAACACTCCCTAACACCATACACAAAAATAAACTCAAAATGGATTAAAGACCTAAATGTAAGGCCAGACACTATCAATCTCTTAAAGGAAAACATAGGCAGAACACTCTATTACATAAATCACAGCAAAATCCTTTTTGACCCACCTCCTAGAGTAATGGAAATAAAAACAAAAATAAACAAATGGGACCTAATGAAACTTAAAAGCTGTTGCACAGCAAAGGAAACTATAAATAAGATGAAAAGACAACCCTCAGAATGGGAGAAAATATTTGCAAATGAAGGAACTGACAAAGGATTAATCTCCAAAATTTATAATCACCTCATGAAGCTCAATATCAAAAAAACAAACAACCCAATCCAAAAATGGGCAGAAGACCTAAATAGACATTACTCCAAAGGAGATATACAGATTGCCAACAAACACATGAAAGAGTGCTCAACATCACAAATCATTAGATAAATGCAAATCAAAACTACAATGAGGTTTCACCTCACACCAATCAGAATGGCCATCATCAGGCTTCCCTGGTGGCGCAGGCATTGAGAGTCCACCTACCGATGCAGGAGGCACAGGTTCGTGCCCTGGTCCAGGAAGATCCCACATGCCGCAGAGCGGCTAGGCCCGTGAGCCATGGCTGCTGAGCCTGTACATCCGGAGCCTGTGCTCCGCAACGGGAGAGGCCACAACAGTGAAAGCCCCGCGTACCGCAAAAAAAAAAAAAAAAAAAAGAACAGCCATCATCAAGAAATCTACCGGGCTTCCCTGGTGGTGCAGTGGTTGAGAGTCTGCCTGCCGATGCAGGGGACACGGGTTCGTGCCCCGGTCCAGGAGGATCCCACATGCCGCAGAGCGGCTGGGCCCATGAGCCATGGCTGCTGAGCCTGTGCGTCAGGAACCTCTGCTCTGCAGCGGGAGAGGCCACAATGGTGAGAGGCCTGCGTACCACAAAAAAAAAAAAAAAAAAAAAGAAATCTACCAACAATAAATGCTGGAAAAGGTGCGGAGAAAAGGGAACCCTCTTGCACTGTTAGTGGGAATGTAAATTGACATAGCCACTGTGGAGAACAGGTTCCTTAAAAAACTAAAAATAGAACTACCATACAACCCAGAAATCCCACTCCTGGGCATATACCCTGAGAAAACCATAATTCAAAAAGAGTCATGTACTACAATGTTCATTGCAGCTCTATTTACAATAGCCAGGACATGGAAGCAACCTAAGTGTCCATCGACAGATGAATGGATAAAGAAGATGCGGCACATATATACAATGGAATATTACTCAGCCATAAAAAGAAACAAAATTGACTTATTGGTAGTGAGGTGGATGGACCTACAGTCTGTCGTACAGAGTGAAGTAAGTCAGAAAGACAAAAAACATATCGTATGCTAACAAATATATATGGAATCTATGAAAAAAAATGGTTATGAAGATCTTAGAGGCAGGACAGGAATAAGGATGCAGACGTAGAGAATGGACTTGAGGACATGGGGAGGGGGAAGGGTAAGCTGGGATGAAGTGAGAGAGTGGCATGGATATATATACACTACCAAATGTAAAATAGATAGCTAGTGGGAAGCAGCCACATAGCACAGGGTGATCCTCTTGGTGCTTTGTGACCACCTGCAGGGGTGGGATAGGGAGGGTGGGAGGGAGACGCAAGAGGGAGGAGATATGGGGATATATGTATATGTATAGCTGATTCACTTTGTTATAAAGCAGAAACTAACATACCATTGTAAAGCAATTATACTCCAATAAAGATGTAAAAAAAAAAAAAAGTACTGACTGCAACATTTCTGTGTTTTATAAAGCATTTTATCTTACCTAAAAATTCGTAGTTGATAATGTGAATTATATCAGCTGCCTTTGTGGCTGAAGTGTATGGCTTTTGGTAAAGTATAAGAAGAAGACTGAGAATTTGCCAACGTGTTCTACTAGAAAAGAAACATGAGCCATGCTGTCATTAATCCTTAACAAGAGCTACACGGCCTTTTGAGATCGGCCTTTTATGAAGCAGATTGCGTCTTCCACCTATTTTATGGGTAAGTCCTGGTTATCTCTACAGTGAACACAAGTGCATTCTATCCCTTTTAATGGGTGACTGCAACCCATCCATGAAACATCTCCTTGACTCAATACTGACCCCAAACTTTTGCTCCACCAAAGACACTTCACTCACGTTACTCTCACGAATCACGGTGTTTGTTATGAGCATTTCCTTGCCATGCTACTGACTGAGGTATTGCTTACTGCCTCACTGGTAGCTTGCCAAAGAATGACATAGGTGGTGACCCCATTCTTTCTATTTGTCCCAAATGAGGATCTACATCTTAAAGAGTATACGAAAATGCTGGTGACCTGGCTTCATTCCAGTAAAATCACTGGTGTTCTTGTCGTGCCCCTCAGTGTTCAGGAGAACCTATAGGTGAAACTGTTTGGGACCCTGGATGTCTGTGGCAAACTGGATGTTAGCGCTATCCAGGCTACCTCTACTCTGTCCACTCACACCACACATTTCTATCATTCCTTGCTGACAAATGACGTCAAACAAAGCAAAAGGCAAGAGCACTAAGACATGCCTAGCAGGATTCAGTCACCTCATTTAAGACTCTCTGTAGAAATGAATCATGCCTATAATGGAGGTTCAGGAATGTTCCTGCCTTCTCCACTCTCAGTGTGGTGTTAAACTTGATGCTACGTCCACCCTACACTTAAGCGGCCTCTTGGAAAAATGTATTGGTTGTCTTCAATTGTTTATCACTGAATAGGACACCACTTTGAAATAAAGATCTAGCAATAAGCTTTTAGTTCCAGTGAATAATTTAAATTGTGTATAGTTCTTGCAGTATGGGGCAGGACCTGGGATTTTTTGTTTGTATGTTTTGCTTTTAAAGGCATATTGCCAATCTAATATAAATAAGTCTCAGTAATAGACCAAAATCAACAATAGTACTCCTTGGTATGATCATGATGTAGATTTATTACATAAGCCGATCACTAATTTCAGAAGATTGCTTACACTTTATAACTAGCGAATTGAAACAGTTTCTAAGATTTCAAAACAGCAAACAAAATATTGTAATACCACATTTGGTCCTGTAATATAAAAAAGAATTTGGGTGGCCATTGTCCCCTGGTTCCTAGGCAGGAGCCTCTAAGCCCTTAGAATTTCCCAAATGATAGATTTGTCTTTATTATTTACGATGGGACCCTGGAATCAGGCCTGAGTTGTGCTAATGAAGTGACTCATGGTGGACCCATAAATAATTTCAGGATGGGGTCAGGCCATGCTGGAAAGACCACTCATGTAATTAATGGGTTGGAGCTTTGAACCACATGAGATCAGCCTGACCTCCTGGAGAGTGACAGGGTCAATGATTCAATCAATCATTACTAAGTAATGAAATCCAATAAAACCTCTGGACATCGAAAGCTTGGGTGAGCTTTCCTGGTTGGTGCTGCACCTTGATGTATTGGGAGGGTGAAGCACCCTGAAGACATGTAAACTTGATGTTTAGGACCCTCCCTGATCTTGCCCTATGGGTCTCTTCCTTTGGCTAGCCTGATTTATACCCTCTACAGTAAAACATTAAACATAACACTTTCCTGAGTTCTATGAGTCATTCTAGAGAATTATCAAACCTGAGGAGGTAGTAGGAATGCCTGAATTTATTTCCAGTTGGTCAGAAATGCAGGTGGCCTGAGAATCCCCAAGCTTGCAGTTAGTGTCTGAAGTAAGGGCAATCTTGCAGGGGATTGTGCCCTTAATCTGTAAAATCTGAAATAACTCTGGCCAGTCAGCATCAGAATTGCACTGCAGGTCCCTTGTTACATCTTCAAGCACGTAAGTGTGGTAAAGGTTAAGTAAGGCTGGAAATATTATAATAGCCATGGACTGCTTCATTTTAGGCATCCTGATATTGATCTTACATGTCGGAACTGGTGATTGGGATACCATTTTCATACCATTAAAAAGCAGTCGGAGGATATACATGAACTTTTCAATTAAGCCATGGTGGATACCCTAGGCATAACTAGTAGCAGAAAAAATTCTTGCATTTGTTCAAAGTATAGAGTTTTAGATAAAGTTATTATGATCCCCTTCCGATTGACATAAGACAAATACTTTATTATAGAAAAGTATAAAAGGTTAGAATTGGAAAGAACCTTAAAAATCATGTAGCTTAAGTTGTTCATTTCACAGGGAAGAAAATAACTGGGGCCAAGGAGATAAGGAATTTGCCCAATAGATATTTAGTGTCAGAGCTGGGACTAGATCTGCAACATCTCAAATCAAACTGTGATTCCCAAGCTCCTTGTGGCAAAACATATTCAGTTACTGAGGCAGATCTATTTTAGTCTAGTTGTCTTGCCAGTGAGAGAGAGAGCAAAAAATAGCATGCAGGATACAATCACATGTTTTGCCTTTCTTCTATTGATCATTAAAGTAGCCCTTTTCATGTCTTCTTTACATTTCTGCTGACTTACCTAACAAAAGAGGTAGCCAATGCAGATATTCACTCATTTCATAAGCATTTATAAAGCATCTATTATAAATCAGTACTAGGTACTTAGAGATATCAAGATTAATTATTAAGCCCCTCTTTTCTAGTGAGAACTTCAACCTTCATTAAAAAATAAACACAGCTGTATAAGTCCTGTGATCAAGGCCTCAGAGAGAGAGCACAGAAAAGAAAGCTGGGGATATCATGGGTGGGTCTTTTCTGGCTGACTAAGGAATTTGGCCATTATTCTGTAGACCTGACAAGCCATTAAAGGGTTTTAAGCAAAACAAAACAAAAAACAGGAAAAAAAAAAAAAAAACCTTCCCTAAGGCATGCATGGGACATGACCTTGCCAACTTGCTTGAAGATCTCAATAGAAATGCTTCCTTGTTGCTTTTCTTTCTACATGCCTCAGCAACCACAATGGTTTTGCCAAAACTGTGAAGATGGCCAGATACACTCTAACTTAGTATTGTTCAGTCCCTATTGTAGAAGTCTTATGATAAAGAAGGTATAACCAATTCCTTGTATGAACAGTTAAAACTGAGTTCTGTAATTCCTGGCTCAAGTGAGGGCCACGAAGAAATTTGAGGCAGATAGTAAAGGAATCAGGCACCCACTTGAACATGTAAGCACATTTGAGATCCCTCACAGACCTCCAGCCCACTGAGTCACTGAGGCACTGTCTGGGAGGAAAAACAAGTAAAATATTTCTGGCTGCAGGAGTCCTTCCAGCATGGAGTTCTCCAGTTCTATAAGAAACAGTGGGAGGCATGTTGCCGCTTATGTAATCCTTGGGTAGCTTCTCAGGATTCCAGGGATGAAAAGTGATACAGTCCATCAAAACAAACACACAAGTATAAATTAATTATACAAAAAAATGAACTCAATCTTTGTTAAGAGAACTAGCAATTAATACTATCAGTTTACTATCCAGAGACAAAGCCAAATTGAGGGGCATCCTACAAAATAAAGACAAGAATACATCAAAAGTGTCAAGGTCAAAAAAAGACAAGGAGAGACTGAGAAATTGTCACAGAGACTAAGAAGACATGACTAAGGAGTCACAACAATGTAATGCTGGATCTTGGACTGGATCCTGGAACAGAAAAAGGGCATAATAGAAAAACCAGTGATCCAAATAGAGTCTATATTTAAGTTAATTATCTTGTACCAATGTGATTTTCTTAGTTTTGATAATTGTTCTATGGTAAAGCAAGATGTTAACATTAGGGGGAGCTGGGTGAAGGGGATAGATAGATAGATAGATAGATATAAACTCTCCTTAACATCTTTGCAACTATTTAGTAAATCTAAATTAAAAAAAAAAAGCTTGTATAGTTTTTTTTGGATTGTTTTTGTTGTTGTTGTTTTAAGGAATATAGGTTTTAGAGTCAGAGTCTTGGGTTTAAAACATAGTTCTATTTCTTACTAGCAATGTAGCCTGGGCAACTTCCTTAATCTCTCTGTGCTTTACTTTCCTCATCAGTAAAATGGGAATAATAAAAGCAAGTTTAGGGCTTCCCTGGTGGCGCAGTGGTTGAGAGTCCACCTGCCGGTGCAGGGGACACGGGTTCGTGCCCCGGTCCGGGAAGATCCCACATGCCGCGGAGAGGCTAGGCCCGTGAGCCATGGCCGCTGAGCCTGCGCGTCCAGAGCCTGTGCTCTGCAACGGGAGAGGCCCCAACAGTGAGAGGCCCGTGTACCGCAAAAAAAAAAAAAAAAAAAAAAAACAAGTTTATAAGTGAATAAGGTTAAATAAAATATTTAAACACTTAGTATTACGTCAGGTACATAATAAATTCCTGAAAAGGTACATCTAGTATTTGCTTATGAGCGTTAGCATAATTATTAAAGATGTCATTATTATTGTTGATATTATTAGGATTTTCTGGTTCTGGGTTCAAGAACTAATAAAAATGCAGTAATACTATAGATAGCATGTATTTACTCTCTTCCTCATTCTGTTGGAGTCAGATGGAGTAAACTGGCTCTAATACCTTCTGGGGTAAACTAACTCATCAAGCCTGGGTGTGTGCAGTTGCTGAGTGTGCTGAGTGTGGAGGTTGAAGAGGGCAAGTACAGAGATGGAGAAGGTTTCACCAGCCTCTAACAAGTGCCCTTATCAAGTTATATCATTCTTTTTCAATGAATAGATGATTATACTCAATAAGCTACTACACCAGCTGCCTAAAAGGCACCATCAAGATTAAGGAATCCATACACTGTTTTATGCTATCAATTACAACCAGATCTTTGTGTTCCAAAGAGCTGTTGAGATTTTGTTTCCAGAAATCTGGTATTGATATTTTTGCTGAATTGGAGGCCACTTTTATACATGCTAGGAATACAGTTCCCAAGAGTTAGCAGTGTATCAGTACAACATTCGAATTAATGAGTGACCTGAGTACTTTAAAAATCCTCTGGATCACTTCTTTAAACAACGAACCATAGACAGTCCCTGATTTACAAACTTTTGAAATAGCATTCATTTATCAGTTACTTTTTAGAGCACAGAATACAGCTCACATAACAATGTAGAATCTACTTACTATATAAGTTTGTTTAAAATATTGTGCCATTGACACACAAAAAAATAACTAAAATAAAATTCTGTTGCAATGTTAGTAATCCTCACACACACACACAAAAAGAGTTATTTTCTAAATGGAACTTTATGTCATATCTGAAAGCTATGTAGGGTTCTGACCCCTAGATTGTCAATTTCCTAGGTAGTCCAAAGGTACTTACACTTGTCTTTCACATTCTCCTTTTCCCCAGATGCTATTCTCCAACACAGACTTCTATTTCTGACCACTTCCCCATGAGCTCTGAATTGTACTAATTCTCCTCCTTCCACTGCTTCAAGGTACTGACCACCCTAGGCTCACTCCTTAAATATATTATTCCATAATTTTAAGTTTTTTAAAAAGTAAGTCAGACTTCTGGGAGAAAGGAGAGGGAAATGTACAAACTAGTTCAATCTTTCTGTAGGACAACTTGGCAAAATACCCCATACATCTTCATAAGATATTTCCCCTTGAAACGATCAATTCCATGTCTATGAATTTATTCTAAGGAAGTAAATAGAATTAGTGTGCAAAAATCCACAGGATGCACACCTCAATGTTCTTTATAAAACAGAAAAGCAGAAGCAGCCTCCAATAAGCAGGGATTTGTAAAATAGGTTATAGGATACCTACACAATGGAACAGTTTGTAGCCATTAAAATGATGTTGCCTAAGAATGCTTACAGATAAGATAAAACATTTATATTGTAGTTAAGCAAATAAAGATTACAAAATAGTAGCATTTTAGTTTGATTACTATAATAATTATAATAGCTGAAACTTATTGCATAATTACTACATACCTTCTGAAATAGGTACTACAAATATTCCCATTTTAATTATAAGGAAAAAGAGACAAAGTTAATTAACGTGCCCAAGGTCAAATGGTTAGTAAAGATAATCTGGCTCCCAAAATCACACCCTTAATACAGCCTCTCTAATACCTGTGTATATGCCTTGAGGAAAGCATGGAAGAATATCAACAGTACTTAAGAGAAGTTGGGTATGTACCTGTCGTAAGCAAAATTTTTACAATAGAATGACTCCCTAAAGGTGTCCCAACCCAATCCCTGAATACAATGAGATATGTCTCCCGCGATTATATTAAAAGGCACAGTGGACCTTAACACAGTGCAACTATCACAGGTGGACCTAATCTAACCACAGGTGCTCCTCTAAAAGCAGAGAATTTTCTTCAGCAGGTAGCACGAGAAGCCAGCGAAGATTCCAAATGTAAGGAGGATTCAGCACACCATTTCTGCTTTGTTGATGGAGTGGACCACATGAGAAGGGAGTTCAGCTGCCTCTAGGACCAGAGAGCAGCCCCCAGCTGACAGCCAGCCAGGAAATGGGGACCTCAGATCTATAGCTACAAGGAACTGGATTCTGACAACAACCTAATCAGTTTTGCAGAGAATTCTTCCCCCAAGCCTCTAGGTTGGAGCCCAACCTCACTCTTACCATGATTTCAATTCCCTGAGCAGAGAACCCAGTTGAACCCACCCAGACTTCTGACCTACAGAACTGTGAGATAATAAAGTGGGCAATTTCACGCTGCTAAGTTTGTAGGACTTTGTTATCTAGCAATAGAAAACTAATACAGTACTTATGAGGGACTTAGAATTAGGAAACTAAAATTTGTGTATTAAAAACCTACAACAGCATTATACTTGATGGAGAAAATATAGATGCATTTTAAGATCTGGAATAAAATAAGAACATCTATTATTATTACCATCGCCTAACTTAGTATTATAATTCCTGGCCAATGCTATTTTAAAAATGAGGTATATAAGAATTAGAAGAAAAGGGATCAACCCTTTGTTGTCTAGAAATGATTAGAGTCAATAAATGATTGAAACCAATAAAAGAGTTCAGCAAGTTGCTGAATACATGACCAACTCAGAAAAATTAAAAACACTTCTCCTCACTAACATTAGCAACCAGAGAATATAAGAAAAAGAAAAAAACATTCAAAATAGCATAGAAATTATAAACTAGGAATTTACTTAATCAAGAAATAAACAAGCCCTTTAAAGGGGCTTACATTTTTCTTTTACTTTTACTTATTTATTTATTTATTTATTTTGCGGTACGCGGGCCTCTCACTGTTGTGGCCTCTCCCGTTGCAGAGCGCAGGCTCCAGACGCGCAGGCTCAGCGGCCATGGCTCACAGGCCCAGCCGCTCTGCGACATGTGGGATCTTCCTGGACTGGGGCACGAACCCGTGTGCCCTGCATTGGCAGGCGGACTCTCAACCACTGCGCCACCAGGGAAACCAGGGGCTTACATTTTTCAATTCTCCTTTTTCTGTATTTTCCAAACCATATTTAATGAACAGATATTACTTTGTTAATAAAAATATACCATATCAATGGTGATATTCAAAATGTTTAGAACATTGCTACCAATCAATTAGAATGGCACGGGCAATAAAGAAGTAGTTCAGCCATACAGGTATATGCCAGGTGAAGAAGAGCTTCACGACTTATAATTATTAATTAAGTAATCATTATATTTCTCTCCCTGAATTGGCTGGGAAGAACAAACTTCAGCCTTCCACTTTCTTTGAAGAATTTCTGTCAATTAACTATTTTTTCCTGTACTTACAAAGAAAGGTAAGAGAGTGCAATTAGATCAACAAGGCAAGCTGGCTTACTTAAAAAATGCATGAGACAAAAAACAGAACTGGCATAGAAGGGAGAAAGACATGTCTACAGGGATGGCGAATGGGAAAGTAAGAAAACAAAACCAGGAAATTCCCTGGCGGTCCAGTGATTAGCACTCAGCACTTTCATTGCGGTGGCCCAGGTTCAATCACTGGTTGGGGAACTGAGATCCCACAAGCTGCACAGCTCAGCCAGAAAACAAAAAAGAAATCAAAACCAACCCATGTGGCCTGCGCGTGACCAGCAAGCTGACCATCCTATCCTGCCTGAGGGGACAGAGTAAAAACGTGTAGCTCAAATTACATCTCCCCACATGAACTCAGTCTTCAGAGAATGCAAATGCTGGGGACCTTGCCATTACCTGCCTTCAAATTATGAAATGACTAGGGTAATAATCCTTGGAGCTTGATTTTCAGACCCCAGGGGCAATCAAAAATAGTAATTAAAGCATGTCAACATACTAAATAAGTACTTTTACAAAATCCACCAGATTGGTAAGTAAATTTAACATAAAAAGCAGCTTAAGAGGTCAAATTGGTGGGTTGTTTTTTTTTTTAATCACAATCCTGGTCTTCCCAACAGATAATTTGTTTCTCCTCTTAACATAGAATTGTTTTAGAAATGTCAAGAAATGACTTCTAAAAAATACTATCTCAGAATTTTGCACTTATTCCTTTCCATCTTTGGATAATTTTTGAAATATTATTTGTGCAGCTGTTCACTATCACAACATCAATGGTGCCTAACTAACAATAGTTGGCATTGCACAAAGCCATAAAATATTTAAAACTGAGGAAATGGAAAGATCCACTTTACAAAACAGAAACAGACTCACAGACATAAGGAATGGACTTATGGTTACTTGGGGGTCAGGGTGGGGGGATTGATAGATTGGGAGTTTGGGATTGACATGTACACGCTACTATATTTAAAATAGATGACCAAAGAGGTCAAGTTGTTTTCACTTTATAAACGCATTCAAGGAAGGCAATAGAGACACCCTCTGTATACTTTAATCATGATTGATCCCAAACTGAAGGCAGTTTGTTGCCAGATTGCACTAATGATTCATTCATATCACTAAGAAAGGTCTAGTAGGTCTGAAAATGACCATCAAAGGTATCAAGACTGTTCTTCCCTTAGGAGAGTCTCAGAAAATGCTCAGGAAATTTCATCCTTGCAGTACTGTCAAACTGGTTCCAATGCCACTCCATTCTTTCCAGTATATAAATTCTCTGTTATTTTTTCCATCAAGCTACCAAGTTTTGTGGCATTATTTGCAATACCAGAAAGCCAAGCCCTTCTTCTGTGGTAATATAGAAGACATTGGATTCCTAAGCTGTTTTGCAAATAATACCACAAAAATGGCCTTGCTTAAAAGAACATGATTTTTCCCAGAAGTAAACAAGAGGAGATAAACATATGTAATCAACAAGAAATTAGGCTTTGCATTCAGGTAAGTGTTTTGATAAAGAAGAGCTGAACTAGCCTCCAGATTTCCCTGGTTGGGTTAACCAGTGAAAGATACAAGATCCAAAACCCTGAATTGCAAAGGTCCAAAATCCCAAAAGGTGAAACGATGTCAGGTTGGCATCTTCGAGAAGAATTGACTTTATTAAATACATTCATATTAAGAAACACATCATGAAAAGAAAGGAGGCGGTACAAACCGAAAATGGTGTTTACTACAAGTTTATGGAAAAGAAATCAGTGTAAGGAAAAGATGAGACCATTTAATCCAAGGAAGAAAAGAAAACAGAAAGTTTATAAATCAATGATTGAATCAAAAGACAAGAATTGCAATTCTAGAAGAGAACTCCATCTCATGATTGGTAGTTAAGCGCCTATTTCACTAAACCCAAAGACCACCAGAGACCACATAAGCCTGAAGTCAAGGGGGCTTTGGTCAAGAACTCTCTACCCTCCATTGTTTGGTGTAGACTAAACATAGATGAAGTTTCCAGCAAAGCTGCTCCTTGGAAGGTCATGGGCACTTGCTCACAGGGTTCTCTTGTAACAGAGCCAGTTCTGCTCCTGCCTCCCCAAATAAACTACAAATTCCTTTGAAGTTAGGATCTCATTTTATTCATGTTTATATACCCATGTAGCACATGTGCAAATAAATGCCCATGGAAGGCACTTAGTGAATGTTTTTCAAATTACCACTGAGTTTTACTAGAGTATCATTTGGAATAATGGTTATAATAATAATCAGAACAATCACACAGCACCTTTCGCTGGGTGCTTACCAGATGTCATGTGAAAATTCACAGGTTACTTGATTAAATCAGTATATAGATATAATCAGTACTGTTAACCATATTTTACAGAAGTTAAAATTTAAGCTTACAAAAATCCTTAATAATTTGTCAAAGGAGATGTGGCTAGCATATCCAAACTTGGGTAGTGAGAAATTTCTGCAAAAGAACATATATATATATATATATATATATATATATATATATATATATATATATATATAACTGAATCATTTTGCTGTACAGCAGAAATTAACACAACATTGTAAATCAACTATACTTCAATAAAATTTAAAAATTTTTGAAAAAGAAATTTCTGCACACTACAATAGGCTATGGGAACTCACCTAATTAGTAGTAGAGATTCAAGAATAGGCTACAGAGACTCAGTATAGTCATTATGTTGTGGAGTCAACTCTGATGAAGATGCTCATTGATGTAGACAACATAAAAAATCAAGACATCTTTGACTATAGTAGGTGCCTGCTAAATATTTGGTAAGTGAATGCAGAACTAAAGTGGGAAACAACAATTTTTCCAAGTCAAAGAATTGTACTGAGGTCCTAACTATGCCATTCAACAAGGAATGAATACTGATCCTTTCTTCCCAGCAACAGAAGCTAGAGAATAGTTAAGCACCTTGACTCAGAAAACACAGCCTCTTCTCAAGTCAGAATTAGCTGAGGCTTGTTATGGTGGGGTTTGCTCTCTTTCTCTGCCCTTAAATACTTTAAGGCCCTGTAGAAAAGCTCTGTAAAATAAAAGGATATGCCCCATTCCTGCGTTATACAGTTTAAACAATGGGAACTATAGTATTAAAATCAATAGTAAAAAAAAAAAAAAAGTTTTTAATTCCAGAGTCAAAACCTAAAAACCCCAAACAAGGGATATGTAAACTCCTGGCCCATGGTCCATCTGACATGTAATACACACTCTTCTAGAAATGCATGTACATGTGTTTCCTTCATACTGTTATCATAGACACAATAATGGTTGAACATTTTTCTTTTGTTGTAAAATAATTATTAGGGCATTTCAAAGCTGATTTCTCTAGAGCAGCGGTTCCCAACCTTTTGGAACCAGCGACTGGTTTCGTGGAAGACAATTTTTCCATAGATGCGAGGGGGGATGGTTCAGGCAGTAATGCAAGCAATGGGGAGCGCTGGGGAGTGGCAGATGAAGCTTCACTCCTGTGTATGGCCCGGTTCCTAAAATGCCGCGGACTGGTACCGGTCCCCAGCCCAAGGGTTGGGGACCACTGTTCTAGGGTCAAGAAACAGAAAATCATTTGTAACTAAAGCATGAAGTTATCAAATTTGTGAGTGTGAGTGTGAGTGTGTGTGTGTGTGTGTGTGTGTGTGTGTGTGTGTAGCTGTGCAAAACCAAAATCAAAAAAGATTACAATAATAAAGAGAATTAGGGCTTCCCTGGTGACGCAGTGGTTGAGAGTCCGCCTGCCTATGCAGGGGACACGGGTTCATGCCTCGGTCCGGGAAGATCTCACATGCCGTGGAGCGGCTGGGCGCGTGAGCCATGGCCACTGTGCCTGCGCGTCCGGAGCCTGTGCTCCGCAACGGGAGAGGCCACAACGGTGAGAAGCCCGCGTACCGCAAAAAAAAAGAGAGAGAATTAAAAGAGAGCCAAATAACCTCATCTCAAAAGCAAAATAGGATGGATAACTGCATATTTCAACCAAATGAATGTTCATCAAAATGCCCTTTGCTAAGGCAGCAAAGAAGATGTACTGAGATTATAAACCAAGTAGAATAGATAAGATGAAACTAAATGTTTCCTTTAAAACTTTTGCCACACAATATAATTGTATTTTAAGCCTTAAGGAGAATTGTTTCGAAAGTGTTTCCTTTGTTACTCACAAGCTAATCTTTATTTAACAGTGATTTATTATTTGCCTTACTTCCCAATATAAGTTCTAGAAAAGCAATGTATACATTACTTATATTTCAAATGAAATTTTTCAAACAACTTTCTGCCATATTCCTGCTCTGCTGTAATCCATTCTCTATGTAGAAACCAAAATGATCTTTTAAAGCCATACGTCAGATCATATCTTTCTCTTGTTAAGAAAGCATTTCAACCTAATTTAATCCAAACTCACAGTGACCTAAAACGTCCTTGAAAATCTGACCCTTGCCTTCCTCTCCATCCTCAAATCCTACCACCCTTACCTGTGGTTAGGTAAACCAAAACAAATGGTTTTGCTTCTCATTACAAGAAGCTTATACCCACCACTGAGTTTTTTGTGCTGGTTGTTCCCTCTACCCGACCACCCTGCCCATATATCTTCCTGTGGCTGACTCCTTTTTGTCATCCAGGGCTAACCTCATCATGAAGCCTTCCCTGACCATCCAATCTAAAAGAGTCCCAGCCCACCCTCTGTCATAGCACATACAGCTATACGAAGTCATTCTGTTAATTTCTTTGTTTACTTCTTCTTCCTCTCTCTCTCTCTCTCTCTCTCTCTCTCTCTCTCTCTCCCCCCAAATAGTCCCTACCCCTGGCTACCACCACCCTCAGAAGAATGTAACCTCCATAAAAGACGGAATATTGCCTGTCTTATCCAGCACCATGCTCCTAGAACACAGAACAGTCTCTGACACATGAAAGGCTCTAAGAAAAATATTTATTGAATAAATGAACATTTCTAAACATATTATATTTACGGATGCATTTTAGGGTTTTTTTAGAGTGAATTTTCACTAAGGCCATATCTTCAGCTCTCTCTAAAAATCAAGGATGATGGTTTCTTCCAGCTGCAAACATGCCTGGTTATGACTGCAAGACATTTGGGACAAAGAGGCTGTTCACTGAGAGATAAACACATTTTCAGGATAAAAGTTTGTTTTGCTGTAATCAAAATTCTGAAACTGGCTCTTCATGGCACGCTATTCTTGATATTCAATAGCAACTAACAGAGCTGCTATTATCATTTTTGTAATTTACCCAGATAAATTAGGACCCATTTAGCTTGGGGACAGCAGGAAAAGGTAGGAGACTAAGGATATTATCAATAGGAAGAAGAGAAGCAATTTTTTTTTTCTAATTTATTTAAGGCAGACTTTTTTAGCAAATTTGTTCAAGGACTTACTCCCAGTCAGGCCTATGTCAGAAAAATAGTAGAGTACAAAAATAATCCTCCTTTTAATCCTGTTCATCTTTCTTCACAAATTACAACCATCTCAATGTCTTTGAGCTATCTTCATGTCAGAGCTCTTCTCTTGACTGAAATCTGAAGATATCTTAATTTTAACTATATAAAATTTGCATTGTAACACATGGCCAGTGATGTTACAACTGCTCATGATGCTAAATGCAAATAATGTCCAGCTAAATGCAAATAATGTCCAAGAATACGATTGTATTCTTTGGGTAAACCTTCTGAACATACAGAATCGTAAATAGTTTCCATGTCTGAAGAAATATACAATTGAAAAGGTAATAGGGATTCAGTGAGTTAACATCTGTAAACTGCTGAGAGCATTGTCTGACATATGGCAGGAGCTATATAGATGAGGGGTTTTAATTAATTCTCACACTACAAAATGAAATTTCTAGGCAAAAACTTTACGTTTAAAATGATCACCACAGTTATAGTTTCTAGTTACCTTTCAAGAACTTTACTGCTTTTTTCCAAAACTAACATTTAAAAATAAAATCCTTATGTGACATCATATGCATTTAATAACCATCATTATAAGGATGTTGCTTCATTCACTAATTTCTTTTGTAACGAAAGGATTCTAATGGATGAGCTGCATTTTCCTTGAACCTCTCCAAGTAGTGTACCACACACCACAAGAAATAGAGTAGAAACATATGGCCTTGACTCTGTCATTAGGGGCTCCCTGTCCATTTGAGATATTAGACAGTCACAAGACAAGTAGTGCAAATTTATGACTATATAGAATTTGATGCTATACTTTATCCATAGAAAGAGAGATAAATGTGGGTTAGAATAATCAGAACAGGTTTCATGAAGAAAATCATTAGATATAAATAAAAACAAATCAAGACTTCCAGAATTGTAATTTCTCTAATAAAAACAAAATCAGATTTGCATCAGTGTAACATGCTATAGCGACATATTCTCCTAGAGAGATGATCTTTAGCCACCAGCCGTATATACATTTGACTATATACTTCATGCTAAACCATGCAATTTCGGCATTTCATTTATGAAACGTTAGATTTTCTTCAAGAAATTTTGGAAGGAAAAATACTTAAGTTACTTAAGCAACATTCATATATGAGTGTTCTGATTTTAATTATAAAAGCATTATTTACGGAACTGTATTCACCTGTACTTAAAGTCATGCTAGCACATTAATTCCTCTGTCCCCTCCTCAGGCTAGGTGGTAATCTGTCACCGAATAGGGAGACCAAACTTCTCCCTCTACCTACCACAAAGAAGGCTCCTGTTTCCCACAGATGCCAGTGGCATTCAGTGGACAGGAAAAATGAGCTTAATCCCAGAATACACACCTTCATCCTTCAAGCTGAAACGTTTTGGTTTTGCTGTTGGAGAAAGGTGGGTAGGGGGGTGGAGGTAACAAAGAAACTCCTCAGGACTCACGAGGCTTTGTTACTCTGCTCAGGACCTGAATATGCTGGGCATCCTTCAGAAATCACTGTGATGCGTGATTTTTCACTGATTGCTTACTTGTCTCATTATCTTGTTTAGCAGATAAATAAGCTCTGGGCAAGTTGAATTGACATAAACTTGAGCTTTCGGCAACCACGTAAAACAAACCAAGAATTCCAAGAGAAAGGTGACTCCAATGCTGTGGTTATAGATTAAGTCAATTCATACTCAAAGCAGGTATTCGAGACAAGGGCACCGATATAGGTAAAGCTGGTTATTCATTCATCGTAACAGCCAAATATAAAATGGCTTGCCAAATCAAACGTGAAATCCACGTCAATCTAAAACCCTCGAAATAAGCAGGCTAGCTTTTGTATTACTACCATTTATCTTAGACAGACAAACCTAAAGTGCGCAATCAGGAGGTCAATAGCACACAATGGAAATTACTCTGAGACATACTGTTGTCTTCTCCATCATCCAGGAATGCTTTTAGCAAGCTGGCCCTGGCATCCGTATCCACAGATGAGCCTGATACAAGCTTAGAGAGATGAACTAGAAAGGCAAAGATGTCCTCTAAATGTCATACATTTAGAGCTGCTTAGTATTTTTTTTTCTTGATTGAAAACAGCAATTCTTTATATTCCCTTGAAATAAGAAAGAGTCTGCCTTAGCTGTCTTTGGACTTTCAATGGAAAAAACAATCACCACACACCCTATAATAGCTTCAAAACCACCTCATGCTAGCAAAGATTATAAAGACTATGGAATTTTTTTTTTAGCTCTTTTGTATGTCAGGTCATTTTTTGATTCAGAAATAGTATATGAGAGAAACACTGAAATGGTCAGTCACAAAAATGTCATTATAGAAGCATATAAATATTAAACTGTATCAGAAACTAATTTTCTGTTCACTGCACTGAACACAAGCATAATGAAAGAGATATGTGTTGTTACTTCTGTGTTGCAATGTGGAAATAAGCTTTCATATTAGGAAATGAGGAGAAAGAAGGCATTCACACTGTTTTTTCTTTCTATATGCAATTCTAATCTGGCTTTTCCCCAAAAAGACTGCATTTCTAATTTAAGCCTATCCACGGGATATGCTGGGTTGCAGAAACATTCTCAGAAGTTTCTTCCTAGTGCATAGGTCTTGGGCAATTCCAAACTACAACCTGGAGCAGGGACAGGCCAGTTACAGGTGCTGAGGTCCACTGTGGTCTGTAACAAATTCGTGGGAACAGGTAGAACTGACCTACTTTCTAAACTGGAAATTAGCCATGCTCTTCCCTTCACTGACCCCCCCCTTCTGATTCAACTTCATGCTTCCCAAATTAGCAGAACTAAAGCACCCACCAGAGTACATACTACAGAATATCAGAAAATTTATTCCCCATGTTGTATTTTCTTCAATGTCAGAATTCTAGAGCTCAACCAAGAGGTATTGGGGGCATGACAGAGAGGGAGAGAAAAGCTCTTCTTGTTCTGCTTGAATGTTATGATGATGCTGTATTCCATTAATAAGAATGGCACAAAAAGATTCTTAGACGATCCCAATAATAGTAAACGCACAAACAAAATGCAAAAAACCCGAAAATTCTATTGCTTTCATTGCACTAATAATGCTCACCTTCAGTATAAGATAAAAAGAATTTAAGGCAAACTGTTTTAAAAGTGAGAGGGAAGGTTGCTTTATGTTTATAAAAGGAATAATTTACAACAAAGATATAAAAGACATGAATTAACCCCGATGACATTATGTTGAAATCTAAATCATCGAAATCCAATGAAAACCATTAGAAATACAAATATAAACTAACAAAACACAAATATAATAAAATTCCAAGTTCTCATACACTTTTTTTTTTTTTTTTTTTTTTTGCCATACGCGGGCCTGTCACTGCTGTGGCCTCTCCCGTTGCGGAGCACAGGCTCCAGACGCGCAGGCTCAGCGGCCATGGCTCACGGGCCTAGCCGCTCCGCGGCATGTGGGATCTTCCCAGACCGGGGCATGAACCCGTGTCCCCTGCATCGGCAGGCGGACTCTCAACCACTGCGCCACCAGGGAAGCCCTCATACACATTATTTGACAGAACAATTAGAAAGAATAATAAGAAAATAATATTCTATTACCAATAATATTGATTTAATACCTATGTATTGAACTTTGTAGCTTAAAAAAGAGTGTAAATTCTTTTCAAATGCCCATGGGATATTTACAAAATCTGATAATAAGAAGTTAACTAAAAAAGAAAGAAAGAAAGAAAAAAAACAAGAAGTTAACTAACTTGAAAACAGTAAGGTTTGTAAGTTGATGTATGCCATTTTTTTTTTAACATCTTCATTGGAGTATAATTGCTTTACAGTGGTGAAGCAACTGACAAAGGATATAAGGCATTTTTAAACTGTTAAACTAAACAGCCCTCTGGAAAGACTAATTTTAAAAGAAAAATTTCAAATTTTGTGTTATGACAAAACTACAAAATTATTATTCAAAACATGATTATGATCACGAAAGGGGACACTCTATATTGTAACTGATAAACTGAACACAAGTCTAAATAAAATGTGAAGAAAATGGTAATTGTACGTAAAGTTAAATTTAGATCAATAGGATGAAATAAAGAAGATCCAAATAGGGCTTCCCTGGTGGCGCAGTGGTTGAGAGTCTGCCTGCCAATGCAGGGGACATGGGTTCGTGCCCTGGTCCGTGAGGATCCCACATGCCGCGGAGCGGCTAGGCCCGTGAGCCACGGCCGCTGGGCCTGTGCGTCCGGAGCCTGTGCTCCGCAACGGGAGAGGCCACAACAGAGAGAGGCCTGCGTACCGCAAAAAAAAAAAAAAAAAAAAAAAAAAAAAGAAAGATCCAAACACATTTAAGAATTTCATATGTAATAAAGGTAGGAATTTAGAACAGCTGCAGAAAGACCATTTAATAAATGATTTGGAATAACTAGCTAACCATTCAAAAGAAAATTCATGTTATTAGTTTGCAAATTAAACCAAAATAAACTATGAATGTATTAAAAACATAAATACAAAAAAATGAAAAAGCAAAAGTGCTAGAAGAAAAAAGAAATGAATACCAATGTCATCTTAGCCTGAAAAAGTATTTCTTAACATGAAACAGAAAGCAGTAACTACAAAAGAAATTATGGATTCATTCACTACTTGTATAATTAAAATACTAAGTTAAAAGGCGAACAATGAATACGGAAAAACAATTGCTTTTATAACAATTGATTTTATAATTATTTTTATATATTAGCATTATCTGGTCTTTGTTATCCAAAAAGTTCTTGAAAATCATTTACAGATACCCACACATTCACAAAAGAAAGGAGATAATGCCCAATAATATAAGAAAAAAAGTTCACTCTGTTAATCAAAGAAATTAAACTAATATGTATTCTGTATCAGATGAGTAAAAGGATGCACCCAGTATGTTAATAGTGTTTATCTCTGGGTACTCAGATTTGGAAGATTTTTTAAAATTTTAATTTGTAGCTTGATGTACTTTCTTACAATAAAATTTTATAGTTAAAGAAAACATTGCATTATTTCAAAGTAGCTTGAAGGAATATAACACATGAAATTTAATATTCCTTAATAAGGATAAGATGCCCGTGGAAATAAGGCGAGGTCTTTCCTTTCCAGCAGAGTTCCTATAACATGAGAGTGCCTCTCCACCCTCACATCTATATATGCCAGCTTTCTGCTGCCTTCGCTGCTTCATCCCTGCTTCGCTCCCCATCCTGCATTCCGTCTCTCTGTCTGTTGTGTGGTTTTTATTTTCCTTGTTTTCTGGTCCTCTGCCATGAACAAAAATGCGAGAAGCAAAACAGGGGAAGATGTAATCAAAGTAATAGCAACAATGACTGTTGCTGCTGCTGCTACAGCAATGTTATTATTTATTATTTAATACTAATACACCTTTGGACCCAGAGGTTCCTCCACTATTACTAAAGCAATTAACCCTCTACCCTGCTCCCAGGCAAGGTCAAAAAAATACAAATAGTTTTATTTATGTCATACTAAAAGAAGAAAGAAAAGGAAAAGGAGGACGCACATAAGAGAGATTGGAGGAGCGAGCACAAAGGTTGTGGGTAAATTGAAGGAGCTAGAAAATATGATTCCTAGAATTTGGCTCAGGAAAATTTTCCCAGGTCATGTCTCTGTCTCTATGCTTTACTGCATTTCTAATTTAAGCCTATCCACGGGATATGCTGGGTTGCAGCATATCCCGTGGAGAGACACCCAGCCTTTTGTTCAGTAAAAACCTGCTCAAAGAATAAATCAGTGAGTAAATTAACAAGTAGATTAAAGAATAAATGATTTTTTAATTTTCTTCATTTATATTATTAATGTTCATAGCAACTTGTTTTTCTTTACCTTCAGTCCTTGCTAACACTTTCTTAACCTAAATTCTTGGATGGAATGATTGGGTTTTGTGATGTTTCATTTCAACAACATTTATTTCTCTTCTATATCCTGAGTCACTTCCCTTGTCAAAAGATAGTATAAAATATTACTTTGAATTATGAAATTTTTATCATCTGATTTAATTTTTCTACTACTCATATTTCATTACTTAAAAAATCTGGCTTTTAATATTAATTTATTACAACCTGCTGTATTCTAATCTTGTTCAAGCCTGTCCCAAATACTAAAGAGTTTGTTATTCTTACACTTTTATATCTCTAGAAATTATATACATTAGTATCTGTTTTCTCCTTGTTTTACCTTACAATTTACATTACTTGACTTTGGATCACAATTTTTTCCAGTAATATTTCCTTCTAAATGATATGCTATAGATATTTATAAGTTACCAAAAATAATCTTATCCACTACATTCATAACAGTATGCCTGCTACTCTTTTTCTTTTTTTTTTTTTTTTTGCCATAGCTATTTTATTGTATTTTTTTCAAGCAAAGGCATTTATTTGGTTATCCATTTTAAACATAGCAGAGGGATAGTTGGGGAGTTTGGGATTGACATGTATCTGCTATTTTATTCTAACATAAATTATAATCAAATATCTTCATATTTCAATTTTCTATATATGTCTTCCTTTTTCCTTTTCTATAAACACTGTTAATTAAGGCCATAGATATAGTGACCAATTAAATCACAGAGGTTGTTATTCTGCATCTAGAACACTGCCTGGCACCTGGCAGGTGCTCAATAAAAGTTTGTCAAACAAGTAGACAAATAATTCCTTGTGGACTACCAAATTGGAAGTAACGGCTTCCTACTATAGCACCCTTATTCACTTAATAACTAATTAAAAAGTGCCTTTGATCAGCTTGTTGAGAGATGATCTTTTGCTGGCTTTTATTGGTCGACAGCATTAATATTTGCCAGTAATAGCAACATAACGATAATAGTATAATAACTGAAGCATATGGTACTATGTCAGGCACTATTTTAACTTACATCTATTCATTTATTTAGTCCTCACAACAACCCAATGAAGCGATACTATTACTCTACCTATTTTACATGTGAAGAAATTGAAGCACAGAGTGGTTAGGGACACACAGGAACCAGAAGAAACAGGACGTGAACCCAGGCTCTTAACTACTACATGACACTGAGCTAATAGTTTAGCTCCTCGAGTATATCTTTTACTCCAACTAAGTTGTCAGCTCTTCGAGGAAAAAGCTTTATCTTTTGGGCACAGCCCCAATAGTAGTACTTTATACATAACAGTCTCAATAGTTTTTGCTAATTTTAGCTTGGTTCAACAATGTATAAGTTAATATCTAATACATTATTATAATTATAATACTACATTATTAGATTATTTGAATTCAAATAAGATGTGAAAGATTAGCACAAAAACATCTTTACTTCTGGTGAGACAGTGAAATGAGGCACAATAATCTGAACCTTCGAGGGACATTGTTCAGGAACGTTTTCTGATCCCAGCGTGACCAAACCTTCTCAAGACAGGAGAAATGGAAAACATCCGGACTAAACACAGATGACTATTTTTAACTGAGATGGCAGGTAGCAATAACGGCAATAGACGCTTGAGGATCTGGGGACTGTGTTGAGCATTTACTGTATGCCAATCACTATGTTATGAGATTGTAAGGAGGACAAATCATATTTTCCAGTGGTACTTTTAAGTAAGATCCATTTTTATAATCAGTTCACGGATGTACAAAATTGGTTTAGAGTAACTCCAGGTCACAGCTAAGAGATGGTGGGGCTGGGACCCTGCCCCACCCCCCGCCTGTGCTTAAATAACTAGAGCATTCTAAAAGAAATGCTTGACTTGGGACTGTGCACTAAAAGCTAAAGGGAATCTTTTACACAATCCAGTTGTCTCTGTCTCCTTTGCCGTCACACCGCAGCCATACTCTGTTTTGGCATTTCACAATCTGAATTTAATTTGGGGATTCAATAGCTTAGAAGGAGTGAGAAAAAATATCTCCCTGTCTGTATAAAGCCACAACTGTACCCACTCCTCTGTGGCATTACCATCCTGACACCCAGGACGGAGGACTGACAGAATGACAAATTTACACAAGCTTTGAAAGGTAATATTTGCAAATATCAAAAGACAAAATTCTCCTATTGAATGAAATCCTCTCTAAATACAGATAAATGGCATTGAAATAACAGTTAAAATCTGGTGTGGCTGTAAATGATTTCCGAAGCAAACATAAATGCAAATGCATTTTATATACCTCCTGTAAGGATGAGACTAAGCAAATAAAGTTAAAACTGGCAACCCAGAGAGATTTGGGGCAAATCAACATCTTGAATTGTTCTTGAAATGTTTGGGGGCTTAATTTAAAACCCCAAAACACATTAAGCGAGAAGAGTTTTAGATTCATGCGGGTATAAATTTAATCCACATGTTTCTGATTCATTTACACTTGAATCATTCAAGTAATATTTTGTAAGTGCCGTCTCAATGTCTGATATCTTTGGGCGTTTTTATGTCTCTCTCCTTAAAAACAGGAAGCCATATTTTGCCAAGAGTAAATAAACTTAAAATACCTAAGTATTCCAGACAACCGTGCACAACTAAATCAACAGACTTTTGTGTAAATTCTCAACCTAGCAGTGTCTTTTTTTAATTGATTGACTTTTGGTCCAATTTTGCACCATACTTTTCCATGAAGAGAGATCACATACTCAAATGAATTCAATTCCAAAGGCCTATGCATAACTCAATATATTTACCAAATCACACTGTAAACCTATGTGTAATATACTTTATATTTAGATAATGTGTGAACAAATGGACTTCTAGAAAACGGTCCTAAACCGGATACTGCAGGAAGCAGACTTTGAGACAGAGATCTACATGCAGGCATTTTTCTGAGCACAGTGAGGTGATGAGGAAAGCAGGACTTGGCACAGGGAGAAGCAGAGCTGGAATGGAGCTACAAGCTCTGAAGCGCATATGACCCTTCAGAAATGTCCCAAATGAGGCAAGGGGGTAAGTGCTTTGGATCCCCACATCCACCTGTCACTGTACGCAGAATGACCAAAGAGGGGGGGCATAACCACGGGCAAGGCAGCTCCCTTGACTGGAGGGTACTTTCCCCAGGGGCAAAACTCACCACAAAGGGGATCTGGGTGGGGCACCATGTCTACTAAGCAGGTCTGTTGGAGTTCTCTGAGAATTAATCCTCCATGAATAAAAGACCTACTCAATCTTTTAGTCTGATTAGCAATACAAATTGAGCCATGTAGTCACTCAATCAGCTGGCAAAGGCTTGAGGTAAGCAAGCCCATTTTATAGAGAAATTTCAACAATTACTCTGGAGATTTTATTTATAACAATGTACAACCAGTATCTGCAGGTCTTTACTCAAAGAAAGTTTTTCCTTCTGTCTCCTGAAGTGACCCCCTCAAAGATAAAACACCAGTAAAAAATACATACATTTTGGGAGAAAAAATGTGTGCATGTAGAGAAAAAGGTGGCGCTAAAGATAATAATGGGGCAAATATAACTATGAATAAGTTATATCAGCTAATTGTTTCCTTTGCCTTCAATACTTTGTATTTAATACTTGGTTCCTTAGTCCATTCATTCAATTAACATTGGTTTATGACCTACTACTTGTAGAAACTAAAACACAAACCAGTAATATAGCTCCTAGCTACCAAGGACCATTGAGACTAACAGAGGAAATTGGCATGTAAACATCATAACAAAATAATATCATTCCTAGTTTATCCATGATGCTGACAAAATTCCTAAATTCTAGTACCAGATGCAAATTGTAGAATGTTCAGGATTCTCCAGGACACCATTTCCAACTAATACTCCTGGGGAACCTCTGAACACACGTTCCCCTCTCGGACTTCTCCAATCCAAATCCCAATTCAAAGTATTGGAAGTATTCCCGAGACCGACCAATTAAGTCCTGACCTCATCAGCAGACTGGGTCCAAAGTGGAAATGAGGGCCATTACCCACTGAGCCCTCCTTTATGGGAGATTCATTTAGCAAATACTTACTGAGCTCAACTCTGTGCCAGGCACTGGTCTCAGAACTGAGGACGCAGCAATAATCGAGGTCCCTTCCTTCAAGGAGCTTACATGCTAGAGGCAGAAGCCAAAACACAAAATAAACAGAGAAATGTACCCCATGTTATTGAATACTGCTAAGTGCTATGAGAGTAAATAAGGCAGAGCAATGGAGGAGAGAAGAGAAAGGGTACTTTTTAAGATAGACTACCTAGACAACATGAGATTTAAGAGAGGAGTCGGGGGAGAGCCACATGGATGTCAGGAGGAGAGTACTCCAGGCAAGAGAACACCAAGGCTTCAGGGACAGGAATATGTTCCCAAATCTCTCAGAACTGCTCCTCTGCCAGCTCCTGTCACTGACCTCACACCACGTACTCCACGTCCACCCAAACACAAGAGCAGCCTGAATTCCCATCATAGAAACTATATTTAATGTATCTCTAAAACATACCTTTTCGTCTGGATATGAATTTTAAGCTGCATGAGTCTGAGTTGTTTACGAATTTCCTAAAAGTAGAACCTAAGTCTTACCAGTCCTTTCTCCAGACATCATGATTGCTACTTCCACATTCCAAACCGGGGAGCATTCCCACTTCACAGAGGAAACCAGCTAAAACAATTTCCGACAAATCGCCTCTAAGATCAGCAGCAATGCAAGAATAACCAAAAAGATCTGACATAAAACTATATGAGAGTGAGAGTCCATTTTGTTTTTAATTTTAGAATGAAACCCATTCAAAGCCCTTTTTATTTGGTACAATTAGATCCAATGATGGATCTAATTAGTTAAATTTTTAAACTAATTTAAAAATTAGTTAATTTTTTTAGTTTGGGAAATAATTCAAACATGTACACATTATGTATATACATATTTATACATTTTCCGTATTTTTCTTTTCACTTGAAGCATGTAACTATACATCTGTTCACCGTCCTTTCAGTGTAGAGGCAGGTGCACAAGACACATACACAGATTTCCATTACACAGGTCTTACATACAATAATGAGAGCCAGCCTCTCAAAGAAAGCAATCTTCACTAGTAGTCAAAATGTCCTATTCTGTTGTGTTGTTCCATCGTTTGCCACTAGCCCTGTAAGACCTGGTCATTATGATGCCAATACCTTTAGTAATTCAGTAGAATTCAATTAACCATTCATTTTTTGATTTATATCTGACAAACATCTTAGTGACCAAATGTTTAACTATATGACTAGAAATACTAGCAGAAGAGTAACAACCTTAGAAAAATCAAATTCAAACTCTACCTACACAAGAAAACACATTTCTTGGGTAAACTCACCTACATAAGGTATCATTTTCTCTTCATATACTTTATACTTCTTTTCCCAATTCAAAATGAACCTCTACCCTTGAAGAGAAGGTAAACAAACTAAACAGCCTTCCAGAAAAGATCCCTGAAGTTTAATTGTGTCATAACTCGACAGTTGCTGACTTAAGGAACAGATTAAAAATTACCATTTGGTTTCAATATTTGCTTAATTAACGCTCACCTACAGAACTCAGAATCCACATTCTGGTCAATCATTTCCAATCTCTTGACATTCATACTACTTAAGTTACAGTCAAGCAGTCAACAAGTATTTAATGCTCTGCCAAACTAGTGAAATAAGCATAGCAATAATAATAAATTCCTTTTAGGACTACATATTCTAGAAATGGAACATTAAAAAGAATCAGTACCTGTAGAAAGACAGAAGCAAAGACTATTAAGGAAATGTTACTTAGAAGTGCTGTTAAATGTCTTCTTTTTCTCCGTCACTCTAGAAACATCAGAAAAAATCTTCAAGATTTATTTGGAAAAAGTGATTTACCTAGAATGCATGCAAGACAATTTTATAATTGCCATTTGACTCTCAAAGATTTTTGTATTAACTTGTTGCTAAATGGAATTGTAAGCTAATAAGTACCTATTGTATTTTCCTGGATTTTTCAGTTGGGATTGTAATTAAATGAATTTATATGAGTTAACCATGTTTAAAACTATAAAATTCAGTTATTGAAAATTTTTTTAAGTCATTAACAAGTTATATTTTAAACTAATATTACAATTGTACATTTCTAAATTTCAGTTCCTGAAAATACACACACACACACACACACACACACACACACACACACACATTTTCCCCTTTGTGGGAAAAAAACAAACAAACATTAAATTAATAAAAAAAGCTATAGGGGATTTTTAGGGTGGTGAAACTATTCTATATGATACTGCAATGGTGGACACATGTCAATATACATTTGTCAAAACCCACACACTGTACAACATAAGGAGAACCTTAATGTAAACTACAGACTTTAGTCAATAATAATGTACAAGTATTGGCTCATTGATTGTAACGAATGTACTACATCAGTGCAAGATGTTAATAATAAGGATGACTGTGGGGTGGAGGGGTGGAGGCATGAGGAGCTATATGTAAACTCTGTTTTCCACTCATTTTTCTGTAAACCTAAAACTACTCAAGAAAAATTAAGTCTATTAAAAGAGAGATTTCTAACAAACATCATGATCATCTTACCTTTGTATTAAAGTCAATCATCAAACTTAATAAAGTATCCCCCTTTTCATCAGCTACAAATTTTAAAAATTTTAGAAATTATGCCACTATTGATGTTTTGATGCATTAAATCTTGCCAAACCCAGACACCAACATCCGCATTACTCACTTCCTCCTTTTAGTGTATGCACCTGTACCCCATTCCAGTTTGAGGCTTGAAAATGACAGTGAACACAGGTCAAAGAGTGTCTTCAGATGTTCATTCAAATGACAAATCCAACATTTCATCCTCATCAATCATAGAGAGAAGGCACATGGTGTAAAGTAGGCCATTGACATGGAAGATGTCACAACTATAGTGCATCTATGGGAATTTAGAAGCTTGGTTTCAGAGATATTTTTTAAACAAGAAGCTTTTAAAATATAGGGTGGAGAATAATGGCTCAGTCATTAATACCTATGCAGTTCCTCCTGGGCACTTACGTAGTAAAGAAGAAATGGTTCAACAGAGGAATCAGTGTTAGGTGTTATTTTGGCATTCCCAAGCCTGGGTTTTTCACTCAGGTTCCATTTAGAACTGTCTGGTGGTCTTAATGTAATGTGCAAGGCACTTATGTCCAGGCCACAAGTTATAAATCCTTCAGACAGAACTTGCCATGAAGACCCAAGACTCCACAAGAGAAACTGAAAATAATGCTTGAAACAACTTAAAACATCAATCCAGCAGGGGTATCTGTGGTAGACCTACTACACATCTAATGCAGAAATAATTTTCCACACTAAAAAGCATTTTAGAAGTATTGATACATTGGTGTCATAGGTGTAGCAATAATTCACAGTTAAATAGAACGCAGACCTCAGAAAATGTTTCACAAAAATAAAATTATATTCCACTAGGAAATATGTTCAAAATATGAATTAAATTGTAATATCTATTTTAACAGTAAAGAAAACCAAAAATTCAGGACAAGAAATTAGAGAAAAACATAAATTCAAAATATCCATGGTGAGGATGAAATTTTGTTACTTTCCATTCCCTTACAGTAGTTAACCTATAACTCCTATTTCTCAAAGTCAAAAGCCAGAACTAAGTAGAATTTTAAAGGTGACTCAGAACAAGCAAAAACCAAAACACCAGTGATTAGCCCAGTTGTCCAGATTATCTGTCTCTCATTAAGTTCACTATTTCATGGTTTTCAGGTTTTCTCCAGAGCTAGGACCTTCATTTTTACATTTTCTTTAAATATATTCAGCTACCTCTTTTCTCCCTTTCTTAGTATTCCCTTTCCAACCCTCAAATTAATTTCGTTTTTGCTCAGACTCACTGTTTATTTTAAAAAGCTACTCTATTTAAAAGTTTAAGAAGAAGAGGAGCATTACTCTAAGGGAATTTCCTTTGTCAAGTAGCATAAATTAAACTCTCTAAGAATGAACACTGAAATGACTCGATGTGTTGATAGAACTCGTCTCTGCTATTCAGATTCAAACAACTGAACTATGAGCTCAGATGAGACCCCTAACTGGGGTCACCCAAGGCCTCCTAAATTGACAATAAGCCAGCCTCAAAACGTTGACTTGCCATTGACAGATGTAGCCTATCCTCTCCTCGGTTGGGCCCCTAGGACAGTTCTGGAACATCACGAAAAAAATATTTAAATGATACAAAAATTCCGGAAGCCAAATTCAAATTGTGAGGAAATAACAGAGATAGAAACAAATTTTTTTTTTTTTTTTTTTTTTTTTTTTTTGCAGTACGCGGGCCCCTCACTGCTGTGGCCTCTCCCGTTGCGGAGCACAGGCTCCGGATGCGCAGGCTCAGCGGCCATGGCTCACGGGCCCAGCCGCTCCGCAGCATGTGGGATCCTCCCGGATAGGCGCACGAACCCGCGTCCCCTGCATCGGCAGGCGGACTCTCAACCACTGCACCACCGGGGAAGCCCAAGAAATATTTTAAAAGTAGAAATCTTTTTGCAGAATAAAATCAACTACCATAGGATCTGTCTGCAGCAACAGCTCTCAAAGACTTTTCTGTTCACCAGGACCATCAGGATTGTTTATTAAAACCCTACTGGCAACAGTTCTTGGACAATGGACCTAAGGGGGCCTAGAAGAACTGCATTATTAACAAGCACCTGCATAACACGAAGCAAGGTATGACCATGACCTTTGTGTTATGTCTACCTTTGTCTCACCCTTTTGCCTTACCTCTACCTGGGTATCACCTGTATTACTATCTTTGGATACCAATCTGTTTCCCCACTGGTACAAAAAAAGGGATCAAAATATCTTTACTGCCATCAGGAGCTACATACAGAAGGATGTTTTCTCTTTCGTTGTATGTTATCACTTTTTCCATCATAAAGTAAACTGTTGGAGACAGTTATGGTCATACTTATCAATCATAAGTATTTTGTCTTCTACCTAGAAAGTCATATAAATGATTTATGTTTGTTGCTAATTCTTTAAACTTAGCCATCATTTCCAAATAAAAATACCAAGCTGTTAAATATAGCTGCTGGCTAAATTGAAAAAGAGGAAGGAATGAAATGATAAGAGAAGAATCCCTGGCTCTCCTGCCAATCATACCTCTCCCTGCATTACTATCATCCTGGGTTAGTGAACTAGTGATTCTTTATCTACCCATCTAGTTCACCTACACTATCCAACTATCTCAACCCATCACCTCCCTTTGCGAGCTGAGACCTGGTCATTGTGTGCTGAGAAGCAGCCAGTCTATAAATTACAAGTCCATGTGGTTTTCTATCAAGACTTACTGGAGTCCATTCTAATATTGTTTTATAGCCTTTTTTTTCACATTTTAGAAACTAATCATATTCAGTATATTAAAACTATGTTACTTTTGTGAAAATTACTTTATACCACACTGCAACAGGTAACACTATGGTTAGAATTGTTTAGGGAGAGATTTCTTTTAATTCTGGGCTTGTGGGGAAATAACCATCTATGTCATAAATAGCTTAATTCTAAGCCAGAGCTGAGAACTAAAGTAAGTTCTGAGTAGAAGTAAGTTCCAGCATTTAAAAGATGAAACAGCATTGCCCATCAAGACTACCAACTTTGAAAAGACAAGAAACCTTGTATTGAATATCGATTAACTGAACAAAGCAAAAATTGTCAAAACCGTAGGTCCTTACCAGAAACGGACTCCAGCAAACGCAGGAGACACACATTATACCCAGGAGCTGGATGACCATTTCAAAATGATGAGACCTGCCTTGTCTGTGCTGCTGACTTTTAAATTTAACTCTTAAAAGTGAAATTCCTGTGATGGCATTGCAAAAAAATGAAATACCAAGGGCTAGGAGCCCCAGAAATGAAAAAAGTAAAAGATAAAACCTATCTTCCCAGTCTTTGATGTGATCTGTTTTGTAGAAACACCAGGTCTTCGACGCTTGAATTTTATAGTCACGATGCCCAAGGATGGGCAGCAAAGCTACGAAAACAGCAAAAAAGCACACTCCACTCAACATCATTTTAACATGTTTGGATGTAATTTTCGTAGAGTGAAATATTGGTTGGGTGACTCCAATACATCGCTCAATGGCCATCACACTGCCTAGAAAAAGTGGGCACAGACCAGAGAATACCATGCAGATACCAAAAATACTGCAAAGGACGTTTGATTTGTCAAAATGGATCCAGTCTTTATCAGAAGCATATACAAAGACTGCTATAGCTCCATTGATGAGGTGCCCAAAGAAATCTGTGATTACCAGAGCACTAGCTAAAAGCAAAAACGATGACTTGTACTTCTGTCTAAATCTCTGGTATGCCTTCATGAGAATAGCAATAGCAAGGCTGTTTGATAAGATTCCCACTGTCATGAAGGTTATCGAAAAAGATATTGAAAGCTCTTCTTCCATTTGGCAAGTTGTATTTGAAAGGAGCCCGGCTGCAGGAGACACTGGCTGTTTGGAATTGTTCGTGGACATTGTTGTGGAGATAAGAGCTGGCCACTCAAGTCATCTCCCTCTCAAAACAGTGCAGGTTTGCGGTCCAGAGATCTGTAGCATAAAGACAGAGAAATTATGAGCCCTGGATAACTGTTCATCTGACATTGAAGGCCAAAGCTCCCCAGCACCCTGTGGTGGGAATCAGACTTATCTGGCCTGTCATGAGCAAGGTTGCATCATACTGAAAATAGCACACATCTGCCTGCAGTTCCACATTTCATTTTCAAGGTAAAGAAGCTACCAGAATTGAGACCCCTTGGTTAACCTCTATGGCTACTCTGCCACTGGGCACCTCCTAAACTGCCTCCTGACAATTCACTGACACCTTAAAACTCCTAAGGTTTACGAAGTCGCTTAACAAAGCTAGATTTAAACCCAGTTGAGTTTTTAAAGTATAATAGTCTATTTTAATAACTAGGTGACTTTCAAAGTTTCTGCTTTTTTCTCTGATGAGCTTTGTCCCCAAAGTGCAGATTATTTCTCTGAGACCTATGACTGTCAGGCAGACAAAATCATCTTCTCCAAACTTTGGGAGGGTGCAAAGTGGAGCCACAAGCTCACTGACGCTGCATGGGGCGTCTCTGAATAAGTTCTAAAACTATTTGATTTAGGTCAAATAACAGCAAACCACACACATCAGTGACCCCTGGAAGGCTCAGTGTTGAGTCTCTAGGAAGATTTTCTGGTCCAGCTACCACCTGTGCAGAAATGTTGGCTGATGAGAGCATAGAAGGCAGGCCGCCCTCACTGTGGGCGCATCTGCCTAGATGCTGTTGATCTAAGTTATAGCTTCAGGGTAGTTACATCCCAGGCGAATTATTTATTTGTCGCTCTTTCTCTAGTGAGTTGAGGCCTGAGTCACAGACCCTCTATACCCGCCACTACTGCCACCCCGCCCCGAGCTATTTCCACCGGCGTTTCCCCAGCAGCTTTCTGGGAGGCTAGGAATTCCGGAGCCAGCCTTTCCTGGGACCTGCCCAAGTGGGGCCGCCCGGGACTGCCCGGAGGGCGGCCGCCTCCTCCGGTCTTACTCACAGCTCGACTTTCGATCACTACTACCCCACCGCCCCCAGGCCTCTGCTTGCAACATCCTTCCCAAACCTCTGAACTGCCTGAAACTTTCTGCGATTGCTCAAACGCCAGAGGCCGATTTCCCTCCCACCCCGGGGGGCGCCAAAGGCCTGCGCTGGCCAGGATGCCGGAGTCGAAGTGTCGCGGGCGGGGAAGCAAGGAGAGGGAAGGGGATCTTTTCCTTTACCCGTTTCCCTCCTCTGAGATCCGTTCTACCCGGTCCCCAGGCGCGCACCTCAGGCTCCAGACGGATCAGACATTGCTCTGCGGGTCTCCCCAGCTTGGGGCATCTGGTCCAAACTTGTTGGCCAGCTCAGGCTAAGGTGCCCTCCGGTGCCGCCGGCTGCTGCTGCCGCCGGGCATCCGAGGTGGGGTGGCTAAACCTCAGTCGGGTGGCCAACGCGTGGGAATCCAGCCGCTGAAGGGGTGTTTACCTTGGCATCCCGGGCCGCGGGCAGGGCTCTAGGTGGAGCAGAAGAGCGCGCGGGTCCGTGGGCCATCCCGCGCCCGGCTTCGCTCCGTCGCTGCCGCCGGTTCCTGGGGCTCTGCGCCGCGCTCTCGCTCCAGCTCCGGCCCGGGCTCCGACTCTGTCTCGCCGCGCGTGTTTCTGCGCGCGCTCCCAGCGCGGAACCTGCCGGGTGCGCTGGGCTCCCCCGATCCTTTAGCACCTAGCGGCGCTCACCGCCTGGGCGGGGTGGAGGGCGCGGTTGACCTCCGCCCCTTCCTCTCCGCCCCTTTTGCTTGGAGTCCAGAGCCGGACCCGGAGGGACTTGAGAACCGCGCTCGGGTGCTACGTCCCCCTCCTCAGCATCAGAGCGGCCCCCTCAGCTGCCCGACCACTTAAGGAAAAGTTTTGTTTTAAACTCATTCTCCAGCTAAAGGCGCCATCTCTACGGCTGTAAAATAGGAATAAGGAGAGCTGAGGAAAGCCTGCAGAAAGCTGTCGTGACAGCGTCTTGAACTGTCAGATTGCAGATTGCAGACACTTCCTCCCAAATCCAGCTCAAAAAGGATAAAGAAACCAGGTAGAAGGAAAGAGATGGTGTATTTGGGCTTAGGGACCGACATCCCCAGGAAGTTAAAAACAGGTATTCGGGCCACGTGTTGTCAATGGAAAGTCACTGCCTTAGGATTCACTGTCACTTAGAGGACTGGACTGTTCCTAGCTTTCTAAAGAATGTGAGAAGGGAAAGGGATAAGCAGTATTCTCACAGGACACATGCAGATAAAGCATTAGTAACATTTTAATGATCAAAAAAGCCCAATGGTGAGAGAATTTCTAGTGGTATGTTTACCCAAAGAGATGTGACTCTTAAATTTTGTGGAGATTATTTTTATGATCAAGTAAAGAAAAATCCACTACTTCATTAGGAATTATAATTTGAGCCATTTTAATGCTGTAACCACTTTTTGCTAATATTGTTTTGATCTGTACCTATTAACTATCTCATTTTTATAGCTAATCACTTATGGAAATCTATTACTGACCTTTGCTCTTTTATCAGTAAAATATTGCCACGGCTTTTGTGAAAAACCAATGCCACATGGAAATAAACTCTCTTTTCTCCATTCTAAAATCAGAAAGGGCCTCTAAATTCCTAGAAATTGGAAAGGATCATAAAGTGCTACAGTGAGATAAAATAAATTAGCCATTAACTATAGAAAAGAATGATTGCACAGCTTTCCCCTGTGGTAAATATTGAGGGTTTTTTTAATGATATGATCATAACTTGTAAAATAAACTGTTACTCAGGTATGGTCAGGGAATTGAAAAATTTGGTTAACCAAATATTCTGGTTAGTAGAGAAATATTACATCTGGATGACCAGTGTCCAAAAAACAACTATGTAATAAACCACATGGAAAATGTGCATGACACAGAGAACTATTCTTTCCTTTAGTGATTAACAGCACTTAATCACATTAGATGCAATTACCTATTTACTTATGTCTCTCCCACTGAATTGAATTCCTGCAGAAGTCTCATTCATCTCTCCGTCCTCACCCAGGACTATGCCTTGTCACTTATCCAACGCTGTCTGAATTCATCAATGTTATAACCGACATTTCCAGTATCACACTTCAAAATCTTGAACAGTCCCCATCTCTCACTGGCACATCTCACTAACAACAGCTGCTCAATCTACTGGGTAAAGAAAGAGAAAATTCTCGTTAATGCAATTTCAAGTCATAATATTTATTATGTAATATATTCAAAACATTATTAATTTAGTTTTCAAAGTACTAGATAAATCCTATTAAAAAAAAACTTTCCAATACAGAAACAGGAAGAAATAGAAATAGAAACAGAAAATGTAAGTAGACCAATCACAAGCACTGAAGTGGAGACTGTGATTAAAAATCTTCCAGTAGGGCTTCCCTGGTGGCGCAGTGGTTGAGAGTCCGCCTGGTGATGCAGGGGACATGGGTTCGTGCCCCGGTCCGAGAAGATCCCACATGCTGCAGAGCGGCTGGGCCCGTGAGCCATGGCCGCTGAGCCTGCGCGTCCGGAGCCTGTGCTCCGCAACGGAAGAGGCCACAACAATGAGAGGCCCGCAAAAAAAAAGCATCCACTTCACATGTATTCTTGGAGTTCCTTTTTTAGAATCCATTCCTTAATCGACACATTTCACCTGAGTCTCAATAAAAGATTCTAAAGCATCTACATCTCTTCTCAAGATAGAAAGAATATATTAGTATCAGTAGAGAAAGCTACTAATTTATATGGAAGATTAAACAGCTAACTACTCTTAAAAGAAAAAAATATATGTCTGGCCTTATCACACCCAAATCTGATCCCCTATTCCAAGTTCCCAATGGCAGCCTCTGACTGCTTATATAAGGAAGACTAGCTGGCCAATCAGCAGATGAGAGAAACAAACAGATCAAAAATTGTGTGTGGGGGGAGGGGATGGCTGATAAACTTCTGAAAAGTGGTAGTTGGTATTGCTACTGCTAAGTGGACGCACATAAAACTCTTAATTTATACATTCATTCAACAAATTTCTTGAGCACCTACTTTGTGTCAGGCACTGTTTCTAAGAGGCAGAGGTACAGCTGTGTGGACAAAGAATCCAAGCCTCTGCTCTGGTATGGCTTCTAGGCTGGGGGAGGTACTTACTTTTGTGGAGCATGTGTCCAAAACCCTGATGTGATTTGGTGGCTTCCCTTTAATGGAGGCAAAGCTGATGTCAGCCTGTCTGCAAGGAGATAACATACCATGACAGGTGTGTACCTGGCAATCATCTTCATTCAGGATAAGATGCAGATCACTTTGCTCAGAAGAGTGTGCACATTATAATTAAAGTCAGAGAAACTGGGACTCAGTAACACTGAGGCTGAAATTAAAACTCCATAAAAATCAAAGGAAGTATTGGAAGTTGATTTTTATAGTTTTAATAAAACTGTCTAGGAAAACTTTTCTGGAACTTGCCATTGACATTAATACTAGAAACTATGCCCAGTTTGGTAGTAATGAAACTAATAACAACTTCTTTTGTCTTTTTACTTTTATTATGTAACTCTTTGAAACATGAAAAGTAACATACATAATGCATTTGTAAGTTGTGAATTATAAAATAAACACCCATGCACCTACTATCTAATTTAAGGACGGCATTAATTTCCTAGCACTGCTGTTACAAAGTACCACAAACTGAGTGGCTTAAACAACAGAAATGTATTGTCTTATAGTTTGGAGGTTAGAGTCCAAAATCAAGGTGTTGGTTAGTTCCTTCTGAGGGAGAATCTGTTCCATAAACCTGGCCTAGCTTCTGATGAATTTCTGGCAATCTTTATTGTTGCTTATCTTTTAGATGCCTCACTCCAATCTCTGCCCTTCATCTTCACGTGCCATTCTCTCTCTTTGTCCTCACATGACCATCTTCTTATAAGGAGCCCAGTCATATTGGATTTGGGATCCACCCTACTCC
The DNA here is from genome assembly GCF_951394435.1 of Stenella coeruleoalba. Classification (NCBI taxonomy): domain Eukaryota; kingdom Metazoa; phylum Chordata; class Mammalia; order Artiodactyla; family Delphinidae; genus Stenella; species Stenella coeruleoalba. The sequence continues at coordinate 68,291,314 of NC_137169.1, read as the reverse complement.
AGTACGACCTGATTTTAATTGATTTCATCTGCAACAACCCTATTTCCTAATACAGTCACACTCTGAGATACCCGGGGTTGGGACTTCAACATATTTGAGGGGAGGGCGGGGAGTAATTCCATCCATAACAAGGGCTAGACTAGAACATTACTAATATCGTTACATCTATCTGCATATTTCTGCCTCCATTTCATTCCTCTGTATCCATCCCCCAGAGATAACCCCTATCCTGAACTGTTTGTCATCATTCCCTTGCCTTTTATTGTTTTATCACATAAATAACCAGATGAACCAATATGTAATTTAATTTTCCTTGTTTTGTAACTTAACCTTCTGTAACTTGTTTCTTTAATGCAAGATTTATAAGATTCACACATATTGTATACAGTAATATTCATTTACAAAATTCTATAGTCAATGTTTGGATATCCAAATTTTTAGAATATCATCCTGTTAATAACCATTGGGATTATTTCCAGTTTTTTGTTCTTAGGAAATAATCTACTATGAATAATCTTGTATTTATCACGTTGTGTAGGAGTTTCTCTAGGATATATACCTAGAGTGAAATTACTGGGTCATAGCATATGAAAATGTCTAACTTGCCAAGATAAGGCTGTGCCTAAGAGATTTCCTTTACATTTGTGATAACACTTGCAATTGTCTATCTCTTTAATTATTACCAACCAGATGGTTGTAAAGTGATATCACATTGGGAAACTAAATTATATTTCTCTTTGCATTTCTGTTTCTTCTTCTGTGAAATATCTGTTTGTCTCTTTTGTCCAAATTTTTACTGGGTTATTTATCTTCTTATTAATTCTTTATGTGTTCTAGATACTAATCCTCTATCAGTTGTAGAGCAAACATCTTTTTCCAAATCACAGCTTGCCTTTTCATTTTCTTTGCTATCATTTTTTTTACAAGCAGTGCTTAATTTAATGGTGTCAAATTTAAATATTTTTAATCTCACATTTTATGCTGTACTCTAACATTTTTTGTGTCACATTTTAAAACGCCTTCCAGAGCCTGGATTATAAAGATATTCTACAATATATTTTCTAAATGTTCTAACATTTTTGCCTTCCACGTTTGAGTCTTTAATCCTTCAGATAATTATTTTTGAGTATTTGTGAAGTAGGAATCCAGGGTTTTTCTCCATATGGATAACCAACATTTGTGGCGCCATTATTAAATGATCCCACTATTATGGGTTGAATTGTGTCCCCCAAAATGCAAATATTGAAGTCCTAACCTCCAGCACCTCAGAAAGTGACCTTATTTGGAGATAAGGTCTTTACAGAGGTAATCAAGTTAAAATGAGGCCATCAGGGTGGGCCCTAATTCAATCTGATTGGTGTCCTTATAAAAAGGGGAAATTTGGAGACAGACACACAAGGAGAACACCATGTGAACATGAAGATGACCCAATTACATGCCATGGAAAGAGGCCTGGAAGAGAATCATAGCCCTCATAACCCTCAGAACGAACCAATGCTGCCAACACCTTGATTTTGGACTTCTAGCCTCCAGAACTGTGAGACAATACATTTCAGTTGTTTAAGTCCCCCAGTTTGTGGTACTTTGTTATGGCAGCCCTATCAAATTTGTACATCCTCCCTTCCCCACTAATCTGAAACATATATCTCTCACGGACCGAGTTTCCATATATGCATGGGGAAATTATTATTCATTGACAGACCTACCATGCTCAGTGGTTCCCACTGGACTCTGGTTCCCCTCGGAAGTACTATTGTCATCCTTAGGATAAACTCTGAATTCTTTAAGGGTGGTTTTCAAGGCTCTTCCTAATCTATCCCCCTACTTCTGCCCCGAGGTTTAACTCTCATTCCTCACTGCTTAAACTCTTTGCCACAGCAACACTGACATCCTCAACTCCTACAAACTGTCCCTTGGCCTTCTGCCACCTCTATCTTTAGCAATCTTCCTCCAACCCCTCACACATTGCCTGATCCCTATTCAGGCTTCAGTGCTCAAAAGTTATTGTGGTTTCTGTACATCGTGCTAACTGCATGTCTATCATTGCCATTGTATTTCCAGCACCTTGCACATGCTGTGGAAGTGCTCATGAATGAGTGAATGAATGAATGAATGAAGTAGACATACTACAGAAGTGGAAACCCAAGCACAAAGAAGTAACTTGCCTGATTAGAGTGGCAAGTACATGTGACAAAACCAAGTCTATCTGACCACAAAACCCATATTCTTACCAACACTTCGTATTGCCTCTGGGTTTAATAAAACATAAAGTGCTGTCCTTTATGCACAGGGTTTGTTGCTGCTAAGCCTACCACAAGAAGGACAAATGCCTGTATTGTTTTTCTTTTGGTGCAAGAAGTTTTTCAATAATCCATCTACATCCTTTCACAAGATCCAAGACCCACAATGCCACTTTTTTAGCACTGATGTTTTTGTTAACTCTTCAAGACAGGCAGAATGGAAAGTCTATGAGGTGAAAAGATGGGAAAGGTTGGAAGGAAGCAGAATAGCAAGATAATATTTATTGACTTCCTGCCCTGTGCCCAGCACTGTGACAGGCTCTTTAAATGCACACATCAACACCATCAGATGGTCATTTTATCCTCATTACACAGAGGAGAAAGGAAGAAACCGAAGCCCAAAAAACATAAATTCTTTGTCCAAGATCACACAGCTATGATGAAAGTGAGATGCAACCCAAACCATGAGGTGCTCAGCAATTTCTGCTTCATTCAGGGACAGGGGGCCATGCAGATCCTCTTAAAACTCCCGTCTATTCCCACACCTCCCCATCAGCCTGGACCCTGTCCCTGGCTAGTCCCTCTGGAGCCCTGGATGCCTATCACCAGGCATTTATTTATTTATTTATTCTACAAGTTCTATTTATTTATTTATTCTACAAGTTTATTAGACTCGAACTGAGCAAGGTGTTATGCTAAGGACTTTTCAGATGCAGGGATCATGTAGCCCCAGCTTCTGCCTTCAAGAAACTTAAAATCTAAACTAGTATGCTAGTTCTTGTTAATGACCGATTTTTCACTTTTCTTTCCATTTCACCTTCATCCTTTTCCTGGCTCCCATTTGCCCTTTTGATACTTTTCTTCCTGATTTATTTGACTTCAATATTTCATATAGATAGCTAGGATCCAACTAAGAAGCAAATTTAATCCACCCAGTAAACTATCATTTTTAAGTGGCCCTGAGCAGGTGAGACACAAGACATACAGTGTTTGACAAAAGTGAAAGTGGCAAGCAAGAGTTTGCATCAGGAGAGAGAATGGACCAGATGCAGCATCACAGAAATGCCTGAAGGCACTGGGGACCCCACAGGGGCCAAAAAGGAAGACAGTGTTATGCAAAGAAACTTTGTCTCCTTCACTATTTTTTGCATGCTTGCATATGAAAAGATATAGAATTTACATCTGTTGAGAATTGGCTGTGTCTCAATGCTAAACACTTTACATATATATTCAATTAACTTACCCTAGAACTCTATTTAAAAAGGCAAAATCATGATCTTCGTTTTGCACAGAGGCAACTGAGGCACAGAAAGATTAAGGGGTTAAATTGCTTAATGGTAGAGGAGGAACTCAGTACCAGGTCTGTTCAACTCCTTGACCCTAACCCCTGGCCCAACCGCCTCCCTGAAAATGATAAGCTGTCAAGACGCCCCCGCACGCTGTGGTTGGACACGCAGGGTTTTCCCAGTATTGGCAGCTGTCACGGAATGTCCTTTGTGGCTAAGTAGTTATCAGGGGTCATCTTGATTCCTCATCTGCATTCAGTGTTTGTCCAGGGTTTTCACGTGAATGTTGCTTCAGTGAAGTTTCAAAACACCCGCACCCAAATCCAGAGCAAATCTGAAACCACCATGAAAGATGATGAGACCGTCCTTGCTAAAGTCAAGAAAACCTCCCCTTAAAAAACATTACAAATGAGTCCCTTGAACTGCAATTTAAGTAAAGAGAGCTTGAAGAAGAAAATAGGGATAGGTTCACTGTTCCTCCAGCTCAGCACAAAAGGGAAACTGCTTTTCTTGAAAGATGGAGCCATCTCAGCTGTGGAAACAGTAGCCACAAGCCGAGCTCCAGAGTAGGGCTGCCTTCTTGGGCAGGCAGCCAGTGCGACCTTGAAATCACTTCATCATTTTATCTTTGAACTTGTGTATTTAAGTGAAGTGCAGTGGGACAATGGAGCCTGAACCAAGGGCTTAGACCTCCAACTCCTGTACAATCCCACCTCCCTGGGATGGGCCTCCCTGGGATGGGTTCTTGGCCACTCATTCCCCTGTCCCAGACCTCAGCCAGTCTCCTCTGACACCCCCAGCAGGTGACTGCTGCCACTCTTTACCTGGGAAGGGGCCTGGCCACGAGCTTTGGTAGGGTGGAGATCAGGCACACACTCTGGCATCTCTGGGCCAAACATGGCTGCTGCCATTCCCACTCCGGGTGAGACTTGTCTGGGCCAGGGCAGGACAAGCCTCTCACCTCCTCAACCAGGTACTGAGCACATCCTGGCACAGAAGTTTAAGATCTTGAGGGGTCTCCCATCTACCGTGGGGTGGGGCAATGGGCCCGTGGAAACAGGGAGCCACCTGGCTAGACTCCCTTGGCCCAAGTCCCCTACCGGGACACTGCACATGGGTCCCTTGTTTGAGGGGAGGAGGAACCCAGTAGCCATCAGGCCCCAGCAAATGCATACACACCTCAAATCACAGAACGGGACCCTTGGGTATCTGTGAGGGTTTTGCACTGGCCCCTATGCCCCCAGGGCTCCCTCAGCCAGCTCCAGGCTGCCGGATTTTCTCTTCTTCCTTCCAACCTTCCTCATTCGGTCTTGAGCTTGTCTCTGACCAGCTAGAGGAAACCTTGAAGGACAAGCCACAAAATACAAATTGTGTAATTTCGGTGACTCCACCCCAAAGTGAAATGTGATATTTGCATTTGAATTGGTATTGCACCATATAGAGAACAATGAAATTCATGCTAGTAATGTATTATTTTAGTTTCTATTTTCTTAGAACATCAACTAGCAAATAAACAACACCAAGACAAGGCCAGAGACAGACCACAAAGGAAGGAAAAGCTTTATATTTTAGTATCTTTGCCCTTTTTTCTGCTTTTTGCATTTCTTTCTCAGCTTACACACATCGAACACTGGATCCTAATCATCTGGGTACCTCTAGGCTATAACATACACTCAATAAACATTTGGTAAGTGAATGAATAAATTCCTGTAACAACTTTTCCCTTACGGCACTAAAAGCTTTCTACCTGCTAAACTGACAGAGAGGCTGTGTCATCTATATTTTTGTATCTTCCCTTAAACTTAGCACATTTCCTTTGTTGATGATCATTAGAGTGTATTGAATCACCACATACATTTGTGTTTTCCCTTGTCTCAGTAACCATATCTCTCTAGACAATGTGAAGTGGAGATCAAAATTATAGGCTGAGTAAATTAAAACCAAAAAATACTCTCAAGTTATCCAACACACAAGGCAGAAAAAAAAATTGAGAGGAAAAGTCGTTCTCAGACTGAATTGTGCAACTTATTAGCCACGTTCTCCACAACATGTTTCCTACCCAGACAGAGCTGAGGCATCACATCTCATTTTCAAAAAGACCAGTTAGAACTTATTCTAATGTGGTTGACATTGTTTCTTCTTCTATCGTAAAAAATTTTTTTAATCAAATTGAAGGTTGAAAGCTCTGTATGGTCATGACTTTTTTTTAATTCAAAAAAAATTTGGCTTTCAGAGTGTGACTTTTCCGACTGTAAGAGGCTCTCATCTTGTGAAAATGTCAGCCAGAGGCATTTTTCACTAATCAGAGGGAACAATGCTGCTGTTAGAATGCTGCAGCCTTGACAAATAGAAACTTGGCTCTTTTCACACATGCTGAGAGTTTGTTCTTTCACATCATCATAACTGAGAATAAATCTCTATTCTCAACAGGACAATCATCAGACAGAGATGTCTCCCTTTCCAGAACACCTCTCTTGCACATTGACTACCTTCTGTGTCTCTGCCACAGCTGATGGTTTAAACACAATTGAATGAGGGTCAAACTTTGTCTCAAAATGTGAACATTCTCCTGACATCTCTGTTCCTTTAGACAATCCCAGGTATCCAGCAGGTCAATATAGTAGTCATCTTTGATGCGCCCTCTCTCCCTACCCCACCGATAGCTCAAAATACCAACTCAGTCACTAATTAGCTGATCATCTTGGACAAGTCACTGGACTCCTCTGATCTTCAGACGTCTCATCTACACACTGGAGAACAACAGGCAAGGGAACAGAAAAGAGAAATGACTAGGCTAGAATGCTCTTTAGGATTCTGTATTAGTTCTCCAGAAAAACAGAATCAATAAGGGGTGTGTGTGTGTGTGCTTGTGTATGCGTGTGTGTGCATATATACACTACATATATATATTACACATATTATATATATAAATTATATATAAAGTATATATTATATACATATATATGTAATATACTACATGAGTGTTCAGCCCACAGGCAGAGACCCAGAAGGACCATGCTCCAGTTCCAGTCTAAAGGCAGACCACTGGAGAATTCCTTCTCAGTTGGGGACGCCTGCCTTTTTGCTCTAATCAGATGTTCAGTGTATATACATATACACACACAACTTAGTGGCTCTGTTTCTCTGGAGAACCCTGATACAAAATCCTAATCCTACTGCTTGGCCTCTACATGAAAACGACCCTCCCATACACCATGAAGATGGTCAGGGCACCAGCAGTTAGACAGCATTCCGTACAGAGAACCAGTCACACAAGGAACTAGAGGACAGAATAAAAAACCAAGGGAAAAGCCTGTTTGTAAAGAGTGGGTGAATGAAGTGGAATTAGCGTAAGTCAGCCCACCGGACATGCAAGTGCCTAGGACTCTTCCCACGTACCCCGTGGGCAAAGTCCACTCCAGTTCCCCTTTGCTTGTGGTCTGAGTCCACCGACCGCTCCATCAGAACAAGCCCAGGAATCTGCTAGAGAAGATTCTAACAAAGACAGGCACTCCCTGCTAATTCTACCACTGGTTTACTAATTTATTCAACAAATGTTTATGGGTTTAGCTTGAACAAAATTCTGGATACAACGATTCCAGACTTTCTGGAGTAAGTTTGCCATCAAGTTATGCAGCTAAAATTTAAGTGGGCAAGAGGCCTTTGATAGAATTGGCATGGTAGACATCACCCAAATATAACATGTGAAGAAGAAAGAGGAGTTGAGCTATAATCACACCACATCTACAGGTGATTTTAGAACTTAACCACATCAGGGTGTGGTATGGAAAATACTTTGGGTAAACCAGGCTGCCTCTGAAAGCCTGAAAGTACTTGGAATATGAAATGAACCACTGGGCCAGGATTAGGTTGGCAATCACTGTGTCATTGTGCCTTCAACTTACCAAGATATCTGCTCCAATTGGTCAGTCCAGGCTGTTCGGCCATGAGGGCCTGAGGCTGACCCATCCAACTAAAATGTATTGATAGTTACCCCTGCCTCACATGTGGAATCTGTCCATTTCAGGTACATTAAATCCAGATATAGACTATACCAAAACTGCACTGTAATCCAAAATCATATGCTAGAAGAAGAAAAAAATTAAGAAGAAATTATTTCCTCAGAATTGTGAAGTTTGACCTTGAAATAATCAATCAAAACTTTATAAAATAAAAACAGGCAGTGATATCCGCTGAAATTCAGTTTAAGTACAGTCCTTATGTATTTACACTCAAAAGCAATGGAAAACTATTGTCTCACACACATCATCAGTTAATTGATTTCACTCTTCCAAACTGGTGTTTCGAAACTAATTTAGAAGATGTCTCTGGGTCTAGGGTTATCCCCTAGTTTACCCTATCAATAATTTTTTTCAATTGAAGCCTATTTAACTTAACTGACCAGATATTTATCATCTTCTAGAAAATACCTTCCAGCAAATCTGTAAAATGGTTTCATTTTCCTAACAGTAGACTTTACGGTGGCTTACGCGATCAGCTTGCAACTACCTCTCTAATCATCCTTCTCTACCTCATCATCTTAATCACCCTGGCTTTTTTTCCTACCTTAGGGCATGTGTACTGTTGTTCTCTCCGACTGGAATAATTTTCCCACAGATATCCGCTTAGCCAACTCCTTTACCAACTTCATGTCTTTGTTGAAATCTCCCCTTCTCAATGAGTTCTATTCCTAGTTATACTGTAAACTGTTCCCCCCATGCCTCACCAGCACCCCTGCACGGATAAGACCCTCTCCATCCCTCTTACCATGCACTACGTTTCCTCTTTTCCATAGTACTTATTAACTTCTAACATAATATATGATTTCTTTCTTTATTGTAATTATTATTTGCTCTCTCCCCCTCTAGGATGACATCTCCGTGAATGCCTTAGTATCCCATGGCTGCAATAACAAACTACTTCAGACTCGGTGGCTTAAACAACATAAATGTGTTCTCTTATGGTTCTGGAGCTCAGAAGTCCAAAGCCAGTTTCACTGGGCTAACACCAAGGTATCAGCAGGGAGGCTCTGATGAGAGGATCCATCTCTTTCTCTTTTTCAACTTTTAGAAGCCACCCTCATTTCGCGGCTTGTGGGCCCTTCCTATACCTTCGTAGCACATCACTCCAATCTCCACCTTCTCCTCTCCTGAAGGAAAATCTCTCTCTGCCTCCCTCTTGTAAAGACACTTGTAATCACATTTAGGGCTCACAGGGATAATCCTGTGAGGCTAACCTCTCGTCTCAAGGTCCTTAACCTAATCCTACCGGCAAAGTCCCTTTGCCACAGAAATTAACATATTCACAGCTTCCTGGGACTATGTCAACTTCTTTGGTGGGCATTTCTCAGCCTATCCCAACGAGGATAGGAATTCCCTCAGGTTATCTCAACCCAAACCTGGAACACAGTAAGGACTCAATAAATACCAGTTGCATTAATAAAGTTAAACTGTATAAAGTGAAATCATACAAGTAGTTTAAAATATTTAGTTGAGAATTTGACTGTATCATATGTGATCTTGAGAAGCACTCACAGAGAATTTCACAATGTGGTAAAGGCATCCAAAGAAGCCCTACTGCCTAGCGTTATTCACACAATTACTTTACCTCTGCCACATCTTAGAACATTTCTTTCTGTGAAAGAAATGAAGTCTCTATTGAATTGAATCACCCCTGAATGATTAGATTGAAATATGACCCCCTTTTGTTTCCTTTCTTTAAAATTATTCCACCTTTTCGTTTTGTCTATATGCTGTACAATCTCTGTGAAGGACTACTTCTCGGGGTACATACATTCAGAGTTACTAATTCAGAATGTTTGACTAACCAGTCAACAGTTATTGAATGACATATTAGTCTTGGCATGCTTTTAAAATGTTTATTACCTCACAGAATTCCAACTCTAGATAATAACCCACACTACTGACTCTCAAAAATGTATATTTTACAGGTGATTATTTGAGATTCATAAACCTTGTGGAAACAACCAGGAGCAGTGGTCACTCTCAGTTAATAACTATTGTATCTTTAATCCACCCTGTTAAGCAATTTATCAAGCTATGGATATAGGCTTTATTTATTTATTCATTCATCTTGCTCCACAAAAGATCTGACTGTAGCCTAAAGGGGGTTGTTTTAATAAACAGATGGCTAATAAAAAGGCAAGTTTATTTTTTAACTTATTTTTTATTGAAGTATAGTTGATGTACAATATTAAATAAGTTACAGGGGCACAATATAGTAATTCACAATTTTTAAAGATTATATTCTATTTATAGTTATTATAAAATATTGGCTATATTCCCCGAGTTGTACAATGTATCCTTGTAGTTTATTTTATATCTAATAGTTTGTTAAATAAAAAATGCAAGCTTATAGTGGAAAGCAGCTGCATAGCACAGGGAGATCAGCTCAGTACTTAGTGACCACCTGGAGGGGTGGGATAGGGAGTGTGGGAGGGAAGCTCAAGAGGGAGGGGATATGGGGATGTATGTATACATATAGCTGATTCACTTTGTTATGCAGCAGAAACTAACACAACCTTGTAAAGCAATTATACTCCAATAAAGATCTAAAAAAAAAAGACAAGCTTAGAATTAAAAATCAGGGCTGGGCAAAATACAAATAAGAGAGTAGGATAGCAGGGAAACTTATCAGCATTATAAAGCAATTTGTCAGCATTATAGAGTTACTGTATTTGAGTCTCATATTTGGATCTAAGCTTCTTAATAGGTCTCTTGTAAAGGAAGAAATAATCATATAGTTGTTTCAGACAAAGAAGGAAGGGAGAAATGCCAGTTCTTTAAGGTGGGGGGGCGAGGACTGTTCCTAGCACGTGAATGAGAGATACCATGATGGAAGATGTATAACATGATGTGACATGTAACGTGCAAAGGTGAATAAGCACACTAGAGTCATAAAGATCTGGGTTTGAATACTGGCCCCACTACTTAACCTCTGTAAGCCTCAGTTTTCTCACCTGTTAACAGAGGTTTTTTTTAAAGTCCCTACCTAAGAGTATTATTGTAAAGAGTAAATTATGTCTTACATGCAAAGCAATTGAACATGGATAGCAATATCTACCTTAAAGGATTGCTGTACAGACTAAGTGATGCAAGTGTGTCAGGCACACGATAGACACTGCACCAAAAGATTCAAGCAATCTTGGCTATTATTAACATCCACTAGCATTTTATGTCTAAGATAAATGTCCTACCTGGGAACCTAACTGGAAGCTTAAATTTCAATGTGAGGTTCTAGTGTACTGTTTTATATTAATAACAATGGGCTGAAATTAATTTGACAATTTCTAAATATATTGCCAACTTTGCTATAAATAACGGTAATATCTAATATTATCGAGTGTCTGCCATACAGCCAGACATTGTTCCCAGTAATTCACACATACCATATCATTGAATCCTCACTACAACCCTATAAGGAAAATACTATTCTGTTCCTCATTGTACAGTTAAAGAAACTGAAGTTCGAGAAGTCTAAATAGCTTGCCTAACCAAGCCCAGCAAGGAAGTAACTGATAACTCTAGTTCTCTCCAAATTTGATTGAACAAATTGTCACAACCTTATAATAATAGCAGACTGGAAAGTTCAATGAGAGAACATCTAACGTAACTCCTCATTTTAAAGATGGAGAAAGAAGTCCTAGAAGACACTGGGGACTTGTCCAAGATCCTCAGGTAATTATGGCAAAACTAACATAGGAAGATCTTCACTCTGTGGGGGAGAGTGTGTGAGTGGGGAGGTAGCCAATAACTCCCCATGGCTGGGAGAGTTGTGGCTGGTGGGTGCATTCAAATGTATGAGGAGAATGGCTCCAGTACTCCTCTGCTGCAGCATACACTTGACCTTCAAAAACAATTCAGTGAAAAGAATTAATTAATTAAACTTAATGTTTGACTAAATATGATGCTTCCATTCTAGTGGCTCATTTGATCTCCACATTAGGCAGAGCCATTGTCTTATTATCCGCACGAACTTAGTAATGAAGCATAGCCTTAACCATCAGGAGCACAGTAAGCTGGGCCCCCTGTTTTGCCACTTTGTCTTGATCTCCTGCTCTGCGATTAACAAGATGGTTAGATCTCAATCAATTAGAGCAGTCTCTTTATTTCTCTCAGTCATTCATCAGACATCTAATAATGGTTCTCATCGAGTATTGCACACTTTGCAAATTCTTAACATCTCCTGTTTTCATAAGTAAACTTTAGGTGGTCATCTGCCTGCTTGGACTTTCAGAAGTAATCAACATTTTTGAGCCTTTTCTATGGTCCCAAGAACTTTCTTAAGTACTTTACTTATATTAACTCGCTAACATATTTTATTCTCAGGACTGTACTATGAGGCAAGTGCTATTATTATTCCAATTTTGCAGATGAGGAAATTACCAAGAGGATAAGTAATGTGTCCAGGGTATCAAAGTTGGTAGGTGGTGGATTGAGAGACAAATTCAGGCAGTAATATCCAGAGCTTGCGTTCTGAATCAAATTCTGCTAACTAACCCCACAGCAAATATGCCAAAAGAAACTGGAATATATTATTACTGTCATTTTGTTCTAACAAAACTGAAGTGATCAAAAGAGAAAAAGGCAATATGTAAGAATGGAATTCTTCTCACTGAAGAATTTGTACATTGTGCCCTGAAAGGTTAGCTCATCTGCCTCTGTGTTCATCCCAAATTTTCAAACATTGGTACTTGGAACTAGTATTTATAGAGCACCCACCAGCTAGGCGCTGTGCTAGACATGGAACATGATAATGTCCTCTCGTAACTAATGAGTCCACAAGCTAGCACACTGCTTGGTGCTCACTCAGAGCTTAACCTCACATACAGCAGCTGCGCTCTCATTCTCTCTAAAAAATCCAACATGGGATCAAGGATGAAACAATATATGGTCAGGAGGAGTAAGAATTAAAGGATCTAGCAAAACTTAGAGCACAATCACTACATGTTGTTACCCATTTTATGATACACAACACTTTAGGAATTCATAATATTTCCTCACATTAAAATTTTAATGATGTAATGTATATTATTTATATTTAAAATATTTTATATATTCATAACATTTCTCACATTAAAATTTCATTGAAAACTTTAATAACCTTTTCTCACTTCTTTTTTTTTTTTACATCTTTATTAGAGTATAATTGTTTTACAATGTGTGTTACTTTCTGTTTTATAACAAAGTGAATCAGTTATACATAAACATATGTTCCCATATCTCTTCCCTCTTGCGTCTCCCTCCCTCCAACCCTCCCTATCCCACCCATCTAGGTGGTCACAAAGCACCGAGCTGATCTCCCTGTGCTATGCGGCTGCTTCCCACTAGCTATCTACCTTACGTTTGGTAGTGTATATATATGTCCATGCCTCCCTCTCACTTTGTCACAGCTTACCCTTCGCCCTCCCCATATCCTCAAGTCCATTCTCTAGTAGATCTATGTCTTTCTTACCAACTTGCCCTTAGTTTCTTCATGACCTTTTTATTTTTCTTCTTAGATTCCATATATATGTGTCAGCATACGGTATTTGTTTTTCTCTTTCTGAATTACTTCACTCTGTATGACAGACTCTAGGTCCATCCACCTCACTACAAATCACTCAATTTCGTTTCTTTTTATGGCTGAGTATATTCCATTGTATATATGTTCCACATCTTCTTTATCCATTCATCTGTTGATGGACACATAGATTGCTTCCATGTTCTGGCTATTGTAAATAGAGCTGCAATGAATATTTTGGTACATGACTCTTCCTGAATTATGTTTTTCTCAGGGTATATGCCCAGTAGTGGGATTGCTGGGTTGCATGGTAGTTCTATTTTTAGTTTTTGAAGGAAACTCCATACTGTTCTCCATAGTGGCTGTATCAATTTACATTCCCACCAACAGTACAAGAGGGTTCCCTTTTCTCCACACCCTCTCCAGCATTTATTGTTTGTAGATTTTTTGATGATGGCCATTCTGACTGGTGTGAGATGATATCTCATTGTAGTTTTGATTTGCATTTCTCTAATGATTAATGATGTTGAGCATTCTTTCATGTGTTTCTTGGCAATCTGTATATCTCCTTTGGAGTAATGTCTATTTAGGTCTTCTGCCCATTTTTGGATTGGGTTTTTCGTTTTTTTGATATTGAGCTGCATGAGGTGATTGTAAATTTTGGAGATTAATCCTTTGTCAGTTGCTGCATTTGCAAATATTCTCTCCCATTCTGAAAGTTGTCTTTTCGTGTTGTTTATGGTTTCCTTTACCGTATTAGGGAAGTTTTCAACTATAATGTCTTCAAATATTTTCACAGTCCCTTTCTGTTTCTCTTCTTCTTCTGGGACCCCTATAATTCGAATGTTGGTGTGTTTAATGTTGTCCCAGAGGCCTCTGAGTCTGTCCTCATTTCTTTTCTTTCTTTTTTCTTTATTCTGCTCTGCAGTAGTTATTTCCACTATTTTATCTTCCAGGTCACTTATCCGTTCTTCTGCCTCAGTTATTCTGCTATTGATCCCTTCTAGAGAATTTATAATTTCATTTATTGTGTTGTTCATCACTGTTTTTTTGCTCTTTAGTTCTTCTAGGCCCTTGTTAAATGTTTCTTGTATTTTCTCTATTCTATTTCCAAGATTCTGGATCATCTTTACTATCATTATTCTGAATTCTTTTTCAGGTAGACTATCTATTTCCTCTTTATTTGTTAGGTCTGGTGAGTCTTTGCCTTGCTCCTTCATATGCGGTGTGTTTTTCTGTCTTCTCATTTTGCTTAACTTACTGTGTTTGGGGTCTCCTTTTCGCAGGCTGCAGGTTCATAGTTCCCTTTGTTTTTGCTGTCTGTCCCCAGTGGCTAAGGTTGGTTTGGTGGGTTAGCAGGCTTCCTGATGGAGGGGACTAGTGCCTGTATTCTGGTGGATGAGGCTGGATCCTGTCTTTCTGGTGGGAAGGTCCACGTCTGGTTGTGTGTTTTGGGGTGTCTGTGGCCTTACTATGATTTTAGGCAGCCTCTGTGCTAATGGATGGAGTTGTGTTCCTGTCTTGCTAGTTGTTTGGCATAGGGTGTCTTGCACTGTAGCTTTCTGGTCGTTGAGTGAAGCTGGGTCTTGCCGTTGAGATGGAGATCTCTGGAAGATTTTCGCCATTTGATATTAGGTGGAGCTGGGAGGTCTCTTGTGGACCAGTGTCCTGAACTTGGCTCTCCCACCTCAGAGGCACAGCACTGACTCCTGGCTGGAGCACCAAGAGCCTTTCATCCACACTGCTAGAATAAAAGGGAGAAAAAAATAGAAAGAAAGAAGGAAATAAGATAAAAATAAAATAAAGTTATTAAAATAAAAAATAATTATTAAGAAAAAAAATTTTTAAGTAAAAAATAAAAGACAGACAGACAGAACCCTAGGACAAAAGGTAAAAGCAAAGCTTTACAGACAAAATCACACACAGAAGCATACACATACACACTCTCAAAAAGAGAAAAAGGGGAAAAAAAAAATATATATATATAGTTGCTCCCAAAGTCCACCTCCTCAATTTGGGATGTTTTGTTGTGTATCCAGGTATTCCACACATGCAGGGTACATCAAGTTGATTGTGGAGATTTAAACCGCTGCTCCTGAGGCTGCTGGGAGAGATTTCCCTTTCTCTTCTTTGTTCGCACAGCTCCCAGGGTTCAGCTTTGGATTTGGACATGCCTCTGTGTGTAGGTCACCTGAGGGCGTCTGTTCTTCTCTCAGACAGGACGGGGTTAAAGGAGCAGCTGATTCGGGGGCTCTGGCTCACTCAGGCCGGGGGTACGGAGGTGTACGGAGTGCGGGGCAAGCCTGCGGCAGCAGAGGCCAGTGTGACATTGCACCAGCTTGAGGCGTGCCGGGTGTTCTCCAGGGGAAGTTGTCCCTGGATCCCGGGACCCTGGCAGTGGCGGGCTGCACAGGCTCCCCGGAAGGGAGGTGTGGATAGTGACCTGTGCTCGCACACAGGCTTCTTGGTGGTGGCAGCAGCAGCCTTAGCATCTCATGCCTGTCTCTGGGGTCCGTGATGATAGCCGTGGCTCGCGCCCATCTCTGGAGCTCCTTTAAGCGGCGCTCTTAATACCCTCTCCTCATGCACCAGGAAACAAAGAGGGAAGAAAAAGTCTCTTGCCTCTTCAGCAGTTCCAGACTTTCTCCCTGACTCCCTCCTGGCTAGCTGTGGCGCACTAGCCCCCTTCACGCTGTGTTCTCGCCACCAACCCCAGTCCTCTCCCTGCGCTCAGACCGAAGCCCGAGCCTCAGCTCCCAGCCCCGCCCGCCCCGGTGGGGGAGCAGACAAGCCTCTCGGGCTAGTGAGTGCCGGTCGGCACCAATCCTCTGTGCAGGAATCTCTCCGCTTTGCCCTCTGCACCCCTGTTGCTGTGCTCTCCTCCATGGCTCCGAAGATTCCCCGCTCCACCACCCGCAGTCTCCGCCCGCGAAGGGGCTTCTAGTGTGTGGAAACCTTTCCTCCTTCACAGCTCCTCCCACTGGTGCAGGTCCCGTCCCTATTCTTTTGTCTCTGTTTCTTTCTTTTTCTTTTGCCCTACCCGGGTACGTGGGCAGTTTCTTGCCTTTTCGGAGGTCTGAGGTCTTCTGCCAGCGTTCAGTAGGTGTTCTGTAGGAGTTGTTCCACATGTAGATGTATTTCTGACGTACTTATGGAGAGGAAGGTGATCTCCGCATTTTACTCTTCTGCCATCTTGAAGCTCCTCCCTTCTCACTTCTTTTTAAATCAACCTGTTTCCGTATGAAATATGGACTTACATAAATAGTCTTCCAGGGCTTCCCTGGTGGCGCAGTGGTTGAGAGTCTGCCTGCCGATGTAGGGGACATGGGTTCGTGCCCGGGTCCGGGAAGATCCCACATGCCACGGAGCAGCTGGGCCCGTGAACCATGGCCGCTGAGCCTGCGCATCCAGAGCCCGTGCTCCGCAACAGGAGAGGCCAAGCAGTGAGAGGTCCACATACCACAAAAAAATAAAAAATAAAAAAAATAGTCTTCCATACTTTTGCAAGCTAAAAAAGTATATACCAGACATCATTCTATTGCAATTTTCTCCTTCTTGGTTTCTCAAGGTCATTTCACAACTGAATTTCTTATGGATGTCATTTGGGGTAAAGAATCAAGAAGCTTGATGTCTATTTTAGAGTCCATCACTCTCCCTTCCACTCAATCCCTGCACTGTTTATTGAAGCTTAAGATAAGCATAGGACTCCCCTGGTAGTGAAGTCGTTAAGAATCCACCTGCCAATGCAGGGGACACAGGTTCAAGCCCTGGTCCGGGAAGATCCCACATGCTGCGGAGCAGCTAAGCCTGTGTGCCACAACTACTGAGCCTGTGCTCTAGAGCCCGCGTGCCACAACTACTGAAGCCTGCGTGCCTAGAGCCTGTGCTCTGCAACAAGAGAAGCCACCACCACAATGAGAAGCCTGCGTGCCACAACGAAGAGTAATCCCCACTTGCCGCAACTAGAGGAAAGCCCACGTGCAGCAATGAACACCCAACACAGTCAAAAATAAATAAATTTATTTTAAAGAGATAAGCATAACGCTAACTATCACAGAAATGCAAATCAAAACTACAGCAAGGTATCACCTCATACCATTCAGAAAGGTCACCAACAAAAAATCTACAAACAAATGCTGGAGAGGGTGTGGAGAAAAGGGAACCCTCCTACATTGTTGGTGGGAATGTACATTGGTGCAGCCACTATGGAAAACAGTATGGAGGTTCCTTAAAAAGCTAAAACTAGAGTTACCATATGGTCCAGTAATCCCAGTCCTGTGCAAATATCTGGAAAAGACAAAAACTCTAATTCAGAAAGTTAGATGCACCCCAGTGTCATAGCAGCACTATTTATAATAGCTAAGACATGGAAGCAAACTAAATGTCCATCGACAGATGAATGGATAAAGAAGATGTGGTATATACATTCAATGGAATATTACTCAATCATAAAAAAGAATGAAATAATGCCATTTGTAGCAATATGGATGGACCTAGAGATTATCGTACTAAGTGAAATAAGCCAGACAGAGGAAGACAAATATCATATGATATCACTTATATGTAGAATCTAAAAAATGATACAAATGATCTTATTTACAAAACAAAAACAGACTCACAAACATAGGAAACAAACTTGTGGTTACCAAATGGAAAAGAGGGTGGGGGAAGGATAAATTAGGAGTTTGGGATTAACAGATACAAACCACTATATACAAAACAGATAAAAAACAAGGTCCTACTGTATAGCCCAGGGAACTATATTCTATACCTTTTAATAACCCATAATGGAAAAGAATCTGAAAAAGAATATAGATATAAATATATATAAAATACATAGAGAGAGATATATCTGAATCACTTTGCTGTACACCTGAAACTAACACAACATTGTAAATCAACTATACTTCAATTTCAAAAATAAATAAAGCAAAATTTTAAACTGAAAAATAATAAAAAAAAAAAAAAGGATAAGCAGCACTCATTTCTCTGAAGCTGTATTACACACTAAGAGCACAGGTCCTGGCACCAACATTCCTGTTTCAACTCCAGCTTCATCATGTATTAGTTGTGACCTTCAGCAAGGTACTTGATCTCTCTGTGTCTTGATTTCCTTAACTGCAAATGGGGGATAATAACAGAGCTACCACTAGTACTAATACTCTTCAATATGCACCAGAATGGGAGATCTGGCTTTTAAAACATTGAAATACTTTCATGCCAATAGATAACTAGGTGCCAACTCAAGCATTGCAGTGCCCATGCACACAGCCTCCACCCAGGCCACACCCCCTGGGTCGCCTCTATATCGGAAACGTTGAATTTAACCATTGAAAAGCTAACGCTTTAAATAGCAGAAACCTGGCTACCCTGCTCCAGCTCAGTGCCCTGAATTCATTCCAATGGGCCAGAACCCATACATAGCATCAATTCTTCAGGCTATTTGAAAGAAAAAGCAAGTGCTTCTCAGACTAGTGAAAGTCAAGCAGTGAGAGGAATCCCTCTGAGAAAAGCTCACTTGTAAATATGTGATCTTATTAATATTAATAATACAAAACAAATAGCTTTTCTTAGAATTACAAATATGAAAGGGTTAAGAGTACATCCAATAACAAGTGATGCTATGTGTAGATATAGTTATATTTCTCAGAGTGTAAAATATGATCTTTTCTAACATAATAAATGCTTATTTAAAGTGTCTTTTCTCTAGAGTCCAATAAGAAATTAATTAAGTAGTAAGAGCTCTTTAACACCAATAAAAAGTTAAAAGATTTAAAATAATAGTTCAGAGAGCTTTTTTTTTTAAGTATTAGATTGAATATTTGAGGGAAAAAAGTTGTATAACTCAATCTTTAAAAACATTTCATTTTAAAATTATTCAAAAAACTGTATTTATAACGTGACAGCATTTTCTGTCTCCTAATGGTTCCCAGGGTTCTAAGTTCAAAAACAAAATTTGCATACCTTTGTGTGTGCAGTGTGCAGGGTGAAGTAGGCTGAAACTGGTACAGGCTAAAATAACCAGCTACAAATAAGAAGTAACAACCAATGGCTCAAATGAATTCACTTTCTTTTAAAACCAAATAACAATTAAGGAAACGATTTTTAATTACTGAAGCAGTAACAATCTTAACTGTGAAACTATTACTATGCCCACTAGCATTTTCTGTCTACAAGCACTGAAGACAGATTTTATGATTCATAGCTCTCAAAATTCTTCCTTGGTATTTTTATGAGGTTTGAGATAATAATTTTATAAAAACTAAGCCTAGATTCTCTGGACATCTTCCAGAAAAGAAAGGTTTAGGGATAATATGAAAAATAATGTTAGCCATTCACCAGCATCTGTAGAAAACTCAGGAATGTAGACCAAGTGATTCAGAATGACAGAAAGCAGAAGTCCAAAGACTCTGGGAGGATCCCCCCCAATTCGGGCTGTTCCCAGCAGCTGCAGGCAGCTGACCTGGCAGGGCAGAAGTTTGGCACTGAGCAGTCCCATTCTCCCAACCCACAGGGCCTATGGGGATAAGTGAGTATTAAACGTCTCTGAACTGACTGTGCAAAAGGTTCCAAACAAATGCTTGGGTCTTACTCTCATTTCCCCGATTAAAAAAAGGAAGAGATGAAAAAGTTCCATTTGAAAAGTAGTCATTTTTCATTGTTCATCAAAGGAAAACCTGAAAATATATATGATTCTAATTAGATTTTCTTTTTTGCTGTTTAAAAAACACAGTTTACAAATGGCTAATGGAAACTTAGGAATTTTAGCTAATAGCAATATGTTTTACTTATTATTTTTTAAGTAGAAGTTCAAAAATTTCAAAATAAAAATATATATTATGATTAGATTGAAAATATTTCCCAAGAAATGACAAGATAAATGTTCATGAAGAAAAAATATGTTCATGAAGATAAATTTTTTTAACTTTTTCCTATTGTTTTAATGAATATTACAAATCTTAATATGCACACTTAAGAATAAAAATATCAAGTTGCAAAAAAATTGGATCACAAAATATCACTCTCCTACTTCTCTCTCCTTCCCTTTTTGAGGTAAAAAAATAGTTTGTGGAAAGATCATAGAAATATAAAGCATACTAGAAGGTAGAATTAAAAAGAATAAGATAGTCAAGGCAGAGAGAAGTAACACTGACAAAAATAATTATTTGCAAAATTTTCATAACTGTATAAGAAATTGTACAACTGAAATCCATAGGTTCCCTGTCATAAGATATCATTAAAAGTGAAAATTTATTTACTTAACAAATAATTTTTGAGGCATTGCTATGGCATTGGGTAACACTCTGAGAACATAGTACTGAACAAAACACCAAAATCCCTTCCCTTGGGGAGCTTTCATTCTAAGGGAGGAGACCTGGGTCCTGGAACTAGCTGTTCCATCTGGCATAACTGCTCTTACCGTGTTTTCTGTCGACTCCCTCTCGTACTTCAGGTCTCCAGTTTGGAGGTAACCAGACTAGCTCAGGAAGGATATGATGGTAGCTTGGAACCAGGTGGTGGAAATGTGAGAAGTGGTTGAACATATTTTGAAGGTAGAGTCAGTAAGATTTACCGATGGATTTGACACAGAGTGGAAAGAAGAGCCAAAATGTCTCCAAGACCTTGGCCAAAGCAACTAAAGGATGGAGTTCCTATTAGCTGAGAAAAGTAAGACTGGGGTAGAGAAGGTTTGGTGAGGGAGGCAGGAATTCAGTTGCAGATATGTTAAGTTTTAGATGCCTGTTAGAACTACAGGTAAAAGTGTTGATCAGGCAATTGCATGCATAAGCCTGGAGATCCGACTGAAGATGTAAATATGGGGAATGTCTACCTATAGATTATGCTTAAAACTAGGGAACCAAATGTGATCACCAAAGGAGTAATAAGTATAGACAGAGGTAAGAAGAGGAAGGGCTTTTATACTGAGTTCAGGTTGATGACGAGGGAACAGGAAAAAAAAAAAAAACTAAGAAGCAGCAGATACGTAGAAGGCAAACCAGACAGACGTGATATTCTGCGGGCGGGGGGGTGGGGGGGTGGGGGAATAAAGAAAAAAAAGTAAAGGTAAAGGACAAAAAAGTAATCAACTATGACAGATGCTACCAGGAGGTCAAATAAAGTTCTAAGAATTGATGTTTAGGAAAGTGGAAATATCTGGTGACTTAGACAACAACAACTAAATACTATATTAAACTAAATATTATACTAATACTATGTATATTAGTATACATACTATACTAAGTACTGTATATTATGAACTACATACTATATATAAATCAATATATATTAAATACTAAATACTGTAATTTGTTCTTTGTGCCGTATTATGAGAAAGTCTGGAAAGTGAGTTATGAAGTCAGGTCTCAAACCCAGGTCTTCAGACCTCAAATTTTGTTTATACAATTTATATAATCTTAGTATGTATAGATAAGCGCCAACGATATTTTGATCTGCAGGGCATTCGTATGTGGCTGTTTAGGTGCCCAACAAAGGGAGCAAGTGGGCCCCTAAGTGTGTGAATTTGCAAAGCTGGGATCATACTGTGTACTATCGTGTAGGCTACTTTTCTCTTGTACCACATTGCAAACATTTCTCATGAGGTCGCATTTGGAGACTGTTGGCATGTAGACAGTTTTTAAAATCGTAGGTGAGAGTGAAATAACCTTGGAAGAAATAAAGATAAGTAAAAGAGGAAGGCTACTAAGATGTTGAGCATAAGAGAAACGAAGAAAAATCAACATAATATGGAGGTCATTGGTGAATTTAACAAAAGAAATTTCAATAGGTGATGGGGCTAGAAGCCAGATTGGAAGAGGTCTAAGAGTAAATGGAGGTGAGGAGGAAGAACAACATGTGTAAAAATCTCTTTCAAAGAGTGCTGTTTTAGGGCTTCCCTGGTGGCGCAGTGGTTGAGAGTCCACCTGCCGATACAGGGGACACGGGTTCGTGCCCCGGTCTGGGAAGATCCCACATGCCGCGGAGCAGCTGGGCCCGTGAGCCATGGCCGCTGAGCCTGTGCGTCCGGAGCCTGTGCGTCGGAGCCTGTGCTCCGCAACAAGAGAGGCCACAACAGTGAGAGGCCCGCGTACCACAAAAAAAAAAAGAGTGCTGTTTTACATGCATTAACTCATTTTATTCTCTCAACAACCTTGTGAAATAGGTACTCTTATTATCCTCATTTTACACATGAAGTAATTTGCCCAAGGTCACACAGCTATTAAGTGCTAGAGTTGGAATTTAAAACCCGGTCACTCTAACTCTTAAGCCCATTCTCTTAACTATTATTCAATATGGCAAGCTACATAGTGCAAGATAAAATACAGATTTTGATATACAGTGATTCGTTTGTTTAATGTACAAGAGTTAAATCAGACTATAAATTCTTAGATGTTTACCTAACACAGAAGCAATTCTGAATATCTGAAAAACTAGATTTAGTATTCAAAAACGTACTTATAACAGGGGACTGAAATGTTAATAAATTCGTGAAATATTCACTCATCACTTCCTGTGTACTTAACACAATGGTGAGATAACACCAAGCATAAGACTTGTCTGTTCTCAACTACCTGAACCCACTTGGCTACTGCATTGCTAAAATGATGAGCCAAACCATCAGCACTGTGTTTAATCTAGGTAGAATTTGCTTATATTTCTATGTGGGACAGTGGAAAGAGATATTTGCAAGGCTATTATAAACTCATTTTGAAATACTCAAGTCTAGTTTATTTTCCAGGCACTTTTAAAACTGTGAAATGTTAATGTTTCAACACTCTTTATCCATTTCTCTCCTTTATCATCTGATGACTTCAAAATCATATATATTAGGTATATACTCACACT
Source organism: Stenella coeruleoalba (assembly GCF_951394435.1). NCBI lineage: Eukaryota > Metazoa > Chordata > Mammalia > Artiodactyla > Delphinidae > Stenella > Stenella coeruleoalba. The sequence goes on along the minus strand of NC_137169.1, from coordinate 68,268,423 downwards.
TTACAGGTGATGTGATTATAAAATATGTAGTACCACATTGTTAAATGATTCTTATGTCCTGACTTTCTAGCTTGGATTTCAAGAGGTATACAATTGAGTGTTTTATTTCCATTCCTATGTTCTTGAGAAGAATTTCCGTCAGTGTTAAGTTCTTCCAGCAATTATCACACCACAATGTGTCCATTCTACTACATCAATCAAAATCACAAAGTTCTTTTATTAAATAAATCTGTAAATTTTTATATTCTTCCTTGCGTTGCCCTAATGTTTTTCCAGACCTTTTAATTTTATCACAGGATTTTTCCATGAGTTAACTTCAGCCAAATTCTTAACATTCATGTTTGGTTTTTATGCAGCATTGCTTCCCAAATTCTCCACAAGTGATTTACTACTGGACTGACAAACTAGAAAATTCTCTAGGAATTTATGTGTACTTACAAATAGTCTCTGCAATATATGGTGTGTGTATATTCAACTCCACTAACAATGAGTAATATATATATATACACATATATATCAGTATATATGAATAATAATATTTTTGTTATTATTAATAGTGCCATGTTCTCTGACACATATTTGGAAATAACAAATATTCTCAGAAAATAATTCAATATAAAATTGATAAGAATCTAAATTCTAAATCAAGGTAGAACAATGCAATTTCTCTATTCCACTTATGTATATATGGAATATGCTATATTATATATAGTTATATTTATTTATTTTAAAATTAATTTATTTAAATTATATTAATAAATTTAAATTAAATGAATACATATTGATTTAATATATAATTATATTATATATTTATGTATATACTGTTAGTGAACTAGAGCAATTGTATTGTTCCACCTTAATTTAGATTTCTGACTGTTATCAATTCGACAAGTTGGATTATTTTCCAAGAATACTTGTTATTTCCAAATAGCTGTCAGAGAATATTGTGCCTCTATAGAAACAGAATGTTGCTGAGCAGCCAGAGTTTGGCATCTTTCTTGACTGGGAGATGCTGCCAGACTTTATCAATCAGTTGAATAGCAACTGAGCTTCTGCTGATGCTGGAGATCCACTCCCAACAAAAGCTCCCAACACAGCTCCATTGTCATGCTCATATCATTTAAGGAACAGCATGCCCCTGAGATTATGCTCACCAGATCAAGGATAATTCTGGGACTTAGTTGAGAATTGGAAAGGGATTGCAGTCCTCTTTGCAACCCCAGTTATTGGCACACAAAATACGCCACAAATGTTTGCAGAATGAATGAGGATAATGCATAAGAAGGCAGGGTTAATTTAACAGTGTCTCTAATACTCCATTATAATTCTGTACCTCCTTTCCACCAACAGAATAATTTGAAACTGTCTCAGTTTCCTTAATTCTTCAACTCCCCAATCCCTTTTATCGAATCCATTGGTAAATTTAGTTGGTCCCACTTCTAATATAAACCCTGACTCCATCTATTCCTCCCACTTCTCTGCCCCACAACATAGCTCAAGCCGCACTCTAAGTCTCACCTGGAATACTACAATAGCCTTCTTGCTAGTCTCCTGCTTCCACTTTTGTCTACCTCCAATGTTCCGTACAACTCCCAGAACAGGTTTTTAAAATATAAATCTAAATAATGCCACTGACTTGCGTGACATGCACCAACATCTTCCCAATATGCTTAAATGAAAGCCAACCTCTCTCCCCCAAAAGTTCGGCATGATCTAGGTCCTGTCTACCTCCCAACTACATCTTTTGCCATTCTTCCCTGAGCTCACACATCTCCAAGCACACGAGCCCAGTTGTAGTTTTCCAGATACACAAAGATCTTCAAGATTTGCACACATACTCTTTCCTTTGCCAGTTTGAAAACATAAGAGAAAACTCTTCCCCAACAAGGGCTTGATTCTTTAATGTCAGGGAGGATACCTAGACATTTTCTGATGAGATTTTTTTGACTCCATAGCTGTAAAGAAAATGCTACATACTTACAAAAATATTTTTTTTAAAATTATCCCCAAATGAAAGAGAATCAAACAGGTGTTAGATTTCTATTCTATATTATTAAGTATAAGAATTTAAAATATAGATCCCTTAGTAGCTACTAGAAAAAAATAGAATTCTGAGAAAAAGAACTATGACCTCAGAAATACTTGTTAGATCCAGGAGAGAAAAATTAAATAAGGTAACAGAGGATTAGAATAACTCGATAAGCTTGATTTATTAGTATGTAGAATTTTGTACCCAATAAAATACTCATTCTTTTCAGATATCATGGAATTATCTTAAAAATTAATGATATAGCAAACCATAAAAGCAATCATAATAAATTCCAAAATGTATAATTATTACAGTGTGCTTCACTAACCACACTGCGATAAAAGCAATTCTTACTAGCAGGTGTCTTCCACACCCCCACCATCCAGCTAAACATCTGCAACTTTAAAAATCTTCCTCCAAATAATTTGGGTTAAATAGAAATTGATTCTGAAATTATAGAATTTTTAAAGTGAAAGGCAACGATAGCACATTGAAACAGTAAGATGAAATCGAGGAGCATGGGATAAAAATAATACAACCCCAAACGTATTTATTAGAAAATAAGAAATATCAAACAAGTTAATTCACCATTCTTCTAAAGGAGCTAATGAAGGAATAAGTAAGTAAGCCAAAAGGGAGTCAGAAGAAAGAATTCATAGAGATAGAAGCAGAAATTAATAAACTAGAAATGTAATATTTCTAGAAATTGCGAAATGAAACCTTTTTAGCATGAATAAGACAGACAAACATCTAGCAAATCTGAAGAAAAGCAAAAAAGAGAAAGAACAAATAATATGCAAAATTAGCAATAAGAAAGCCAATATAGTCACAAATACAGATGAAATTGAAAATCTAGATAAAATGGATGATATTCTAGAGAAAAATAAATTATCAAAATTGGCCCAAGAGGGATTGGCTCAAGATGGCGGAGTAGGACATGAGCTCACTCCCTCTTGCGAGAGCACTGGAATCACAACTAACTGCTGAACAATCTTCCACAAGAAGACACTGGAACTCACAAAAAAAGATACCCTACATCCAAAGACAAAGGAGAAGCCACAGTGCAACAGTAGAGGGGCTCAATCACAATAAAATCAAATCTCATAATCACTGGGTGGGTGACTCACAAACTGGAGAGCAATTATACCATAGAAGTTCACCCAGTGGAGTGAAGGTACTGAGCCCCATGTCAGGCTTCCCAACCTGGGGTTCTGGAACCGGGAGGAGGAATTCCCAGAGAATCAGACTTTGAAGGCTAGCGGGATTTGATTGCAGGAATTCAACAAGACAGGGGAAAACAGAGACTCCACTCTTGGAGGGCACACACAAAGTAGTGTGCACATAAGGACCCAGGGGAAGGAGCAGTGACCCCATAGGAGACTGAACCAGACCTACCTGCTAGTGTTGGAGGGTCTCCTAAAGAGACAGGGAGTGTCTCTTTAGGAGACCCTGTGGCTCACCACGGGGACAAGGACACTGGCAGCAGAAGTTCTGGGGAGTAATCCTTGGTGTGAACCCTCCCGGAGCCCACCATTAACCCCACCAAAAAGCCTGTAGCCTCCAGTGCTGGGTCGCCTCAGGCCAAACAACCAACAGGGAGAGAACACAGCCCCATCCATCAGCAGACAAATAGGTTAAAGTTTTACCACCAGAGCAACACCCAGCTGTACCCACCACCAGTCCCTGCCATCAGCAAGCTTGCACAAGCCTCTTACATAGCCTCATCCACAGAAGGAAGACAGCAGAAGCTAGAAGAATTACACTTCTGCAGCCTGTGGAACAGATACCACATTCACAGAAAGATAGACAAAATGAAGAGGCAGAGGACTACGTACCAGATGAAGGAACAAGATAACTGAGGAAATCTGTAAAATTACTAACAAAATAAGGATTCCCACTGACAGCTACTATTCACCATTACTCCAGATGACCTAGCCAACGCATAAAAGGAAAAGAATAAGAGGTAAGTATTGGAAAGGAAGAAAAAATAGTATTTGCAAATGATATAATTGCCTACATAGAAAATTCAAGATCAAGATTGTCCATTAAATTATGTGTGTAAACTGGTCTCTACACTCAATGAACTCACAATTTATCCAAGCCAATGTATATGTAGTCAGAAAGAGGTGAAAAATAAGGATAAGAGAAGGAAAAAGATCACTGAACATAAATAAATCAGTTAATAATTTCCCCATTTTATCTCAAGAGTAGCAAGAAGACTAGAGGAAAAACACATATCCCTTGTTCTGAATTTTGTATTCATAGAAAATTATATCAATCCACATGATAGTGGATAATACAATTAGAAGTAAATCTGCTTATAATTAGCTGTGTGACCTTTGACGTGGTAACTTACCTAGGTGCAAGATTTGGTTGAATCTCAGAATTAAGAAGAAAATTACAAATCACCTAATATGAACCAAAAGCCTTATAAATATTTACATTGCTGTAACATATCCACTTCAGAGGATGTCTCATTAGAAAGAAGTCAAAAATATGCACATGATGCTCACATCAGATTTTAAGAGTGCAACATTGCAAACTTCAATGCACACAAAGGCTATTTGCTTAAAGAAATTACAGTACATCCACACTGTGTACCTAAACTGTGTTTACTAAACTGACCTTAAAAATACCATGACCACATGAGAAATGTTTGCTAAGTGGTACAAGAGAAAAGTAACCTACAAAAGAGTGTACTGTGTGATCATAGCTTTGCAAATTCACACACTTAGGGCCCCACTTGTTCCCTTTTCTTGGCACCTTTGAGCAGAAATAATCTAAATGCCCTATGGATCAAAATATTACTGGTGTTTATTTTCACATACTAAGATTATATAAAGATGACTTGTATTTTCCTCTTAGGCTTCCCATATCTGCAAAATCTACACAATTCTTTGTAACCAAAAAAAATTTAATAAATGGTATTTAACTTACGTAGGTTAACCACAAAACCTGTTTTTAGTCCTCCTGAATAATACTCCCGGTGCCTTCTTCCCTTCCATGTTCAAAGGTCTCCAATGAGGTGACCTAAGAATTCCCAGGAAGACTTCTCAACTGTGAGAGAATTTGTTCTTGTGTTTAGCTGTAATCTGATTCCCTATAGCTTCCATTCATTGGTCATGGAGAATAAGTTTATTCCAGTTATAAACAATAGTTCTTCAAAAGTTTTTAAGATATCAAGCATGGAGCATTTATTCTTCTTTTCTCCAGATAAAATATCTCCTGGTTTTTTACATCTTTCCTCTTGGTGGCATAGATTTGTAATATTTCCCTCAATGTGTGAAAAGATCTTTCAACATATTTAGAGGGTGAAAGAAGTGAATATAGTCTTGGCCACTTTCTCCAACAAGAACAGGCATGGTAAAAATAATAGCTGGAGTATCACTTTATGACATAGCATTCTTGCTACACTGCCTTTGCTAATTTAAAACAGCAATGTTGTTCAAATTTCAATCTATTTTTGAAAGAATAAGTGTCTGCTTATCAAGTATGTAAGCTGGGGTTAGGATAAGTCACAGCCTGAAAGTTGTTCAAGTAGCAAAAACTACATTCTTCGTCATTTTGTTCTGTTGTTCAAGAACTCTCATAATGACTCCATCTCTTGGGTAAGGAGTCACCAAAAAGAACTGTTCCACCCATTTCTATGTGGGAGATGAGAGAGAGAAAGAATGAGGCTCATTATTAGTGAGAAACTTCTCAGCCCCAAAGATTTATAAAGATTGCTCGTAACAGACTGTCTTAACAAAAAAGTTCCAATAAAAGCAAGCAGAAGTATATAAAGCATCTATGCAGGCTTGTAAAACCTACTTAGTCATACAAGAAGGCTTACAGTATAAAGTAAACAGGAGGAAACAGAAGTATGGAATTGAAATATGGGATTGAGGAAAATGTGGTAACATTCAAGTATGACAAAGGTTAAAGGCGTTACCACAGTCACATCTCTGGACAAAGAGTTGGGTGACAGCCATTGGAGGAGGAAGGAGGAAAACATAGCTGTCCTCTCTCACCCTGAGGTCCTTGACTTTCCATCACTGAGACACTTTGGCGTATAAGGAAGATGACTCCACAAAGCAAGGTCCTGAATTGTCTTCAGTTCCCTGTGATAATTTTTCAACTAGGAGATTAAGACATGGAAATCTTCCCCAAACTTTGTTTCTGCAGTTATCCCCTTGTCCTGCATTGTCAATCTCACCAGGTCTATTCAATCATCCTGAAGTGTTCAGACATTCTCTAAAAGTCTTCCTTCCTCGGCACCACCCACAAGCTACTGTCCCATATTCCTGCTCTGCTTCAAAACAAAGCTTAGCAAAAAGTCTCACAATACCCTGTAACCACTTCTCTATCTTCTGAACCCTTTTCTTTTCAACATTTTAATTAATTTTTAATTAAATAAATATGCATATTCATTGTACCTAGTAAAGGAATGCAATGGTATAAGGATGTTTTATGTAAGGATGTTTTAATAACATGGTTTGTATTCATCCACATGCCCTTCCATGTGTGCAAACATATATGCATGTATATATGCATGCTTTAGGTTTTTGTGGTTTTTTGTTTGTTTCATTTTTATTGGAGTATGATGGATTTGCAATGTTGGGTTAGTTCCTGCTGTACAGCAAAGTGAATCTGTTATACATATACATATACCCACTCTTTCTTAGATTCTATTCCCATATAGGTCATTACAGAGTACTGAATAGAGTTCCCTGTGCTATATAGTAGGTTCTTATTAGTTACCCATTTTATATATAGTAATGTGTATATGTCAATCCCAATCTCCCAATTTATCTCTCCCTCCACCTTTCCCCCTTGGTAACCATAAGTTTGTTTTCTACATCTGTGACCCTATTTCTGTTTTGTAAATAGGTTCATTTGTACCATTTTTTTTTAGATTGGGGGCCTTTACTATCATTGCTTGTTCTTACAGAGTAAAATTGCATGGCATAAATTATTTGCTATTTGCCTTACCGATTTGACAGTTCGTGATAGAATCCACTTCAGTATGGCTTCTGACCTCCCATACCTCTGAAAGTACTTGTCAATATCACTGTATTACCCCTGTGTTACTAACCACCTCCATGCTGTCAAGTATAACGATCACTTCCGTAGTTTTCACCTTCCGCTGGCTCCCAGCAGAGTATGAAATGTGACCACCTTCTTAAAGCACAATCTTCACTTGATTTTGTGATGCCTCAATTCCTGGTGTTCTTCCTATTTCTCTGGGTGTCTCAGCAGTCTCCTTTGTTGGCCCTTCCTCTACTGACACCTAAATGTTGGACGTCTTGAGCTTTTTTTCACTTTTCTACCTCTGCAATCTTAATTTGACATCTAATAGAAATTTTATATTTCTCATGTTCAAAATTGAATTGATCTTCATCTCCAGCTACCCATTCACTCCAACAAACATCCAAGTGGATCATCAGGAACGTAGTGGATATACAAGTTTTGAGATCAAGGAAGAGCTATAATATATGAGTCATAGTAATAGATGATTTTAAAGCCATGGGCGTGAATGAAATAACCTAAGGAGAGATTATACTCAGAGGCTTCCCCAAGCCCTTTGAAGAAATCAAAGAAAGGAGTGTTTTATTAATTTAAAGTTTGAGTGTTTTTTAAAAGAAAAATGCAGCGTGGAGACAGCAATAGATTATTTCATGACCATGGATCAGTTCTTCAGTTCTAAAAAAGAGGCTCTCCTTACAGCTATTTGAATGGCTCAGTAGGAAAGACAAGACAGTCAGGGGTTAGATATCTACAGGACCCAGACTGAGCCTGGTTGCCTCCAGCTAGGGTGACAAAGGCAGTTCCAGGGACCCCTTTCCCTAACTGGCTTTCACACACAACCTTTACTCCAGCTGCACTTCTTTGTCAAAAGTCAAAGAGTAACTATCTGACCATCAGCTCTTCATTATCTGTAGAAGGAAGCTCATTCCTAGAGCTATATGTTGTTTTGAGAAATATAAGAATAGTAAGTGAGCTTCTCTGGGTTTCTTATCTGAAAATCAATCCCACTGCTAGAGCCAACTGAGTAAGATGAAATGCTGAAATCAAATTGCTGACCTATAGAACATGTGGGCTGAATGACAGTCACATAAAATCAATGAAATAACCAAGAATTCTTATCTTCCAGGTCAAATTAATTCTTAAGTCTTAAAAAAATATATAGTTATTGTAAACCGATTGCACATGAGAGTGATCAGCCTTTTTGAGGAAGAAAATGTGATTGTGTAGTTTGGGATTTCTGTCTCTCTCTGAGTTATGGAAAACTCATTTATTGTGAGGCTGAGCCTATATAATAATACTTAACCAATAACATGTCCAACCAAGTGTTTAATGTCATATATTCCTAGAATCAGGGGAATGAACTACTGTTTTGAGGAAATCAAGAGTATCAACTATGAGTATTCACAAAATAAAAGCATTCATATTCTACCTTAGCAATTCCTTCCAATTCATTATCACATCAGATAACAAGTAAGTTCTGGGATGGAAGATCTACAATCTAGATAGTGACCCAAAGGAGCTATACCTCCAAAAGCAACACTCATTCCTTTGTTCAGTAACAAAACACTGATTGTCACCCACTACGTATTAGACACTCAGCCTTGGAGAGACACCTGCATGACACACACCCACTCCTTCAAGGCACCCATAGCCTAGTGGGAACACGACTATGAACAGTAAATATTATATATACAATGATTGGGTGTGTATATACTATGAGGATGTGGGTTTTTTTTTACTTTAACCAATTAGAAAGGAGTTTACAAAGGACCAGGGAATGTTAGAACATTAGTAAATTGATGATGGTGAAGAAAGGATTCATCCAAATCATGGAAATAAGGGGGAAAAAAAAAGAATTTCAAGAAGGTCACATTTTAAAAAGGTCATAAAAAGAGTTGGATGGGGCTTCCCTGGTGGCACAGTGATTGAGAGTCTGCCTGCCGATGCAGGGGACACGGTTCGTGCCATGGTCCGGGAAGATCCCACATGCAGTGGAGTGGCTGGGCCCACGGGCCGTGGCCGCTGGGCCTGCGCGTCCGGAGCCTGTGCTGCGCAATGGGAGAGGCCGCAGAAGTGAGAGGCCCACGTACCGCAAAAACAAACAAACAAAAAAAAGAGTTGGATGTAAAGAAAGTTTCACCATGTCAGAGTTGAGAAATTTGGCCTATCCTTAAGACAACAATGCTAAGTACACAAGAAAATATTCTCCCTTTGTAGAAGAAAGTTCAGCAACCTAGATATCGTGCTGAACAAAGAGTTTCTAAACACCATAAATACGAAGGACGATGCAGCTTATGAAATAGTGTTGAATAGCATGGGAGCTAAGGGCGGAGCCCCAGACAGACTTCCCAGGTTTGAATTCTGACCCCACTGTCTATTATGTTATGTGACTTATGAGTAGGTTATCAAACCTCTCAGTGCCTTATTTTCCGTGGTTGTACATTAAAACTAGGTCAATAATAGATTGTATTATAGATTTATTTTGAAACTTAAAGTAAGTAATCTACTGAAAAAACTTAGCTCAGCTCGTGGCACATAGGTAAAATCCAAACAAATATTTTCTGTAATTACTAAGTTTTCTGGAATATTCAAACATTTATTTCTCAAATATTTATAGAGTTCACCAAGTAGATTATACTCAGCCTGAGGTGTCACTGAGGAGATATTGGGAGAACAAAATTGACAAGGTGCCTGCCCACAAAGGGCTTAAAACAGGCAGGAGAAAGAGAGGAAAAAAATAGGCAATCACAGTGTAATATGAACTTAGAAAAGGAAAACTGGAGTGTATATAATTCCCATAAAAATAATAAAAAATTAAGGAGACCTTCAAGATAGAGGAGGAGTAAGATGTGGAGATCACCTTCTTTGTGAAAAATACATCAGAAATACAACTACATGTGGAACAACTCCTACAGAACACCTACAGAATGCTGGCAGAAGAACTCAGACTTCCCAAAAATCAAGACACACCCCACGTACCTGGCCACATGGCTGACAGGGTCTTAGTGCTCTGGCTGCATGTCAGGCCTGTGCCTCTGAAATGGGAGAGCTGAGTTCAGGACATTGGTCCACCAGAGACCTCCCAGCTCCAGGTAATATCAAACACTGAAAGCGCTCCCAGAGATCTCCATCTCAAAAATAAGACCCAGCTCCACTCAACAATCAGCAAGCTATAGTGCTGGACACCCTATGCCAAACAACTGGCAAGACAGGAACACGACCCCACCCATTAGCAGAGAGGTTGCATAAAATCATGACAAGGTGATAGACATCGCAAAACACATCACCGGATGCAGTCCTGCCCACCAGAAAGACAAGATCCAGCCTCATCCACCAGAACACAGGCACTAGTCTCCTCCACCAGAAAGCCTACACAACCCACTGAAACAAACTTAGCCACTGGGGGCAGACACCAAAAACAACGGGAACTACAAACCTGCAGCCTGCAAAAAGGAGACCCCAAACACAATAAGTTAAGCAAAATGAAAAGACAGAGAAACACACATGGTGAAGGAGCAAGATAAAAACCCGCCAGATGAAACAAATGAAGAGGAAGTAGGCAGTCTACCTGAAAAAGAATTCAGAGTAAAGATAATCCAAAATCTTGGAAATAGAATGGAGAAAATACAAGAAACGTTTAACAAGGAACTAGAAGAACTAAAGAAGAACTAAAGAGCAAAAACAAACAATGATGAACAACACAATAAATGAAATTAAAAATTCTCCAGAAGGATTCAATAGCAGAATAACTGAGAAAAAAGACAAGTAAGTGACCTGGAAGATAAAATAGTGGAAATAACTACTGCAGAGCAGAAAAAAGAAAATAGAATGAAAAGAATTGAGGAGAGTCTTAGAGACCTCAGGGACAACATTAAATGCACCAACATTCGAATTATAGGGGTCTCAGAAGAAGAAGAAAGGGACTGAGAAAATATTTGAAGACATTATAGTTGAAAACTTTCCTAAAATGAGAAAGGAAGTAGTCAGTCAAGTCCAGGAAGCACAGAACGTCCCATACAGGATAAATCCAAGGAGAAACATGTCAAGACACATATTAATCAAACTATCAAAAATTAAATACGAAAAGAAAATATTAAAAGCAGCAAGGGAAAAACAACAAATAATATACAAGGGAATCCCCATAAGGTTAACAGCTGTTCTTTCAGCAGAAACTCTGCAAGCCAGAAGGGAGTGGCAGGACATATTTAAAGTGATGAGAGGAGAAAACCTACAACCAATATTACTCTACCCAGCAAGGATCTCATTCAGGTTCAACAGAGAAATTAAAAACTTTACAGACAGGAAAAAATTAAGAGAATTCAGCACCACAAAACCAGCTTTACTACAAATGCTAAAGGAACGTTTTCTAGGCAGGAAACACAAGAGAAGGAAAACACCTACAATAAAAAACCCAAAACAATTAAGAAAATGGTAATAGGAACATATATATCAATAAATGCCTTAAATGTAAATGGATTAAATGCTCCAATCAAAAGACATAGACTGGCTGAATGGATACAAAAACAAGACCCGTATATATGCGGTCTACAAGAAACCCACTTCAGACCTAGGAACACATACAGACTGAAACCGAGGGTATTGAGAAAGATACTCCATGCAAATGGAAATCAAAAGAAAGCTGGAGTAGCAATTGTCAAATCAGACAAAATAGATTTTAAAACAAAGACTATTACAAAAGACAAAGAAGGACAATACATATTGATCAAGGGATCAATCCAAGAGGAAGATACAGCAACTGTAAATATTTATGCACCAAACATAGGAACACCTCAATACATAGGCTAATGCTAACAGCCATTAAAGGGAAATCAACGGTAAAAAAATCATAGTAGGGGATTTTAACACCCCGCTTTCACCAGTGGACAGGTCGTCCAAAATGAAAATAAATAAGGAAACACAAGCTTTAAATGATACATTAAACAAGATGGACCTAATTGATATTTATAGGACATTCCATCCAAAAACAACAGAATACACTTCCTAGTCAAGTGCTCATGGAATATTCTCCAGGATAGATCATATCCTGGGTCACAAATCAAGCCTTGGTAAATTTAAGAAAACTGAAATCATAGAAAGTATCTTTTCTGATGACAATGCTACAAGACTAGATATCAGTTACAGGAAAAAATCTGTAAAATATACAACACATGCAGGCTAAACAATACACTCCTTAATAACCAAGAGATCACTGAAAAAGTCAAAGAGAAAATGAAAAAATACCTAGAAACAAATGACAATGAAAACACGACGACCCAAAACCTATGGGATGCAGCAAAAGCAGTTCTGTGAGGGAAGTTTACAGCAATAAAATCCTACCTCAAGAAACAAGAAACATCTCCAATAAACAACCTAACCTTACACCTAAAGCAATTAGAGAAAGAAGAACTAAAAACCCTAAAACTTAGCAGAAGGAAAGAAATCATAAAGATCATATTAAAAATAAATGAAGAAAACAATAGCAAAGATCAATAAAACTAAAAGCTGGTTCTTTTGAGAAAATAAAGAATATTGATAAACCATTAGCCAGATTCATCAAGAAAAAAAGGGAGACGACACAAATCAACAGAATTAGAAATGAAAAAGGAGAAGTAACAACTGACACAGCAGAAATACAAAGAATATGAGAGATTACTACAACCAATGATACGCCAATAAAATGGACAACCTGGAAGAAATTCACAAATTCTCAGAAAAGAAAAACCTTCCAAGACTGAAACAGGAAGAAATGGAAAATATAAACAGACCAATAACAAGCACTGAAATTGACACTGTGATTTAAAATCTTCCAACAAACAAAAGCCCAGGACCAGATGGCTTCACAGGCGAATTCTATCATACATTTAGAGAAGAGCTAACACCTATCCTTCTCAAAATCTTCCAAAATATAGCAGAGGGAGGAACGCTCCCAACTCATTTGGTGAGGCCACCATCACCCTGATACCAAAATCATACAAAGATGTCACAAAGAAAGAAAAATACAGGCCAACAACACTGATGAACATAGATGCAAAAATCCTCAACAAAATACTAGCAAACAGAATCCAACAGCACATTGAAAGGATCATACACCATGATCAAGTGGGGTTTATTCCAGGAATGCAAGGATTCTTCAATATATGCAAATCAATCAATGTGATACACCATATTAATAAATTAAAGGAGAAAAACCATATGATCATCTCAATAGATGCAGAGAAAGCTTTTGACAATATTCAACACAAATTTATGATAAAAATCCTCCAGAAAGAAGGCATAGAGGGAACTTACCTCAACATAATAAAGGCCATATATAACAAACCCACAGCCAACATCGTTCTCAATGGTGGAAAACTGAAACCATTTCCTCTAAGATCAGGAATAAGACAAGGTTGCCCACTCTAACCATTATTATTCAACATAGTTTTGGAAGTCTTAGCCATAGCATTCAGAGAAGAAAAAGAAATAAATGGAATCCAAATTGGAAAAGAGGAAGTGAAGCCCTCACTGTTTGCAGATGACATGATACTATACATAGAGAATCCTAAAGATGCTACCAGAAAACTCCTAGAGCTAATCAATGAATTTGGTAAAGTAGCAGGATACAAAATTAATACACAGAAATCGCTTGCATTCCTATACACTAATGATGAAAAATCTGAAAGAGAAATTAAGGAAACACTCCCATTTACCATTGCAACAAAAAGAATAAAATACCAAGGAATATACCTACCTAAGGAGACCAAAGACCTGTAGGCAAGAAACTATGGCACTGATGAAAGAAATTAAAGATGATACAAATAGATGGAGAGATATATCATGTTCTTGGACTGGAAGAATCAACATTGTGAAAATGACTATACTAACCAAAGCAACCTACAGATTCAATGCAATTCCTATGAAACTACCAATGACATTTTTCACAGACTAAAACAAAAAATTTCACAATTTTCATGGAAACACAAAAGACCCCGAATAGCCAAAGCAATTTTGAGAAAGAAAAACGGAGCTGGAGGAATCAGGCTCCCTGACATCAGACTATACTACAAAGCTACAGTAATCAAGAGAGTATGGTACTGGCACAAAAACAGAAATATAGATCAATGGAGCACAATAGAAAGTCCAGAGATAACCCCAAACACATATGGTCACCTTATTTTTGACAAAGGAGGCAAGAATATACAATGGAGAAAAGACAGCCTCTTCAATAAGTGGTGCTGGGAAAACTGGACAGCTACATGTAAAAGAATGAAATTAGAACACTCCTTAACACCATACACAAAAATAAACTCAAAATGGATTAAAGACCTAAATGTAATGCCAGACACTATTAAACTCTTAGAGGAAAACATAGCCAGAACACTCTATGACATGAATCACAGAAAGATCCTTTTTGATCCACCTCCTAGAGAAATGGAATAAAAACTAAAATAAACAAATGAGACCTAATGAAACCTAAAAGCTTTTGCACAGCAAAGGAAACCATAAACAAGAAGAGAAGACAACCCACAGAATGGGGGAAAATATTTACAAATGAAGCAACTGACAAAGGATTAATATCCAAAATTTACAAGTATCTCATGCAGCTCAATATCAAAAAAACAAACAACCCTAATCCTAAAATAGGCAGAAGACCTAAATAGAACTTTCTCCAAAGAAGATATACAGAATGCCAACAAACACATGAACAAATGCTCAACATCACTAATCATTAGAGAAATGCAAATCAAAACTACAATGAGGTATCACCTCACACCAGTCAGAATGGCCATCATCAAAAATCTACAAACAATAAATTCTGGAGAGGGTGTGGAGAAAAGGGAACCCTCTTGCACTGTTGGTAGGAATGTAAATTGATACAGCCACTATGGACAACAGTATGGAGGTTCCTTAAAAAACTAAAAATAGGACTACCATACGACCCAGCAATCCTACTACCGGGTATATACCCTGAGAAAAACATAATTCAAAAAGAGTAATGTACCACAATGTTCATTGCAGCACTATTTACAATAGCCAGGACATGGAAGCAACCTAAGTGTCCATCGACAGATGAATGTTCAAAGAATGTATGGCACATATACACAATGGAATATTACTCAGCCATAAAAAGAAACAAAATTGAGTTGTTTGTAGTGAGGTGGATGAACCTAGAGTCTGTCATACAGAGTGAAGTAAGTCAAAAAGAGAAAAGCAAATACCGTATGCTAACACATACATATGGAATTAAAAAGAAAATGGTTCTGAAGAACCTAGGGGCGGGACAGGACTAAAGATGCAGAAGTAGAGAATGGACTTGAGGACATGGGGAGGGGGAAGGGTAAGCTGGGATGAAGTGAGACAGTGGCATAGACATATATACACTACCAACTGTACAATAGATAGCTAGTGGGAAGCAACCACATAGCACAGGGAGATCAGCTCAGTGCTTTGTGACCACCTAGAGGGGTGGGATAGGGAGGGTGGGAGGGAGACACAAGAGGGAGGGGTTATGGGGATATATGTATACATGTAGCTGATTCACTTTGTTATACATCAGAAACTAACACACCATTGTAAAGCAATTATACTCCAAAAGACGTTTAAAAAAAAAAAAGAAAAAAAACTTCCCTCTTAGAATTGTTTTTTGCTGCATCCCATAGGTTTTGGGTCATTGTGTTTTCATTGTCATTTGTTTCTAGGTATTTTTTGATTTCCTCTTTGATTTCTTCAGTGATCTCTTGTTTATTTAGTAACATATTATTTAGCCTCCATGTGTTTGTATTTTTTACAGTTTTTTTCCTGTAATTGATATCTAGTCTTGTAGCATTGTCGTCAGAAAAGATACTTAATACAATTTCAATTTTCTTAAATTTTCCAAGGCTTGAATTGTGAACCAAGATATGATCTATCCTGGAGAATGTTCCATGAGCACTTGAGAAGAAAGTGTATTCTGTTGTTTTTGGATGGAATGTCCTATAAATATCAATTAAGTCTATCTTGCTAAATGTATCATTTAAAGCTTGTGTTTCGTTATTTATTTTCATTTTGGATGATCTGTCCACTGGTGAAAGTGGGGTGTTAAAGTACCCTACTATGATTTTGTTACTGTCAATTTCCCCTTTTATGGCTGTTAACATTTTCCTTATGTATTGAAGTGCTCCTATGTTGGGTGCATAAATATTTACAATTGTTATATCTTCTTCTTGGATTGATCCCTCGATCATTACATAGTGTCCTTCTTTTTCTCTTGTAATAGTCTTTGTTTTAAACTCTATTTTGTCTGATATGAGAATTGCCACTACAGCTTTCTTTTGATTTTCATTTGCGTGGAGTATCTTTTTTCCATCCCCTCACTTTCAGTCTGTATGTGTTCTTAGCTCTGAAGTGGGTCTCTTGTAGACAGCATATATACAGGTCATGTTTTTGTATCCATTCAGCCAGTCTATGTGTTTGGTTGGAGCTTTTAATCCATTTACATTTAAGGCAGTTATTGATATGTACGTTCCTATTACCATTTTCTTAATTGTTTTGGGTTTGTTATTGTACGTCTTTTCCTTGTCTTGTGTTTCCTGCCCTGAGAAGTTCCTTTAGCATTTGTTGTAAAGCTGGTTTGGTGGTACTGAATTCTCCTAGCTTTTGCTTGTCTGTAAAGATTTTAATTTTTCTACCGAATCTGAATGAGATCCTTGCTGTGTAGAGTAATCTTTGTTGTAGGTTGCTCCATGTTCTTATAATGCATAAATGTGCCCTCCTTTGTCCCAGCTTTGTCCTCCCCACTGGGATGTGGATATTGTGATTGAGCTTTGGTCCTTCTTTGACCATTTGGACAAGGCCAAGATCTTGGGATGGAAGAGCCTGGCTTTTAAATATCAAGGAGCTGCTCTATCAACAGTGGGCTCAGAGTGTTAAATGAAAGAAACATCCATTTCAATCTTCTTTAAGCTCCCATATTTTGGAGTCTATATTATGAGATCCTGCACCCTAATTAAGGCCAACAATTGCAGAAAGCTACTTTGCCTAAGGATCAATTAGCTAAATGCCAATTTGTCAAATTTACCAAATTTATGTATTAACCAATAACTTTTCCTTTGGATTTTTATAAAGTTCTCAAAAATGTATGGTTCTCCAGCAAAAGAATGTGTAAATCCAAGACTCTAACCTCCTTAGACTTCCAACCTCACTCCGTGCCCCC
This sequence comes from Stenella coeruleoalba, assembly GCF_951394435.1. Lineage (NCBI taxonomy): Eukaryota > Metazoa > Chordata > Mammalia > Artiodactyla > Delphinidae > Stenella > Stenella coeruleoalba. The sequence continues at coordinate 68,251,216 of NC_137169.1, read as the reverse complement.
ATTCCCTCCCCTGGTTCTTTGCTCCTTAGTCTCCCCACTCTCAAGAACAGACAGCTGAGATGGCACTGAGACTGACTTTCCTTCTTTTTTCTAGTAGAGGGTCCCTACCTCTGCCCTGGTCCATTTCAGCATGGAGTTGGAAAAGAGACAAACTCAACATTCCTTTAAAAATTGTTATGAAGGAGATGTGGATGGACTTAGAGAGTGTCATACAGAGTGAAGTAAGTCAGAAAGATTAAAGCAAATATCGTATAATAACACACATATGTGAAATCTAGAAGAATGGTATAGATGATCTTATTTGCAAAGTAGAAATAGAGACACAGACATAGAGAACAAATGTATGGATACCAAGGGGGAAAGGGGTGGGGTGGGAGGAATTGGGAGACTGGGACTGACACATATACATTACTGATACTATGTATAAAATAGACAACAGATGGGAACATAGAGTATGGCACAGGGAACTCTACCTAATGCACTGTGGTAACCTAAAAGGGAGGGAAGTCCAAAAGGGAGGGGATATCTGTATATGTACGGCTGATTCATCTTGTTGTGCGGTGGAGGCTAACACGACATTGTAAAGCAACCATACTCCATTAAAAATTAATTTTAAAAAATTGCTATGAAGAAACAAATGTAAACATCAACACCTAACATTCTCAAAAATGCTAAAAATTATTAAAAGTATTAATATTATCCTATCCAATATAAATTTTTTTAAACTTTATAAATATTTTAAAGAAACACAGGCATTTAGTAAAAGATAAATTAGGAATTTGGTCATTTGATTGATCCTTTGGTAAATAAGTATTCAAATAATTAATTTCAGGGATTGGACTGGGATTTCTCCTTCTAGAAACCATGGACTGGCTTGTTTCAGACCTACCTTTTTGCTGAGAACAAAGAAAATAATCTGGACATATTACTATTTTTTAAAAATCTACTTGAGGGTATCAGTAAGCTACCAGTAGTAGAAGCTCAAGAGAATGAAAACACAGAGGAATTAGCCTGGAATTTGATACTGCTATTCCTCATGAGTCATTTACTGATTCACAACCTGCAGCTGAAGGTCTGGAGAGACAAAAATTGAAACTCAGGGCCCACTAAGCAGGAGGGGTCCTGGAAAACAGTTAAAGTTTTCAAGTGGGCCCTTGGAAGCATATACCTTAGAAGCAGAAGTGAAGTGGAACTAATCAGCCCCTACCAAGACTGAAGGCCAGCTGTTAGTCAGCACAACCCTTAACTGAATTAAAGAGGTCTGCCCCTCCTATCTGCTTCCCAGAACTAAGAGTAAATTCTCTCTGAAGGAAGACATTATCCAGAGCCTCACATTATCTCTACAATTCTTCATAAACAGTACTGTTAGGCTGAATTGTATCCCCCAAAAGTCATATGTTTAAAGCCTAACTCCCAGTACCTCACAATGTGACTGTATTTGGAAGTAGGGCCTTTAAAAAGGTAATTAAATTAAAGCAAGGCTGTGAGAGTGGACCCTAATCCAATCTGACTGGGGTCCTTATAAGAAGATGAGATTAAGACATAGACAGACACCAGGGATGCACAGAGGAAAGACCATATAAGGACACAGTGAGAATGCAGCTGTCTTCATGCTAAGGAAAGAGGTCTCAAGAGAAACTAAACCTGCTAACACCTTGATTTTGGACTTCCAGCCTCCAGAACTGTGAGAAAATAAATTTCTTTTTTTTAAGCCACCCAGTCTGTGATATTTTGTTATGACAAACCTAGCAAACTAGTACATATGTCCAGAAGTTAATTTTTTAAGAGGAAAAAAGAAGAAAGGAACTAACCACAAACTAAGGGGGAAAAATTACACAGAACAGGCACATGGGAGATCCAAATTTTGGAGTTAAAAAAAATATTTGGAAGTAATTGCTATTAATATGTTCCAAAATTAAATGAAAAGATGGAAAATATAAGGAAAGTGAAAGGAAAGAAAAAAATAGATATTCTAGAGATTTTAAAAATACAATAATTGAAATTAAGATGAGTTTAACAGCACATGAGACACAGCTGAAGAGGAAATTTATGAACTGAAAGATTAATCAGAAGAAAATATCCAGATTGATACAAAGAGAGACAAATGGACAAGGTGTAGGGGTCTAATACACAGGTAATTGAAGCTCCAAAAAGAAAAGAGGAAGAAAGAACTGAGCAGAAGTAATATTTGAAGAGACAATAGCTGATAATTTTCCAAAACTGGTAAAAGACATCAAGCTATAGATTCAAGAATTTCTACAAACCACAAGCAGGATAAATATTTACAATGGAAAGCATACTTAGGCACCTAGGCATTGTACAATTCCTGGAAATAGAAAAAAACGAGAAAATCTTAAAAGCTTCCAGAGATTATTGCTGACTTCTCAAAAAACAATGAGATAATCTATACAAAGTTCAGATAGAAAATAACTGTCAACCTGGAAGTCTATATTCAGCAAAAACGTTCTTCGAAAATAAATATGAAATAAAAATACTTTCAGAAAAGCAAAAATTTGGAGAATTAATCACCAGCACACTAAAGAATTCATTATCTACATTAAAGAAAATACTAAAGATAATTTTTTGGGCAGAGGAAAATTATCTCAGGTGGAAGCCCAGTAATTGCAGAAGAAATAGCAATAAAAAGAGTAAATACATGAGTAAATCTAAATTAATATTGGCCTTATAAAACAATAATTTCTTATGGGGTTACAAAATACATTGAATTAAAATGTACAATAGTAGCACAAAAGGAAAGAGGTGAGTGAATGGAGCTACAGTGTTCTAAGATTCAGAAACTGATGTAAGTAATATTAGACTTCAACAAATCAAGGATGTATGGTGCAGAGTTACCACTAACACTGTAGTAAAATAATGGATAACTAACAAGATAATTCAGAGATTAATTATCATAATTAATTCCTTAATTAACCCCCAAAAATGGTTAAAAAAGAGAGGAAAAAGAACATAGAACAGTTAGAACCAATAGAAAACAAATTAAAAGTTGACTGAATTAAAGATATTTAACCACTATATATCAATATTTCCATTAAATGTACCAAAATATTCCAAGTAAATGATTATCAAACCAGTCTCTTTTAAAAAGAGACACATCTTGGGCTTCCCTGGTGGCGCAGTGGTTGAGAGTCCTCCTGCCGATGTAGGGGACGCGGGTTCGTGCCCCGGTCCGGGAGGATCCCACGTGCCATGGAGCGGCTGGGCCCGTGGGCCGTGGCCGCTGAGCCTGCATGTCCGGACTGCAATGGGAGAGGCCACAACAGTGAGAGGCCCACGTACCGCAAAAAAAAAAAAATAAAAAGAGACACATCTTAAGTAAGGGTATATAGCTGATGTTTATATCCATGAGACCAGATGAGATCAGCAAGGCAGTAAGTCTAGTTAGAGAGGAGATCTAAGGACTGAGCCATGGAGCACTCCAAAGTTAAGATATTGAGAGGATAAGGAGCAAAAAGCCAAACAAGACTGAGAGTGGCTAGGGAAGAAGGAAAACCAGGTGAGTGTAATGTCCTAGAATTCAAGTCAAACAAGGGTTTGAAAGATGAGACAGTGATCAACTGTGTCCAATGGTTCTAATGAGTCAAGAAAGATGAGCATTAAGAAATGACTATTGGATTTGGCAACATGGCAGTCACTGGTAACCTTGACAAAAGCAGTTTGGGTAAACTGATGAGAGTAAAAGCATGATTGGTGTGGGTTCAAAACAGAAAGGGACAACAGGTATCAGAGATTACAAATATAGATAGCTATTTCAAGAAGACTTACTCTGAAGAAGAATGTGGCAATGAGGCAACAGCCAAAGAGGAAGTGGGATCAAGAGAGGTGTCTTTTGGTTGGTGTTTTGTTTTTGTTAAGGTGGGAGGGGAAAAAACAGCCCATCTCTGTGCTACTGGGAATGGATCCAGTAAAGAGAGAAGGGAAAATTGCTCAAGGGTTGTCTTAATCAAGTGATGTCTCCTCATGTACAAGAGGAGAGATTAGCCTCATATAGGAGCATGGATATTTTATCCATAGTCACACAGGGGACAGAGAGTCTATGTGTACAGATATGCTTAGGTGGGTGGAAAAAATGGGAGCTTGGGGATGTTTTCTGCAGAATGCTTCTATTTTCTTAGTAATATGGAAAGTAAAGTCAGGCAGGATGGAGGAGGAAATTTTCAAAGTTTAAGGAAAGAGGAGAAGTAATGAAATAATTGTCTAGGAGAGTGAAAGAGAGTATACTACAGAAATAAGGTGTGATTGCTGAGCAGCACTGAAGGGTCCAAATAATGTCAGCTTGCAGGGGTGTAGAGGGAGTGATATTAATCTAGCTAAGGTAAGAATTGGGGAGGAGGGAAGGGGAATGAATACTCATAGCTACTTCTACCTCTTTAGACTCGGAATCTTGTCTGGGTTCTCTTCACAGACTTTGTTGTCTCACAAATCTATGCCTTTGATCATATTTCTTTTGCCTTAAAGCACCCTTTCTTCTCTCTTTTTCCTGGCAGAACTCTTTTTCATTCTCTGTAGCTTCCCCTGATCCACATAAAATCATTGCGTTTTTCCATCCTTTATGCCACCACTGTCCCTGGTACATACTTCTATTATTGTACTTAGCATGATGTAGTGTGATTTTTTTTTTTTTTTTCGGTATGCGGGCCTCTCACTGCTGTGGCCTCTCCCGTTGCGGAGCACAGGCTCCGGACGCGTAGGTCCAGCGGCCATGGCCCACGGGCCCAGCCGCTGCGCGGCACGTGGGATCCTCCCGGACCAGGGCACAAACCCGCGTCCCCTGCATCGGCAGGCGGACTCTCAACCACTGCGCCACCAGGGAAGCCCTGATATTTTTAATGTTAGACTTCCTGATGAACTATGGGCACCTTCAGAGTAAATATTATCTTAATCATTTCTGTGTTCTTACCTAACACGGTGTGTAGGTATTCGTTAAATGTTTATACAAGGAACTGAATGGATAGTGTCCTACCATTAATGAGAGTATCAGAATATTTCTGGATCTTTTTTCCAACAAGGAAAATTAAAACCTGAACAAATTTTTAACAAAAGATTTTTTACATAGACTGTGTAATTATCTGCAAGTGTGATATGAAAAGCATCTTTATACATCTCCTTTCTCTTTATTCATCTCTACCAGCTTGTAATGCCTAATAAAATCTACACTAGAAATCCATTCTTTCAAGTAAATAATATATAAATAAGAAATATCCTTCTTTTCTTTATCAAGAAAATTAACACTTAAATGTGAGCAATCTTTGTAGTGTGTATCTTTGGGGTTGTCCCCCAGCCCCTCTTTTTCTGAGCACCATCATTCCTCACATCCACCTAGCCTCATCTGCTTGGTGAAAAAAATAGCTCCCAGGAGTCACAGTTATGCATATGACTCCCGTCCCCTAGCCACAATTGACCAGTATGACAGTAAGTACCTTAATCGAGCTTGACCAGTAAGAGTTCTGCCTCTAAAATTTAGAATTTGGAACAAAAGGAAAATTTAGTCTTTCTTCTGGTGGCTGAACTTGTTATAAGTAAACTCAGAAACTATATGAGCCATGTTCTTCCATGTAGTCCAAAGAAGTAGAAATCTACCTGCAGGAGAGAAAAATGATACAGACTCCTCCAAAGAGTAGTTAATGAAAGACGCAGAAAAAGCCTGATAGTATTTCAGCCCCTGGTTCTAGATGTAACTACTATGCAATCCTTGGGAACCATGAGCTGTCCATGCATCCTCTTTCTGCTTTATTCTAGCTCAGGTGGAATTCTGTTGCTTGCACCAACAGTCATAAGAGAAATTTATTAGAAACTCTCCAACTAAAGTCTAATGCCATTTTTCTTTTTCAACAAAGTAATGTGAGCAACCGTAATTAAATAATACAAGGTATTTCCAACATCCCTCTCCCCAGTGTGATGCTGGCTGTCCACAAGGTAAACTTTGATGAGATGATTTTTTGGGAACTCCACAGAGGTGGATTTAAGTAAGTGTATGACTGAGAGTGTAGGGTAGGCACGGCTACAGAACACTGAGCATCTGGAGAGAAGCTAAGGATTATAGAGGAGCAATAAGTTTGCTGGGATGGAAGGGGACTAAGGTTGACATTTGCCTACTTTGCAATTCTCAACATGGAACCCAGGATATGGTTATTGAGATATACCCAAGAAAAACAATGAAATACCAAAGGAAGAGCAAGAGGAGTAGAAGGAGAAGAGAAGGAGAAGGAGGAAGAGCAGGAGGCAGGGAACGATCAAGAGAGAGATGAGATGAACTCTGAAGTTCTCTTCAAACTTTAAAAGAGGAAACACGAGGTGTGAATGGAAAGAGGCTAATTCTTGAATATTATAACTCAACTGTAATAATAGCACTGCTGCAGAGTTTTAACAAGCAAGCAACATGCCTGTTAAATTATTGGGTTTTCAAATTCTAGCAACTCACTGGAAAAAGAAAATTTGATCTCCCTTAAATTTCTCATAATTGAATTGCTTTTCTTTAGTAAAAGAAATAAATGATCAATCATCAGACATCATTACAGTAAAAAGTTTCCAAGGAATGGGCTAACTTAGGAACACTTTGGGTTTGGTGATTATTTCCAGATATTTTTCAACTGTTTGCGGCTTTACTGAACCCCAGATAAGTTTTGCCAAGTACCGTTTTACACAATTTTTCTGAAGTCATGTGTATTTTATGTGAAATTTAGTTCATATGTTTCTAATTTATTTACACACAAATAATCAAAATTTTGTTTTGTAAGAACTATTTGATGTCCACAGAGGCATTTTATAAACAGTCTAAAGTCGTTAATAATTTTAAAGCTTTTTTTCCTAGAAATAGGCAATTGTTTTCTTTGAATTTACTTAGAGCTTCTCCTTATTCCCCAAACTTAGACCCTCAAAATAATCAAAATATAAAAATTAGCAAATTTTTGTGTTTTAATTACAAATTAAGGAAGTTCCATGTTTTTCCTAGAATCTGAAGATAGAAAACTAGGGAGATTTTCTTGCTGATCCCTTACTCTACCTTTTCCCCGTCCTTTTATTTCCTTTACTCTACATGCTATTAGTGAAAAACAAATTATGTATGTTTAATGTTTAAAGAATTTGATCTCTGAGAAAAAGTAACAACTTTGGTAAAGTCTGTGTAGCATAGGTAAAGGTAAACAATAATTAAATGAAGAAGTAACAGTGCAGCACCATATTGTCACTGATAATGCTAAAACCAAAAAGACACTAGACAAAATTGACAAAAAGACATTGCTGATGACTAGTTCCCTGAAATAAGATGTAATCAAGGGAGATAGTTAAAATATCTTAATGCATCCTTTACCCCTCCATTCTCTCCTTCACCTGCCCCATCACACACACACACACACACACACACACACACACACACACACATTTTTTTTAATGAAACGTTAAAACTTAACATTTGACATTGTGGTATGATCCTTTTCATCTTTTCTTCTGAATAACCTGAAAGAATTATGCAAACTATCTTTGATAGTTTGGAGAGGCTCTTTGCCTCTTTGTAATATAAATACCAACAATAATAAAATTTTTATATTTCATTTGAAGATTTAATTCTATAAAATTATTTCTACTCCCACATTAATAGTTTATGCCTTTAGATTAATTTCCAAAATATACAAACAGCTCATGCAGCTCAATATCAAAAAAACAAACAACCCGATCAAAAAAGGGGCAGAAGACTTAAACAGACATTTCTCCAAAGAAGACATACAGATAGCCAATAGGCACATGAAAAGATGCTCAACATCACTAATTATTAGAGAAATGCAAATCAAAACTACAATTAGTTATCACCTCACATCAGTCAAAATGGCCATCGACAAAAAGTTTACAAATAATAAATGCTGGCTAGGGTGTGGAGAAAGGGAAACTTCCTACACTGTTGGTGGGAATGTAAATTGGTGCAGCCACTGTGGAAAACAGTATGGTGATCTTTAAATAAACTAAAAGTAAAGTTACCATATGATCCAGTAATCCCACTCACTCCTGGGCATATATATGGAAAAGACAAAAAATCTAATTTAAAAAGATACATGCACCCCAATGTTCACTGCAGCGCTATATGATATAGCCAACATGGAAGCAACCTAAATGTCCATCAACAGATGAATGAATAAAGAAAATGTGAGATAGTAGATAGATAGATAGATAGATAGAATATTACTTTGGCATAAAAAAGAATGAAATAATGTCATTTGCAGCAACATGGATTGACCTAAAGATTATCATACAAGTGAAGTAAGTCAGACAGAGAAAGACAAATATCATATGATATCACTTATATGTGGAATCTAAAAAATTATACAAATGAGCTTATTTACAAAATAGAAATAGACTCACAGACATAAAAAGAAATTTATGGTTACCAAAGGGGAAAGGGCACAAGGGAGGGATAAATTAGGAGTTTGGGATTAACAGATACACACTACTATATATAAAATAAACAACAAGTACCTACTGTATAGCACAGAGAACTACATCCAATATCTTGTAATAACGTATAATGGAAAAGAGTCTGAAAAAGGAAATATATATATGTTCCTTTATAGCTATATAAATACATATATATATATATATATATACATATAACTGAATCACTTTGCTGTACACCTGAAACTAACACAGCATTGTAAATCAAGTATACTTCAATAGAAATAATTAATTTTTAAAAATAGTTTTTCCCTTTAATATTTTGTTCCTCTGATGAGAATTCTTTCTATTCCTGCATTACTAGAGTTCAACTTCTTAACCTTCTATCCCTTTGCCTAAGTGTTTCATTCTTTTTTTAAATAATGTTTATTGGACACTTTCTAATTCTTCTAGGTTCTAAGGATATGGATGTGACTGAAACTGACAAAAATCTCCATCCATATGGAGCTTATATTCCAGAATATGTTAGTATCATAAAATTAACTAGATAGAAAGAATAGGTAGTAGTTAGATAACTTAAAATTAAGTGTTATTATTAAGGATATACCTCAGTGAATTAACTATGGCCTAACCATCACTTTAATCATCATAAGTAATTCATCCTTAAGCTCTTTATAATTTCACCTGATATTTGTGCACCTACCCTGTTTGCATCAAAAAATATGACAAATAGATATTAGGACTAAAAAGCACAGTCCTGACAGCTCTAAGAATAGTAAATTCCACTCACATTTCTGCCCATGGAGCATACCATTCTTTCCGATCAAAAAACTATTTCAAGGATTCCACCTAACCAAGTTTAGAGAAATTACTTTATCATCATAAGATCACAAAATTCCCAAATAAGTGTCACATTCATAACCCAAAGTTTGGGATGTCAAATTTCCTCAAATTTAATCTCCATAGATACAGATTTGGAAACACTTTGCCAGTGGGAAAACACAGCTTGCCTGCAGCACTTAGCGTATAAAGATGAAATGAAGCAATTCGTTAACCATTGTACTTCAAGAGTAGAAAAAGCATAAAAGTACACTTCTCCCAGGAACTACAAATTATTCCTCAGAATGGACTTTGTTTAACAGTAATAAGCTTTTGCTTGAAATTTCTGGCCCAAGATCCCTCTTATCACAAGTCACAAACAAGTACCCAACAAATGCACTCTTTTACAGTCGTGTAGTGCAGCAGCAGGAGTGAGGCCTGTGGGATCAGTTCTGGATTAGAACACCATCTTGACCACTTTCTAGCGGTGTGACATTGGCTGGGTCACTTTAACCTTGTCGAGATTTATAGGGTTGTTGTGAGAATCTAATGTACCATATACTATCAGTTTCATCTCATTTAATCCTCACAGCAATCCTGTAATAATTCAATAAGCAGCGCCCTGTAATAATCTAACAGGTATTTTAGAGTTGAAGAAATAATTTAAATAAAATGTCTGCCATGGAACTCGGCACAAGACAAACACTAATTAGTTAGTTCCCTTCCCCTGCTGTATGCGAGTGCATGAAGTCCCTCGCATGTGTAAGAAGAAAATGTGTAAACGTACAGCTGTTTAGTCACTTAATGCTTGTCTCGGTCGTAGTAAACTCCATTCATCCTGTTTACACTCAATTCTTGGATCACTAAGAGATGGCTGTGAAGTGTAGGTCCCTAACTTTCTATTGCTTCAGACGAGCTTTTCTATCCTCTCACAAGTCAAAAGCAGCAATGCTTATCGCAAAGACTAAAGACTAATGAGCTTCGTTAACTTACATTCCAGCAGATGCCTTCCTTTTGGTGTCTCTTTAGGGAGAAAGAAAGGCCAACGTTTAAGAGTGCCATCCCTCATAAAGAAAGGTGAGTGGGCTTGCCTTCCCCTTTTCCTCTACCCTTTCAATAACTGTTATCGTTCATTTGGTTGAAAGCATTAAGGAGGATAGGTGATTATCTTCATTCTTTTTTCTTTTATGTGAAGGGGAAATGCACACAATAGTTTGCTTGGTTAGGAACTGAAGAAAAATCCCCAGAGAGGAGATAAAAGAGTCCTTCCCTGGACAATGGACTGGAGCTTTGCTGAAAGGAGCCAGGAGAACACTATGAAAATGCCTCGTGTTATTTAATTATTGCTGTTCTTACTGTTTTCTTTTCCATACAACACTGAATTCTGAGTCAATGACTCACAACATAAACAAGTGTGCCCACTGGGGAACCCTGAAGAATCGGAGTGTTAGGACAACTTTCTTCACCTATCTCGCTGGTCCGCTCTGAAGTTTAAGTCTGCGGTGTTATTCCCACTTTAAGCTCCATGACCCATGGAGACCACCTAATGGTTTTCCTCTTTCTTTTTCTGTAGACTTTTCTTCCTATCATTACAATACTCATACAGTAAGTCAGATGGACTCTCTGGCTATACAATCGTATTTGTATTCTAAGTGTAAACTCCTCTTTGGCAACCTATTTGTATACTTACAAAACTCTTCTGTGAAGAGTTGTTTAATATTTATAAAATATTTTTACTTCTTAAGACCCATATTAACTTCTAATTCATAAATATAATATGGGTCCTCTATCTTTCTACTTAAAAATTCTTGATTTCAGACATTAATAACATTTTTAAAGTGAATTCTCATTGACAGTGAGCAAGCTTCTGGCATACATTTTCAAGTTTTAACCTTCATTAAGCTGTCTAAATAGTTACTGGATATATATTTATTGAAACTCAAGAAGCATCAAACTCCTATACATGCACAGCACTGTGCCAAGTACTAAAATATTATAATATGTTCGAGATTTAAACCAATGTAACTGCAGCAATGTCCATCCATGTATCATGAATACCAATAATAATAGAATCTCTTAATTCACTTAAGAATGTAATTAAATATAATAATTATTTCTTCCCTATATTAATAGGTTTTACACCCTTTAATAATCCAAAATTCTTTCTATCCTGCAATATTTTAGTTTAACTCCTTAATATTCTTTGTGTCTAGGATACCAAATAATTTGCTAAACAAAAGAGCAAAATGTGAGCACAACCTTATTTTTCTAAGTGGTGGCCCTATCTCCCACTTCTCTAGAATATATTATAATTACCTAATAAGCACCTGTTTTCACCATGCAGTCGTACTCTTTTCTTCAGGCAGCTGAGTAATTGTTCTTACGTTTAACTCTAAATGGTCCAACCGTTTATTACCAATATGAAGCTCAGCTATAAAATTTACCCCATCTTCATAGCAGGGTCCAGCACTCTGGCAAAAGCAATAACCATATTAGAACCTTATAATTTACAGAAAATTGAATATAGTCCTCCAAATAAATAGCCTTAGCTTGTTTTACTAGATAAGTATTTTAACTTTCTAACTTGGAAAAAAAAAAAAGCAGTTAATTGCTCAATTCTCCACATCTCTTCATACAGACGAGGCCCACAATATGGGCAGTGCTGTTTATTGCTCGCCTACTCAGGCACACAGTGAAAATTTATGTTGCAAAGCAATGAGTGCCTCTTATAAAAAGATAATGTAAATACTAAGTGACATTACATCATCAGAAATAAAGATCACTTGAGTAACCACAGCAAGTGAAAGGGACGTTGAGAAGCTGCCATTAGGTTTTATTCCCTCCCCCTGGAGCTAAAGTCATGCTGGCTGTCCTCTTCTATGCTTCTTGGTTCCAAACATTCTATAAGACTCTACAAAGTTTCACAAATTTGTGGGCTAGGTAGGTTGGTGGAATTCATTTTATAACTCTGGATGAGGCTTAGATTTTCATTTATGGAGTCTTCATTCTTAATGATTGGGGAAAAGAGAGCCATAAATTTATTTTTGCATAAATCATGTTTCGTTTACTGTTGCTTACGTAAGGGAAACTATAAAACCAAACCTCTATTCTATTTATTATAGGAGATTAAAACATACCAACTGAATGATTACAACAACAGGTACCAACATCAAACAATAAGATTCTGGAAACTGAAGTATGTTTTCCCCATTGTAATGCAGTCAGGGAGTCTGTGATATTATGTGACATACAGGTCACCAGAATAACTTTATACTCAGTTTCAATGCAGATGTAGAGAAAACACTGACAAAATGGCAGGTTCTCTATGCTCCAAGAGACATCACCTAATCGCAGACATAAATACTTGTTGAAACTGTCATGATCTCACTTGTCTCCTGTCCAACAGAAGTTTAAAAGGGGGAAGGGGGACTTTGAAATTGAGACAAGGCGATGATACAAATACATATTAGCTCTTTCTTTCTACAGCTTCCATGTTGGGGACAAATTATCCTCCATATGCAGATTGATTGTTCTAAGATACCAATCTAAATAAAGCTTCATTTCCTGGGCCCCACTCCTGACTGCTGTGTTTCTGGATCATTCTCTCCTTAGAGTTGATATGTAACCTTCTCAACCTCTCTTCTCAGATTCTTTTTTCTCCATGTTGGAAGAACTATAGTAAGGACTAGGAAGTTTTCCAGCATCTCCTGAATCTGCTTTTCCAGACTGACTTGGTTGAAAGAGTTCAGAACCTCAGATATACCTGTACACAAATCCATGAGAAGTCAAACAAAAACTTTTAACTATCATCATCACTTCTTCTCCTAAATTAACAAGCTTAATTATGGTTAATAAAATAAAGAATGATTATAGAAGTCAGTCAGACTTGGATTTGAGTCCTGGCTCAGACCCCTCATTGATCATTAGCAAGTTGATGAACCTTTACAAACCTCAGTTTCCTGTTTCGTAAAATGGGTAGAATAATGCCCACCTATCAAGGAAATTGCTAAATAAAATAACTTAAGTTCTTAACACATAATAAGTACACAACAACTATTCTTAGCTTGCTATGAAATTATCCATAGAACTTTTACTCCTGGGCTATCATCCTGAGAACTTGCTTGGTCAAGCCATTCACATTCTGTTTTCCCCCTTCATCTAATAAAAAAGTCAAAGTAGGGCTTCCCTGGTGGCGTAGTGGTTGAGAGTCCGCCTGCCGATGCTGGGGACACGGGTTCATGCCCCGGTCCGGGAAGATCGCACATGCCGCGGAGCGGCTGGGCCCGCGAGCCATGGCCACTGAGCCTGCGCGTCCGGAGCCTGTGCTCCGCAACCGGAGAGGCCGCGACAGTGAGAGGCCCGCGTACCGCAAAAAAAAAAAAAAAAAAGTCAAAGTAGTCCAGAGACAGAATGCCCTTTGGCCACTTTTTATGTTCTTTTTGGCAGGCCTTTGCTTTACTACTAACCAGTGCTCATCCTATGCCATTACTAAACTCATTCCTCAAGATCATCTGACAGTGTCTTTCTCATTTCAGTTTCTGCCCCACTGCATTACCTGTAAGGCAAACTGTATAAACCAACTTTTCTTCTTCCTCTTGTTCTTTTTTTGCCTTTCCCTTTCCTTCCTGAACAATTCTATCCAAAATCTCTTAGGTGGGGCTGAGCAAGGTAAGCATCAGCACAGGGGCTATGGCACATGGTGGCATCCCACATGGAAAACTGGAGCCCAAGCAAAAGGAGGAGGATGTTCATTTAGGGAAGCAGTGATAGTGGCAGCCCAGTTTGGGGCGATGGAGCCTTGAAACGAGTGAAGAGAATGTCCTTGCCAGGAGACATCCCAGAGTGGGTTGTCAAAGCCTGAGCACGGTGAGGAAGGTATCCATGTAGAGGGATGGCCAGGTGCAAGCTGTCCAAATGGAGTGAGGAGGGTCTCTGTGTATATGACAGCACACGGTGTCAAAGCCCAAGCAGAGTGAGATGTCTAAGCAAGGTAAATAGAGCATCAACGCAAGGGGTGTTGGCAGTGGGGGATGGGCTATACACAGGAGAATTGAGCAAATAAATATATTGAGGATATTGGGAGCTAGATTTCTCACAGTTGGTGAAGGGAGTTACAAATATGGAAAGAGAAAAAACTAGAATGATTCTTGTGGTATTAGATTGGAACTGGAGATATATCTGTGAACTCACAGTTTCAACATTTAGATGGAAATAGAAAAATTTGGATGTAAAAAAAATATATTGGGCTTCCCTGGTGGCGCAGTGGTTGGGAGTCCGCCTGCCGATGCAGGGGACGCGGGTTCGCGCCCCTGTCCCGGAGGATCCCACATGCTGCGGAGCGGCTGGGCCCGTGAGCCATGGCCGCTGGGCCTGCACGTCCAGAGCCTGTGCTCCGCAACGGGAGAGGGCACGGCGGTGAGATGCCCGTGTACCACAAAAAAATAAATAAATAAATAAATAAAATAAAAAAAATATATATATATATAAATTCATTTGTTGCTACCCCTGGGCACCTTGAGTGGAAAAAGCTGGGGAATATATAATTATATATATATATATTATATATAAACAAATAAAGAATATATAATATTTTAATTATTCTATATAACAAATAAATAAATAATATATAATTATAATATTATATATTTCCCAGCTTTGGCTATAGGAGGCCTGGGAGCAGCAATATTACAATAGTAACAATGAGCTTACTTAGCACCAAGATCTTGGTTTCTAAATACCATTCTTAATGAAAGGAATCAGAGATCCTTGGAGAAATGGATGATTCCAGGACTAAGGCAAGGAAAATAAAAAATGAACCTGGAAGCTCTTCTTGTGCCAGAAAGTACAGATGTGTTCAAAGGATAATGGGCTGTCAAAAGGACATAGGAGCCAGCTTGAAGAAGATTCCCCTGATCAAATGAGGGAATATTTTAAGTTCAAAATAAATAGTGATATAAATAGATTATAACCTTTGAATAAAATAAGAATTCATGAGTCTATACTGATAAATAGAGAGAGCAAGATGATAGATAGATAGATAGATAGGTAGGTAGATAGATAGATAGATAGATAGATAGATGATAGATAGATGATAGAGTGAAGGCAGGGAGGGAGGAAGAAAGAGAGAGGAAAAAGGAAGAAAAGAAAGAAAGGAAGGAAGAAAGGAAGGAAAAGAAAAAGAAAGAAAGAAAAAGAAAGAAGTAAGAAAGAAAGAAAGAAAGAAAAAAGTTTGTTGAGGAAAGGGATGTCTAGCTATTCTCGAAGGACCATTTTATAGAACATTCATTAATTACAAAGAGTAATTACAAAGATAAACTGGCATATACCACCTTAATCAAATCATTAAACATCATTAAATGATTGATGAGCACATCATCAATAATGGAACAAATAGAAATCCTGATGCGATACAATGAGGTGAACCCAGCACCACTTTTGTAATATTCCTGCCAAAGACACATAAATAGAACCAAGAAAAATAACATTGAGGACTTTGCGCAAAATAACTTCCCTATAATTTTCAAGGTCAAGAAAGTCAAAAAAAGATTGAAAAAAGGCTGAAGGAGACTAAAGAGGCACTCATAACAACTGAATGCAACTTGTGATTTTCACATGGATCGTTCTGCTACAAATGACATTTTCAAGATAATTCACAAAACTCAAATGGAGTTTGAGGGTTAGATGGTAGGAATGTGTCAGCATTCATTTCCTAATTTAATGGTTTTATTGTGGTTCATTAAGAGAATGTTGGCAGTAGTAGGAAATACACTAAAGTATCCAGGGGTGATGCGGAACATGCTCTCAAATAATTTAGGAAAAAAATTCTTTGTACTCTCTTTTTGCAATTTTTCTATAAATTTGAGATTGCTTCAAAGTAAAATATCTTTTTATAAATAAACACTGACATAAAAGCACTGATGTACAAGAACTTTCAATACATCATTAGAAACAGAAGTAGAATTCACAGAACCAGTCAATAGTTTCTACAAGCTAGCTGACAAGTTTTATGTGAAGGTTTGTAAAAGAAAATCTGCCTCATTGTTCACTGCATGGCCATTTCATTTCTGGCTGTCTGGCTTCCGCCACCAATGCTGATCCTGCCACTTCTTTTCAAGAGGAGTACACAAAGTAGACACTGGAGCAGAGAAATGACTCTCTCTCTAAGAAGAGCACAGTAAGTTCCCATGACAATTTGGAATGCTGAGATTCACCAGGGCAGCTCATGTCTTTGTTTACGTACTGTCATGGGAAACCCTTCATGCCATCATGATTTCATATCCAAGCTAATTTGTTTTACATCTTTACTGGAGTATAATTGCTTTACAATGTTGTGTTAGTTTCTGCTGTATAACAAAGTGAATCAGCTATATGTATACATATATCCCTATATCCCCTCACTCTTGGGCCTCCCTCCCACCCTCCCTATGCCACCTCTCCAGGTGGTCGCAAAGCACTGAGCTGATCTCCCTGTGTTATGCAGCTGCTTCCCACTAGCTATCTATTTTACATTTGGTAGTGTATATATGTCAATGCTACTCGCTCACTTTGTCCCAGCTTACCCTTCTCCCTCCACATATCCTCAAGTCCATTCTCTACGTCTGCATCTTTATTCCTGTCCTTCTCCTAGGTTCATCAGAACCTTTTTTTTTTTTTTTTTTAGATTCCATATATCTGTGTTAGCATACAGTATTTGTTTTTCTCTTTCTGACTTACTTCACTCTGTGTGACAGATTCTAGGTCCATCCACCTCACTACAAATAACTCAATTTTGTTTCTTTTTATGGCTAATATTCCATTATATATATGTGCCACATCTTCTTTATCCATTCTTCTGTCAATGGACATTTAGGTTGTTTCCATGACCTGGCTATTGTAAATAGAGCTGCAATGAACATTGGGGTACATGTCTCTTTTTGAATTCTGGTTTTCTCAGGGTATATGCCCAGTAGTGGGATTGTTGAGGCATATGGTAGTTCTATTTTTAGATTTTTAAGGAACCTCCATACTGTTCTCCAGAGTGGCTATATCAATTTACATTCCCACCAACAGTGCAAGAGGGGTCCCTCTTCTCCACACTCTCTCCAGCATTTATTGTTTGTAGATATTTTGATGATGGCCATTCTGACTGGTGTGAGGTGATACCTCATTGTAGTTTTGATTTGCATTTCTCTAATGATTAGTGATGTTGAGCATCCTTTCAAGTGTTTGTTGACAATCTGTATATCTTCTCTGGAGAAATGTCTATTTAGTTCTTCTGCCCACTTTTGGATTGGATTGTTTGTTTTTTTGATATTGAGCTGCATGAGGTGCTTGTATATTTTGGAGATTAACCCTTTGTCAGTTGCTTCATTTGCAAATATTTTCTCCCATTCTGAGGGTTGTCTTTTTGTCTTGTTTACGGTTTCTTTTGCTATGAAAAATCTTTTAAGTTTCATTAGGTCCCATTTGTTTATTTTTGTTTTTATTTCCATTTCTCTAGGAGGTGGGTCAAAGAAGATCTTGCTGTGATTTATGTCGTAGAGTGTTCTACTTATGTTTTCCCCTAAGAGTTTCATAGTGTCTGGCCTTACATTTAGGTCTTTAATCCATTTTGAGTTTATTTTTGTGTATGGTGTTAGAGAGTGTTCTAATTTCATTCTTTTACATGTAGCTGTCCAGTTTTTCCAGCTCCACTTACTAAAAAGGCTGTCTTTTCTCCATTGTATATTCTTGCCTCCTTTGTCAAAGATAAGGTGACCATATGTGCGTGGGTTTATCTCTGGGCTTTCTATCCTATTCCATTGATCTGTATTTCTGTTTCTGTGCTCGATTACTGTAGCTTTTTAGTATTGTCTGAAGTCAAGGAGCCTGATTCCTCCATTTCCGTTTTTCTTTTTCAAGATTGCTTTGGCTATTCAGGGTCTTTTGTGTTCCATACAAGGGTGCCTACTCTCACCACTATTATTCAACATAGTTTTGGAAGTTTTAGCCATAGCAGTCAGAGAAGAAAAAGCAATAAAAGGAATCCAAATCAGAAAAGAAGACGTAAAACTGTCACTGTTTGCAGATGACATGGTACTATACATATATAATCCTAAAGATGCTACCAGAAAACTACTAGAGCTAATCAGTGAATTGGGTAAAGTAGCAGGATACAAAATTTATGCATAGAAATCTCTTGCATTCCTATACACTAACAACAAAAAATCTGAAAGAGAAATTAAGGAAACACTCCCATTTACCATTGCAACAAAAAGAATAAAATACCAAGGAATAAACCTACCTAAGGAGACAAAAGACCTGTATGCAGAAAAGTGTAAGACACTGATGAAAGAAATCAAAGACGATACAAACAGATGGAGAGATATACCACGTTCTTGGATTGGAAGAATGAACATTGTGAAAATGACTCTACTACCCAAAGCCACCTACAGATTCATTGCAATCCCTATCAAACTACCAATGGAATTTTTCACAGGACTAGAACAAAAAAATTTTTACAATTTGTATGGAAACAGAAAAGACCCCAAGCTAATTTTTAAAAAGCAAAATTAGCACTCTGTAGGTCAGTACCAGACAGCTTGTGACACGTGTGGTTTTAAAAATGTGCCATTAAAGCAATGGCAGTTACCCTAAACCAAAGTGGCTGACAAGTTGACGGCCAGAATCAGTAAACACACAGCCAAATGAGGTATATAAAGGACAGCACTGGTGACATTATTTATAGAGTGCAAAATCCCACAATGTAAACACACACACACACCCAGACACACACAAAAATTCTTGGACTTAATGTCTCTGGTGTTTAATCATTTGAGAGTTTTCATATAGAAGTGTTCTAAATTAATCTAATTCATGATCTGATACAAAACGTATTTCTCAAACATAAGCTAGGTTTGAACCACTCCAAATGTGATTCTATAGGTAGTAACCACACAGATGTATCTTTTAAGTCAACTCAGAAAATTCTGCTTCCAACACAGGCTCCCTACTCCAGCAGGGAGTTCATAATCCAACCCAGGTAAACGCAATCTAAGTCATTTTCAAATTAATTATATTTTTCCTATTGTGGTTTGCATCCTATCAAGTTCCCCCCACACCAGGTGACATATTCATTTTATTTTTATTTAAATGGTATCTACTCTATATACTTATTTTGGTCTGTTTCTTCTGCCCTTAGCAGCATATTACAATATTATAATTATTTCTCATGTCAAGAAACCTTTTTCAGAACCTGACTGCATAGAATTCTCTTAAAATAGATGGACCTATTTTTTTTTTAAACTTGTTAGTTGACATAGAGTTGACGAAAGTTGACTCTTTTAATGAATGTTTATATGAATGTTTCTTTTGCCCAACTCCCTAAAAATGAAATCACTGAGCCAAAATGTGTACACACATTAAGGCTTTGACAGTATTAACAAACTGCCCTTCAGGAACTCTACTCAGTACTCTGGAATGGGCTCTATGGGAAAAGAATCTAAAAAAGAGTGGAGATACGTATATGTATAACTGATTCACTTTGCTGTATACCTGAAACTAACACGACGTTGTAGATCAACTATACTCCAATACAAATTTTTTAAAAAGTAGAAGAATAAAAAAACAACTTGTGGGGCTTCCCTGGTGGTGCAGTGGTTGAGAGTCCTCCTGCCGATGCAGGGGACGCGGGTTCGTGCCCCGGTCCGGGAAGATCCCACATGCCATGGAGCGGCTGGGCCTGTAAGCCATGGCCGCTGGGCCTGCACGTCCGGAGCCCGTGCTCCGCAGCGGGAGAGGCCACAGCAGTGAGAGGCCTGCATACCGAAAAAAACAAAACAAAAAAAACAACTTGCCCTCCAAAAAGGTTCTAACAATTTGTCCTCCCATGAACCTCTTCCCTTCCCCCCACCAGTGCTGAGTATTATCACACTTCAGTGAAATTAGTTGAATTATTAAAAAATTAAGTAATTGTACCTAATTGTGTAGACCACTCTTTGGGAAAAAATATTGCTTAGAGAGTCAACATCTTTTGAGCTCCAGGGGGTTTTTGTTTGTTTGTTTGTTTTTTCAGAGAACACTGCTGCCTTAAAAGGCTGGTAATCTACTTATCTCAAAGAGAACAACCTTCTGAATACTACCATCCTTCACAGAGTTGTCTGGCTAAAGTAAATTGCCCAAAAAGCAAAGAAATGTTTACTTCTTTGGACTTCTTTCTGAGTTCTACACCAGTCACTTCAAGTGTTGCAACTCACTTCTTTTTGCCAAAATCAGCTCATTCGCCAACTGTTTTTAATTAGCTATGGCTGCAATGGTGTTTGCATTTTGCCCCATTCCTCTTAGTGAAACATAAATTTCCAAAATAATTATTTATTAAGCTTGAAGTCTCATGCTTTTGCTAAGCCTGAGGGTGAAGTTTTTTGTTTTGTTTTGTTTTGGTTGGTTTTTTGTTTTGTTTTGTTCGTTTAGTTTGTGCTTGTTTTGGAAAATTCATAAATCCATTTAGTTGTCTCCAATCACATAGCCAAATAAACATAGGTACCGTTTTTTGACAGCAGTTATTAAAATACTGTACTTTTTTTTTGGCTAGTCTCCTTGGTTTTTGCTACAGGAAGCAGATAAGTTTATTGACTCCATTCACATTATTATAAAAATGAAGATGCAAAGATACAAGATAGGCAATTGGGTTTAGCTAATTGAATACATTTAGAGAAAAGTATACTTGAACGTGTATAAACAGACATTTACTTGGATTTTTCAAAATTAACCTTCCTTACACTGGCAAAAAAAGTAGAATTTCCTCTCCTCACTATCCCATTATTGTTTTTTATTTGAAATATGTTATATCAATATTATAGAGGGTAATGTAGCATAAAGAAAGACATTATAAATACAGTGAGGGAGAAATCCATATATTACTATGATCGTGTAGTCCTTTTAATTTTAACGTTTGCTTTGGTATAATGAAAATCTCATGCTAATGTTGCATAAAAATCATTTTTGCATTTAAGTTTCCTTGCTCTTACACAAGATCCATTTGGGATAAGACAAATGGAATCACAATTATGCGTTAATTAACCTGGAAGAATGAAGTCTCCTGAATGGTTTTCAGGTACTATTACATGTTCCAAGCTATATGCGCACCATAGTTTGGTCTAGCCACACAAGGAGAAAATAACCAAATATTCGTATTTCTTTAGAACGCCTGAACTGGGCAACAATGTTAAATCAGGAAATGAACCCTGCAGTTTATGAGGCTCCTCAGGATTCAGCTTGACTCTGTAACAGTTCAGAAACAAAACTTTTTTTTTTTTTGCGGTACGCGGGCCTCTCACTGTGGTGGCCTCTCCCGTTGCGGAGCACAGGCTGGACGCGCAGGCTCAGCGGCCATGGCTCACGGGCCCAGTCACTCCGCGGCATGTGGGATCTTCCCAGACCGGGGCACGAGCCCGTGTCCCCTGCATCGGCAGGCAGATTCTCAACCACTGCGCCACCAGGGAAGCCCCCAGAAACAAAACTTTTAAGGTCAGTTTCAGAATGGAGATTTTGATTTTTTGCACATATCCTTTTTTTTTTTTTTTAAGCCTGGAGTTCCCTCATCTGATTCTCTTGAGAATGGATATGGGTGATCTTTCTGCTAGAGCAAATAATTTTGATACTTTAGGGGGGACAAATTATTTGCTAGTTGGGGTCAATATGTTGATTAATGACATCATCTCTGCACACGCTGGGGACCATTTCCTACAGAAGTTGTGCCCACCAAGCTGAGGCCAAGCTCTGGGCACAACAGACAAGCAGGATTACAGGACGTAGAGTCAAAAAGACCTGAGATCTAAACCTGTTTCTGCCACTTGCCAGATGTGTGGGCAAGTCATTTGACTTTCAGTTTTCTCATCTGTAAAATGGGAAGGATAGCAATACTTGCTTGACAGGGTTGTTATGAAGATTGAGAAATATAATGCATACAGAGCAATTTGCAAGGTTTAGAACATTATGTAATGTAATATTAGTTATTTTTATTATCCTTTTTAGTTTACTTTCTATAGTCCAGAAAACATTAACAGAAAACATAAAAACTGGATTTTTTTCAATTCATTCAGAATTTTAGCTCATTGAAATGCTTCAAATTTCATCATTTCTTTTCCTTAGGCTACTCATAATATAGCTAGTTTTAGAAATCACAGCATTTCATATACTTATATTTAAGATTTTTTAATTTAAGTTTTAAATATGAGATTTTCTTACATATGCATTTTCTCACATTTTAAAAAATTTTTCAAATTTAAAAAAATGACAAAATCAAATGTTCAGGTGGGGAGACTCAGAATAACTTTAAAATGTAAGTACTTAAAAAGTTTTTGAAAATAAAAGTGTTTGTCCTCCAAAAAAACAGTTTTTGAAAACTTTAAAATTATCCATCTGGGAAAAAAATTATCTTAAGGAGGTATACTTTTCCATGTTAAGAACTAATTTGTTTACTTTACAAAATTTCATTCATTAAGCATCATTAAGTACCTACTATGTTAAATACCTACTAAGTAGTATTAAGCACCTCGTTCAAGCACCTGTGCTCGTTACTGAGCAGGTGGAAGCAGCTGCCGGCTTCCTCACAGAGCTCACTGACACGGTTCAGCTCATAGAGTTCACAGTCCTGGCAAACTGGACGGGGAGGTCCTAGAATTTATCTTTTCAAACATATCCGTGTTTTAAAAATTGAATAAATAAAACATTCAGGTTCTATTTGCAACTCAATTTTTCCTGGAGTATTTCCCCACTTGACTAGAACCACAATTTCTAAAGTCTGTGAGGAGTATTGATTTGTTTAACATATTTATAAAAAGCCAATGGCTATGTCTATATAATGACAGAGTAAATTGTATTTTTAATTTTAATTTCAGCTAAGTTTGTTGTTTGGAATCACATAAACTATCCCATAGGATAGTTTTAAGATTAAATGGCACAATGTTTATACAATACCTAGTACAGAGTAAGAATGCAATAATGACAGATATTAGCATTCTCATTTACAGCTATAGCAACAAGGAAGAAGAGTCACAGGCACATTATAGGCTGCGGAGCAGTAATCTTTGGCCTTGTATGACTAGCATGCTTCACAGTGCAAATTTAACCTATATGATAACAACTTTCACATTCTATTTTAAAATATTTCTCAGTTATTGGGATGCCCTCTCTGGTCTATATTTGCATACATCGATTTCTCATAATAATTCTGAAAGTTATGTATTCATTTCGATGTTTTACAGACAAGGAATTTAAGGCTCCAGGAGTGAAATAATCTGGCCAAGTTTACAAGGTTCATAAGTAGCAGAACAAGAATTCAAACCTAGACTTGTCTGACTCCAAAGCCTTTCCTTTTGCCTCTGTTGAAAGATTTCTGTTAATAAAACTGAATTTATAAAGTTGTTTTTCAAACTGTTCTTTCTTCTCGAGTCCAGAATTCCTAGAGACTCCAAAGAGATATCTGGGATTAGCTAACCACTATTCCAACAAAACGATACACCAAAAAATTTTTCTGCAGTTTGATTTTCTTACACAGAATAATTTTCCAATATTGAAAAAACTGAAGGTAATTTTTGAATGACAAAAGCTTCACCTTGACAGTTTAAGGTTTGGACTGATCATATATAGTTCCTTTCTCTCTCCTACTTTGTCTCTTGTATAACAGAAACCTAAGGACAAAATGCAGGAATCTCATGCCCTCTGGGCATCAGCTGAACACATCCACACCACCTTGTGACACCTGCTCTCCTGTCTCATGGTTGAAAAACTAAGGCACCTTTGGAAACCAGATCAAAATTGAGTGACAAACAAATGGAAAGTACAAAATGTCTTTTACTTAAAAATGGGAATATAGTCATGGTCAAAATTGCCACCAGCTTTACTGATATATGTCAGCTTCTAGCCTGACAAGGTAATTCTGCAGGGGAAACATGAATGGTTCAAAAGTTGATTCCCATTAGGAGAGAGATGGAAAAGCAAGCTGAGCAGTTACCCCTGAAATAAATAAAAGCATATTCTTAGGGCAGGCGTGGAATCTCCATGAAGTACAAAAATGAACAAGACTTGAAGTGCTGTTTTTTTAAGGCAGAAGATAAAATTAAATGATTTCATAGCGAATCCATGATTTTCTTAAATCACATAGTGGTAATTTTAGGGGCAAACATTCATTTAAATTCTCTGAATTTCCTTCCAATCTGATTTTTCATTTACTTCCTGATTTAAGCAATTTCTTAAGATACTTAACATTTATTCACCGATGGTACTTATTTTGTTCAATCTCTTACCTAACTGCAGAACCGTTACTATCTTTAATCTGCTCAGGACTCAGGAATTGTAGTGGAGTGAGAAGGAATACCCCCAGAACTCTTTTGTCTGGTCATTCCAATCAGCCTCACAACCTCAAGCAGAGCTGATGGAGCCAAACACATATCAATACAAATAAAACGTTGCAAGAGACTTGGCAGGTTTTCGTGTGTTGTCTGAACATTTTCCACAAAGCAATGCCAGTTCCACCACCTCTTAGCTACTCCTATTCTACTTGCAATCAAAACTCCAACATCTGGAAAGAATAATCATAATTTTTAACATGTTAGTCCTTAGAGGACTCATGAGAGAAGAGAAAATAAGAAGCTCCCAAGGATTTCCAAGTCATTTAGAAAGTTAAAGTTGTAAAAAATAATCTTTCTTTCTCTTATATTTGTAGTTGAAGAGGGAGAACAAAATTAAATATGCACAGGGAGCTGTCTTTTATTGGCATTTATCATGTCTTGTAAATCTTATAGATTCTACTGGCACTGGCAGTGATAGCAAGAGTATTCTCCCAGTAAACTCTTCAAATGCTAGCTTCGGGGTGATGTCATTCTAGCTTGTTAAATCCTCTGAAATCTTAAGTGACTATGGATCGTGGTGGCCATTCGTACCAGGAAGCAGCAAGAGGCAACAGGAAGAACAAAGACTTTGAGATCAGACAGGCCTGAGTTGCAGTCCCAGCTCTGCTTTGTTCCCTTAGGCCAATTACTGAACTTTCGGATCCTGGGTTCCCTCATCTGTAACAGAGGAACAGTGGGGATAACCCTGCAATTACAAGAAAATTAAATAGGACACTTTACAATCTAGCATAGTGCCTGAGACATATAGGTGCTCAATAAATGTTGGCTGAAATAAAATTAAATGAAAAATCTACATGTATCAGACCCCTAAAGCTCCTTTGAAAAATAATGAAGAAGTCTGTGGTATGACGTTCAAGATTAGTACACTAAGCATAACAAGAGTTACCCCAATCTGGGTAGGAAATACCCACCAAAATATAGGAAACTCACTCTAAAGTAAAAGGATGTCAATAGACTCAGATGCATCCCTAAATTGATCACTAATAGAGCATGATGACTGAGTTCCACAAGATGAGGCCCATCCAATGTCCTTAGCTACCCTTTGTGGGCCCAAAATCTCATTTGCTCTCAAAAAATATTCCCCAGTTTTGAGAACTGGGTCACCAACACTGCTTCAAGTGCAGTGGCAGAAGAGGAGATAGTGACAGACAGCAGCCCCAGAGTTAAGCTAAGAGAAAGAGGGCAGCAGCAATAGTGGAAGCCACAGCTCACAGCCAGGAGTGCTCAGGACCCATAGGCTACAGCCAGAGAGAGACCAATGATACCACCTGGTAGAGTCAGCACAAACCACCACTGTGACTACCCATGCTTTTTGTTTACCTGCAAACGAGGACTACAGAGAGGAATCCTATTTTGTTCAGTCAATATTTATTCAGTCCAGTATAGAAGCCATGGCTTGGGTTCCCCTTCTGTTATGGCTATAGTTTTATAAAAAGGAAAGTAATTCTAAGGAATTTTTGGTGTAGACAGATAGCAAAATGGATGTGAATGGACAGAGCTGAGAATGTAAACAATCCTGACCCTAGCACTTTCTTATTTTGAAGCAAGCACTTCACAGATCCTAGCTTCAGATTCCTTGACTGTGAATTAAATACAGTTCTACTTGCCCTAAATGTTCCACAAAGCAATTCTAAGTTTGTAATGAGATTGTGTACTTAGAAGTTCTTGGAAAGGTGGGACACAATTTTGTCCTTGTATTTGGAAACAAAAGCAATTGGCTAGGAAGTAGGATGGAGGAAGTTCCAGCATTGGAGATAATTAAGTTTAATATACATCCAGTTTAGAACCCTCAAAGACCTTGTCATCTGGCCCAGGAGACTGACATGAAAATAACTATAATAAATTATGAAGTAGATGAGCAGACAAATTGCTACAGAAACATAGTGAGTTATGCTTGGGAGGCCATTGAAGTAGTGACATATGAGTAGGAGTTTGCCAACAGAATGAGTGTGGAGGATGCGTGTGTGCAGGTAGGAGGGGTAGGACCCTCCAGGTAAAAAAGACCATGTGAGCAAAGGCAGACAGGCATAAAAGCACATGATGTTTGGGGGTCAGCAGTATTCTTGTTTGGCCACAGCCTAAGACACATGAGAAGGAGTAGAAACTGGAAAACTAATCTAGGATCAGAGTGCAAAACCATACTAAGGAATTTGACCTTTTTTTGTTAGGCAACAAGAATGTCACTCAAGGTTGTTAAGCAAGGAGAGTGACAGAATCAGATTCCTGTTTCAGAGCGCCCACTCCAGCAGCAGTGAGCAAAACAAATGGGAGACAATTACAAAGGGCCTTCTGTATATTGCCAAATATGTATCATTTAAGTGCTTTGCTCCAGGAGGCCAAGAAGAGTGGTGTCTTGTTATCTCATTGGATACACAGCGCCTAACATGGTGCTTGGCTTATGGCTGGGCTTCATAAATATTGAATATTTGTTGAATTAATTCATTGCTATTGGAATGACTGTGGAGACTGTTCACAGATGTACTTTAACCTTATTTAACCCTCAATGCTGCAATTTGTGACACTATTTTCACATATTTATATCCTCGTCATCTTTGTATTCCCAACACCTGGCTCACTCTCTAGCATATGACAGGAGCTCAATAAACCCTAATGAACTGGACTGAATACAAGATCATTCATAAAACCTGCCCAGTGGACACAGGGAGTGAGAACTGTCGATCTTTAACAAAATTAAGGTGTCCAAATTATTACTGGCACATTTCATTTTGACCTGAATTTGCAAAACAGGTAGGTCCATTCTTGAAAAGTAAAATAGCTACCCTCCAAAAACCATACATATGTTTTTACCGATATGTATGCACTATGAATACAAAAATGTGACAAATCAGTTAACCAGACAATGGCAGAAGCCCATTACTGACCCAGTGGACTTCAAAAAGTGAATGAGCTTTAACAGTGCTTTAATTTCCAAAGTGTGATGAAACCATTAAATTCAGAGAGGGAAAATCAGTGAGCCTATGAAAATAATTATTAGTAACATTTGTTGCCATTTTTGTAAGTCAAAAATAACCTAATAGTAATTTCACATAGATCAAGCTAAGGTTTGTTCTATACAAGTCTATCATGTTTTTTTGAATCACTCTTCATGACATGTCCAAATGAGTCCAAAGACAAAAAAATAGACACTGGTCTTTCTTGCTGTATGTGTAAAACAAAACTGACAATGTTAAGAAGCTTATTACATGTTTCTAAAATTTATTAGCAATGTTAGGTAGATTAAGGTGCCAAGGCAAATTTTATTTTTGATAAATACTTTTTAAACTTTTTAAAAATTTCAATAAAATGTTCATGTAGGGCTTCTCTGGTGGCGCAGTGGTTGAGAGTCCACCTGCCGATGCAGGGGACACGGGTTCGTGCCCCGGTCCGGGAGGATCCCACATGCCGCGGATAGGCTGGGCCCGTGAGCCATGGCCGCTGAGCCTGCGCGTCCGGAGCCTGTGCTCCGCAACGGGAGAGGCCACAACAGTGAGAGGCCCGCGTACCGCAAAAAAAAAAAAAAAAAAATGTTCATGTAAGCTAACAATTCTGACAGGTCATTTCTACACAGGACTAAATCTAACAGCCAGTAATTTGAACATGCCATCAAAGCAGTGATTCACCATTACATGTTTTTGCTGAATTCAGTCAAATTTACTTGCGTGTGTGGACACAACCATATTGTGGGAGAGACTTGCAAATGATATTAATCAAGACCTATTGAATACTAAAATGGGTTGCCCCAGAAGGCAATTGACTTGGCAAACAAATAAGATAATTTGTAAACAAATAGAGCTTAGTAATCCAAGAATTGCTGCTGGAACAAAGAACCCATCAGTTAAAAAAATATAAACACAATGCCAGGGAATAAGCACTTTGGTTGGTTACAAGAAATATTTCCAACATTCAGGAACAGACATGTTAAATATAAGAAATAAGAGTAGACAAACAGAGTAGACATACATGTCCCCAATGAACAAAAGGAAAGCAAAACTGACCATAGCCAAAAGGTGTCTTCCCCTCTGTCTTAGTCTACTCAGGCTGCTATAACAAAATACCTTAGACCGAGTGGTTTAAACATTAGACATTTATTCCCCACATTTCTGAGGCATGGGAAATCCAAGATCAGAATGTCAGCAGATTCAGTGTCTGTGAGGGCCTCCTTCTTGGCTTGCAGGTGGCAGCCTTCTAGCTATGTCCTCATATGGTCTTTCCTCAGTGCCTGCACCCAGAGGGAGAAAGATCACTCTCTTCCTTTTCTTCTAAGGCCACCAATCCCATCATGACAATTCTAATCTAAACTTAATTACTTCTCAAAGGTCCCACCTCCAAATACCATCACACTGGTGATTAGAGTTTCAACATTTAAATTCTGAGAGGACACAAACATTCAGTCCATTAACACCCGTAAATCCCTAAATTTCACCAGTAGCAATTCTTTCTGTCATGTTAAGTTCCAGTGCCTTCTGTCTAGAGGTCCTTTAAGAAATATTCTTACCTGGAAGAGGCTGGAGGCTATATATGAGAACACAGAGTGCCTACGTTAGGGACACAGGAATGAAATGCTAACAGGCACAAAAAGAGAACTTAGGGTCACTGAAGATAATGAACTCACTTCCCATCATCTACACTGATAAATCATAAAAATAACATATACCAAAAATATTCCAACCAATTCCTAAAACAATGCATTATGTAACTCAGGAATGACCATTTTAGGAATCTGCACTAGAATCTATCTTCTGACTAAGTACTCACGCACCCATTAAGAATTGCTTCTTTGTTTGTGTTGGTCTTATGGGTCCCAGAGACACAAGCCCTACTGGCTTTCAGAGCGTGATATTTTGGGAGTCTGCCCTTCTGATAGGAATTTTAAAAGCTGGGGCCCTGGATGTGGGGTTCAAACCCTTCACTCCTCAGAGAGAAGCTGGGAGTTGGGGTTCCCTCCCAATTGTATGGTGCTCTGCTGACAGTGGGTTTCATGACAAGAGTGTGCCTCAGCCTTTCCTATGTGTTTCTGTGTGGGCATTTTCTCAGTCGTCAGATGTGTAGGAGTCACCCAGCTTGTTTCTGGATCTCCTTCAGAGGGAATCACTCCACGCATAGCTGTACATTCACTGTGTCCATGGGAAGAGTGGAGCTCAGGAGCCTCCTGTGTTGCCATCTTGGATGACTCTCTTTGTGAACTCCAGCATGAGATATTCTTAATGAAATCAGATATTTTACCAATAAAAAAAAAATGAAAACGTTTTCACAACAAACCACTTTACATATATTTGAATTTTTCTGGTAATGTGGCATGATGTATTTTTTTCTTTAATGGAATTGAAAATTGGAAAATAAAACTTTTTAAATGATAAAAATGAACTTATATACAAAACAGAAATAGACTCACAGATATAGAAAACAAACTTATGGTTACCAAAGGGGAAAGTGGAAAGGGATAAATTAGGAATTTGGGATTTACACACTACTATGTTTAAAATAGGTAACTATCAAAGGCCTACTGTGTAGCACAGAGAACTATAGTCAATATTTTGTAATAACCTATAAGGGAAAAGAATCTGAAAAAGAATATATATATATACATATATGTTTAACTGAATCACTTTGCTGTACACCTGAAGCTAATACAACACTGTAAATCAACTATACGTCAATTAAAAAATAAATAAATAAACAGATAAATAAATAAAAATACAGAAAGAATATTCATCCATAGTACCCTACCAAAGATAAATAGAATTAATATTTCAATGTACTTCCTTTGGGTTTTTTCCTTATGTATATTTTACATATAGAGTCCAGATTTTTCTGAATCCAAGTCAAATAACATTTCAGTGAACATGCGTAAGACTTTTATTTTCTCTATTGTTTGTTCTTTATTTTATTTTATTTTACATCTTTATTGGAGTATAACTACTTTACAATGGTGTGTTAGTTTCTGCTGTATAACAAAGTGAATCAGCTACATGTATACATATATCCCCATATGCCCTCCCTCTTGCGTCTCCCTCCCACCCTCCCCATCCCACCCCTCTAGGTGGTCACAAAGCACCTAGCTGATCTCCCTGTGCTATGTGGCTGCTTCCCACTAGCTATTTTACATTTGGTAGTGTATGGACTTGAGGACAAGGGTAGGGGAAAGGGTAAGCTGGGACAAAGTGAGAGAGTGGCAGGGACATATTGTTTGTTCTTTAAATATTATTTCCTTAGGATATATTCCCAAGAGAGGGAGAAGCATATGAAGCCAGGAGTAAATATGAGCCATGAAAAAAGAATGGATCAAAACATGATGTGTATTACCAAGCTGTCTTTCAAAAATGTAGGCAACTGCCTCTTCCACTCCTTCCTTAAATATTAGAATATTATCACTTTTTAATCTTTATGCGTTTAATAGGGGAAAATGAAGCCTCATTCTTGCTTTAGTTTTTATTTATTTGATTATTTGCTGTACGAATGATTATTCCACATGTTTACTGGTTGTTCATGTTTCTTCTTTTAAGTTTTTTCTGTTCATGACCTTTAACCAACCACTACTGAGATCTCAGAACTTTTATCACCAATTTCTATACACCCTGGATATACTAAGAATTATACTGCTTTATCATATTTGTTATAATATCTTCCTATTTTTATTATTTTCTTTAAGTACATAAAGATATTTTAAATATTTGTGTATTCAAATTTGTAAAACTTCCCATTTTCTAACACAATATATTTCAAAAAAGAAAAGTTACCTTACCCCCAACTCATTTGGGGTGACCCCTGAGGGAATTTGGGTTCAGAGAGATTAAGAAATGTGTTTGATACTATATATAAAATAGATAAATAACAAGGACCTACTGTATAGCACAGGGAGCTATAATCAATATCCTATAATCTATAATGAAAAAAATCTGAAAAAGAATGTATATATGTATAACTGAATCACTTTGCTGTATGTCTGAAACTAACTAGTTCATTCTTTTTTATTGTTGAGGAACAGTCCCTTATATGGATATACCACAATCTATTCCCTTGGTGATGGAAATTTGGTTTATTTCTATTTGGGGGCTATTATGAATAAAGCCGCTAAGAACAGCAACAACAAAAAAAGTAAAGGCACGTTCTTAACATATGTAATGCGAGATCTTGTTTTCTTTGACTGGGAAGGAGTAATAAGTCCTAAGATATGACCTCTGCAGGATGAGGTTCAAACAGAAGAGTCCAAAGCATGGAATAGAGTAACAGCCATCTTCCCAGATCAGTCGGTTAACTAAAAGGAATCACTCAAAACCAGAGAAAAAATGCATGTCTAGTACTTTCCAAACCTAAGAATCTCACGACTATTTTTTCTGGGAAATCTTGCCCTTCCAAAAGACCACAAACCACTTCTAGGCCTTCATAACAGTAGTGATATTATGCCAACCAAGCTTTGAAATTCACAGTATATAAATACAAGGTAATAATCACAGTGGGGCAACCACACACCACTATCAATATGCTTACTCAATTGATTAACAGGAAGAAGACAAAGCTATTCTAGAGATAAGGCCATTTTATTTTTCTAACTGAAATATATTGCTGCCTTCTCCCTTGTTACTTCCACTTATTAAAATCATTCAATAGCTAGATCATTGCCCCTTCCTCTGTCAAATTTTCCATGATCACTCTGTTAAATACAATCTCTCCTTCTTGTTACTGTCTTATTGTGTATCCTACCTATGTGGCCCTATCATAGAACCTTATTTTATAGTTATTTCTACACTTGGCTTGACCCCTCCTTCTTATCGTACCACACCATTACCACCACCACCACCTTCATCAATACTAGATTGTAGCAATGACATCTTAAAAGATTTTATAGTCCTTGAACATAGTAAATACTGACAAAATATTTTCTGTTCGGGTGAACAGATAAAATTTTTTAATGGACAGTTTCTTTTGCTATTTCCTCAAGCATCTAAATAGACAATATAAATTTAGCAAATGACAAAACTAATTCCTTTAGGACAAATAGTTCTCATAGTAATTTTCTGTGACCACAGTCACTGTTAAGTTACTATTAATCATAAAAGGATTCAGGGATTGATTTCTTCTCTAGTCCTATATCTTCTTTAGGAGTGTACTCCACTTTACTATGGTGAATGAATACAGAAGGCAAAATTTCTATAGAAATGAGCTATAGAACAGACATATACATGAAAATGACTCACTCAGCTTGGTAAATGTTTGAAATGAGCATGCACGTCTTTCAACCTTTCCCTGACCTTCAATCTTGCTTATCATCGACCTTCCTTAAGCTTTGAAGGTAAGTCATTCTTCTGCCCTATATCCAGATCACACTTTATTTCAGCTTTCTGGGTCCTTGGAGAAACAGAGTTCTCTTCTGATTATAGCCAGATCCCCAGGTCCTTCTTAATTATTTTAGGTTCTAAACTTCTAGAAGTCAATAGAACTTTAATTCTCCTTAACACTTCCTGAGAAGATTCTTTATTTTATGACCTTATGACCCCAGTCAGCTTACCTGATTATTCTTCTTTAAACTTTTATTTATTGAGCTACATGCTCAGTACTAGAGAAACAATGGTATGCATGGAGATATAGTTGCTGTCTTAGCAGACCTAAGAATAATAGGAAAGGCATACAATTAACAAGTTTAAAAAGATGAGTTAGTGAGAAATTAATTGATGCCTTAATTTTTTAATTTATATGTATATATATTTTGTTTGTCTGTTTGTTTCTGTGGACTCACCGGCAAAACTTATGTTGATCTTCCTTTTATGGGAGCAGACTTCTGTGTTCCAGAGTTTGCAGCTGTTTGTCTACAAACAAAGATTGATGTTTATTTGAATGCGTAAGCCAAGTAAAAAAAACAAGGCCAGATGAGCTGAGAGGGTGATAGACACAGAAACTGATGCTTGGCAGAAAAGGGGCAATAGTCAAGCCCCAAAGTTTGGAGTGGGGAATAGCCATGTAGGGAATAAGGAAGGAAAGAAGAGAGGTGATTACAGCCAGTTCATACCCAACACCCTGGGTGTGGCAGAACACCTAGATGGAGGTGGATACAAGAATACCTAAGAATGTTGGCAATAAGCACCTCAGACTCAAAGACAGCATGGCAGGAAGTGGGTAACAGCAGAGTCTCTGCCTTTGAAAGGACCATAACAAACCCCTGATCTCTCCCCCATTTGTCCTGTACTGCATAAGCCCAAGGGCCCTGACTCAACCCAAAGGAAGAGCAAGGAATCTCAAAAGAATATCTGAAACTGTATCTCTTGTCAACCTTGGAAAAGGAACTAGAAACTAGACTTTTAACAAAGAGAAATATGATATTTCTTACAAACTGAACGTCACAACCAATTCACAATCATTTGTTATGCAAGTAATTACAACAAATTGTGTGAAGTGATCTAAGTGTCCGGTCTTGACTAGTCTATCCCAGACTCTCTCCAAGTCTCTCTCTCCCCATTTTGAGCCCTATTTCTTCACAACTCCCCCCTCGCCCGTCTCACCAGTCCATGGAGCTGTCAGAATTTATTTCTGCCAGTCCCAGTATAGATTTTAAATACTTGTTCAGTTCCTTCTTCCTGCCTTGGTACAACGTCCCCTTGTCCATTAGTAGAATTAATAAACAACTCTTATTTGTTTTCATATTGAGTTGTTTGTTAATTCTGACAAGGGAACACAGCTTTTCATACACAAGACCAAAGAAAGGTCTTTTTCTTACTTGAAAGATCTTTCCCTTTAGGGTTGAGCACCTAGTATGTTGAACACAGACTTTGTAAGGTGTACACATAAAGAAATAAAGGAGAAAGAGGATACAAATGCAACTGGCCAAATCAGACAAATTAGCCCTGGTGAGCCATGAGGTAGCAAATATTACAGCCAAATAACCTTAAATTCTATGGCAAAGCTAAAACCTCATATTTGTATGCATACAACTCTCCTTAACAGTTTGAAGTCCCCAATTAGTCCACAACATTTCCAATAAAAGAAAATTTGTCTTCATAGTTACCCCAAAAGTATCCATAATGATGTAATCCAATGGCCATCCATTATTACAACTTGTTTCATTAGCAGTGCCCTAAAATGGTAAACTCTTCATGTAATTGCCTGTCAACCAGCCATCTATCACGGTAAACTCTTTGTTTAAATTCAGTTAACTACTGACACATCTTGCCATGCCACTTTGAAATATTTTTAATCCAGGCTTTCCAAAGAGTTTAAGAAACATTGTAATTTTCATTTAATCAAGGGTTGTTCATGAACTGGGCTCTAATAAAATTTTCTTCTTGGCAACATTTAAATGAAGGAAGTTTAGGAACACCACATTAGCCAGTATGGAAATTATTTTTAGATCACCCATTTAACCTCTTTTCTTAAAAAGTATATAACTAGGGCTTCCCTGGTGGCGCAGTGGTTGAGAGTCTGCCTGCCGATGCAGGGGACACGGGTTCGTGCCCCGGTCCGGGAAGATCCCACACGCCGCGGAGCGGCTGGGCCCGTGAGACATGGCCGCTGAGCCTGCGCGTCCAGAGCCTGTGCTCTGCAACGGGAGAGGCCACAGCAGTGAGAGACCCACGTACCGCAAAAAAAAAAAAAAGAAAAGAAAAAAAAAATAACTAAATTTATTTTCATCAGGGTGTGAATGACCATTAGGATTTACCCTCCAAGGATGTCTACATTTTAAAAGAGGAATTTGATATAAACAAATGACCTTCAAATTAGTGGGTGGGTTGATGTGGCATCAGAAATTCAGGAGCCCCACTACTTCCTCCAGCAGCTGGGAGAAGCGGAGTCGTGCTTGTCATCCCAGCGGAGAGGCTCCAGTCCCTGTGCTGTTTTGGCGGACCTTCGCTGCACTCACATTCAAGTGCCGTCTCTTGAACATCCCCTCACAGAAATGAATTGGTGTTTTCTGGTACAGAGGGGATGCTAAATGGGAGGGAAGGGGGCATGGCCTGCACACAGACGGGCACAGCTACAAAACCTCATCTCTGCCGTGTAGGGTGGGGAAGTTGGGGGAAGACGCCTCCTTCAGCAGGAGCCGTGTCAGCATCCAAACTGGTGAAAACCAGTGAAGGTCAAACACTGGCCAAGGGGGGCAGCCTATGAAGCCAGTAACACCGCCCACCTCATTGGGATCCACCACCCCACGGGTACCTGTTGGCATGCAAATTCTTTATATAACAAGATATGGGATGATAAGTAAATCAAATAGGCACCGTTTATCCTTTCAGCATTCAGCCAAAGGCCTCTTCTGTGTGCCATCTATGGGGGACATGATGTAAGATGATAAAAAGACATTTCTATTACGTTAGAATTTTGTAGGTGCTCACACGTGTGTTATCTAACTGAATTCTTGAAACAAATCCATGCAGAATACAGCCTAATGCCCATTTAGAGGGGGGAAACTGAGGCTCCGGGAGGGAGGGTGTCTTAGGTCATGATAAATGGCAAAGGCCAGGCTAAAGGCCATTCGTTCATTCACTCATTCATTCATAGAGTGGTTGGAATTTTTCAGAACTGGTTTTGATATAAATCTGTCATCTTTTAGAAAGGACTGGCTGTTGAGAGCAGAGGATCCAGGGGCCTGTGAGAGGAAAGAATGTTTATTTCATTGACGTGGTCTCCCCAGGACAGCGACTGCTCTCATAGATGCAGAGGGAGGCATAGAAGTTAGAAGAGAGAATTTTACCTCCTTCAAACTGTGCTTTTCCCTTTTCCTCAGCTCCCAGTGGTCTGAAGCCTGATCACACTGGGGAAACCGAAGCAGCCAGCAGCCACCAGTCACACTGGCACTGGGCTCCCATTGTACACTCTCATTTCATCTCCACAACATCTCCATGAGTAGCATTAAAACCCCCATTTTACAACTGAGAAAAGCAGGAGAGGAACGGGAAGTTGAGGCCTGCTGCACCCTGGTCCCTGCTCTACAGGTCACCAGGAGCACTGACCCATTACTGGGGCTGCCCACCACCCTGCATTTCTCTCCTTCTATCCTCCCACTGTCATGGTTCTAGTTCACCCAGACCCTGATTTTCTCTTTCCTGCGCTTCTGCAATAGTTCCATTTGACATTCTTTTTTAAAATGTGTGTATACATTTAGTGAGCACCAGCAGTGTTCCAGGCTCCGTGCTGGACATCAGGGAGAGAGTGATAAGCATGAGTTAGTGCCTGCCATTCTAGCTAGGGACACAACAGGAGAACAGGTGACCCTACATGAGGATAAGCGCTGTAGCAGGGAGAAATCCAGGTGCAGCGTGAGTGCAGAACAGATGTACCTGGTCCAGCTGGGGGAGGGAGGGAAGGTGGCACTCATGGGCCAAGCCAGGCTGGAGTCCTCCATGATGAGTCCAAGTCAACCATCTTCCTAACAAGCCCTTATGAGAGTCCTTTCGAAAATGAAAATCCAAGCAAACTACCTCTCTTCTCAAAACCCTTCTGTGGCTCCCTATCACTCAGAGAACAAAGGACAGGCCCCTTAGTGAGGTCCACAAAGTTCTCCATGTTCTGACCTCCTCTCCCACTAGGTCCCAATGTATCTACATGTCTGTCTCCTCCAGAAGGGAAGCACCTGGAAGGCAGCCTATGTGCAGTTTAGTTCTCCATACCCTAGGCCTGGAGCTGGACTACTCTATAATAGGCACTCGATGTCTTTATTAAAAGCATGAATACATTCCTGAGTTCTGAGTCCTTGCCCAAAAGAGAAGGCCAGTTTGGTTTTCTCTTGTGTCTCATGGTAGGAACTGACCGAGCCCCCCACAATTTTGGTCAATGAGGGGAGAAGAGGGGTTTAATAAGGAATGAGGCATGTGACTCCCAGGAATGCAGCTCTAGCACCCCTATTTCCTATGGAGAGCCCCATGAGCTCCATAGAGAGTTCTCCGTAAGTCTTGGCACAGAGGAGTCCCAGGTCAGTTTACATGTCCCCCCAGCACAGGGTCCATGGAAATTCCTTTGTGTGACCTGTCCCTCCCCCAGTTCTCTGCTTTTCATCCCTAGGAGCCCCAGCTCCTGGCACAGTCCTCTTTGCATACCAAGCATTTAGAACATTCTGTGTGAATGTTGAACACTCTACACTTCCCACCAGGATGGAGTTTATAATTGAGACAAATTCTCGTCTACTAATTTTCAAAGAGAAAAGAAGAAATGCACTTCAAGCAAGAAAGTTGGGTGTCTGGGAAGGTTTCCAGCCAGGAGATTTCTTTTTTTTTTCTTTTGTAACCTTTTGACCTCCTTCACCATTTAACCTCTTTTCTTTTGCTATTTCTTTGTGAGATGGCAGAGATAATAAGAGAAGAAAAAAAGAAGAAGAGGAACCACTGAGTCAATGAGTACTACAGGCAGGCACTGTTCTGGGCTTTACCCCATTTAATCCCCATCAGGATCCCTCTTCAAGGAAAGGAACATCATCCTCTTTTACAACTGAGGAAATTCAGGCTCAGGGCCTGAAGTAGATTGATTGCCCAATGTCAAAGTGAGAAGTCCAGTGTCATTAATTTGACTGGTTCCTTCTCATTTAGTCATCTAGTAAGTGATTGGAACAAGGATTTGAAAACCCGCTTATCTGACTCCAAAGCTTAAATATTCCACTGTTCTGATTAGTCACAGTGGGCTGCCTTGGGAAACAATCACTTAACTCTAGAAACTTCTGTAATTTACCAGATATTTGACTTTAAAAGAGACTTCATCATTTTCCTATCTAGAATTAATCGAATCCTCCAATATCACCTCCACATCATTTCTTGCCCAATAAAAAACACATATCCAAAGAACCTATTTTTTACCAAAAGTTTTGAAAATCCCATAACTATCCCAAAAAAACACAAAAGTCATTGTCCTGAATATGTCTTTTAGAGAGTGTTGGCAAACTCTAAGCTGACACCAGAAAGCAGACACATCTGTGTTATGAACAGTCTCCTAGAACTATTTGTCACTGATAACAGAGGCTTCCATAATAAACAGCTGGAAAGCACTCTTCCACTATAAAGTATGACATAAATACTGACTGACAGTAAAACAAAACCATGCCAAACTGCAATAGGATGGTCGTTATGAATTATATAAGCAAAGATAGATAAAGCAGAGTCAGCTACACTTCTCTATATCCTTACAAACTTCAAGTGGACTAACAAAGACTGTTAGAAAAAAGAAATTTTAAAATTCATGTCCTTCTAGAAGCCTTTAAATAAGGCTCCTTTGTTCTTACAAAAAGTGAGATGAGACGATGTTTGGAATCTAGATTTTACCGGCTAGAAAGGTGAGGCCCTTTGTGTTACATAAGGCAGCTGCACCTTGAGAAAGGTGTTCAGGAAGAAAGTCAAGGCACACCATTTGACCCAAATGTTTAAAATTTTCCAGAGCTTGGTCATCCCTGGTGGCGCAGTGGTTAAGAATCCGCCTGCCATGGGCTTCCCTGGTGGCGCAGTGGTTGAGAGTCCGCCTGCCGATGCAGGGGACACGGGTTCGTGCCCGGGTCCGGGAAGATCCCACATGCCGCAGAGCGGCTGGGCCCATGAGCCATGGCCGCTGAGCCTGCGCGTCCGGAGCCTGTGCTCCGCAGCGGGAGAGGCCACAACAGTGAGAGGCCTGCGTACTGAAAAAAAAAAAAAAAAAAAATCCGCCGCCAATGCAGGGACACGGGTTCGAGCACTGGTCCGGGAAGATTCCACATGCTGCGGAACAACTAAGCCCGTGCACCACCACTACTGAGCCTGTGCTCTGGAGCCCGTGAGCCACAACTACTGAGCCTGCGTGCCACAACTACTGAGCTTGCGCGCCTAGAGCCCAAGCTTCGCAACAGGAGAAGTCACCGCAATGAGAAGCCCGCGCACCACAATGAAGAGTAGCCCCCGCTCGCCGCAACTAGAGAAAGCCCGCACACAACAACGAAGACCCAATGCAGCCAAAAATAAAATAAATATATTAAAAAAAAAATTTTTCCAGAGCTTCTCACGTCTGTTAAACCACTTGGATTCTTTATAAGATCCTAAGAGACCAAGGATTTATATTTTTCAAGTTCTTTTAATAGACAAGAGTGGAATGAGAAACAGAGTTCTTTCCATTTTTTATGAGAGCTTGCCATAAGCCAAAACAAAGCCAGACAGCCCGTCAGACAAGCCATCCATTTCCCAACATGGCTGCTTTCTGAGCAAGGAAGGCACTGCATTTAGAGATAAAATATAAACCCAACTGCTCTCCTCAACATGCTACACACATATATTTATTCACTTAAGGACTATTTATTAAACATCAACCATGTACCAGACACCATGTCAGTTGCTGGGGATACAGCAGAAAACAGCCTTTATCTTAATGACTCAGTATTCTGTTACCATCTCTATTTTCTGAAGAGAAGGCTGAGGTTCAGGGGAGTTAGGTACCAGCCCAAAGTCACACAGGGAGTGAGTCCCAAGCCTCACCTGCCTCCTTACAGGCCGTGTTCCCTCTAAATAGAACATAAGGATGCCCCACAGTTCACTTCTCTCCTGTGGCTGATCTCCAGACCGAAGTGGACACTGTACTCCACATCTCAGACACTGAAGGAGCTCTGGATGGAAGAAAGACAAAGGGAAGCACCAAACATGTGGACCTCTCCTGCAAATGAATAAATTCGCTATCCTGCAAATTAAGTTGTTCTCAGTGCTAACTACTCAAATATTCCACAAACACAAAAAAGCAACCTTCACATCTGAATGCTGCTTTCTGCTCTGTTAGGCATCCTTCCACTTCTGCTCCACATTCTATGTCCTATAAGCCTCAGAGAGCCTGGATCTCCCCAATCCCTAGCATAAAATGTATCTTTCCAGTCATTTTTTTCATAGCATTTAACACAATACATAATTATATACATATCTGTGGGTTTGTTTATCTGTCTCATTAAAATGCAAGCTCCACCAAGGACCATAGTCCCTTTTTCCTAAAGTGACTAAATATAGTAGTCACTTTATTATTTATTATAGTCACTTTATTTATTTTCTAGTTGTAGACAATAAATATTTGCTAAATTACTGAATGAATGAATGAATGACTATAACCTATATTCTGAAGCTATAACCAAATATTACCTGCACCAAATCACCTATTTAACATTATATGTACCTTACCCCCAGAGGCAAAGATACTCTTTTACATCTCAACTTTTGTGTTTTTCCATGACTATCACCTTCTAATGTATGAAATAATTTACTTATTTAATATGTTTATCATTTATGGTCTGTTCTCCTTAACAAAAATATAAACTTTACAAGGGAAAGGATGGCAAAGGCCAAGAATTATGTCTGGCTCATAGTAGACGCTCAGCAAGTATTTGTTAAATGAATGAATGAAAACCTCTCTGTTAACTTCTTAATATTAAGCATTCAAGGATACATGGTTTCCTTAAATTATGGGATATATATGAATTTAATTTCTGTGACCCTCAGTTTCCTTGTGGGCCTTGGACTAACCGAAATCTAAGAAAAAAAATTCAATAATCAAAAATATTCACTTATATACATATGATTACAAGTATTAAGGCAGAAAAACTAATTAGCACATTTTTAAGAGGTGTTCAACAGAATGGGTTTTCAGTAGATTATCCAGGATTATCAACAACTTCTAACTCACAAAAATCTAAATTAATTGAGGTCTTAATGTTTAGGTGTCTTTTCTTCCATATTCCTTCAAAGAAATTGAAGTTTGGAAGAGGCTTTGTATTGTCAAAAATCTCATGTGAGGATATAGACTTTGCTATGTGCCCTGATGAATGAATCAATTCAACAAGTATTTCTTGAAAGTGTAATTTATGCTTTGTACCATGTTAGGCATGGTGAGGTGTCAAAGTAAAAATGCTATTTGCAGGAAACATTCACTATCTTTTACTGGGGACGTGAGGCACACTCACAAAACAACAGAAAACAGAAAAAAAAAACCCTGTCTATCCAGAGCAAGGGTATAATAATAGGTAGAGTTAGTGCTATGGGAGTAGAAATAGGCAAGAATCAGTGGGAATCAAAATATTCAGACAAGATCCTAGGGAGAAGGTTGTTTTGGGTTTTTTTTAAGAATATGAGGTACTAGTCATCCGCATAGGGATGTGTACTGCCTGGACTAATCAAACAGCACTAATAGAAGTTTTAATATTATTTAGATAATCATTAATCTATCAAAGAATCTAACAGCCCCCCTCCCTCTTTCCATGGGCTTGAACTATCTTAAACAGTTTTGAATAGTCTTGAGCCGTTTGGATGCTAGTTCTTTAACTTTGCTGCTAATTCCACATTTCCTGTAAGGCATTCTTAAAAGATCATAAATAGGTCAATGGCAATAAAATTGTATCCATCTGTCAAGAGAAGTTTCCATTTAATGAGAACACAAACTGCATCATCGACAAAGAATCCAAAATACTTAAGGAAAATCAGCATGGAATCTGTAGCCAAACTTCCCCAGTGGTTGATGAGAGAACGAAGGAGAAAGATAAAGTTATGGAGCCTATTTTGATATCTATATATACATATAATAAAGACTATTTTCTATCAATATAAAAATAATAGAAAGATTTTTAACTATTTTCTCTTGCTTCATTTTTATGGAAGTTTGCTTCAAACTGCACTTAAGCCTGCCTAATCCTTCTCAATCCCACTAGTAAAGACATCAGAAATCCTGATGTTTTTTGAACTTTAGCTCTAGAGTATTCCTTAAGTCCTAGCTTAAGAAATGATCTTTCATCTTATCTCTTGACTAATGTTTCTGCTATTTCTTCAATCACCTTTCCTGTAAAAACCACAAAATTTCTAAACTAAATCCACTTCTGAAAAAGCCAAACCTTCCTTTCTTTAGAAATGCATTCAAATAACACACACAAGCCCATGTTCTTACTTACAGACAAGTAAGCCTGTAAGCAAGTAACTGGAAAAAAATAAGAGAAATATATTATGCTAGACAACTCTAAAGCCTACAGGACAGGGGAAGAAAGCACCACAAAAGTGGTTATCCTTCATTCTGGGAAAAGGGTCAGGAAAAACCACCTAGAGATAATGAGAATATTTAACAGAAGAAGAAGACCTACTTCAGGTAAGTCACTCTTCACAAGGAAATGGAGGGGAAGAGAGGAGACATGAGCCAAAGCATGGTTTCAATGATCATTTGTGAATTAAAATAGCACCATATGTGGAATTGACTGCTACATTGTTGCTGACAGTGTTGTTCTTTCCATCACTGTGACTCTGTGTTATCTGTATAAAATCCTTCAAAACATCATTGCTGGCCTTGTTGTTAGTCTTTCATATATCATTAGTCCATGTAAAAATTGGTAATGGTATTTTGGAAGTCCTATCATGTTTTTAAATACACAAATCTTATGATTCAGCCATTATTTTTCAAGGAATCCATCTTAAAGAAATAGGATCATGGCTGAATAAGCATACATGAACAAAAAACTTGTAGTGTATTGCAAATGTTTAAACATAAAGTTCTTATTGTACTGTATCTAATTTTAACTCAAAGATTTGGAGCATGAAGAACTGCAAGTAATATCACAAATGCTCTCCTTTCTCTCCACGCACCTACACCAAGAGCCCTCTCAGACATTTAGAGATACTTCTGTGGCTCCACCACATATAAAATAGCTAACACACTAGCAAAAGGATAGTATATAAATCCCCCTTACCCCTGGCAACCACAATTCTACTCTCTGATTCTATGAGTTTGACTATTTTAGATACCTCATATAAGTGGAATTATGTAATATTTGTTTGTAGTCCCACTTGTCTAATTTTGCTTTTCTTTTTCTTTTTTTTTTTTTGGCCTGTGCTTTTAGTGTCCTATCCATTAAAGCATTGTAAAGACCAATGTCATAAAGATTTTCTTAGAAGATTTCTTCTAAGAATTACATAGATTCAGATCTATGGATAAGTCTTTAGTCCATTTTGAGTTGATTTTTAATTATGAAAAGAGTAGTCTTTTCAACAAATGGTGCTAAGACAACTACATTCGAAAGAGCGAAGTTGAACCCCTTTCTCACACCATACACAAAAACTAACTTAAAATGGATTGAGTTCCAGTGCAAAGCCCTCACGAGGCCGAGGAGGTGCAGCACTTTCCCCGAGAGCGTGGTGAGTGGGACGCAGTGCCTGTCTCTTCTCCATCAACAGATAAGAGAATTGAGACAAGGAAATTATATGCCCTGCTCGACATAAATACAACTGGATATAAACTTCAGGCAGGCAAAGTACATCATCCGTCTCATTCACTCCTGTATCTTCAGCATCTAATACTGTTCCAGGCATATAAAGACCTTCAAGATGGCAGAGGAGTAAGACATGGAGATCGCCTTCCTCCCCACAACAACATCAGAAATACATCTACACGTGGAACAACTCCTACAGAACACCTACTGAACGCTGGCAGAAGACCTCAGACCTCCCAAAAGGCAAGAAACTCCCCACGTACCTGGGTAGGGCAAACGAAAAAAGTAAAAACACAGACAAAAGAATAGGGACAGGACCTGCACCACTGGGAGGGAGCTGTGAAGGAGGAAATGTTTCCACACACTAGAAGCCCCTTCGCGGGCAGAGACTGCGGGTGGTGGAGGGGGGGAGCTTCGGAGCCATGGAGAGGAACACAGCAACAGGGGTGCAGAGGGCAAAGCAGAGAGATTCCCACACAGAGGACCAGTGCCGACCAGCTCTCACCAGCCCGAGAGGCTTGTCTGCTCACCTGCCGGGGCGGGCGGGGCTGGGAGCTGAGACTCCGGCTTCGGTCAGAGCGCAGGGACAGAACTGGGGTTGGCGGTGTGAACACAGCCTGACGGGGGATAGTGCGCCACAGCTAGCTGGGAGGGAGTCCAGGAAAATGTCTGGACCTGCCTAAGAGGTAAGAGAGCATTGCTTCGGGGTGCGTGAGAAGAGGGGATTCAGAGCACCACCTAAACGAGCTCCAGAGACGGGCTTGAGCCGTGGCTATCAGCGCGGACCCCAGAGACGGGCATGAAACGCTAAGGCCGCTGCCGCAGCCACCAAGAAGCCTGTGTGCGAGCACAGGTCACTATCCGCACCTCCCCTCCCGGGAACCTGTGCAGCCCGCCACTGCCAGTGTCCGGTGATCTAGGGACAACTTCC
The DNA here is from genome assembly GCF_951394435.1 of Stenella coeruleoalba. Taxonomy (NCBI): domain Eukaryota; kingdom Metazoa; phylum Chordata; class Mammalia; order Artiodactyla; family Delphinidae; genus Stenella; species Stenella coeruleoalba. The sequence continues at coordinate 68,206,545 of NC_137169.1, read as the reverse complement.
CTGTGAGAAAAAAAGGCGCGCCTCAGGCTGGTGCAACGTGATGCTGGCCTCTGCAGCCACAGGCTCACCCCGCATCCGTCCCCTCCCTCCCCCAGGCCTAAGTGAGCCAGAGCCCCCTAATCAGCCCCTCCTTTAACCCCCTCCGGTCTGGGTGGGAACAAACGCCCTCAGGTGACCTACAGGGAGAGGTGGAGCCACATCCAAAGCTGAGCCCCTGGGAGCTGTGTGAGCAAAGAAGAGAAAAGGAAATCTCTCCCAGCAGCCTCAGAAGCAGCGGATTAAATCTCCACAATCAACTTGATGTACCTGCATCTGTGGAATACCTGAATAGACAACGAATCATCCTAAATTGAGGCAGTGGACTTTGGGAGCAACGATATATTTTTTTTTCCTTTTTCTATTTTTGTGAGTCTGTATGTGTATGTTTCTGTGTGTGATTTTGTCTGTATAGCTTTGCTTTTACCATTTGTCCTAGAATTCTCTCTATCCATTTGTTTTTCTTGTTGTTGTTTTCTTTTTTAGTATAGTTTTTAGCACTTGTTATCACTGGTGGATTTATTTTTTGGTTTGGTTTGTCTCTTCTTTTTTTTTAATTACTTTTTAATTCTTTTATTTTTAATAATTATTTTTATTTTATTTTATTTTATTTATGTTTTTTCTTCTTTCTTTCTTTATTTCTCCCATTTTTCTGAGCCGAGTGGATGACAGTGTCTTGGTGCTCCAGCCAGCTGTAAGGCCTGTGCCTCTGAAGTGGGAGAGCCAAGTTCAGGACACTGGTCCACCAGAAACCTCCCAGCTCCATGTAATAACAAGTGGTGAAAATCTCCCAGAGACCTCCATCTCAACACCAACACCCAGCTCCACTCAACGACCAGCAAGCTACAGTGATGGACACCCTATGCCAAACAGCTAGCAAGACAGGAACACAACCCCACCCACTAGCAGAAAGGCTGCCTAAAATCATAATAAGGTCACAGACACCCCAAAACACACCACTGAACACAGACCTGCCCACGAGAAAGACAAGATCCAGCTTCATCCACTATAACACAGGCACTAGTCCCCTCCACCAGGGAGCCTACACAATCCACTGAAACAGCCTTAGCCACTGGGGGCAGACACCAAAAACAATGGGAACTACGAACCTACAACCTGCATAAAGGAGACCCCAAACACAGTACGTTAAGCAAAATGAGAAGACAGAAAAACACACCACAGATGAAGGAGCAAGGCAAAAACTCAGCAGACCTAACAAATGAAGAGGAAATAGGCAGTCTACCTGAAAAAGAATTCAGAGTAATTATAGTAAAGATATTCCAAAATCTTGGAAACAGAAAGGAGAAAATAAAAGAAACGTTTAACAAGGTCCTAGCAAGGTCCAAGGTCCTAGCAAGGACCAAGCAAACAAACAATGATGAACAACACAATAAATGAAATTTAAAATTCTCTAGAATGAATCAATAATGGAATAACTGAGGCAATAGAAAGGATAAGTGACCTGGAAGATAAAATAGAGGAAATAACTACTGCAGAGCAAAATAAAGAAAAAAGAATGAAAAGAATTGAGGACAGTCTCAGAGACCTCTGGCACTACATGAAATACACCAACATTTGAATCACAGGGGTCCCAGATTAGAAGAGAAAAAGAAAGGGACTGAGAAAATATTTGAAGAGATTATAGTTGAAAACTTCCCTAATGTGGGAAAGGAAATAGTTAATCAAGTCCAGGAAGAGAAGAGTCCCATACAGGATAAATCCAAGGAGAAACATGCCAAGACACATATTACTCAAACTATCAAAAACTAAATACAAAGAAAAAATATTAAAAGCCAGGGAAAAACAACAAATAACATACAAGGGAATACCCATAAGGTTAATAGCTGACCTTTCAGCAGAAACTCTGCAAGCAAGAAGGGAGTGGCAGGATATATTTAAAGTGCTGAAAGGGAAAAACGTACAACCAAGATTACTCTACACAGCAAGGATCTCATTCAGATTCAACGGAGAAATTAAAACTTTTACAGGGCTTCCCTGGTGGCGCAGTGGTTGAGAGTCTGCCTGCCGATGCAGGGGACACGGGTTCGTGCCCCGGTCCGGGAAGAACCCACATGCTGTGGAGAGTCTGGGCCCGTGAGCCATGGCCGCTGAGCCTGCACGTCTGGAGCCTGTGCTCCACAATGGGAGAGGCAACAACAGTGAGAGGCCCGCGTACCGCAAAAAAAAAAAAAAACCTTTACAGACAAGCAAAAGCTAAGAGAACTCAGCACCACCAAACCAGCTTTACAACAAATGCTAAAGGAACTTCTCTAGGCAGGAAACACAAGGGAAGGAGAAGACCTACAATAACAAACCCCAAACAATTAATAAAATAGCAATAGGAATATACATATCGATAACTACCTTACATGTAAATGGGTTAAATGCTTCAACCAAAAGACATAGACTGGATGAATGGACACAAAAACAAGACCTGTGTATATGCTGTCTACAAGAGACCCACTTCAGACCTAGGGACACATAGACTGAAAGTGAGGGGATGGAAAAAGATATTCCATGCAAATGGAAATCAAAAGAAAGCTGGAGTAGCAATTCTCATATCAGACAAAATACACTTTAAAACAAAGACTATTACAAGAGACAAAGAAGAACACTACATAATGATCAAAGGATCCATCCAAGAAGAAGATACAACAATTGTAAATATATATGCACCCAACATAGGAGCACCTCAATACATAAGGCAAATGCTAACAGCTATAAAAGGGGAAATCGACAGTAACACAATCACAGTAGGGAACGTTAACACCCCAATTTCACCAATGGACAGATCATCCAAAATGAAAATAAATAAGGAAACACGAGCTTTAAATGACACATTTAACAAGATGGACTTAATTGATATTCATAGGACATTCCATCCAAAAACAACAGAATACACTATATTCTCAAGTGCTCATGGAACCTTCTCCAGGATAGATCATATCTTGGGGCACAAATCAAGCCTTGGTAAGTTTAAGGAAACTGAAATCATATCAAGTATCTCTTCCGACCACAATGCTATGAGACTAGATATCAATTATAGGAAAAAGTCTGTAAAAAATACAAACACGTGGAGGCTAAACAATACACCACTTAATAAGCAAGAGATCATTGAAGAAATCAAGGAGGAAATCAAAAAAATACCTAGAAACAGATGACAATGAAAACATGATGACCCAAAACCTATGGGATGCAGCAAAAGCAGTTCTAAGAGGGAAGTTTATAGCAATACAAGCCTACCTCAAAAAAACAAGAAAAATCTCAAATAAACAAGCTAACCTTAAACATAAAGCAATTAGAGACAGAACAACAGCAACAACAAAAAAAACCCAAAGTTAGCAGAGGGAAAGAAATCATAAAGATCAGATCAGAAATACATGAAAAATAAATGAAGGAAACAACAGCAAACATCAATAAAACTAAAAGCTGATTCTTTAAGAAGATAAACAAAATTGATAAAGCATTAGCCAGACTCATCAAGAAAAAGAGGGAGATGACTCAAATCAATAAAATTAGAAATGAAAAAGGAGAAGTTACAACAGACACTGCAGAAATACAAAGCATCCTAACAGACTACTACAAGCAACTCTATGCCAATAAAATGGACAACCTGAAAGAAATGGACAAATTCTTAGAAAAGCACAACATTCTGAGACTGAACCAGGAAGAAACAGAAAATATAAACAGACCAATCACAAGCACCAAAATTGAAACTGTGATTAAAAATCTTCCAAAAAACAAAACCCAGGACCAGATGGCTTCACAGGTGAATTCTATCAAACATTTAGAGAAGAGCTAACCCCTATCCTTCTCAAACTCTTCCAAAATATAGCAGACAGAGGAACCCTCCCAAACTCATTTGACAAGGCCACCATCACCCTGATGCCAAAACCAGACAAAGATGTCACAAAAAGAAAACTACAAGCCAATATCACTGATGAACATAGATGCAAAAATCCTCAACAAAATACTAGCAACCAGAATCCAACAGCACATTAAAAGAATCATACACCATGATCAAGTGGGGTTTATCCCAGGAATGCAAGGATTCTCTAATATATGCAAATCAATCAATGTGATACACCATATTAACAAATTGAAGGAGAAAACCGAATAATCATCTCAATAGATGCAGAGAAAGCTTTCAGCAGAATTCAACACTGATTTATGATAAAAAAAAAAAAAAAAACCCTGCAGAAAGTAGGCATAGAGGGAACTTACTTCAACATAATAAAGGACATATATGAAAAACCCACAGCCAAAATCGTCCTCAGTGGTGAAAACTGAAATCATTTCCACTAAGATCAGGAACAAGAAAAGGTTGCCCACTCTCACCACTATTATTCAACATAGTTTTGGAAGTTTTAGCCTCAGCAATCAGAGAAGAAAAAGAAATCAAAGGAATCCAAATCGGAAAAGAAGAAGTAAAGCTGCCATTGTTTGCAGATGACATGATACTATAATGGGGAATCCTAAAGATGCTACCAGAAAACTACCAGAGCTAATCAATGAATTTGGTAAAGTAGCAGGATACAAAATTAATGCACAGAAATCTCTTGCATTCCTATACACTAATGATGAAAATCTGAAAGAGAAATTAAGGAAACACTCCCATTTACCACTGCAACAAAAAGAATAAAATATCTAGGAATAAACCTACCTAAGGAGACAAAAGATTTGCATGCAGAAAACTATAAGACACTGATGAAAGAAATTAAAAATGATACAAACAGATGGAGAGAGATACCATGTTCTTGGACTGGAATAATCAACATTATAATAATCAACATAGCGAAAATGACTATACTACCCAAAGCAATCTACATGTTCAATGTAATCCCTATCAAAATACCAATGGCATTTTTCACAGAACTAGAACAAAAAATTTCACAATTTGTATGGAAACAAAAAAGACCCCGAATAGCCAAAGCAGTCTTGAGAAAGAAAAATGGAGGTGGAAGAATCAGGCTCCCTGACTTCAGACTGTACTACAAAGCTGCAGTAATCAAGAGAGTATGGTACTGGCACAAAAACAGAAATATAGATCAATGGAGCACGATAGAAAGCCCAGAGATAAACCCATGCACATATGGGCGCCTTACTTTTGATAAAGGAGGCAAGAATATAAGGAGAAAAGACAGCCTCATCAATAAGTGGTGCTGGGAAAACTGGACAGCTACATGTAAAAGAATGAAATTAGAACACTTCCTAACACCATACACAGAAATAAACTCAAAATAGATTAGAGACCTAAATGTAAGACCAGACACTATCAAACTCTTAGAGGAAAACATAGGCAGAACACTCTATGACATAAATCACAGCAAGATCCTTTTTTACCCACCTCCTATAGAAATGGAAATAAAAAGAAAAATAAGCAAATGGGACCTAGTGAAACGTAAAACCTTTTGCATGGCAAAGTAAACCATAAACAAGACGAAAAGACAACACTCAGAATGGGAGAAAATATTTGCAAATGAAGCAACTGACAAAGGATTAATCTCCAAAATTTACAAGCACCTCATGCAGCTCAATATCAAAATAACAAACAACCCAATCCAAAAATGGGCAGAAGAGCTAAATAGACATTTCTCCAAAGAAGATATACAGATTGCCAACAAACAGATTAAAGAATGCTCAATATCATTAATCATTAGAGAACTGCAAATCAAAAGTACAATGAGGTATCACTTCCTACTAGTCAGAAAGGCCATCATCAAAATATCTACAAACAATAAATGCTGGAGAGAGTGTGGAGAAGAGGTACCCCTCTTGCACTGTTGGTGGGAATGTAAATTGATACAGCCACTATGGAGAACAGTATGGATTTCCTTCAAAAACTAAAAATAGAACTACCATACGACCCAGCAATCCAGCTACTGTGCATATGCCCTGAGAAAACCATAATTCAAAAAGTGTCATGTACCACAATGTTCATTGCAGCTCTATTTACAATAGCCAGGACATGGACGCAACCTCAGTGTCCATCGACAGATGAATGGATAAAGAAGATGTGGCACATATATACAATGGAATATTACTCAGCCATAAAAGGAAACGAAATTGAGTTGTTTGTAGTGAGGTGGATGGACCTAGAGTCTGTCATACAGAGTGAAGTAAGTCAGAAAGAGAAAAACAAATACCATATGCTAACACATATATATGGAATCTAAAAAGAAAAAAAATGGTTTTGAAGACCCTAGGGGCAGGACGGGAATAAAGACGCAGACCTACTAGAGAATGGACTTGAGGACACTGGGAGGAGGGAAGGGTAAGCTGGGACAAAGTGAGAGAGTGTCATGGACATATACACTACCAAATGTAAAATTGATAGCTAGTGGGAAGCAGCTGCATAGCACAGGGAGATCAGCTCGGTGCTTTGTGACCACCCAGAGGGGTGGGATAGGGAGGGTGGGAGGTAGGGAGATGCAAGAGGGAAGAGATATGGGGATATATGTGTATGTATAGCTGATTCACTTTGTTATATAGCAGAAACTAACACACCATTGTAAAGCAATTATACTCCAATAAAGATGTTGAAAAGAAAAAGGATTGAAGACCTAAATATAAGAGCTAAAACTATAACAGTCTTAGAAGAAAACAGAGGACTATGTCCTCATTACCTAGAATTTGACAGTGGTTTCTTAAATATGATACTACAAGCAAAAAAGAAAATTGGTAAATTAGATTTCACCAAAATTTTAAAACTTTTGTTCATCAAAAGACACTACCAAGAAAGTGAGAAAAAAAACAACCCACAGAATGTAAGAAAATATGTGCAAATAATATATCTGGTAAGTATCCAGAGTGTATGAAGAACTCTTACACCTCACAAACAAAAAGAGAAACAACCCAATTAAAAATAAAGTCCTTGAAGAGACATTTCTCTAAAGAAGATATGCAAATGATCAACAATCGCATGAAAACAAGCTAAATGCCATTAGTCATTAGGAAAATGCAATTCAAACCACACAAAATACCACTTCACACCCACTAGGAGAGCTATATTCAAATAAATGAAAAACAACAAATATTGGGAGGGGTGAATAAGTTAGAGCCCTCATACATAGCTGGCGGGAATGTAAAACGGTGCAGCTGCTATGAAAAACAACTGGCAGCTCCTCAGTAAATTAAACATGAAATTACCATATGACTCAATAAATCCAAACCCGGGTCTATACCCAAAAGAATTAAAAACAGATGCTCAGACAAAACATTTTGTACGCAAATATTCATAGCAGCACTATTCACAATAGCCAAAAGATGGAAACAATCCAAATGTCTATTAACTGATTGATGAATAAACAAAATGTGGAGATCCATACAATGGACTATAATTATTCCATAGAAAGGAATGAAGTATTGATATATGCTACAACATGGTTGAACTGCAAAACATTACGCTGCGTGACAGCTAAGTAAAACAAGACACAAAAGGCTGCATATTGTATAATTCCATTTATATGGAATATCCTGAGTAGGCAAATCCATAAAGACAAAGAAAAGATTAGTGTTTTTCAGGAGCCGAGAGGAGTGGGGAATGGGAAGTGACTGATTCATGGGGTTTCCTTTTCGGGTGATGAAAATGTTACAGAACTATATAGTTGTGTATGGCTGCACAACATTCTGAATGTATTAAACACCACTGAATTGTTTTAATGGTTAAAATTGTTTAAATTGTTAAATGTTTTAAAATGGTTAAAATCATGAATTTTATGTTATGTATGTTTTACCATAATTAAAAGTTCAGCTGAAAAAATATTATCATCAATTTATTAGAGATCACAATGAAGTAGATGATTTATTAAATGAAATATTAAGTGAGAGAGTCCATCTTACACTGAAAAGCTGAGGATTCAGTTCTTTTGTGTGCCTATAAAACAATCCTAATTATATAAATGTCCATAGAATAGAGAATAATGGCAAGAAAAGCGAAAGAAGAACGATAAAGGAAAAACAGTACTAGTTGATAGAGCTGTGTGTTGTCCTTGATAAAACCAACTGTTAGAGCATTTAACTAAAATAAGTATACTTTTAGCTTCACCTTGCATATACATTTTTCCAGTGTAAATTGATGTGCAAAATTGGAAGTTCTCAAGAAGCTGTTGCTACTCCCCAAATGTCAGGAAAAGGGAAACACTTTCTTCTTCCTCAGTCAGTCTATGGCATCGTACTTTAACACTGCACAGCCCACCAGCTACGTAATCTCCTGAAGGAGTTCAAAGTGGCTTCTACCATCCTTAATCTCAATCAAAGGAGAAGAAATACTAATCTTGATTCCTCAAGGATATGCAATGGGTCCTCTGTAGCAGGTGGCAGAGATTTTAGTGAGAGAAGTAATATGAGTTTACAATTGGAAATTTTGTCATTTCCAGCTACTGCCTACTCTACTTACTGTGTGACTTTAAGCAAATCACTCAACCTCTCTGAAACCTCCTCTTCCATAATATGGGGATAATAGAACCTCCTTTATACTATTACTGTGATAATTGAGTGGGTTAATGCATATAAAGCATTTAGAATAGTTTGACACGGGAAAGTGTAGGCAACTAAGGCCTTGGCATCAGGGCAGGTAGAGTCATTTCAATTGATAAAAAGTAGAACAGGAGCAGAGTTAGCCCTAGAGGTAAGGGACTGGCCACAACTAGGTAACAGAAATTAGAGGTCAGCTTAGTCACCCAGCAAGTGACTAAATGAAATCCAGGTCCAGGGCAGAAAACCATCTGAAACTGGACCACCCAAGATAAAGATTAGGTAGGAAGGCTGAAGTCCAAAACTCACCCAAGCACTCCCTGTACCAAGATTCCCCCAACCCAGCCACAAGTCATAGAAACCACAAAGAACCATTGTCGAGCCAATCTTAATAACTAAGAGGTGGCCCCAAACCAAGATCTAGTGTTACTTCTAACTGGCTGTCGGCTTTAGGGGACTGAGCCACCAGATAGCAAATTACCAGATTACTAGCAGCAGCTGGGCCAAGCTGGAGACAGCAGAGATTGACAATCAAGTTATCACCCTCATTCAGCAGAAGATGAAGCTAAGGCTTAGTGAAATTAACTGATTTGTGTAAGACCATGCAGCCAGGAAATGATGGGGCCAAAAATTCGACACAGAACCGTAATATTCAAATCCTGGAAGATTTGTTCAGAACAGTGGAGCCTGCTAGTTACTTGCAGCTAACCTACAGCAGACTTAGACAATGACTATTCTTTTGGTTCATAGGCATTATTCCAAATCCTATTCACCTTCGCTGCTCACAGCGTGGCCCATGGAGCGACCGCAGCAACAACTTAGAAACTTGTTAAAAATGCAGACTCTCAGGCCCCAGCCCAAACCTACTGAATCAGAACCTGGCTTTAAGAAGATTCCCAGGTGATCTGATATACATTAAACTTTGAGAAGCACTGCTCTACACCATGCTGCCTCTCTCCTTCTCACAGAAGTTTCTTTTTTTCTGAAGGTATAACATAAATCAAGAGCAAAAAGTATTTTGTATCCTGGGGGGAAAAGAGAGAATTTCAGAGGAGGGAGAGTTCAGAGGAGGCAAAGACCTTGCAGCTGAAGAGACTTGGGGGTAGTGTGTTTGACCTGATCTTTGAAGAAAGGGTAGGACATGTACAGGCAATGATGGGGAACCGGGTGACCTTTACACAGAGAACGGGAAAAATCCCCAAGGCCGACGAGTGTAGAACATGCGGGAAAATGGCAGGTGGTTCTGTCTGGCTGGAGCCTAAGGCATGTGAAGAGCAATGAAAATACATGCTTGAAAGAAAAATTAGGGACAGGTTAGAGCATTTATTAGATGACAGGAATTAGGACTTTATTGTGTAGGCATGCCCTACAGTTGAAGGGTGTCGAGCGGAGGACCAAAGGGCTCAAAATTAATGCGTAAAAAGGTTAATTTATATTAGGCTCTATTTCTATGGAGGACCAAAGAGGAAACCTGAACTCTAGTGGTAAATGAAAGGTAGTAAGAGGGAAGACCTGGGGAGGGGCGGCGGTGGGAATAAAGAGGAGTAAATGCCCCCAAATTTGTGTTGAATGTTTCTGAATATATGCTGAATATCAGGCAACAAGTTATGTAGCCTGAGAGCTGAGATCTGAAAAATATATTCTCAACTTGGTAATTATCCCATTTAGTAGAATTCTCTCCCTTCGTAGATTCCTTCCATCGAAATGGCGTTTAACTCAAAAAAGCAGCATGGAAATGCGTATTTACATTGAAAATTGTCCAATTTAAATGACTGACTACTGCAGCAAAGTGAAAGCTTTTGCAGATGTCTGATTGCCCTTGATGAACTGCCAAAGTTTAATTTTCTAAACTTACAACATGAAGATTAGCCTGAACTCATTATAACCCCACGAAGGTGCAGGCATCTGTCAGACCCATAGCTGGCTTGTTCACTCTCTCTCAGAGAAATACCATCTTAACTGCAATTACTTCTGAAAATGTCCCACTAATTATTTTTTCCACTTTCTCCTCTCTCTCTCTCTCCTTCTTGCTCCTATAATATAAAAACTCATTAAGAACAAGAATCAGGATTACTTGTTAGTTAGCTCTAGACCAGGGTTACTCCTAATGCAGTATGACATGTCGAGTCAGATAATCTGGGGGTTGGAGGAGATTATGCTGTGCCATTTGGGATGTTTAACAGCATCCAGATGCCACCCTCTACCCACTAGATGCCACTTTCAACCCATTACCTCCACCCCCCACCGCTACCAGTTGTGACAACCCAAAATATTTCCAGACATCGCAAATGTCCCCTGGGGGCCTAATTCACCCCTAATAGAGTACCACTGCTCTAGCGCACTGCAAACTGCAGGTACACGCTTCATACTGAGTAATATCATAAATGCAAGAGAGACCTGGGGATTCCTTAGAAGGCTGGGAATCCTGATGTGCGTTTCTTTGGGTTCATTATTTGGAGCATCTAAACTTAATCAAACCACAGTTCTCCTAAATTTGCTCTGCAGTTAATAATTTCCACTCTAATGAGTTCTCCTAAGTGTCCCACAGAATCATCCAGGATTCCAAGTTATCCTGGAAAATGTTCACTTTGCATTGGAAAGTGATATTTGAGTTCCATGCCAACAGGACATAGCGTACCTAACTAAGGCATTTTCATGAGAGGTTGCACATATATAATCAATTAAAAATCTCTTTAACGGAGAACTCAAGTAGTGAATAAAAGCGAGAATAGAAGACTACACCCAGCAGAGGAGGAATCACAGTTACCGCAGGGCTGGAGAAACCTTGAAAAGAAACAAGCAAAGCACTGTCAATATGCCTTTTCATCAGATTTGATTCACATAGCCTCAAACCTAAGGAGTTTCATCCAAAATTCTCAATGCAGTTTAGCAGGAGCCAGACCACACTATTGAAACATTGAACTTCAGAAGTAAACCGAAACCCAGACAAGTTTTGCCAGCTCAGACCAAAGCCACACTTACAAAGATGACCAGACCAGTAAGAAAGCTAGCATGGAAACAGGGTTTTCAGTATTTCTGCATTTGCCGGCACTGGTTATTGGTCCTGCCAAGTCTTCAGTCACACATTCAAGCCCTTGAAAACTTAGAATCCTCTGGGATTCTAAAGTGCCACTCATACATTGTTTGTTTGTGATTTTGGACCCCTGAGTAAATACTGCAGCAAATTTTTCACAGTTATCTTAAGGGCAATAGACTTTAGAATTTGGAAGAAACAGCTACAGATAATTTTTCTCTAAAAAATTTAGTTGTGCTATTATAATCTGTTTCTCATTATATTTGTGCTATTCAAACCATGCATAGCCCATAAAATCTCAGAAAGAGCCACAAATAACAAGAATTGAAAAAGCATAATGGCATTCCATAGTCCCAAACTCTTCATAGAAGGCAACTGCAAAAATATACAGCTCTTATTTACCTCCTTCTGGATCAAGTTCTATACAATTATTCTGGCAGAAATTCTCCCTATCCTATATGAAGGGCCACAAGTGACAGATACTCAGAAAATAACAAACAACCATGTAGGTAAATGAACATTCGAATGCATGGACTAGGCAGACAAACAAGTGATAGGAGTAACCTCTTCTTGTGTGTCTGTCCACCCACAGGATGAGACATGAAGATGTCACCACCTCAATTTCCATCGAATAAAAAATTATGGGAGAGAGATATTAGTAACCATTTCAACAGATTATCTCCATTGTAAGTTTACTTATTCACTTGATGTTTCTTGAACACAGCCTGTGTGAGAGACACGTTTCCTGGTTTTAATGTGCTTTCGCGTAAAGGAGAAATAATAGGTTCATGACAATTAATTAGCCAATAAGGTATAAGAATAATAAGTGCCATAAGAGATGTTAAAGAGATTGCAGTGGGGATTTAGAGGAAAGACAGATTGATTTCTGCTGTGGGAATCAAAGCAGTCTCCATGGAAAAGATAACACTTACTCTGGAACTTCAAGGTCTAGCTCGAATGCATTCCTAAATGAAGGCCTCACAATTCCTATTGTCAAAATACTTCCCAGAAGCACTTTTTCCAGATTCTACCATAGCTTTGTTTTTGGTAAATGTCTGTCTTTGCACTAGAGGAAGCTCCTTGAGGGCTGAAATGTGTAGTTGTCATATCTCTACGGCCCCTGTTGTCACCCAGCACAAAACCTACTCATCATAGCTACTTAGTAAATATCATAGATTTGACGTGACCAGAAAAGTGAGACGTTTTGCTGAAAATTGCCATTATCTGTGTGATTCACTGCAGTGGAAGCTTGCTGCCCCTCGCTTTTCGCTGGCCTTGGAGTTCTCACAGTCTATCATGAGCAATTAAGAACACAATCCCCAACAACTAGAATTAGAAGGAAACGTGGTTGCCCTACACCTCTAACACTCCCTAAAATGTACCTCACTTCTCGCCTTGACTCACTTCACCCCAAGGGTGAAGTGGATGGCTTATTGGACTGATGAATTTGAGAAGAATTTAGCATTCTCCCCCATTCCTTCCTCTAGGAGCTAGCTTTAGGCACAGGTCTGCACCCACATGAGGAGGCCTATCTTAGTCTGGCACTGCCTGGAACTGGGTGTGTATAAAAGTCTGATGGATCCTAGGATTCAATGTACAGACAATTTCAGTCTCACACTAACCTACTTCTTCCAACTTTATTACTGATAAAGATCATCCTCTGTATTCAAATCTATCTACCGTTGGTAGAAGGTAACTAACCGTATTACCAGGGATATGTGTCTATTTTGTTGAATGATTGTATCCCAGCTTCTAGAACAGTGCCTGGTCCATAATAGGCAACCAATAAATCTTTGACCATTTGCTGAATTAACTTGTTCAAAACCTCGTCAAGAGAGGGGATACTATTTACTGGTCCCCAATGAAAGCCCCAAAACTACATCAAATAGATACTTAATAAATATGTGCTAAGTGAATGAATGCATGATCTTCTCACTGATCACAACTTGTATATATTTGCAAAAATCTTATCCTGTTCATTATATTTTAAAAGATATATGGTTTAAGACATGATTTTTTCCTATATTCTAACATTATATTTTATTTAGCTAAGGAGAATGTTGAACTTTGCCAATGACATTAATTTGTATAGCAAATGCTCAGTGCTGGTTCTAATTGGCACCCAGGCCCAGCTCCAGTCTTTACTTGTGGAATAGATTTAACCAGAGATACTTGTTCCCCTATACAGCCAATCAAGTGTAGTCTCATGTGCTGCCAGAGTGTAAGCTGTCCAGAGAAAAATAATACAAGTGTGTTTTTAGCTGATAGGGATCTAAACTCTATTACAAGATTCCAATCTAAGGGTTTGCACATAAGTAGCAAGAAGATAGGAACAGGTACTTCTAGAACCTGAACTTCAGCAAATAATAATGTGAAATAACCTTGTTATCTTGCTATATTTCTGCTTTTGTGTTATTTGCTATTTAAGAAAAAAATGAGGAAAATGGAAACAGGAAGAAAATTACTTTTTTCTTCTTTGGAAATGAATTATAAAGTCGTTTTGGTAAATTAAGACAAAAGTGAGTATCCAAAAATGAATGTATCAATGAAAAGCTTTAAGATAATTATTCAGTATTTTCAAGAATTTTTAAAATTTTTAGACTAATTTAAGACTAGTTTAATTTTATGTGTGGACTAATTTAAGATCCCCATGTGGGCAAGAGCTCTGATACAATTGACAAAAACTCCTTGCAGTCTTAGAGAATATCATATGAAGTGAAGTAAGTCAGACAGAGAAAGACAAATATTAGATGATATCACTTATATGCGGAATCTAAAAAATAATACTAATGAATTTATTTACAAAACAGAACAGACTCAAAGACATAGAAAACAAACTTATGGTTACCAAGGGGGAGAGAGAAATTAGGAGTATGGAATTAACAGATACACACTACTATATATAAAATAGATAAATAACAAGGATTTACTGTATAACATAGAAAATAATATTCAATATCTGGTAATAACCTATAAAAAGTAATCTAAATATATATATATATATGTAACTGAATCACTATGCTGTATATGTGAAACTAACACAATATTGTAAATCAACTATACTTCAATAATTAATAAATAAATATTCTTTATGGTCTTGATAAACTTAAAACTGACATGGATCTTGAAGATGCAAATAAACAGCTGAAAGTATTTTTAGGTATACAGTAGTATCAGGCTGCCTGACCAAATAAATGATTCTAATAAAAAATGGGTTTTGGCTCAAGATGCTAAGATATTCCCATTTGTTTTTGTTTTTGTTTTTCCTATGATAAAGCATTTTAAATCAGTCATTTGTCTTCTCAATATGTTCTTTGAGAGTCAAATTAGGAGGCCAAACATTTTCACCACATCTGTAATTTATTTAAATTACAGAAAAGTAGATGTGAGGAGAGAAGATTTTAAAAGGGGCGGGGGGGGGGGAGGATAGAGTTGGTTGTGCAGACTAAACAAACAGAGGGAAAAAACAATCATCCAAGTCTGAGACCAATAAACAGGAGGAAAAAAATTAGAATCTGAAGTTAACAAAGATAAGAGTGTAGAAAGAAAGACAGGTCAAAGGTAGCAACTTCTAGATGATGAGTTCACTGAAAATGACCTGAAAGAAATCTCTGAAACCCCTCACCCCTGTCCCTATATCCCTGCAACAGCAAAAGCAGTAGTGTTCCTTGGAGAGAGTATTGTTAATCAAACTGCAGCAAAAACATTTATGGTTGCAAAAGCCTGCTGTATCTGGCTTTATCATTTTCACTCATCTATTCCTTTGTATGTCTCTGTCCTTCCAATGTGTTTGGTCCCAAGACTCTTATCATGCTTAATAGTGACAGAAACGAGATGGGGCTTGGCATTCATGGTCTATTAAAGGAGTCCACAAATACTTTGACACTCCTCCACTAGAAACGTGGGGTCTATAACCCTTCCCCTTGAATGTGGGTGGGCTCTGTATCTACTTTGACCCATAGATTATGGAAGAAAAGCTGTGACAGTCTCTGAGCCCAGACCTTAATTAATAGACCAGCAGTTCTACTTCCTGTCTCTTGAAACACTTGCTCTTGGAACACAGATACCATGTTTTGAGAAACCCCAAGCATCCCAAAGAACAGGCCCACACAGAAAGGAAACAAGACCCCCCAGCCTTGTTTCCCAGATGAGCTACCAGCTAACAATCAGAACCAGCTTGTTAGCCATGGAATGACCCATCTTGGAAGAGGTTCCACCAGCCACAGTCAAACTGCCCCAGCTGACATCATGTGGAAAAGAGAACAGTCATCCCTGACAAGCCCTGCCCAAATGGCAGATTTCAAAGCAAAATGAATAGTGTTGTTTTAAGCCACTAGGTTTTGGTGTGGTTTATTACACAGCAATTTATAAATAGACAGTCCTCCAGCAGAATAAGTACATTTCATGTCATCAAAGCATCTCTGAAAGTAGATAAAGGTTGCAAGAGGAAGGACGTTTTAGTATCTAGATGAGGTGAAGAAATATTTTCTCTTTCTGTCGCTCATCTTTAAGGTCCTGTCCTTCAATCTTTTGTTTAACTATTGTGAAAGAAAAAAAAAAAAGCCTTCAACTAGAACCTTCTGTCCTTGGTTACATGTGCTTCATTGACTCACATAGCTGTTTGAGACCTCAAAACATGAGAAACAATGACTAAGCTAAGCAAGTGAGACAAGGCTCATATGTACTAGTCAGTTTGTTCCCAGGATGCCTGTTTGCCATTTGTAGCTGTAGTCTTCAGAAAAGTCTTAACTGACAGAGGATGTTTAAACTGACTTATTTTGATTCTAAAGAGCTAGTCAAAAAAATTTCTATGAGCAACTTCCCAGACATTTGTGCATGGCCCACTTCATTTTCTTTATTAGTTATCAATTTGAAAATCAGCAGCAAGATAGTAGGAATCAAGCTAATCTGGTAAATCCATTCAACAGCCTGTTTGGCTTCTGCATGTAGAAACCACTGCCTCTTCGCGCACATCACGTGTCAGTGCAAGCACTACATTTCCCAACACCGCTCTGCCACGTGCTGATCTGTCTCCCACGCTGGTCTACCCATGCCTGGAGAGAAAGAGTCAGGCCTCACCGTCTTTGTACACCCAGTTCTCAACAGTGTTTGACATATACAGCAAGTCTCCTACATACGAACCTTCACGTTGCAAACTTTCAAAGATTTGAATGTGCCCCTGTATGCCAGCTGTTGTACTGTACTACCGTACTTTTCAAGGTACTATACTGTAAGATAAAAAATGTTTTCTTTATTTTTCGTGTTTGTTTGTTTTTTATGTATTATTTGTGTGAAAAGTATTATAAATCTATTACAGTACAGTACTATATAGCCGATTGTGTTAGTTGGGTACCTAGGCTAACTTTGCTGGACTTATGAACAAATTGGACTTACGAATGTGATCTCAGAACAAAACTCATTCATATGTAGGGGACTTACTGTAGTGCCGATATGTATTTATAAATGAACTACTTAGTAAAATGACTAATGTGCATATGTAAATGTAGTCCAAAATTGCCCACAGATGAGCCGCCAATTCCTGATGGAAAAATATTAAAGTAGCGTTTCTCCAGAGCTTTTCAATTGACTCTTTCTAAACACAAATGTGAATCGTACTCCTGGCTCAGTGTCTTTGGATTGTAATTTGACAGTCAATCTTATGACTATGACCAAAGTATAATATTTATTCTGGGTAATATTTAACTTACTCAAATACTTAATTTTTAAAAATTGGGGCCACTGGTAATATTTAAATTTTTAAATTGGGGTCACTTTATTCCAACCAGAGTCAGAGGATGGATTAGTCATATGAGAAGACTAGACAAGGGTTTTCTGCATTTAATGGGTTCTTAGCTTCTGTTTAGACTTCTTCAACTTTCATAGGTAACAGTGATTATTGGCCGAAAGTGTGGGAACATTAAAATTTCAGAACATTTTTCAATTAAGAAAATTTTATTTCTAAAAGGGTGATTCCCCTTCTTAGAAGTCTGAATTTTCAGAGATAATTTTCATCAAGGAAAAAAATGAAAACATTATTTAGCTCAACAGACTTTTCTCTATTTCTATAAAAATTGTCTCAAATTCTGTTTTGTATAAGATTAATATTGTTTCTTGAACTTTCTTTATGTTAGTATTGGCCCAGTACCTCTTTCCATGCCTCTAATTTTCAAACTTCATGTGTGGGTTTGTTTTGGATATTTGTCTTATAAGAATCACATAGTATGGGATTGTTTTAATCCAATCACACAGACTTAATGGATGTGTTTACTATATTTACCTTTATCATGATTACTGACATTTTTGGAGTGATTTCTCCTGTTTTATTTTGCATTTTCTGTTTAACATCCTCTTTCCTTGATCCTTTTTCCCCTCTCCTGCCTTCTATTGGGTGAATAAAGATTTCTATGGTCCCTTTTCTCCCTCTACAGGTTTGGAAGTTACAGACTGTAACTCTACTCTGGGTGTTACTTTTAATTGCTGAAATACATATTGTGACAGAGACTGGCTAACTGTTCATAAAACTTATTGTCCTTCACAGCTGGGCACACAGCTCAACTATCTTTGCCAGCCTCCCCTGAAGTTGGGAAGGTAGGACTACTGGACTGAGCGCTAGCCAAGTTGGTGGAATGTGTGTAGAAGTGAGGAGTGCCACTCCTGAGCTCAGTCCATTAGAACCTCCATCTCCCCCCACCCCCACTCCTTGCCAGCTATATGTCAATGCCCTAGGGAAATTTCTGAAAGCCTGTGTTGAAGATAAAGCATTTATGAGTCTGCTTTGTTGAATGATAATGTGGAACAGAGATATCCTATGAACTATCACTGCCCCAATTGGAATATAGGTTATCAAGAAATAGATTGTGTTGAACCACTGATTTTCCACAGCTAAAGCTACCTTAATTAATACTTCACTATAAATGTTCATTTAAAATTAGACTCATTTAGTATCTCTGACTAGCACTTAAACAAGAGCTTAACATGATGTGACTACCCACTGGACTCCTCTTTCATCATCTTTTTTTTTTTTTTCGGTACGCGGGCCTCTCACTGTTGTGGCCTCTCCCGTTGCGGGGCACAGGCTCCGGACGCGCAGGCCCAGCAGCCATGGCTCACTGGCCCAAGCCGCTCTGCGGCGTGTGGGATCTTCCCGGACCGGGGCACAAACCCGTGTCCCCTGCATCGGCAGGCGGACTCTCAACCACTGCGCCACCAGGGAAGCCCCATCTTATTATTATTTAGAGCTTCTTTTCATATTCTTCTTATTATTTCTTATTGTATTATTTTCACAGTCATTAATTAATTTCATTTATTCACATATTTTTAGCAAATTTTGCTTTCACTGTTGACTTCTATTAGATGTATGTTGAAGCTACTCAATCTAACTTTCATTTCTCTTAAACTGCTTTTTGTATTTTTATAACTCATCGTTTCTCTGTGCTGTGTTCTGGTGGAATTCCTCAGTGTTGTGTTCCAAACCATTTATTCTCTTGACAGTTAAGACCAATGTAGACTTTACCCTCTGTGTTGGATTTTTATTTCAATAATTACATTTTTTATTTCCAAGATTCCCAGTTTGTTCTTTTCCATATTCACCTGTTCTTCTTTTTCATTTCTGCCTATTTTGCTTCAAGGTCTGTATTTTTTTAATATTTTAAATATGTTTTCTCTATCTTTGTTATATATTTGGAGCAGATAGTGAATTCCAAAGAACGAACTTAACACAACATTTTGACCAAAAGTTTATAGTACGTGAAAGTACAAACAAATAAACCTAGAATATAATAATTCAACCACAGTGGAATTTTTGTCACTGTTTCTTGTTTGTTTTCTCATTCAAGTTCAGGATGACATGCTGGAAAGATCAGGAACGTGTTAGGCATTTTCCATCCAGTCATTCAGGGACCTCGGCTTTCAGAAGCACTGCTGCCTTCAACGTAAGATTCCCATAGTTGCTCTGGATGTTGCCATCCCATGGGATGCCATGGGAAAGCCCATGGAGGAGCATTTGTGAAAGATTTTATGGGCCAGGCTTGGAAGTATCACACATGACTTCTGTTCAGATCCCACTGGAGTCAGCATGGTCACATGACCCAGCCTAACCACAGGCTGGAAAACACAGTAGCTGTGCTGCTCTGTGTCCTGATACTAGAAGTGGAACAACTTTTAGTAGGCACCTGGTACTTTCTGCTACAATTCTCAAAGGGCCACTCCACTGAAAAAGTGTACTAAATATTACAGTGAGGTCTTCTAGTACTCTCCAGGATCTTAAAATACAAACAGTATCAAATGTCTTGACATTCAAATATACAACTTTTGTATTTCTTCCTTTAAAGTAACAGATCTGTCCCCTGAGGTCACTTTATGCTCATTCTTAAGCTCACAAGATGGCTTACAAACAAAGCAGATATGTTGTTGAAATTCTTGATTCTAACCTAAAGTTGTGTTTCTAGTACTCCCTCCATCAACCATGGAATGTGACCCAGGAGAGTCACTCCCATAGAAAGTCTCCCTAAGGTACATCTTTGGACTGAGGTTCCTATTTCTTTTTCCCATCTGTGTATTTCCTATAAGATATGTTACCCCAAACTTATTTATGAAATCTTTTCTTCCAGTCAACTTCTGAAAGTCTCATTTTCTTATGACACCAAGAAAGAACTTCAACTAGGAACTCAGCCAAGTTATAATAATAATAATAGCAACAATTTATTGAGTGCCCAATACGGAGCAGACACAGCTGTGCTAAGAGCCTTCACACTCATTTTCTCAATGAATTCTCTCAGCAATCCTGAGGATCCTCATCATTATTACCATTTTATAAATGACCAAACTAAGGCTCAGAGAGCTGGGAAAGTTGTTCAATGCCCCAGTTAAATGTGACTGAGCTGGGACTCAAAACCAGGACAGACTCTAAATCCTACAGTCTGCTTTACAAACTACTTAATGACTTTCTAGGTAAATGGATGCTCTATTTTAGCTAAGATTTCAACTCCAAATTACTATCAGCTCCTTTTCTTTGTTGAGCTAAGCTGTGCCTTGTGGGCTTCAAGAATCTCTCTGACCCATTTAGAATAATATCTAGACTAAAAGTAAACCTTTAGTAACCTGGCCCATGACACCTTTACCCTTAGCCATATTTGGTAGTTCTTGGCTATTAGGACCTTTTTGCTCTAATGTTAAGAAAAGACAGGAAAACAGAAAGCACCCTTCTCCCCAAGACTTCACTCTATCATCCAAAGCAGGATGACTCTGTAGGCTCCCTATACACCAAAGGCATGGAAGACAGGAAAGGCAGCAGAATGAATCATGAAAAAGAAAGACCTTTGACTGTATTGTACACCCTTGTATTAAAGACCCATGATATGACCTTGGTAACTCCATTTTGCCCTTGGCCAGGCCAGAGCTTCTCTATCTTGGAAAGCAAGGTAGGAATGCCTTGAACTCCCTCTTGGAGCACAGCTAACTAAACATTTTTGTCCCCAAAAGTTGTGATATTGTCCCCCTTGGGAGAGAATACCCTAATTGAGAATCACTGTGACTTCTCTATATCCAAACCAACCAAGATTCTGTTTTTTTGTAATTTGTGTTATTAAAGCAACAGGTTTCCTTTTCATTTTCAGGTGTAAATCTAGGTACTTTTAGGTACTTTTCAAGCCATACATGCATCTCACCACAAAATCTGATGTTATTGCTCCGTGGTTGAGAATCACTGCTCAGAAAGATAGAGTAAATAATCAGCCGTTGTACCTTGAAATATATTACTTTATGAATTTGCCTTAAGGCCTTAGAAATTTGAGACTACAGGATGAGGTTACATAGAGAATTTCTCTTAACTTAAAATTGCTGAAAGATCTTAGTAAGTCCGTGGCATTTCTATTATGGATTTTACTATAAATAACTTTAATTCCCCATATACAATAAGCCCAATAAAACTGACATTTATTCAGAGCTTATAAGTGCCAGACACTGGGCCGTGGGCTTTCATGCTAAGTGGAGGTGGAGTTCTCTCTCTTTTTTTTTTTTTTTTTTTTTTTTGCGGTACGCGGGCCTCTCACTGCTTGGCCTCTCCCGTTTATTAAAGACCTGTAGTTTTGCTAAATCTGGCAACTCTACAAGGAAGGTCTCTCTGAGGAGATGATGTTTGAACTGAGAGCTGGATGATAAGGAGCCAACTGTCGAAGGATGAGCAAGGAAAGCATTCCAGGCAGAGAGAACTGAGGGCAAGAGTCAGGAGGTAGAAAGAGCTCGGTGTTTCAAGAAAAACTCAATTTACTGTGGTTGGGTAACTGACAAAGAGGAAGGTGGCATGAGATGAGGTTGGGAAAGTAGGCAAGAGTAGACTAAGTAGGTGTTGGGCTGCACCCTGCAGGCCTACAAGGCCTGTGCTTGCCTAGCTTCAAGACAGAAGAAAGAGCCCAGAGTCAGCAACAGAGACATCAGTGGTTTCATGGATAGAGGGGTCTTACACGTCTGAAGCAAGATCCTGGAGAGACACCCAACCGTGTGCGGGGGAAGGCGGGAAGGACATGGTGGCAGTCTTTGCTGGGGGGTGGGGGTTGGGGGAAGGGGAGATTACCAGTTATAGGGGAACTGATGTCAGGTGGGCTCATTAGTTACCAGGGAAACTAGCAGAGGGGCACACCCCTCACTGTCCCTTTGATAAGAATAATCACTAGGCCTTCTAAATTGGGGAAAATTTGGATTTTATTCTAATTGCTGTAATTAGGCACTTGAGGGTTTTAAGCCAGGGTATTGTGTGGGTGTGAGTGGGTTGTGTATGTGTAGGGAGGATGGGGATGATATATGTGGCGAAATACTGATTTGTAGTACAAAAACCTATCCTAGAGAATGGATTGTAGGGCATCAAGTATGGAAGCAGGGAGGCTAGTGAGAATGTAGTCACAGTGATCCAGGCTGGAAAGGATGGTGGTTGGAGATGGAGAGAAATGAAATAATTCTGTATCTGCAGTAGGTAGAGCCAACAGAACTTGCTAATGTACTTGCTGTTGCGGTTAATGAAAAAAAAGGGGCTTCCCTGGTGGAGCAGTGGTTGAGAGTCCGCCTGCCGATGCAGGGGACACGGGTTCGTGCCCCGGTCCAGGAAGATCCCACATGCCGCGGAGCGGCTGGGCCCGTGAGCCATGGCCGCTGAGCCTGCGCGTCCGGAGCCTGTGCTCCACAACGGGAGAGGCCACAACAGTGAAAGGCCCGCGTAACGCAAAAAAAAAAAAAAAAAAATGTGTGAAAAAAGTTACATGAAAGAGGAAGTTTCCCCTAATAAGTTTGGCAAGTTTTTGATGAAACGACACAGAGCTGTTCATCACAGAAAACCAAAACCAAAAAATGCAGGGATTAAAGTGGTTTTACTTGCAGTCAGATTTCATATAAAAACCAGAAAGTAAGATTGGCAGGTTTCGCTCTCCAAAAGGACACTCCAAAATTTTTGTGGGACACTCCCCCCAAAAATGTTTGCCCAAGCCCTCTTAAGTAACATACACATGAAAACTGTGTCTATTTGCAGATCCCAAAACAACTATTTTTTCAAACAAAATGTTTCTCCTGACCATCATAAAGACCAGTTTCTAATCACTAGATTATGTTGGCAATAGCAGTCATTAAGATGAATGGAAAGGCACAACAATTTTTTTTTATCACGTCTTTGCCCACAAAACACATTTTAATGTAGCTGTTATTTTGTTTTATGATAGGTGAATATACACTTGAATACGATAAGGAGCCTATAAAAATGTTTTATGCATAGTACTATCTTAATGTCTGACTCTGAATGTGTAAAACTTGTCTTCATTTTTAGGATATCATTTTAAAAACCTTTGTTAGCCTTCTATACTATCAAATATATGTGTTAATTATAAAACTTTTTTAAATTACATGGTTATTGACCCACAAGTTAACAAATATATTTATTTTAATGATATATATAATTTTATCAAATTAAGTTCTTGACATTTAGTAGAAAAAATGTATATGCCATAAAGGTTATCTTCACAAGAATCAAAAAAAGAGAAAAGACTTTAAAGTTTGTTTGGGATAGATATGTATATGTGTGTACATGGGTATGCGTGTGTGAAACTAAATGAAGAATCTTTGAAAATGACTTTATTAGAAAGTGAATTAGGAATGAAATGACTTAAGAACCATATCAACTTATTCCTAAGGGTCACTTCTCAGTAGTAAAAATTTTAATTCAAACCCATTACAATGCTAACCTTAAAGAAAGAAAAATTTTAATGTATGTATAACTCATATATATTTTTGGTCCACAGGAGGCAATATGGTAGAATGGGTACCATCAAGAAATCTGGGGTATAGCATTGGTTCACATTCTCGATACCTCACTTACATTCTCTTAGGTGTTGGGAAAATTATTTCACTTCTGTAAACCTCCGTTACATCCTTCTACAAACACAAATGTTTATCATATCTCTACATCACATTGTGATTAGTACTAAATGAGGCATCGTATGTTAAGCATTTACTTGGTGCCTACCGCACACCAAAGCGTCAATAAATTTTACTGTTTGTTTATCATCATTAAGGAAGTCTGCATATCAGCCCAATAGATACTATGAAATTTACCATTTATAAGAAGAAGAAAGTAAAACAAATAACAAATTTGACCACAACATTCAGATTCAATCAATGCATTTTGACCACCTACTGGATACCAAACACAACCGTACTTAGTGATTTTATATGCAATTTTATTTATGATAGTGTAAGAGGTCATAAAAATAGTGATACAGTTAGTACTAATTTTCACATATTTAATTTCAATCATAATTAATAATATTTAATATCATGCATATGTCATAATAAAATTTTCCCCCAAAAAAGATGCATTTTCACATTTGTGTCCATACAACATGATAATTGGTTAACTGACAGAATATAAAGGCTTTGTAATCATGAATGAAAAGTAGGGGCCACTGAATAATGGATAAAGCTTGCACTGAAAGCTAAGAGAACAGTTTCTAAACTCAGCAATGTGACAACATAAACTTGACCTCATCTCCTTGGCCTCAGTTTTCTGACATTGCACTAGATATTTTCTCAGGTTGTTTCCAAGACTGATTCTAGGCCATTAACTAGAATTTGCAAAGTAGAGCAAAACATCAGTAATTGGATTTCAACCCAAACACAATGTCACAGTGGCTTAGCTCGATTGCCAGCTAAAAGCAAGAGAAATGTGAGGTCTGCCATCTGGAATTGAAGTACTACAATTCTCTGTAGCTGCAAATCAGGCTTGCTCTCCACTCCTGATGATGTCTCTTCTGCAACCAACTACAACGGGTGAACGTTCTCGTGAGTTTGCCCCTCCACCTTTCATTCATAGGCCTTCATACCTTTCCACACGTCAATAAGCCATCACCAAAAACGTTTGGGAAAATCAGACAGCTGAGCCTCAACAAGAAGCTCTAGCCTACTTCTGAAGCACATAGGCCTTGTTATTAGTCTCACTGGAGCAATCGTTCTAATGCAAGAGAATCCAAAATTCAAATGCCAAGAGTCACAGTCGTTCTATTATCCTACCTGAAAATTAAAGCTTTCCTCATCCACAAGCAGTACCTATTAGGCTTCAAAAGTAATAATAATTTTATAGATAGCTGTGGGAAGCAGCCACATAGCACAGGGAGATCACCTCGGTGCTTTGTGTCCACATAGAGGGATGGGATAGGGAGGGTGGGAGGGAGACACAAGAGGGAGGGGATATGGGGATATATGTATACGTATAGCTGATTCACTTTGTTATAAAGCAGAAACTAACACACCATTGTAAAGCAATTATACTCCAATAAAGATGTTTTTAAAAAGTAATAATAATTTTAAAAACCACCTTCAGCCTTAATACTCATTTTTTAAATTAATTATGAAATTCTATTTCTATCCATTTCTTCTCTGGATATTTTGTATTTCTTACCTGTATCAGTTTCCTAGGGCCGCTTTAACAAATATCACAAACTTGGTAGCTTTAAAACAGAAGATACTAATTCTCTCGTGATTCTTGAGGCTAGAAATCCAAAATCAAAGTGTCAGCAGGGTCATGCTCCCTCTGAAAGCTCTACAGGATCATTCCTCCAGTTTGTAGTAGTTCCAGGCATTTCTCGCCACAGGCATTGCTTGTGGCAACACAACTCCAATTTCTGCCTCCGTCTTCACATGGCCGTCATCTCTGTGTCTGTCTGTGTCTGAATTTTCCTCTTCTTAAAAAGACACCAATCATATTGGATTAGGGCCCACCCTAACCCAGTACAACCTCATTTTAACCTA
This sequence comes from Stenella coeruleoalba, assembly GCF_951394435.1. NCBI lineage: Eukaryota > Metazoa > Chordata > Mammalia > Artiodactyla > Delphinidae > Stenella > Stenella coeruleoalba. The sequence continues at coordinate 68,180,717 of NC_137169.1, read as the reverse complement.
ACTATACCTGAAACATCCCATTCCCAAATAAGATCACACTCACAGGTGCAAGGGTTAGGACTTTGGGAACATAATTCAACCCATAACACCACTCCTTTCTCTAATTATACTGGCAATGTAAATGCTGCAGCATGAAAATGCAAGCAGGGAGGAAAACTTTGTTAAGTAATTGAGCCTGGAGAGATATCACCCATACGTGATGTTACAAGTGTAGATAGTTGTTTGTACCACTAGTCTACGAGTTTCCAAAGGGTAGGGACCGGAAGGATTGGACTGGCAGGGCAGATGGGGATTAGAGAACCCTGATGGGAGAATTGTCCCCACTTCTCAGAAAATTGTTCAGGCTTGAGCCCTAATCCAGTCACTTTGTGCTCTCTGAATAAGAGAACCCCCTCAAACAGCCAAGTCATCCTAAGGAGCTCTGATCCTACACCATACGGTTACATAGCAACAATCAGATCCTAATAATGGCCATCACTTACTGAATGCTTCCTGTGTGCCAGGCATTTGTTAGGTTTTGTGCTTTATACATTATTTCATTCAGTCCTCACAAATTATCCTTAAGTCTCAAATTGTAATGATGACTCCTACCTATTCTTCTCCGCACCAAAACAGGAAGAGAAGCACTGCTAGCTTTTCTTTATTCCTCCCGTGATGCTGTCATCTTTTGTACTTACCATCACCCCCATATGTAGTGTTATTCTGTGCATAAGAATAATCATGAAAGATAAGCCATGTTCCATCCACCCTTCCCCGATACAGTGATCTTAGGAGGCCAATATAAACTAGCAATGATTTTCCTCAGTCATTATGGATTCAATTTTAAAAATGGAAGGCACCAAAATATATGTGTTTTTGTTCAAGAAACTAAGATAATTGAAATGATTTTATAACTTGAATGATAAAGCTGTAGTCATTAAAACCATAAACAGAAATTAAGATTGTTTCAGGCTGCAGTTAATCCAGGTATTTCAGAATATAAACTTGTTCCTTCAAGCTATTTTTCCACACTTGCCATACTTGCACTAATTTGCAAAACTTAACTATTGGCCTCTATCTGTTATGTTTCCAAATGAATGCTGTCACAAACAGCTAAAGTTTACCTTGTGACCCAAAGATCTGGGCAGCATGGGCTGGTTCCAGGGACCTGCTCTGGATAGTTTACTTAGAGTCCCCTGCCCAAGGTGACCTGTCATGTATGCTGTAAATGCACCTGCCTTCTTATTAGATAAAGCCAGAAAGCTTAAGGAATGCCTCCCAATGCTTTTGTGTGTTGGAAAAACTGAAAAGTTCATTATTGGAATCTCAGATTTAAAAGGGTCAGCTCGACAAACTATTCATTCTTCTGTAACATTACCGGCTGAGTAATTGTGTAGCCCGTTCTTAAATAGTCACTTCTCCCATTCAGAGGAGCTCTAGAATTCTTCATTATGTTGAGCTGAAACCTATCATCTTAGTAGGTCCACTATTGGACCTAATTCTACATTCACCACCTAATAACTCTTCAGATGTCTGAGAACAACTCTCCTATGTGTCTTCTCTTTTCATGTGGCTTCAGCCATGATGGTGAGGCATGGTTTCTATTTCTCCCATCCTGGTCATTTTCCCTCTTACTATGCATCAATCTCTATTTAATACTTGGCACCACACCATGTTAGGTGCAATTTGGCCAATATTAAGCAAGGCACGACTACTTCTTCCCTTATTCTGGACACTATAATTTTCCTGATACAATGATTAACAGAGTTGGCTTTCTTGGCGCCCATATGTTGATTCACATAGAAGTTACTGACATCTGCTAAGTCATTTTTGTCATATTTCCTTATCTAACAGTTGTGTAATTTATTTAGTGAAAAAAATATAAAACTTCCACTGATTTTCATCAAATATCATCTTAATAGATCTTGTTTATATTTTTGTGTTAATTCTTTCACACAATACATTCCTTCCTACCACTTATCTAATGCAAATTCAATTTCTATCAAATACATATTCTGAGGTCACTGACAAAATTTGAACAGTTTAAAACCAGTAGAAGAATTTTGCCACTATTTCCCTTGAGCTCAAATCAATCCACTTACAGTTACTTTGGGTATAGTCTGTTAGTTACACATTCATCTAGTTGAACAAACATCCAAGTCACATTTCTCCTACATGTCTATAAAAATGTTGTGAGAAACACACCATTTCTCTATTCTACTTTTTTATAAAAAAGAAAGCATTAATATAAGCCTGTTACACAAAATGAGCTAGTTTTGTGAATGCACACTGGTTCCTAGAGGTCACAACAAGCCTCTTTTAATGACACATTCTAGAAATTTTCCTGAGATTAGAACAAAACTGATCATCTAACACCCACAAATTCTCCCTCTGCCCCTTTGAAAATTAAAACCATGTTTATTCATTGCCATTCTATCTGCTCTAGTACCTCAAAGATTACTCAAAGAAAACTAAAATAAGGGGGGATTTTCAGTTTGTTTGGCTGGTTGTCTCAGAATACTAGGGCCTAATTCATCAAGGAAAGAAATAAAGAAAGAGGAAAAAGGAAAAAGAAAGGAAAGGAAAGAAAAAAACCACTAAAAGTCACTTAACCAGTTTCTTCACTCTTCCTGAAAATCCGTTTTCTCTCTCCAGTGAACATTTCATATTTCTAGTCTAAGTTTCACTTTCCTTGACAAAGATGTTAAAAACAAAAAGATAGTTAAGAAATTCTGCTTTCTATAACACCCACAAGCATTACACTTCCATAGACAAATATTTGCCAAAAGATTAAAAATTGAAAAAGAAAAAAAATAAGGGAGAGGCAGGCCTTCCTAAGCATGGCACCAAAGGCAGAAATCATAAAGAAAGTAAATTGCATACTTAAAAATGAAAACCTCTGTACCTCAGAAAATGTCATATAAACAAAATTTTCAGGAAAATGACAAACTCTCAAAATGTTTGCAAATTAATATTTTCATAAAGGTTTGATGGCTTCATATATGAAATGTTTTAAAACTCAGCTGGAAAATATAGACACAACAATAGAAAAATATATAAAGTTCAAGAGAAGGAAATTGAAGGAAAGAAGGAAGGAAAGAAAGAAGGAACCAATAAACCTATTTTAAAAGTCTATCTTGGGCTTCCCTGGTGGCGCAGTGGTTGAGAGTCCGTCTGCCGATGCAGGGGACACGGGTTCGTGCCCCGGTCTGGGAAGATCCCACATGCCGCGGAGCGGCTGAGCCCGTGAGCCATGGCCGCTGAGCCTGCACGTCCGGAGCCTGTGCTCCGCAACGGGAGAGGCCACAGCAGTGAGAGGCCCGCGTACCGCAAAAAAAAAAAAAAAAAAAAAAAAAAAAGTCTATCTTTATTAACTTTCAAATAAATTGACATTTAAACAAAATATTTTATATTTAATAAATTAGGAAATTATTTTGTCTTGTTAAATACAAAATACTTTGACTTTCTTAAAAGTCAAAGATCTAGAAACATTGACATTCTATTGTACACTGCTATACACTGGAGCTCTAAGAAGTAATTTAGTATTTATCTAAAACCTTATACTAAGTGTTTTACATGTGTTATCTTATTTGATGTGTCTTCAAACATTCAGTTCTCCTATAGCTAAAGTTTATCTTATGAACCCAGAGATCTGGGCATGAAAAGACACTAAGATTGACAGGGTCAGTTTGTCATGCAGTTCTTGTTAAAGCTACCATTTACCAGGTCAGTTCTCATACCTACTGGAAAATGAAACTGTCAGCAACACAAGTCATACATTCCTCATTAGATGTTCTTGGTTTAGCCTAAGAAGACTTCCAGTGTATGTCTTGACTCTTGACAAAGTGCTCATGAATTAAGATACCAAACCTAATGTCAATCTTATATTTTGAATTAGAGGCACATTAATCACTTTTTTCTGTCTGCTCAGATAGTCCCTTAATATAATTTCAAAATGGTAGTTCTTTTATGATTCTCTTATTCATATCTTAATTATAATTTTCAACAGTGTGTCAACTCTGTGGTGGATTTCCACCTAGGTACTTTGTATGTAGGATACCTCTTCTCTCCTCTAGAGCAAATCTGTATCTTTTCTAACATAATGTGATATTGTGATTTATAGTAGAAATATATATTTTGTCTTTGTCCCCGTTTCTGGCACAGAGCTCCTAAAACCCTTGAAATGTCCTGTGGTGAGAACAATAAAGGTATCTTTTGTTATGCTGATGAGATGTCTTTTGGAAAGCACCTAAGGATGGGGACTGCTCAGCAGAGTACCCAACTGTATGACTAGAGGATTGGATTTTTAGTCCATCTCCCCCAACCCACCCCGGGAGTTGAAGGGCTGAAGTTTGAGTTCAATCACCAATGGTCAATGATTTAATCAATCATGCCTATGTAATGAAGCCTCCATAAAAACCCAAAAAGAAAGGATCTGTATTGCTTCCGGGTTGGTGAACACGTGGAGATTCAGGAAGAGTGGCACAGAAACTCTGTGCCCTTTCTCCATATCTTGCCCTATACATCTCTTCCATCTGGCTATTCCTGAGTTATATCCTTTTATAATAAACCAGTAATCTAGTAAGTAAAATGTTTCTTTGAATTCTGCAAGCCACTCTAGCAAGTTAATCCAACTCAAGGGGGAGAAAGGGGTCTTTGGAACCTTAATCTGTAGCCAGTTGGTCAGAAGCCCAGGTGACTGCCTGGACTTGCAACTGGCAACAGAAGTGGTATGTGAGCAGGCTGTGGGGGCTGCAGGGAGAGTCTTAAGGGACTGAGCCCTAACATGGGATCTAATACTACCTCCAGATAGAGAATGTCAGAATTGAGTCAAATTGTAGTACACCCAGCTGGTATCCAAGACTTGCCTGGTGGTGTGGGAGAAACAACCCCATACATTGAAACTGAGTACAGAACCATTATATACATTCTTCACTTTAGGTTCCACCCCACTGGGTATAATTTCCTATTTATTACCCTGTGTCATAATGTCAGGTACATTTTGTATAGGAACTATACTTTTAGAAATATTAGAGATATAACTATCTTATGACTTTCTTACCAATTATTTTCTTACATGAATTACTACAAACAATCCTTCATGCTGTTTTTTGGGGTTTTTTTGGGTTTTTTTGCGGTACGCGGGCCTCTCACTGCTGTGGCCTCTCCCATTGCGGAGCACAGGTTCCAGATGCGCAGGCTCAGCGGCCATGGCTCACGGGTCCAGCCACTCCACGGCATGTGGGATCTTTCCAGACCGGGGCACGGACCCGTGTCTGCTGCATCAGCAAGCAGACTCTCAACCACTGCGCCACCAGGGAAGTCCCTTCCTGCTGTTTTTAATTTCTATTTTTTTTAGTTTTATTTAATTATATTTTTTTACACAGCAGGTTCTTATTAGTTATCTATTTTATACATATTAGTGTGTATATGTCAACCCCAATCTCCCAATTCATCCCACCACCACCACCACCACCCCCCCCGCTTTCACCCTTGGGGTCCATACGTTTGTTCCATATATCTGTGTCTCTATTTCTGCCTTGCAAACTAGTTCATCTGTACCATATTCCTAGATTACACATATATGCGTTAATATACTATTTCATTTTCTCTTTCTGACTTACTTCACTCTGTATGACAGTCTCTAGGTCCATCCATGTCTCTACAAATGACACAATTTCATTCCTTTTTATGGCTGAGTAATATTCCATTGTATACATGTACCACATCTTCTTTATCCATTCATCTGTCGAAGGGCATTTAGGTTTCTTCTATGACCTGGCTATTGTAAATAGTGCTGCAATGAACATTGATTGGGGTGCATGTGTCTTTTTGAATTATGGTTTTCTCAGGGTATGTGTCCAGTACTGGGAATGCTGGGTCATATGGTAATTCTATTTTTGAGTTTTTTAAGGAACTGCCATACTGTTCTCCATAGTAGTTGTATCAATTTACATTCCCACCAACAGTGCAAGAGGGTTCCCCTTTCTCCGCATGCTCTCCAGCATTTGTTATTTGTAGATTTTCTGATGATTCCCATTCTGACCAGTGTGAGGTGATACCTCACTGTAGTTTTGATTTGCATTTCTCTAATAATTAGTGATGTTGAGCAGCTTTTCCTATGCCTCTTGGCCATCTGTATGTCTTCTTTGGAGAAATGTCTATTTAGGTCTTCTGCCCATTTTTGGATTGGGTTGTTTATTTTTTTTAATATTGAGCTGTATGAGCTGTTTATATATTTGGAGAGTAATCCTCTGTCCGTTGAATCGTTTGCAAACATTTTCTCCCATTCTGAGTGTTGTCTTTTTGTTTTGTTTATAGTTTCCTTTGCTTTGTAAAAGCTTTTAAATTTCATTAGGTCCCATTTGTTTATTTTTGTTTTTATTTCCATTACTCTAGGAGGTGTGTCAAAAAAGATGTTGCTGTGATTTATGTCATAGAGTGTTCTTCCTATGTTTTTCTCTAAGAGTTTTATAGTGTCTGGGCTTACATTTAGGTCTTTAATCCATTTGGAGTTTATTTTTGTGTATGGTCTTGTGGAGTGTTCTAATTTTCTTTTACATGTAGCTGTCCAGTTGTTCCAGCACCACTTATTGAAGAGGCTGTCTTTTCTCCACTGTATGTTCTTGCCTCCTTTGTCATAAATTAGGTGACCTTATGTGTGTGGGTTTATCTCTGGGCTTTCTATCCTGTACCATTGATTTATATTTCTGTTTTTGTGCCAGTACCATATACTACTGGCATTTTGTAGTACAGTTTTGTACTACTGTAGCTTTGTAGTATAGTCTGAAGTCAGGGATTCTGATTCCTCCAGCTCCGATTTTTTCCCTCAAGATTGCTTTGGCTATTCAGGGTCTTTTGTGTCTCCATACAAATTTTAAGACTTTTTGTTCTAGTTCTGTAAAAGATGCCCTTGATAGTTTGATAGGGATTGCATTAAATCTTTAGATTGCTTTGGGTAGTATAGTCATTTTCATAATATTGATTCTACCAACCAAGAACATGGTATATCTCTCCAGCTGTTTGTGTCATCTTTCATTTCTTTCATCAGTGTCTTATATTCTGAGTACAGGTTTTTTACCTCCTTAGGTAGGTTTATTCCTAGGTATTTTATTCTTTCTGTTGCAATGGTGAATGGGATTGTTTCCTCAATTTCTCTTTCTGATCTTTCACTATTAGTGTATAGGAATGCAAGAGATTTCTGTGCATAAATTATTTATCCTGCAACTTTACCAGATTCATTGATTAGCTCTAATAGTTTTCTGGTGGCATCTTTAGGATTCTCTATGTATAGTATCATGTCATCTGCAAACAGTGACACTTTTACTTCTTCTTTTCCAATTTGTATTCTTTTCATTTCTTTTTCTTCTCTGATTGCTATGGCTAGGACTTCCAAAACTATGTTGAATAATAGTGGTGATAGTGGACATCCTTGTCTTGTTCCTGATCTTAGAGGAAATGTTTTCAATTTTTCACCATTGAGAATGATGTTTGCTGTTGGTTTGTCGTATACGGCCTTTATTATGTTGAGGTAGGTTCCCTCTGTGCCCACTCTCTGGAGAGTTTTAATCATAAATTGGTGTTGAATTTTGTCAAAAGCTTTTTCTGCAGCTATTGAGATGATCATATGGTTTTTATTCTTCAGTTTTTTTATGACATATCACATTCATTGATTTGCATATACTGAAGAATGCTTGCATCCCTGGGATAAATTCCACTTGATCATGGTATATGATCCTTTTAATGTGTTGTTGGATTCTGTTTGCTAGTATTTTGTTGAGAATTTTTGCATCTATATTCATCCATGTTATTGGTCTGAAATTTTCTGTTTTTGTAGTACCTCTGTCTGATTTTGGTATCAGGGTGATGGTAGCCTCATAGAATGAGTTTGGGAATGTTCCTTCCTCTGCAATTTTTTGGAAGAGTTTGAGAAGGATGGGCCCCAGCTCTCCTCTAAATGTTTGATAGAATTCACCTGTGAAGCCATCTGGTCCTGGACTTTTGTTTGTTGGAAGATTTTTAATCACAGCTTCAATTTCATTACCTATGATTTGTCTGTTCATATTTTCTATTTCTTCCTGGTTCAGTCTTGGAAGGTTATACCTTTCTAAGAATTTGTCCATTTCTTTCAGGTTGTCCATTTTATTGGCATAGAGTTGCTTGTAGTAGTCTCTTATGGTGCTTTGTATTTCTACAATGCCCATTGTAACTTCTCCTTTTTCATTTCTAAGTTTATTGATTTGAGTCCTATCCCTCTTTTTCTTGATGAATCTGGCTAGAGGTTTGTCAATTTTGTTTATCTTCTCAAAGAACCAGCTCTTAGCTTTATTGATCTTTGCTATTGTTTGCTTTGTTTCTATTTCCTTTATTTCTGTTCTATCTTTATGATTTCTTTCCTTCTACTAACTTTGGGTTTTGTTTTTTCTTTCTCTAGTTCCTTTAGGTGTAAGGTTAGATTGTTTATTTGAGATGTTTCTTGTTTCTTGAGGTAGGATTGTATTCCTATAAACTTCCTTCTTAGAACTGCTTTTGCTGCATCCCATAGGTTTTGGATCATTGTGTTTTCCTAGTCATTTGTCTCTAGGTATTCCTCTTTGATTTCATCTTTGATTTCTTCAGTGATCTCTTGGTTATTTAGTAACGTATTGTTTAGCCTCCATGTGTTTGTGGTTTTTGTTTTTTTCCCTGTAACTGATTTCTAATATCATAGCATTGTGGTTGGAAAAGATGCTTAATATGATTTCAATTTTCTTAAATTTACTGAGGCTTGTTTGTGACCCACGATGTGATCTATCCTGGAGAATGTTCTGTGTGCACTTGAGAAGAAAATGTAATCTGGTGTTTTGGGACAGAATGTCCTATAAATATCAATTAATCTATCTGGTCTATTGTGTCATTTAAAGCTTCTGATTCATTATTAATTTTCATTTTGAATGATCTGTCCATTGGTGTAAGGTGTTAAAGTCCCCCACTATTATTTTGTTACTGTTGATTTCCTCTTCTATAGCTGTTAGCATTTTCCTTATGTATTGAGGTGCTCCTATGTTGAGTGCATATATATTTATACTTGCTATATCTTCTTCTTGGATTGATCCCTTGATCATTATGTAGTGTCTTTCCTTGTCTCTTGTAACATTCTTTATTTTAAAGTCTATTTTATCTGATATGAGTATTGCTACTCCAGCTTTCTTTTGATTTCCATTTGCATGGAATATCTTTTTCCATCCCCTCACTTTCAGTCTGTATGTGTCCCTAGGTCTGAAGTGGATCTCTTGTAGACAGCATATATATGGGTCTTGTTTTTGTACCCATTCAGTGAGCTTGTGTGTTTTGGTTGGAGCATTTAATCCTTTAACTTTTAAGGTAGTTATCAATTTGTATGTTCCTCTGACCATTTTCTTAATTGTTCCGGGTTTGTTATTGTAAGTACTTTCCTTCTCTTGTGTTTTCTGCCTAGAGAAGTTCCTTTAGCATTTGTTGTAGAGCTGGTTTAGTGGTGCTGAATTCTTTTAGCTTTTGCTTGTCTGTAAAGCTTTTGATTTCTCCATCAAATCTGAATGAAATCCTTGCTGGGTAGAGTAATCTTGGTTGTAGGTTCTTCCCTTTCATCACTTTAAATATATTGTGTCACTCCCTTCTGGTGTAGAGTTTCTGCTGAGAAATCAGTTTTTATCCTTATGGGAGTTCCCTTGTATGTTATTTGTAATTATTCCCTTGTTGCTTTTAAAACTTTGTCTTTAATTTTTGTCAATTTGATTACTATGTGTCTCGGTGTGTTTCTCCTTGGGTTTATCCTGCCTGGGACTCTCTGTACTTCCTGGACTTGGGTGGCTATTTCCTTTCACCTGTTAGGGAAGTTTTCGACTATAATCTCTTCAAATATTTTCTCAGGTCCTTTCTCTCTCTCTCTTCTCTTTCTGGGACCCCTACAAAGTGAATGTTGGTGTGTTTAATGTTGTCCCAGAAGTCTCTTAGGCTGTCTTCATTTCTTTTCATTCGTTTTTCTTTATTCTGTTCTGTGGCAATGAATTCCACCATTCTGTCTTCCATGTCACTTATCTGTTCTTCTGCCTCAGTTATTCTGCTATTAATTCCTTCTAGTGTATTTTTCATTTCAGTTATTGTATTGTTCATCTCTGTTTTCTTGTTCTTTAGTTCTTCTTGGTGTTTGTTCTTTAATTCTTCTAGGTCTTTGTTAAACATTTCTTGCATCTTCTCAATCTTTGCCTCGATTCTTATTCTGAGGTCCTGGATAATCTTCACTATCATTGTTCTGAATTTATTTTCTGGAAGGTTGCCTATCTCCACTTCGTTTAGTTATTCTTCTGGGGTTTTATCTTGTTCCTTCATCTGGTACATAGTCCTCTGCCTTTTCATTTTGCCTGTCTTTCTGTGAATGTGGTTTTCATTCCACAGGCTGCAAGATTGTTGTTCTTCTTGCTTCTTCGGTCTGCCCTCTGGTGGATGAGGCTATCTAAGAGGCTTGTGCAAGCTTCCTGATGGCGTGAACTGGTGGTGGGTAGAGCTGGATGTTGCTCTGGTGGGCAGAGCTCAGTAAAACTATAATGTGTTTGTCTGTTGATGGATGGGGCTGGGTTCCCTCCCTGTTAGTTGTTTGGCCCGAGGCGACCCAGCACTGGAGTTTGCTGGCTCTTTGGTAAGGCTAATGGCAGACTCCAGGAGGGCTCACGCCAAGGAGTACTTCCCAGAAATTCTGCTGCTAGTGTCCATGTCCCTGCGGTGAGCCACAGTCACCCCTCGCCTCTGCAGGAGACCCTCCAACACTAGCAGGTAGGTCTGGTTCAGCCTCCTATGGGGTCACTGCTCCTTGCCCCTGGGTCCTGATGTGCACACTACTTTGTGTGTGTCTTCCAAGAGTGCAGTCTCTGTTTCCCCCAGTCCTGTTGAAGGCCTGCAATCAAATCCTGCTAGCCTTCAAAATCTAATTCTCTGGGAATTCCTCCTCCCGTTGCTGGACCCCCAGGTTTGGAAGCCTGACATGGGGCTCAGAACCTTCACTCCAGTGGGTGGACTTCTGTGGTATAATTGTTCTCCAGTTTGTGAGTCATCCACCCAGCAGTTATGGGATTTAATTTTATTCTGATTGCGCCCCTTCTACCATCTCATTGTGGCTTCTCCTTTGTCTTTGGATGTGGGGTATCTTTTTTGGTGAGTCCCAGTGTCTTCCTGTCGATGATTGTTCAACAGTTAGTTGTGATTCTGGTGCTCTCACAAGAGAGAGTGAGCGCATGCCCTTCTACTCCGTCATCTTGAACTAATTGCTGTTTTTAACTTCTATAATAAAATATTTGATAGCTTTACTGAGATGGCTTTTTCCCTTCTGCTTCATATGCATCTTGAATTGTTCTTCCTGAGGATGAAGGGAATCACTCAAGAAAGAAAGCCAGAAGAAAATGATTCCAGGGAGACAGACAAGATTCCAAAGTCAAGTTCTGGATGAGTAGAAATTTTCACTGCAAGTTAAAAGAAGTGAAGAAACTCTGTAACTCTGGAATAATTGAATAAGAATACAATGTTACCCATAGAAGACGAATTCAGACCTTCAAAAAAGAGGCAACAGCCAGTTCTACATGAAACATGAAGCAGACCACACACACACAAGGAATAGGAAACACTGTCACCATCCCAAGATAAAAGTAATAGATCATGTAGCTGCTCATTTTCTATTGAATAAAGTCACAGTAGAGAGGTATCTGGCATATATCAGAGAAACAAAAATTAACATTCTATAGTACTTCACAAAACACTTTCACATAAATATCTCTTAATACTCCCCAAAACCCAGCAAGGCACATATTATCTTGCAGATAAGAAAATTTTCTTAAAGTTGTTAGGTCACTAAGGCTAATAAGCATTAAAGCTAGAACTCTAACCAAGCCTTACAAAACTAAATCCTATCCTTTTGCTATTATATTACTATAGCTGACTGCTCCTGAAGAGAAATCAATATTGTAAGCTGACAAATATTAAAAAGAAAAAACCTAGTCTCAAGTTTCTCACCAGCCACCGCTCCCAGACAATTCATCAGTAGTAAGTGACACAAACAATGAATCAGTCAGAATAAAAAGTAAACAAAAAATCAAGTGGGTAGATTATGGATATACGATTTGGGGGGTGTGGTATGAAATGAACAATTTCTTTTGGCAAGGAAATTAACTTAATCATTAGTTTTTCTGCTGAAGTTTCCAACCATCATCTATAATATTTGTGCCTTTGAATAACCTGAACTAAGCAATTTTGCTGTGATTCTTTACTATGAACTGAACTTATTATCCAGATAATAGACATACTTCCATTTGTATACCTAAAGTATAACCCCAAGATATAACAATAAGTGTGACCAGGTAGAAATATAGTTCAGTGTTTGCTTTTATGCTCATTCATAAAATAATTAAATATTGTATATCCTAGAGTTAAGTATTATTGATTTTAAGACTAACAACATATTAGTTCTGCATGAATTTTGGACAAGGGCCACATTGTTTCATTAGAATGTTGAATTTTAAGTCTGAAAGGAAAGAAATTCTGTGTTTCAGGAATGGGCTGGACTAAAATTGTTTTTATAGCATAATTTGGCAGCCATTTAATTCTGTCTCTTTTGTAATACCTCAGAGCACCTGGTAGAGAGAGAACACTGACCCCAGAATTGAAAGGGAAATTGAAAACAAAGACATCTGGTCTCCCTAATGACAGCCACACTCTGCTTTGCTAGCACTTGCCTTGTCCTCCCCGTGTGTTCTGAGAATTACATGGGAGCCCCGGCTCTCTGGAACCCAAATTCAAAACTATAAATTTTTGTGGAGAACCCCAGTCTTCAAGCAAAGTTTCTAACACTGTTATGCCAGAGAGAAGCTGTTTCTAATCTAGTACATCTCACAAACAACATTCCTTTTACGCGGTGCTGATGAAGTGCCAAATTCTGTACTTCTGCGTACTGTTTTTGCAACATACGAAACCAGATTCTGTGATAGGAGGTAGGCTCCTTTTATTTTTGCCATCATGTTAGGATATTTAGTCTTAACTAAATATCCCAAAATTCTTCATTTCTCTAACAGCTTTCTGGTCACTCTAACTTACCCCACCTCCAACATGATAGAGAGAGAGAGCATTGGACTAAGAATCAAGAGTACTAAATTCTGATACCTCGTGTTCCTTTAAGTAGCTGTGCAACCTTGGAAGTCACTTAACCTCTCTGGGCTTCTTTTTCTTCCAGTGCAAAATGAGAAATCAGACTAGATCCATGGTTTTCAAGCTATTATCCTTAGACTATAGAAACAAGCATTCTGAAACAGCAAAGGATTATCAGCCAAAAAAAGAGAGAGAGAGAAGGAGAAGAAGAAGAAGAAAAGAAGGAGGAGGAAGAGGAAAGGAAGAGTAAAAGGAGAAGGCAGAGGAAGGGGGGAGAGGGATGATGAGGACACAGAGGAGAAGGAAACTTATTCCACCTAAGGATCCATCTATTGCTTTTATCTTTTTTGTAGATTAAGGCTTTTCATCAGACTCTACATAAGACTTTTTTTGACACTATAAAAATAGTAGTTCTGTTGCTGAAAGAGGTTGAAGTGATCTCTGGGGTTCTTTCCAGCTCTAAAATTCTGTTAATTATCATGACAGCTACCTTTTGCTACAATTTATTTAGTGTGTCCTATGTGTCCTTTCCACCCATTACTTTTATTTAATCCTCATGACAACCCTTCAAGATATTCATTATTCCACTTTCCTTTCCCATGTCTTACAGCTTATTAGGTAAGGAGCCAGAATTTATACCGGTATCCATCAGGTCCAAAGACCATGTCTTTTCTATTCTCACTATAGGATTCCATGATTGATGTTAAATTTAAAATCTTTAAGAAAATTACTTAGAATATTAACAGGGTGTGACCGGCAGAATAATGACTCCTCAAAGATGTCCATATCTAATCCCCAGAACTTGTGAAAGGGACTTCACAGATGTGATAAGTTAAAGAACTTGAGACAGGAAAATTATTCTAGGTTATCAAGGTGGGTCCCGTAATCACAAGAGGCAGAAGAGTCAGAGAAGGAAATATGATGGAAGCAGAGAACCAGGATAATGCAGCATGGGAAAGACTGGACCAGCCATTGCTGGCTTTGACGATGGAGCCTCTGGAAGCTGGAAACATCAGGGAAACATTCTCCCCTAGAACCTCCAGAAAAAACACATCCCTGCCAACACCGTGGTTTTGGCTCAGCAAGATAATTTTGGACTTCTGACCTTCAGAACCGTAAGATAATAAACATATTGTTTAAGCCACTAGGTTTGTGGTAATTTGTTATAACAGCAATAGGAAACTAATACACAGGGTACTATTGAGTGGTTGTCTGTAATTTTCTTTAAAGGACTTCAGCATAGATGGTGTGTTATCAGTATCATGTGATATCACGTTATTAGGTTGATTACAAGCCAGGTACAATTCAGTGTCTTAATCAGGAATTTGTACTCCAGAGGAGGCCAGCTAGCTTTATACCCTTAAGGCCATACTCCCAAAGTAGATGTTACAAGTGCTCCTGTTACCAATTTCACTGATCATCAGCAGATGTTTTATTAATTTGCATATTTCATGTCAAGAATAGGATCTTATTGGTGAAATCAGTGGCTTGTCAGTTAGCAGAGTGAACGTTAGAAATACATCTTCATTTGGTGAATGTAAAGAATTCGTGATATGTGGATTGGCTAAATATTTCAGAAACATTCACCAACCTTGAATGAACAGAGTATAAGAATCTAGTGAGACCTTTAGATTCATCCCCTCAGGATGGTACCTATGGCTTGATCTCTAAATGGCCCTGTTATTAGAGAATTTTTGGTTGACTAATAACAACCCTAAGAGAATCAGAATCCTGCCTCTAAAATGTCATCCTGTCTGCCTTGAGAGAACCATTCTTGCAAGGTAGTATCAAAGCACCAGAAAGATCAGAAATCTAGCCTTTATCAGCACAGGATCTATGAAGCATTCTGTGCCTGCTAGCTAATAAAGATTTGTTTAACAAAGTCTATTTGTGCGGCCTGGATTGGTCTAAGACATATTTCACTTCAACAGCTATCATTCATTAATTCGAAGAAACCTAAAATCAGGGTGTAATTAAATTAGTCTAGGTCAGTTGGTGACAGTAGTCCATTTACAGGGGCTACTTACATTTGGAAAACATATAACTCAGTATTCTTCTTTATTTGCAGCAGTAAAGACGTGTTCTATTACTAATGAGATCTGCAGTGATAACTGTGAAAGGCTATTGTTTATTAACAACAATTACATTTCTGGGCTTTCCTTCACTAAATTATATTTTAGGCGTTCCAGTAGAAGTGACACAGATCTTCATGAGACACTCCTCTGAAAATATCCCACAAGCTATCTCCATGGCTGTTTGAGATATAACCATCTATTATAGGCAGTAGTGAGGCCATCAGCCTCTGCACAATGTTTTCAGTGGAAAATTTCTGTCCAGTTTACAGGCAGGAAAGGTAAAAGGCCAAAAAAAAAATTGTCAAGAAGCCTGCAGGGGGCGCTAAGGAAAAAAAGAAGCAGCTAAGAACAAAGATAGAAGAAAATTTGGCACATATGAAGATCTGCCAGATTTCAAAAAAACCACTTGTTCTACCTGTCTCATGGTCTCTTGAGGAAAAAAAAAATGTTAAGTAGCAAATCCAAGCAAGATAAAAATATACTTGACAGAGCTTTCCCCTCGTGAAGGCACACTGATCTGTAAGAAAGGATGAAAGTAGAATAGATGATAGAAGACTTGATAAATCAGATTTTTCACACACATGAAAACCACCCTAACAGATGTGTCATTGCAACATGCTGTTTCAATTCTTTATACTCTGTATTATTTTGACAGGAAATTTCCTGGTAAAATGCCTGTGATGGCTACCAATAGGCCATATGGAAATGATAAACAAAACGTCTGTGTTTGCTTCCACACACGTGAGCTAGTCTAAATGATTTAATTAACTTTAACAGAATTCTCAGTCAAAAAGAAAAACTGTGGAGTCAGTTGTTTGTTTTGCTTCACAGAATGTTAGCCTAGAAAAAAAATCTTAAAATTCATCTATTCCAGCCCTTTTATTTTACTAAGTAGTTAACTTGCCCAAGGTCACAGAGCTGGTTAGTGCCAAAATGAAGTGATTGTTCTATACCACCATTGTTCTGTCATATCTGTCTGTTGTATTTGTATTATTTGGGTATTTTCCTTTTATTAATTTACATAAAATTTATAGTGCGTCTGGTAGCAGTCTAAATAAAACTTCTTTCTTAATTTGCTGACATTTAATAAACAATAACTTGTATTTTCATTGTTGAGACATCCTTTGTTTCTATTCAAATACTACATGCAACATAGTTTCCCACTCTTTCCCACCTGCCTTTCTTTGCCTTTGATTTTCCATCTGCTTGGAATGTCATTGACCCCATTCTCTGCCTGGCCAACTCTCTTCCCCATGAAGACCTAGGTCACTTGTCAGTCCCCCTGCGAAGCCTTCCCCGAGTGCCCAGAAAGAGTTGGCCACTTGTGTTCCCTCTCCACATCCTCACATAGTGTTCCTCATGCAGGTTTTAAACATCTTTATGCATCTACGTCTCCCACTCAATCATGAACTCCTTAAAGTCTGGGATTGTTACTAAGCATTTTGTTTTCTGCCCACCCTCTACCTTATTCCTTAGCACTTAGCACCCTGTTGATTATCTAACAAGGCCCCAAAAGTATATTACATCTTGGGAGATAAAGAGACACATTTTAATGTCATTATAACAATTATCAATATTCTAAATGGAAAAAATAAATAATAATAAATAAATTTCATTCATTATGTAACATGTTAGAAAAGGAAGTAAGATGTAGACCCTGCCCCACAGAAGCTCTAGTGGAGTCAAGTAAACAGACACAAACACTTGTAATATGGGTGTCAAAATTATAAAACTCTACATGACTAACTTGAAAACCTTTTCTCCCTGTTTGGTTTTCTCCCATTATTTTCACACTTTAATACCAGAATTTAGTGACTATTTTTTTTTAATTAGCTAGCCAATGATCTTCTTAAGCAGAATATGGATTTGAGCAGTAGCATACACATATGTCTGTTTACATTTGCATAATTTCATTCCAAATTTACATTAAAAACTATTTTGGTGGATGTGGTCGGCACAATAATGGCTCCCAAAGATGTATATATCCTAATCCCCAGAAGCTGTGAATATGCTATGTTACATGGCAAGAGGGAATAATGTTGCAGAAGAAATTAAATTGCTAATCAACTGACCTTGACATAGAAAGATTATGCTGGATTATCTGGGTGGGCCCAATGTAGTCACAGGGGCCTTAAATAAGGAAGAATGAAGCAGAAGAGTCAGAACCAGAGAGATGACATAATGAGAAGGATTTGATCAGCTAGTTTTGAAGATGGAGGAATGGGGCCATGAGCCCAAGAATGTGGGCAACTTCTAGAAGATGGAAATGGCAAGAAAATGGATTCTCCCTAAAACCTCCAGAAGGAATGCAGCCCTGCTGACATCTTAATTTTTAGGTACAATACCTATTTTGGACTTTGGACTTCCAGACCTGTAAGATAAAAGATGTGTGTCACTTAAGCCACTAAGTTTGTAGTATTTGTTACAGCAGCAATAGGAAATTATACAGTGAGAATCTAGTCATATATATAAGTACTTCCATAACTGAATAAAAGTGGCCAGCACTTTTGGATGACCATATTTCACAAATCACTAAGATACCTTCAGGGATTTTTAACAAATATATTATCAATTTCAATTAAACTTTTCTTATTTATGGCAAGGCATCTGATTTCCCTAGTGAAGATTAGCTTATAAAACTAATAGGATGTAAATAGTATCAAGTATCACAAAACAATGATCAGGCACTCTGCTGCTAAATCTCTGCAGAGATATGGAAAGGGAAAGAATTTTTAGAAATAATTATGAGATTTGAAAATTGGGTGGTAAAAGGAGCAGTGTATAAGATCATATTTTTATTAATAGTATGTATTTTATTCTATAAAGAAAAAAACTATGTTCCAATGTGAGTTACTCTGATATGATAATATTCATAGATTTTTTCCACATACATAACAAATATAATAGAGAAAACTCAAACAACCTCAGCAACTATGATATATTTCTCCTCCTATGGCCAGTGTTGTAAAAATAGTCTCCAAAACTTTTTGAGAGTTTGTAACCATCCTGTTAAAATGACATACTATTATTTCTTTTAATTGACAAATACATACATGACCAGTTGTCCTTCAACTGGACGTTTTGGCCTTGGCCCCCCAATCCATTTCACAGCTCTTGGCCCACATCCAAGTACATAATTATTTGAGATTGTGAATGATAAGAATAAGTGAGTCCTGACAGCAAGCACTTATCTATCACTCTCTGGCACTAGATCAGTCAGTAATAGTAGTTACTTTGATTTTCATGCTCTGGATTTTCAACTTCCAGTTATGTTGATCAAAAAAAAGAAAAATTCGTGCTCAACCCTCACCTTCCAAGTAAGTCAAAAGACACTAATAATTGGTATTTAAGTTATGCATTTGTCTTAATCTGTTTGGGCTGCTATAATAATATACCACAGACTGTATATCTTATAAAAACAGAAATTTACTTCTCAGGAAGGTTGGAAGCTCTAGAGGCTGGAAGTCTGAGATCAGGGTGCCAGCATGATTAGGTGAGGGCCTTCTTCCATGTTCCAGGCTTTTTGTTGTATAACTACATGGTAGAAGGGTCAAGAGAGCTCTATGGGATCTCTTTTGTAAGGGTACTAATCCCGTTCATAAGGGCTCTACCTTTCATGACCTAATCACCTTCCAGAGACCCCACCTCCTAGCACCATCACATTAAGCATTAGGATTCCAACATATGAATTGGCGGGCTGGGGGGGGCATAAGACCATAGTAACACACTAGCCAATATACAGTATTATCAACTTCTTCCTCAATGTCACTCTCTGTTTTATCTCTACCCCAAATCCAATTAGTCACTGTCAATTCTATGCAGCACTGTTTCTCAAGTTTAATCCCCAAGTCGACCCCCATTACCAATGTTTTACTTAAAGCTGTTCTTTCTCTTACCTCTAATCTTCTGATCCAGTCCATTGCCCATATCACCTCCAAAATCTTCCTTCTTTGCTTTCAAACTTCTATTTGCTACCATTTTCCTACAGAATAATCATTAAATCCTTTATCACAGCATACAAGACTTCCTCAGTTTGATGACAACCTACTTTTCCAGCAGTATTTCATCCATTTTTCCCTACCTCCTACCCTACAGCCAAATAAAACTTTCCATTATATCCTTCAAATACGTCACACCATTTCATGCTTTGTTGCCTCTGCCCATAGTGTCTCATATTCAGGCATTCTCTGCCTGGCAAACTCCTGGCATCCTCTTAGACTTGCCTCAAATGGGGAGCTTTGAGAGGTCATTTCTAGTTTCATTAAGTATCAAAGTCCTTCTCTGTGGCTCCACAGGTTTTTGGATTCTGCTATTTATCACACTGAATTATAATTATACTTTTACATACTGTCTGAATGAAATACAAACCCTTGACTTGAACTGGGCTTCTTTTAATTGAGACTAAATACTAAATAATTATATTACATCTTCCTCTAGTTTTTTGGAAAATATATAGGGTATGTAATGGGAAGCCCTATGGGTAGGATGCCAAGCCAAAGATTAAAGTTATATTTCTTTTTCTCTTCTTTAGTAAGAGAAGTGCCAGTTATAGCTACAGTGTGTTTGTGTGTGTGTGTGTGTGTGTGTGTGTGTGTGTGTGTGAAGTAAAATTATATATAGGTCAAAAAAATCACCTTGGGATCACTAAAGACAGCATCCTTTGGAAAGTGGGCATAGAGGAATAGCTCAGTAGTCTCGGGGAAGGGGTATTTGTTTTCAAGGGCTGCTGTAAAAAATTACCACAAACTTGGTGACTTAAAACAACAGAAATTTATTTTCTCACAATTTTGGAGGCCAAAAGTTTGAAATCAGTTTCACTGAGCCAAAAACAAGGTGTTAGCAGAGCAGCACTCCCTCCAAAGTATCCAGGGGAAAATCTGTTTTTCCATCTACCAGATTCTAGGGCTGCTGGCATTCCTTTCCTTGTGGTTACAACAGTTCCATCACTGCTGCTGTGGTCAGATTGCCTTCTTTTCTAGGTGTATCTTTTTTTTTTTTTTTTTTGGCCATGCCGTGTGACATGTGGGATCTTAGTTCCCTAACCAGGGATCAAACCCAGGCCCGCTGCAGTGGAAGCACAGAGTTTTAACCACTAGACCACCAGGGAAGTCCCTCAAGGTGTGTCTTACAATCTCCCTCTCTTTTCCTCTTATAAGGATGCATGTGATGTAATCCTGGATAATCCAAAACTATTTCCTTTGTCAAAATTCTTAGTTTAATTACATCTTCAAAGACATTATTTCCCTTACAATCTTTGGTGGCCATTACTCAGACTAATATAAAAGAGGGAGAAAAAAAAACACCTTTTCCTGATTAAAAAGTAAAGAAGGAATAGGTATTGCCAACAAAAATGGCAGAGTAGGAAAATCCAAAATTCCATCCCTCCAAAAATATTACTACTCATAATCACCTTTTATGGATCTCTGGAAACTAATCAAAAACTCACAACTACCAGGGGAATACTTAGTGAAGAAAGAAGCTGATAAATTGCAGTATTTTAAGAATTCTCTGTCAAATCACTAGCTGATGAAACAGAAACTTCAATGGCCACACACAACAAAGAATACAGGCTTTATAAAAATTGTTTAGAAAACTCACTAAACAAACAAACATCAACAACCCACAACAGGGAGCACACAGCAGAGGGGGTGAATTTGATTTCCATAGTTGCCACATTATGATAGTAATGTGCTCCTTTGCCAACAAAAAGTTGCAAGACATGCAAAGAAAAGAAAAACTATGTCTCACTCACAGGGAAAAATAAGTTAACAGAAACTGTCCCTGAGGAAGCCCAGACATTGAACTTAGCAGGCAAAGATTTTAAATCAACTGTCTTAAATATAAAAAGATATACTCAAGTGAACATTGTCTCATCAAATAGAGAACATCAATAAAAAGATAGAAATTATAAAAAGGAATCAGAAAGAAATTTTGATGTGAAAAGTATAATAACTGAAATGAAATAGTCACTAAAGGGGTCAACAGCAAATTTGAGCAGGCAAAAGAATCAGCAAACCTGGAGATAGCACAGTTGAGATTATCTAGTCTGAGAAGCAGAAAGAAAAATGAATGAAGAAAAATAAACAGAGTCTAAGAGACCTGTAGGACATCATCAAGCATACCAACATATACATAATGGTAGCCCCAGAAGGAGTAGAGGGAGAGAAATGGGAAGAAACAGTACTTGAAGAAATAATGGTTGAAATGTTCCAAATTTGATGAAAGACATGAATCTGCACATCCAAAAAGGTCAATGAATTCCACATAGTGTAAATTCAAAGAGATTCACAGCCAGACACATTATAGTCAAACTGCCAAAGAAAAAGATAAAAAGAGAATGTTCAAAACAGCCAGAAAGAAAGCGTTCATCACACACAAGGAATTCTCAATAAGATTAACAACCAATTTCTTCTAGGAACAAAGGAGGCCAGAAGAAAATAGGATGACATCTTTAAGTGCAGAAGTTACAAAAGCAAACAAACTGACCTGTCATTTAAGAATTCTATATACATAGGCAGAACACTCTATGACATAAACCACAGTAAGATCCTTTTTGACCCACCTCCTAGAGAAATGGAAATAAAAACAAAAATAAACAAATGGGAACTAATGAAACTTAAAAGCTTTTGCAGAGCAAAGGAAACCATAAACAAGACATAAAGACAACCCTCAGAAGGGGAGAAAATATTTGCAAATGAAGCAACTGACAAAGGATTAATCTCCAAAATTTACAAGCAGCTCATCCAGCTCAATAACAAAAAAACAAACAACCCAATCCAAAAATGGGCAGAAGACCTAAATAGACATTTCTCCAAAGAAGATACACAGGCTGTCAACAAACGCATGAAAGAATGCTCAACATCATTAATCATTAGAGAAATGCAAATCAAAACTACAATGAGATATCATCTCACACCAGTCAGAATGATCATCATTAAAAAATCTAGAAACAATAAATGCTGGAGAGGGTGTGGAGAAAAGGGAACACTCTTGCACTGCTGGTGGGAATGTGAATTGATACAGCCACTATGGAGAACAGTATGGAGGTTCCTTAAAAAACTACAAATAGAACTACCATATGACCCAGCAATCCCACTACTGGGCATATACCCTGAGAAAACCATAATTCAAAAAGGGTCATGTACCAAAATGTTCATTGCAGCTCTATTTACAATAGCCAGGAGATGGAAACAACCTAAATGTCCATCATCGGATGAATGGATAAAGAAGATGTGGCACATATATACAATGGAATATTACTCAGCCATAAAAAGAAATGAAATTGAGCTATTTGTAATGAGGTGGATGGACCTAGAGTCTGTCATACAGAGTGAAGTAAGTCAGAAAGAGCAAGATAAATACCGTATGCTAACACATATATATGAAATTTAAGAAAAAATATGTCATGAAGAACCTAGGGGTAAGACAGGAATAAAGACACAGACCTACTAGAGAATAGACTTGAGGATATGGGGAGGGGGAAGGGTAAGCTGTAACGAAGTAAGAGAGTGGCATGGACATATATACACTACCAAACATAAAATAGCTAGTGGGAAGCAGCCACAAAGCACAGGGAGATAGATCGGTGCTTTGTGACCACCTAGAGGTGTGGGATAGAGAGGGTGGGAGGGAGGGAGACGCAAGAGGGAAGAGATATGGGAACATAGGTATATATATAACTGATTCACTTTGTTATAAAGCAGAAACTAACACACTATTGTAAAGCAATTATACTGCAATAAAGATGTAAAAAAAACTAAAAGAATTCTATATACAGCAAAATTATCCTTTAAAAATAAAGGAGAAATTAAAACATTTCCAGAAAAACAAAAACTGAGGAAGTTCATTAACAGTAGAACTTCCCTATGAGAAATGCTAATGGTAGCCCTTCAACCTGATATGAAAGGCCACTAGACTGAATCAGTAACCAAAATCTATCAACAAAGAAAAGCCCAGGATCAGATGCCTTCACTAGTGAATTTTACCAAACATTTGAAGAACGATTAACATCAATTCTTCTGAAACTCTTCCAAAACATAGAAGAGGTAGGAATACTTACTAATTTATTCTATGAGTCCAGCATTATCCTGATACCAAAGCCAGACAAAGACATCACAAGAAAAGAAAGCTATAGACCAAGACCCCTGATGAATATGGATGCAAATATCCTCAACTAAAAAGTAACAAATCAAATACAGCAGTATAATAAAAAGATTAATCACCATGACCACCTGGGATTTGTCCCAAGAATGCAAACGTATTTCCTCATATGAAAATCAATCAATGTAATACACTACATAAATAAAATAAAAGGGAAAAACACATTATTATCTTGATTGAAGCATTTGACAAACTCCAATACCCTTTCATAATAAAAATGCTCATAAACTATAGAAGGGAACTTCCTTGACATAATAAGGATTTATGAAAAGTCCACAGCTAATATCATACTGAGAAACTGAAAGCTTTCCCCCTAAGATCAGAAATAAGAAAAGATGCCCACTTTCACCACTTCTAATCAACATCGTACCAGTAATTCTAGCCAGGAAAATGAGTCAAGAAAAAAGATAAAAGACTTCCTAACTGGAAAGGAAGAAAACTATCTCTAGTCACAGATGACATGATATTATCTATAGAAAATCCCAAAGAATCCACAAAAGACAACTAGAATGAATAAACTAATTCAGTAAATTTGCAGGATATAAGATCAATGACAGTGAGTTGTATTTCACATCAATGAACAATCTGTAAAGGAAATTTAAACAATAATCCCATTTACAATAGCATCAAAAAGAACATAATACTAAGGAGTAAAATTAAGCACATAGATGCAAGACTTGCACACTGAAAACTATAAAACATTGCTAAATAATTAAAGAAGACCTAAATAAATGAAAAGGCATGTGTGTTCATGGATTCAAAGACAATATTTTTATGATGACACTACTTCCCAAAGTGACCTACAGATCTGATGCAAGCCAATCAAATCCCAATAGCTTTTTTGCAGAAATGAAAAAGCTGATTCTAAAATTTGTATGGAAGAGTAAAGGACCCCAAATAACCAAAACAATCTTGAAAAAGAACAAGGTTGAAAGATTCACACTTCCCAATTTTAAAACTTACTACAAAGCTACAGTAATTAAAGCAGCTAGCATATTGGCATAAGTATAGACATATAGATCAATGAAACATAATTGAGAATATGGAAATACACCCATACATCTATAGTTAATTGGTTTGTCACAAGGGTGCCAAGACAATGGAACAGGGAAAGAAGAATCTCTTCAATAAATAGTGCTGGCAGCAGAGGAATCCATAAACAAAATGAAAAGACAACCCACAGAATGGGAGAAAATATTTGCAAATGATGTGACTGGAAAAGGATTCATCTCCAAAATTTACAAACAGCTCATGTGTCTCAATATCAAAAAAGCAAACAACTCAATCCAAAAATGGGTAGAAGACCTAAATAGACATTTCTCCAAAGAAGATATACAGATGGCCAGGAAGCACATGAAAAAATGCTCAACATCACTAATTATTAGAGAAATCAAATCAAAACTACAATGAGATATGACCTCACACCAGTCAGAATGGCCATCATCAAAAATTCTACAAACAATAAATGCTGGAGAAGGTGTGGAGAAAAGGGAACCCTCCTACACTGTTGGTGTGAATGTAAATTGGTGCAGCCACTGTGGAAAACAGTATGGAGGTTCCTCAGAAAACCAAACATAGAATTATCATATGATCCAGCAATCCAACTCCTGGGCATATATCCAGAGAAAAACATGGTTTGAAAGGATACATGCTTCCCAGTGTTCACTGCAGCACTGTTTCAATAGCCAAGACATAGAAGTAACCTAAATGTCCACAGACAGATGAATGTATAAAGAAGATGTGATACATATATACAATGGAATATTACTCAGCCATTAAAAAGAATTAAATAATGTCATTTACAGCAAAATGGGTGGACCTGGAGATTATCATACTGAGTGAAGTAAGTCAGACATAGAAGGACAAATATGATTTAATATCACTTATATGCAAAATCTTAAAGAAAATGATACAAATGAACTTATTTACAAAACAGAAGGAGACTCACAGACTTAGAGAACAAACTTATGGTTACCAGGGGGAAGGGAGAGGGGCAGGTATAGATTGGGAGTTTGAGAATGACATGTACACACTGCTATATTTAAAATAGATAAACAGCAAGGACCTACTGTATAGCAAAGGGAACTCTGCTCAGTATTCTACAATAGGCTAAATGAGAAAAGAATTTGAAAAAGAAAAGATACATGTATATGTATAACTGAATCACTTTGCTGTACACCTAAAACTAGCACAATGTTAATCAATGATACTCCAATATAAAATAAAATAAATTTAAAAAAATAACAAGCAATTACATAGCAATAAAATGGACAACGTGGAAGAAATGGAAACATTCTTAGAAATGCACAACCTTCTGAGACTGAAGCAGGAAGAAATAGAAAATATGAAAAGAACAATCACAAGCACTGAAATTGAAACTGTGATTAAAAATCCTCCAACAAACAAAAGCCCAGGACCAGATGGCTTCACAGGCGAATTCTATCAAACATTTAGAGAAGAGATAACACCTATCCTTCTCAAACTCTACCAAAATATAGCAGAGGGAGGAACACTCCCAAACTCATTCTACGAGGCCACCATCACCCTGATAACAAAACCTGACAAAGATATCACAAAGAAAGAAAACTACAGGCCAATATCACTGATGAACATAGATGCAAAAATCCTCAACAAAATACTAGCAAACAGAATCCAACAACACATTAAACGGATCATACACCATGATCAAGTGGGGTTTATCCCAGGAATGCAAGGATTCTTCAATATATGCAAATCAATCAATATGATACACCATATTAACAAATTGAAGGAGAAAAACCATATAATCATCTCAATAGATGCAGAGAAAGCTTCTGACAAAATTCAACACCCATTTATGATAAAAACCCTCCAGAAACTAGACATAGAGGGAACTTACCTCAACATAATAAAGGCCGTACATGACAAACCCACAGCCAACATCATCCTCAATGGTGAACAAGTGAAACCATTTCCACTAAGATCAGGAACAATACAAGGCTTCCCACTCTCACCACTATTATTCAACATAGTTTTGGAAGTTTTAGCCACAGCAATCAGAGAAGAAAAATAATAAAAGGACTCCAAATCGCAAAAGAGGAAGTGAAGCGGTCACTGTTTGCAGATGACATGATACTATTCATAGAGAATCCTAAAGATGCTACAAGAAAACTACTAGAGCTAATCAATGAATTTGGTAAAGTAGCAGGATGCAAAATTAATGCACAGAAATCTCTTGCATTCCTATACATTAATGATGGAAAATCTGAAAGTGAAATTAAGAAAACACTCCCATTTACCATTGCAACAAAAAGAATAAAATACCTAGGAATAAACCTACCTAAGAAGACAAAAGACCTGTATGCAGAAAATTATAAGACACTGATGAAAGAAATTAAAGATGATACAAATAGATGGAGAGATATACCATGTTCCTGGATTAGAAAAATCAACACTGTGAAAATGACTATACTACCCAAAGCAATCTACAGATTCAGTACAATCCCTATCAAACTACCAGTGGCATTTTTCACAGAACTAGAACAAAAAGTTTCACAATTTGTATGGAAACAAAAAAGGCCCCAAATAGCCAAAGAAAGCTTAAGAAAGAAATACGGAGCTGGAGGAATCACACTCCCTGACTTCAGATTATACTACAAAGCTACCGTAATCAAGACAGTATGGTACTGGCACAAAAACAGAAACATAGATCAATGGAAGAGGATAGACAGTCCAGAGATAAACCCACCCACATATGGTCACCTTATCTTTGATAAAGGAGGCAAGAATATACAATAGAGAAAAGACATCCTCTTCAATAAGTGATGCTGGGAAAACTGGACAGCCATGTGTAGAAGAATGAAATTAGAACACTCCTTAACACCATACACAAAAATAAACTCAAAATGGATTAAAGACCTAAATGTAAGGCCAGACACTATCAAACCCTTAGAGGAAAACATAGGCAGAACAATCTATGACATAAATCACAGCAAAATCCTTTTTGACCCACCTCCTAGAGAAATGGAAATAAAAACAAAAATAAACAAATGGGACCTAATGAAAATTAAAAGTTTTTGCAAAGCAAAGGAAACCATAAACAAGATGAAAAGACAACCCTCAGAATGGGAGAAAATATTTGCAAATGAAGCAACTGACAAAGGATTAACCTCCAAATTTTACAAGCAGCTCATGCAGCTCAATATCAAAAAAACAAACAACCCAATCCAAAAATGGGCAGAAAACTTAAATAGACATTTCTCCAAGGAAGATATACAGATTGCCAACAAACACATGAAAGAAAGTTCAACATCATTAATCATTAGAGAAATGCAAATCAAAACTACAATGAGATATCATCTCACACCAGTCAGAATGGCCATCATCAAAAAATCTACAAACAATAAATGCTGGAGAGGGTGTGGAGAAAAGGGAACACTCTTGCACTGTTGGTGGGAATGTAAATTGATACAGCCACTATGGAGGAGCCAGTATGGAGGTTCCTTAAAAAACTACAAATAGAACTACGATATGACCCAGCAGTCCCACTACTGGGCATATACCCTGAGAAAACCATAATTCTAAAAGAGCCATGTACCGCAATGTTCATTGCAGCTCTATTTACAATAGCCAGGACATGGAAGCAACCTAAGTGTCCATCGACAGATGAATGGATAAAGAAGAAGATATATACAATGGGATATTACTCAGCCATAAAAAGAAATGAAATTGAGTTATTTGTAGTGAGGTGGATGGACCTAGAGTCTGTCATACAGAATGAAGTAAGTCAGAAAGAGAAAAACAAATACCGTATGCTAACACATATATATGGAATCTAAAAGAAAAAAAATGGTCATAAAGAACCTAGGGGCAAGACGGGAATAACCTTGTAGATCTACTAGAGAATGGACTTGAGGACACTGGGAGGGGGAAGGGTAAGCTGGGACAAGGTGAGAGAGTGGCATGGACATATATACACTACAAAATGCAAAATCGATAGCTAGTGGGAAGCAGGCGCATAGCACAGGGAGATCAGCTCGGTGCTTTGTGACCACCTAGAGGGGTGGGATAGGGAGGGTGGGAGGGAGGGAGATGTAAGTGGGAAGAGATATGGGGATATATGTATATGTATAACTGATTCACTTTGTTATAAAGCAGAAACTAACACACCATTGTAAAGGAATTATACTCCAATAAAGATGTTAAAAAAATAAACTTAAAATAAAAATTTTAAAAAATTAAGAATAAAAAATAATGCTGGGACAACTGTATATCCACATGCAAAAAATGAAGTTAGGTCCTTACCTCACACCATACACAGAAGTTCACTCAAAATGGATCAAAGAGCAAAATGTAAGAGTTAAAACTATAAAACTCTTAGAAGAAAACATAAGAGTAAAACTTCATTGCTTTGAATTTGTCAATGGTTCCTTAAATATTATACGAAAAGCACATGCAAAAAGGAAAAACAATAGATAAATTGGACTTCAACAAAATTAAAAAAATTTATTCATCAAAGGATACTATTAAGAAAGTAAAATGACAATCCATAGAACAGTAGGAAATATTTACAAATAATATAGCTGATAAGGATCTAGTAACCAGATATATAAAGAATTATCACAACTCAGCAACAAAAGGCACACAGCCCAATTAAAAATTGGACAAAGGACTTGAGTAGACATTTCTCCAAATAAGATATACAAATAAACAAGAAGTACATGAAAAGATGCTCAACATCATTAGTCATTAGGTGAATGCAAATCAAAACTTCAATGAGATACCACTTTATACACTAGACTGAATATCATTTTTAAAATGGAAAATAAGTTTGGGTGAGGACGTGGAGAATTTGGGACACTCAAACATCACTGGTGTGAACACAAAATAGTGCAACCACTCCAGAAAACAATTTGTTGTTCTCAAAAATATTAAACATAGAATTACCATATGATACAACAATTCTACTCCTAGGCCTATACCCAAAAGAACTGAAATCAGGTATTCAGGCAAAAATTTGTACACAAATGTCCACAGCAGCACTATTCACAATAACCAAGAGTGACAACAACCCAAATGTCAATCAACTGATGAATGGAATTTTTAAATGTGGTATATTTATACTAAGGCATACTATTGGATCATTAAAAGGCACGAATTACTGATATATTCCATATGGATGAATCTTGAAAACACTGTGCTAAGTGAGAGAAGCCAGACACAAAAGGCCACATATTATATTATTCCATTTACATGAAATACCCAGAATACATAAATCTATAGAAACCAAAAGCAGATTGGGGGAAGACAATGGGGGAAGGGGAAAAATGGAGTGACTGCTTAATGGGTTTACAGTGTTCTTTCAGAGTGAGGTAAATGTTCTGGAACTGATAGTGGTAATTGCTGCACAGCATTATGAATATACTAATACCACTGTACAAAGTGCCACTGAATTGTACACTTTAAAATATTAAAATGCTGAGATTTATGCTATGTGAATTTTACATGGATAAAAATAAAAGTAAACAATAAAAGAGAGAAAGTCCACCTCATCCTTTAGAAAGCTAATGCTGAAAGAGGCAAGGAATACAATGGTTCCAGGTCCTTGGTGTGGTAGTTTCTAAAACCAGTCAAAGCCCAGCATTCCAGGACTGCCTTGTCCTCTAGGAAGTGGCTAGGAATTTGAACTGAAAAAGCTTACAGAAAGGGCTCTAATACCTTGGGATAATGCATGATACTGCACAGGGTCTTACAACAAAGTGTAATACTGAGGGAATATGTTTTCCCACTGGTTCTCATCCAATGCTCACGGTAGCATCTGGAGCAAGGATCCAATCTCTGTCATTGTGCTCCTGGTCCCAACTTTATTACTGGCTTCAGCAGCAGTCTTCCTTGGCTCATAATCTGCTGGAGAGACTCAACTGCCACCACCACCCCGAATAGCCTTGTATGTTCCACTTGAGAGATTTATCTACTTTCATGTTTCTGCTCTGCCCAGAAAGTGGTGCCCAGCAGCACTGCCCCTCCAGCCAAAGCTCCTTAGTCTTTATCCAACAGAACACTGAGGGTATATGAAGCCTAATCTCCAAAAGATTAGATACTGTAGGGTGAATGCTCTAGCACTTATGGCTGACTCCACTGTAAACTAGGATTCACCAAGGCCAGCTTCTACTCAGTCACTACAATCCCTCTGTCACACTCAAAATGTTAAAAAGCAATACTCAGTGTCTCCCTCAAAATACTCAAATAAAACTTGGTCCCTGGATAAACTGAATTTTTTGATTTCATCCTCTTTCCAAGTGGTGTGCTCAAGATTTTGCACTCTGAAAACTAAAAAACATTGTTACGCTTAGACTGTGTAAAGTGATACCAAGTGATAGGAAAGAGTCAAAGTCTTTTATTCGCTATCAGTTCCTCAAATGGTTGAGCCTGTCCCTTTGTGTAAGCATGTATCTTTCCTTTTGCAGAAGTTGTTTATGCGAACATCACATCTTATGTGGATTGCTTTGCAGCATCTATAACCACGAAGGGTCCAGTTGTTCTTAATGTTAACCACAGGTAGAGAAACAGAAAGTCAGGAAAGTGTTAAGATAAGCCTTCAGTGCCTTTTGTGCTCCTTGTCATCAGTTCTGTAAAAATTGATATGACCAACACCTTCTCCCCCAGAAAGATGGAGAAAATAATACAGAAAAGGTTGCAGAAATGGCTCAGTATGAGGCTTGCTCATATGTCACCATGCTCATCCCCAAGGGGATCCAACTGAGGAGATTAGGAGCATATTCTCCTGGATTCAGAAATACTTCCACATGCCAACCAAATCCCTTGTATTACTTCTCCCCTCTCTCCCTTCCCTGGGGCAATCTAAGGGTGTTTTGTTTTGCTTTGCTTTGTTGTTATTCTTACTGTTGGTTGCAGCAATGAAAAGGAAATATGAAAGTAATTTGAAAATAATTTTGATGCTTTTTTCTGGATCTAATACAAGGAGTAAGATATTATCTCAAAGCCTGCTACATGCATAAAAATTACCTGGGATACTTGCTAATAATGTAGATTTCAGAGCTTTGTTCCAGGCCTATTAATAATATCTCTGTGTATAATATTCTAGAATTTGCATATTTGCCCTGCTTCATGTTACATAGTAAAGTTTAAAGCAAAAACAAAAGACATAAAAGACGTTCTCAAAGAGATCTTTTTTTCTGTTCTCCAAACCGTCTATCTGACCTACTAGTGTCTAAGCTCCTACAAGACATAGACCATGTATTTATTATTTACCTCCTACTCATTCCTCAGTCCATCATTCAGACTACATTTGTTATGCACCCAATATGCACCAGTCATTGGATTAGATGCTAACTAAACAAAGCAGAATAAATATAACAGACACTCTATAAAAGTTTGTTGAATAAATGACAAATGAATGAAAAAAATGAACCTTACATGTAAGAATCTTGGAAATGTTTTCTCCTCTATTGGGAAATCAGCAAATTATTAATCTTCTGGTCAACCATTGATTTCATCAGACATCATTCCAAATCGTTATGATGCATAAAAATAGTAATTTCATAAGAACATATTCTGTATCCCAAATCGTATCAATATTTCACTCTAAATGCCTAAGAGGAAGCAAGCATTGCTGCCATTTATGAAACTGGCTATCATTCTACACTCTTGACAAAGGCAATGCTAAATAACAATGCATTATATTGTGGAAGGTAGACTTCATTCACCCTGAGATCTTTATACAGTATGTGAGTACCAAAAACAACATACACATTTCCAAAAGTCATCCCCTGGCAAGCAGTTCACCCTTCTCCATCCTATTTGCATTGAGAACCACATGTGCATGGGTTAAACTTAATAAAAAATATAATTCTTCTATACACTTTGTATGACATCTAATATATGAATTCCTAGAAAGTTGCATGTAAGTTGATTCATTTAAATGGAGCAGAGCATTTGAAGAAAATCTGTAGCAAATCCTTCTATAATAAAGAGTATAAATATTTATTGAGCACTTATTATGTGCCAGGTATTAAGCTAAGTGCTTTATATGCATTATCTCTTTGAATGCTCCAAACATCTCAATGAAGTAAGCAATATTATTAAACCCAGTCTATTGATGTGTAAATTTAAGAAACATTAGATAACTTGTCCAAAAGCCCATCTAGAAAAGACAGAAGCCAGAATTTAAACCCAGGTCTGTCTGCTCTTGAGCACTAGCTCTTAATCATTAGGGTTTTTTACAACTAATTTCCTTTAATGAAACATATCCACTAATTATTATCTGTGCTTCACTTAATAGAAAAATAAATCTTTTAAGATTAAATAGCCTACTGTTAGGAACAGAGTATGAGCTAAATAAATGTTAGTTCCCTTCTTCCCATTTGGGACAGATTTGTTTGAATGCTGTTTTCTTAAAAAGGTAAGTCCCAAACTATTGAAAAGGTAGTTTGGTTAATGTCATGTAGGGGTGAAAAGAAATTGGTGATGAAAAGACCATCTCACAATAATTTTCATTAATCCATCTGGAAGACATATTATTACTGAACTACTTAATCACTGCAATAATTTTCTTATAAATGGCTGCAGTTTTATTGCCATAATTATTTAAAATTTTACTATGTTGGGGGGGGGGGCAGGCAGGGCACAGGGTCATGGGAGATCCAATCAGCACAATTGTCTTTCTGGATGGAGTACATCCACTTGCATCTATTTGCTTCTAAAAAGGACTTCCAAATGTTTTATTTTATGCAGTACTTGTTTCTTTGGTGATTTACTGTTTGACCTTCTAGGAGAGGTTTAAATTATAAGCACAGTAAAAAATGGTATCTATTTCTATGAACGGAATGCACAGTAAATAAAGTCATTGTTGCAGATCAAATCTTTAATATGTTACATATTAATGTTCCTTGAGGATTGTCTTGGAAAATTTTTAAGCCATGACCATCTTTCCAAAGTTATCTCAAAAAAACTTCAGGAATGGTTTCTCTCACCATCATATGACGACTTCTCAAAGACGTGAAGGACAATCTCCCTTCATTCATTCATTTTACAAATACCTATCAAAAATCTGCAATATGCCAGGCACTGTGTTAGGTGCTGGGGATATAGTGGTAAATAAAATAAGCATACATGCTACTCATGTTTCCAGAGAATTTCCCAATCTGAACAAGGTCACCTAGGCAAAGGTGACCTTGCCTAGGCAAAGGTTTGTTTCTTTCAGCAAATAAACTCAGCCAAGCAATCCAAGAGACAGCTCTATGCTTTCCAAAGGCTCTCTCCCACAAGGCTCTTTGTAATGCATTCACAAGACTATTATTATCAAATGATCCACCCAAATGTTAACTAAAACAGAAAAGGCAAGTCTCCCTTTAACTGACCCTGAATTCCAAAGCCAGGCAAAATCATTGTCAGATGGTCTTATACGCTGTATAGATGAATCACTTGGTTTGACTCAAACCACTGAGTCATTCTTACCATAACAAGTCATTATATAATGTCATATTTCTTAGTTTACTCCAGTTCTATAATAATACCATTAATCTTCCAACTTAAATTTTTTAAGGACACAGCATTGAGTCAAATTCTCCTCAAGAAATTAGTTACTTAGAGCAATTACTTTCATTTTTTCCAGGCTGTAGATTAGTCTAAGTTACCCCTTCTCTAACTCCCTTTTTCCTTCCTCTTCCTGTCCCCTAAACATAAACACTCTTCCCAAGGTATATCTAGTTTTCTTTTTCTTCACTCTCAACCTCCTCCATTCCTATGGTTTCAACAACCACGCTTCAGAGATGATTCTTGGTTTGGTATCACTCATCCAATCTTTTCCTCCTGAGAACAGTGTGATTGCTGCAGAAGCATGTTGAATCAGAAGGGACCTGACCCTGAACTGCTCTCTAGCACATTGGTGATGAGATGGGGATACAACACTGGAAGAGTTTAAGCCAGGGTGATGTTCAGTGAGCACAGACAGGGGCCAAGCAAACCACAAGTAGGAATTAGTAAGACATTATGATGAACGAGCAAGATGCATGATTAAGTGGGCAGACAACATGGAGTAAGGCTGGTCTGCACTGGAAGCAGAAGTTGGGACTAGGGATAAATTCTAGTGAGTACAATTGTCCCTTTCCCTTTCCTTCCTTTCCTGACTAATTCTGTTCTAAAACCATTAGTAGGGGTTTGAAAATATAGTTATTTATGCTGAAATTAGGAGGTAGTCATGGGGAACCTGAGCAGGATGAATCTAGCCAAGGTAGAAGAGGCATCTACCCAGAGAAGCAGACTACTGTAGGGTATCATTATCTGAACAGATTAAGGAGGGCAACACTGTGGAGATTGTATGAGGAAAGTATCTATACCAGGGGTTCGCCCAGTGTGGGGAGTCAAAGATTGAGCAGTGTTCAGAGGCATCCATGTGAAGGAGATTACAGGGAAGCACAGCCTGGCATGGGTTATTGGAGCCCATGCCAGGGAACCTGACATGTAGCGTCAGAGTACAAGTGGGCCAGGAGGGCATCCATCCATGCAGGGGAAGAACACTGGAGTTGATGACAGCCTGCTGGTGGGCAAGGTCATGTCATGGCCAGATCTTGGCTTTTAAATACTATACCATATATTTCTGCTCCAATCTTTATTGTAGCCTTCCTTTGCTAACTTTGGGCTTAGTTTCTTTTTCTTTTCTAGTTCCTCGAGTGTAAAGCTAGGTTGTTTATTTGAGATCTTTCTTCTTTTTTAATGTAAGCATTTAACACTATGAACTTCCCTCAGCTTTTGCTGTAAGTTTTAGTATGTTAGATTTTTATTTTTGTTGCTCTCAAGAGACTTTCGGATTTCCCTTTTGATTTCTCCATCAAACCACTGGTTGCTCAATAATATGTTGTGTAAGGGGTGCCTTCAAGATGGCAGAGGAGTAAGACGTGGAGATCACCTTTCTCCCCACAAATATATCGAAACTACATCTACATGTGGAACAACTCCTAAAGAACACCTACTGAGCGCTGGCAGAAGACCTCAGACTTCCCAAAAGGCAAGAAACTCCCCCACGTACCTGGGTAGGGCAAAAGAACAAAGTAAAAACACAGGCAAAAGAATAGGGATGGGACCTGCACCTCTGGGAGGGAGCTGTGAAGGAGGAAAAGTTTCCACACACTAGGAAGTCCCTTCACTGGCGGGGACACGGGGTGGACGGGGGGTAAGTTGTGTAGCTATGGAGGACAAAGCAGCAACAGGGTTGCAGAGGGCAAAGCGGAGAGATTCCCACACAGAGGATCAGTGCTGACCAGCACTCACCAGCCTGAGAGGCTTGTCTGCTCACTTGCCAGGGCAGGTGGGGGCTGGGAGCTGAGGTTCAGGCTTCGGATGTCAGATACCAGGGAGAGGACTGGGGTTGGCTGTGTGAACACAGCCTGAAGGGGGCTAGTGCACCACAGCTAGCTGGGAGGGTGTCCAGGAAAAAGTCTGGAACTGCCTAAGAGGCAAGAGACCATTGTTTCAGGTTGCACGAGGAAAGGGGATTCAGAGAACAGCCTAAATGAGCTCCAGAGATGGGCGCGAGCCATGGCTATCAGCACGGACACCAGAGATGGCATGAAACACTTAGGCTGCTGCTGCAGCCATCAAGAAGCCTGTGTACAAGCACAGGTCACTATCCACACTTCCCCTCTTGGGAGCCTGTGGAGCCTGCCACTGCCAGGGTCCCGTGATCCAGGGACAACTTCCCCGGGAAAACACAAGGCGTGCTGCAGGCTGTTGCAACGTCATGCCGGCTTCTGCCACTGCAGGATCACTCTGCGTTCCATACCTCTCCATCCCCCTCGGCCTGAGCGAGCCAGAGCCCCCTAATCAGCAGCTCGTTTAACCCCCTCCTGTCTGGGCGAGGAACAGATGCCAGAGGGCAACCTACATGAAGAGGCGGGGCCATATCCAAAGCTGAAACCCAGGAGCTGTGTGAACAAAGAAGAGAAAGGGAAATTTCTCCCAGCAGCCTCAGGAGCAGCAGATTAAATCTCCACAATCAACTTGATGTACCCTGTATCTGTGGAATACCTGAATAAACAAAGAATCATCTCCAAATTGAGGCAGTGGACGTTGCGAGCAACTATAGACTTGGGGTTTGCTTTCTGAATTTAATTTGTTTCTCGTTTTATATTAATCTTAGTTTAGTATTTAGAGCTTATTATCATAGATAGATTTCTTTATTGATTTGGTTCCTCTCTTCTTTTTTATTTTTTATATATATATTTTTCCTTTTTCTCTTTTTGTAAGTGTGTATGTGTATGCTTCATTGTGTGATTTTTGTCGGTATAGCTTTGATTTTGCCATTTCTCCTGGGGTTCTGACTGTTGGTATTTTTGTTTGTTTGTTTGTTTGTTTTGTTTTTTAGTATACATTTTGCGCTGTTATCATTGTTGGATTGGGTTTTTGGATTGGTTCCTCTCTTCTTTCTTTCTCCTTTTTTTTAAATTACTTTTTTATTTTCTTATTTTTAATAATCTTTTTCTATTTTATTTTATTTATTTATTTACTTACTTATTTACTTATTTATTTTTCTCCCTTTTCTTCTGAGCCATGTGGCTGACAGGGTCTTGGTGCTCCAACCGGGTGTCAGGCCTGAGCCTCTGAGGTGGGAGTGCCAAGTTCAGGATATTGGTCCACCAGAGACCTCCCAGCCCCATGTAATATCAAATGGCAAAAGCTCTCCCAGAATTCTCCATCTCAATGCTAAGACCCAGCTCCACTCAACGACCAGCAAGCTACAGTGATGGACACCCTATGCCAAACAACAAGCAAGACAGGAACACAAACCCACCCATTAGCAGAGAGGCTGCCTAAAATCATAATAAGTTCACAGAACCCCAAAACTCACCACCAGACGTGGTGCTGTCCACCAGAAAGACAAGATCCAACCTCATCCACCAGAACACAGGCACCCATCCCCTCCACCAGGAAGCCTACACAACCCACTGAACCAACCATAGCCACTGAGGGTAGACACCAAAATCAACGGGAACTACAAACCTGCACCCTGTGAAAAGGAGACCCCAAACACAGTAAGTTAAGCAAAATGAGAAAACAGAGAAATATGCAGCAGATGAAGGAGCAAGGTAAAAACTCACCAGACCAAACAAATGAAGAGGAAATAGGTAATCTACCTGAAAAAAGAATTCAGATTAATGATAGTAAAGATGATCCAGAATCTTGGAAATAAAATGGAGAAAACACAAGAAATGTTTAACAAGGACCTAGAAGAACTAAAGAGTCAACAAACAATGATGAACAACACAATAAATGAAATTAAAAATTCTCTAGAAGGAATCAATAGCAGAATAACTGAGGCAGAAGAATGCATAAGTGACCTGGAAGATAAAATAGTGGAAATAACTACTGCAGAGCAGAATAAAGAAAAAAAAAAATGAAAAGAATTGAGGACAAACTTAGAGACCTCTGGGACAACATTACATGGACCAAATTTAGAATTATAGAGGTCCAAGAAGAAGAAGAGGAAAAAAAAGGGACTGAGAAAATATTTGAAGAGATTATACTTGAAAACTTCCCTAATATAGGTAAGGAAATAGGCAGTCAAGTTCAGGAATCACAGAGAGTCCCATACAGGATAAATCCAAGGAGAAACATGCCAAGACACATATTAATCAAACTATCAAGAATTAAATACAAAGGAAAAATATTAAAAGCAGCAAGGGAAAAGCAACAAATAACATACAAGGGAATGCCCATAAGGTTAACAGCTGATCTTTCAGCAGAAACTCTGCAAGCCAGAAGGGAGTAACAGGACATATTTAAAGTGACAAAAGGGAACAATGTACAACCAAGATTACTCTACCCAGCAAGGATCTCATCCAGATTCGACAGTCAAATTAAAACCTTTACAGATAAGAAAACGCTAAGAGAATTCAACACCACCAAACCAGCTCTACAACAAATGCTAAAGAACTTCTCTAGGCAGGAAACACAAGAGAAGGAAAATACTTACAATAACAAACCCAAAACAATTAAGAAAATGGTAATAGGAATATACATATCCATAACTACCTTAAATGTAGATGCATTAAATGCTCCAACCAAATGACATAGACTAGCTGAATGGATACAAAAACAAGACAAATACATATGCTGCCTACAAGAGACCCAATTCAGACCTAGGGACACATACAGACTGAAAGTGAGGGGATAGAAAAACATATTCCATGCAAATGGAAATCGAAAGAGAGTTGGAGTAGCAGTTCTCATATCAGACAAAATAGACTTTAAAATAAAGACAATTACAGGAGACAAAGAAGGACACTACATAATGATCAAGGAATCAATCCAAGAAAAAGATAACAATTATAAATATTATGCACCCAACATAAGAGCAACTCAGTACGTAAAGCAAAATCTAACAGCCATAAAAGGGGAAATCGACAGTAACACAATCACAGTAGGGGACTTTAACACCCCACTTTCACCAAAGGACAGACCTTCCAAAATGAAAATAAATAAGGAAACACAAGCTTTAAATGATACATTAATCAAGATGGACTTAATTGATATTTATAGGACATTCCATCCAAAAACAGCAGATTACACTTTCTCCTCAAATGCTCATGGAACATTCTCCAGGATAGATCATATCTTGCATCACAAATCAACCCTTGGTAAACTTAAGAAAATTGACATCGTATCAGGTGTCTTTTCTGATCACAACGTTATGAGACTAGATATCAATTACAGGAAAATATCTGTAAAAAATACAAACACATGGAGGCTAAACAATACACTACTAAATAACCAAGAGATCACTGAAGAAATCAAAGAGGAAATCAAAATATACCTAGAAACAAATGACAACGAAGACACGATGACCCAAAACCTATGAGTTGCAGGAAAAGCAGTTATAAGAGGGAAGTTTATAGCAATACAAGCCTGCCTCAAGAAACAAAAAACATCTCAAATAAACAACCTAACCTTACACCTAAAGCAATCAGAGAAGGAACATCAACAAAAAAAACCCAAGTTAGCAGAAAGAAAGAAATCATAAAGATCAAAGGAGATAAATGAAAAAGAAATGAAGGAAACGATAACAAAGATCAATATAACTAAAACCTGGTTCTTTGAGTAGATAAACAAATTGACTCATCAAGAAAAAAAGGGAGAAGACTCAAATCAATAGAATTAGAAATGAAAAGGAGAAGTAACAACTGACACTGCTGAAACACAAAGGATCGTGAGAGATTACTACAAGCAACAATAGGCCAATAAAATGGACAACCTGGAAGAAATAGACAAATTCTTAGAAAAGCACAGCCTTCCAAGGCTGAACCAGGAAGAAATAGAAAACATAAACAGACCAATCACAAGCACTAAAATTGAAACTGTGATTAAAAATCCTCCAACAAACAAAAACCGAGGACCAGAAGGTCTCATAGGCTATTTCTATCAAACATTTAGGGAAGAGCTAACACCTATCTTTCTCAAACTCTTCCAAAATATAGCAGAGGGAGGAACACTCCCAAACTCATTCTATGAGGCCACCATCACCCTGATACCAAAAACAGACAAGGATGCCACAAAAAAAGAAGACTACAGGCCAATATCACTGATGAACATAGATGCAAAATTCCTCAACAAAATACTAGCAAACATAATCCAACAGCACATTAAAAGAATCATACACCATGATCAAGTGGGGTTTATCCCATGAATGCAAGGGTTCTTCAATATATGCAAATCAATCAATGTGATACAGCATATTAACAAATTGAAGGAGAAAAACCATATGATCTTCACCATAGATGCAGAAAAAGCTTTCGATAAGATTCAACACACTTTAATGATTAAATCCTTCCAGATAGGCATAGAGGAAAATTACCTCAACATTACAAAGGCTTTATATGACAAACCAACAGTCAACATCGTTCTCAATGGTGAAAAACTGAAACCATTTCCTCTAAAATCAGGAACAAGTCAAGGTCACCCACTCTCACCACTATTATTCAACATAGTTTTGGAAGTTTTAGCCACAGCAATCAGAAAAGAAAAATAAATCAAAGGAATCCAAATTCAAAAAGAGGAGGTGAAGCTGTCACTGTTTGCAGATGACATGATACAATACATAGAGAATCCTAAAGATGCCACCAGAAATCTACTAGAGCTAATCAATGAATCTGGTAAAGTTGCAGGATAAATAATTTATGCTCAGAAATCTCTTGCATTCCTATACACTAATAGTGAAAGATCAGAAAGAGAAATTGAGGAAACACTCCCATTTACCACTGCAACAAAAAGAATAAAATACCTAGGAATAAACCTACCTAAGGAGGTAAAAGACCTGTACTCAGAAAACTGTAAGACACTGATGAAAGAAATTCAATATGATACAAACAGAGGGAGAGATATACCATGTTTTCGGATTGGAAGAATCAACATTGTGAAAATGACTATACTACCCAAAGCAATCTACAGATTCAATGCAGTCCCTATGAAACTACCACTGGCATTTTTCACAGAACTAGAACAAAAAATTTCACAATTTGTATTTTAACACAAGAGACCCCGAATAGACAAAGCAATCTTGAGAAAGAAAAACAGAGCTGAAGGAATCAGGCTCCCTGACTTCAGACTATACTACAAAGCTACAGTAATCAAGACAGTATGGTACTGGCACAAAAACAGAAATATAAATCAATGGAACAGGATAGAAAGCACAGAGATAAACCCACGCACATACAGTCACCTTGTTTTTGATAAAGGAGTCAAGGATACACAATGGAGAAAAGACAGCCTCTTCAATAAGTGGTACTGGGAAAACTGGACAGCTACATGTAAAGGAATGAAATTAGAACACTCCCTAACACCATACACAAATATAAACTCAAAATGGATTAAAGACCTAAATGTAAGGCCAGACACTATCAAGCTCTTAGAGGAAAACCTAGGCAGAACACTCTATGACATAAATCACAGCAAGATCCTTTTTGACCCACCTCCTAGAGAAATAAAAATAAAAACAAAAATAAGCAAACGGGACCTACTGAAACTTAAAAGCTTTGGCACGCCAAAGGAAACCATAAACAAGACAGAAAGACAAGCCTCAGAATGGGAGAAAATATTTGCAAATGAAGGAACTGACAAAGGATTAATCTCCAAAATTTATAAGCAGCTCATGCAGCTCAATATCAAAAAAATGAACAATCCAATCCAAAAATGGGCAGAAAACTTAAATAGACATTTCTCCAAGGAAGATATACAGATTGCCAACAAACACATGAAAGGATGCTCAACATCACTAATTATTAGAGAAATGCAAATCAAAACTACAATGAGATATCACCTCACACCGGTCAGGATGGCCATCATCAAAAAATATAGAAACAATAAATGCTTATTGAGAGAGGGTGTGGAGAAAAGGAAACACTCTTGCACTGTTGGTGGGAATATACATTGATACAGCCACTATGGAGAACATTATGGAGGTTCCTTAAAAAACTAAAAATAGAACTACCAAAAGACCCAGCAATCCCACTACTGGACATATACCCTGAGAAAAACCATAATTCAAAAAGAGTCATGTACCAAAATGTTCATTGCAGCTCTATTTACAATAGCCAGGACATGGAAGCAACCTAAGTGTCTATCAACAGATGAATGGATAAAGAAGATTTGGCACATATGTACAATGAAATATTACTCACCCATAAAAAGAAATGAAATTGAGTTATTTGTAGTGAGGTGGTTGGACCTAGAGACTGCCATACAGAGTGAAGTAAGTCAGAAAGAGAAAAACAAATACTATATGCTAACACATATATATGGAATCTAAAAAAAAAAAAAGTTCTGAAGAACCTAGGGGCAGGACAGATATAAAGACGCAGACATAGAGAATGGACTTGAGGACACGGGGAGGGGGAAAGGTAAGCTGGGATGAATTGAGAGAGTGGCATGGACATATATACACTACGAAGTGTAAAGTAGATAGGTAGTGGGAAGCAGCCACATAGCACAGGGAGATCAGCTCTGTGCTTTGTGTCTACCTAGAGGGTCAGGATAGGGAGGGTGGGAGGGAGACACAAGAGGGAGGAGACATGGGGATGTATGTATACGTATAGGTGATTCCCTTTGTTATACAGCAGAAACTAACACACCACTGTAAAGCCATTATACTCCAATAAAGATGTTTAAATTTTTTTAATTAAAAATAAAAAATATGTTTTATAATTTCTACATATTTGTGAATTTTTCAGTTTTTCTTCCATTATTGATTTCTAGTTTCCTCCCATTATGGTCAGAAATGATACTTGTTATAATTTCAGACTTCCTGTATTTGCTAAGACTTTTTGTGTGACCTAATATGTGATCTCTCCTGGAGAATGTTCTGTGTGCACTTGAGAAACTGTATATTCTGCTGCTATTGGATTAAATATTCTGTATATGTCTGTTAGATATATTTCCTTTTTGGTCTTTTTTCTGGATATTCTATCCATTACTGAAAGTGGGGTATTGAAGTTTCCTATTGTATTGTTGTCTATTTCAGCCTCAGTTCTGTCAATGTTAGATTTATATATTTAGGTGCTCTGATTTTTGATGCACACATATTTATAATTGTTATAGCTTCCTAATGACTTGACTTTTTATCATTACAGGATGTCCTTCTTAGTCTCTCATGAAATTTTTGACTTAAAGTCTATTTTGTCTGATACAAGTATAACTACCTTGCTTTCTTTTGATTAGCATCTGCATCAAATATCTTTCTCTATTCCTTCATTTTAAGCCTATGTGTATCCTTAAGTCAGAAATTAGTTTCTTAAAAAATAATAAAATAAAATGAGTTTCTTCTAGGCAGCATATACTTGAGTCCTGCTTTTTGCCATTCAGTCACTCTATGTCTTTTGATTAGAGAGTTTAATCCATTTGCATGTAAAGTGATTATTGGTAAGAAAGGATTTACTATTGCCATTTTTAATTGTCTTCTGTTAGTCTTGTAGTTCTTTTATCTTTTCTTCTATTGCCATCTCCCTTTTCGTTTTCCTGATTTTTTTACATTGATATGCTGATTCCTTTCTCTTTCTCCTTTGTATAACTTCTGTAGGCATTTTCTTTGTGGTTATCATGGGGCTTACATAAAATATCTTATAATTACAATAGTCTATTTTAAGCTGATAACAACTTAAGTTCAATCACGTACAAAAACTCACCACTTTTCCTCCCCACCCCGACTTTATGTTTTGTTGTTACAATTTACATCTACTTATATTACATATCTATTGACATATTTTATAGTTATTTTAATGCTTTTGCTTTTTTGTGTGTGTGTGTGGTACGTGGGCCTCTCACTGTTGTGGCCTCTCCCGTTGCAGAGCACAGGCGCAGGATGCGCAGGCTCAGCGGCCATGGCTCATGGGCCCAGCTGCTCCACAGCATGTGGGATCTTCCCAGACCAGGGCACGAACTCGTGTCACCTGCATCGGCAAGTGGACTCTCAACCACCGCGCCACCAGGGAAGCCCTGCTTTTGCATTTTAACTTTTATACTTGAATTAAAAGTATAACAATTATACTTTATTACTGAACACCATTACAGTATTAAAGTAACCTATATGTGTCTACATATTTACCTTTACCAATGAGTTTTATACTTTCTTACACTACCATGTTGCTATTTAGTGTCCTGACATTTTAACTTGAGAATTCCCTTTAGCATTTCTTGTAAGGCAGGTCTAGTGATGATTAACATCTTAGTTTTTATTTGTCTGGGACAGACTTTATCTCTCCTTCATTTTTGAAGAAAAAAATTTGCTGAATACAGTATTCTTGGTTAGCAGGGTTTTTTCTCTTTCATCACTTAGAATATATCACCCCACTCTCTCCTAGCCTGCAAGGTTTCTGCTGAGAAATCTTGTAGTCTTAGGGCAGTTCCCTTGTAAATGACAAGTTACTTTTCTTTTGCTGCTTTCAAAATTTCTCTTTGTCTTTGATGTTTGAGGATTTGATTATAATGTGTCTCAGTGTTTGTTTGTTTATTTGTTTTGTATTCATCTTATTGTAATCCATTGCACTTCTTAGATTTAGATGTCCATTTCCTTCCCCAGATTTGGGAAGTTTTCAGTCAAGGTTCATTTTTTTTAAATAAGCTTTCTGGTTTCTCTCTCTCTCTCTCTCTCTCTC
Source organism: Stenella coeruleoalba (assembly GCF_951394435.1). NCBI lineage: Eukaryota > Metazoa > Chordata > Mammalia > Artiodactyla > Delphinidae > Stenella > Stenella coeruleoalba. The sequence goes on along the minus strand of NC_137169.1, from coordinate 68,136,217 downwards.
CCCTCCTTCTGAGACTCCCACAATGCATACATTAATCCTATTGCCGTTTTCCATAAGTCCCTTAAACTTCCTTTTTTCAATTTTTTTTTTCCTCTGACTGGATAATTTCCAACAGTAATCTTCAAGTTTACTGATTCTTTTTCCTGCTTTGTCTAGTCTGTCATTGAAGCTCTCTAGTGAATTTTTCAGCTAAGTTATTGTATTCTTCAGGCTCATGATTTCTGTTTGGTACTTTTTTATATTTTCTATCTCTTTGTTAAAAGTCTTACTTTCTCTATACGTTGTTCTCCTGACCTTGGTGAGCATCTTTATGATGGTTATTTTGAATTCTCTGTCAGGTAAGCCTTATATCTCCATTTCACTATGGTCAGTTTCTGGAGATTTTTCTTGTTCCTTTGTTTGAAATATATTTGCCTGCTTCTTCATCTTTCTTGATTCTCTGTATTGGTGTCAGTGCATTAGACAAATCAGCCACATCTCCTAGTTTGCATAGACTGGCCTCATACAGGAAAAGACCCCCACTGGTCAGCCTGCCCAGAGACTCTAGGGGTCTTTCAAACCTTCCTGCTTGTCCAATCCACTTTCTTTATTTGTTTTTTTTTTGCAGCCCTCAAGCATCCAGTGCACCAGAACAAGTCACATGAAAGTTAGTCCCTCAGGCATCTCTCAGAGAAGTTGGATTATTGAACATTCCATCCAACTTTTTCCCTCTCCAAGGAGGTTTTTCATCCACTCACTCTGTACTGAGCCAGGGGAGGAGGTATGGTTACTTCCAAACCTCCATCTCTGTTCTCACTAACCCCTAGGTGACTAGATTTTGCCAGGTTCCATCTACTCTGAGTCATGGAAGACTGAAAGAAGCCAGTCCTTTGTGTATCCCCCATAAAAGTTGGGGCATTGGACACATGGACCCACTCTTTCCCTCCCTAGGAAGAAGCTGGGAGCCAGGGGTTTTCCTCTACTCACTCTGTGCTCAGCTAGGGGAAGAGCTATGGTGACTATTAGCCCCAGTCACCGTCTTTATTTTTCTACAGGCAATTAGATTGTGCTCATCCCATCAGCAATCTAAGACTGGAAAAACTGAAGTCAGTCTTCTGGGGAGGCCCCACAGAAAATCTGGGGTCATTTGGACCAACTCTTTCCCTTCTCCTAAGACAAGCTGAAAGCTGGGATGGGGGTTCTCCTCTCAGTTATATGACACTGTGCTAGGGACTGAGATTCCAGCAAGAAGGTATCTTGAATCTCCTGTTGGCTTCAATGAGTATGGTTTTATGTTTTCCTGGAGTGCAATTAATTTCTAAATTTCTCACAAAAGGAACTTGTCCATGAATTGTTGCTGAATTTGTCCATGAATTGCTTCCTTTCCATAGGGGAAAGGAAAGTCCATAGCTTCCTCCTCCGCCATCTTTCTGATGTCCCTAAACTCATTTTTAATGATAAGGAGGAGACAATTCTACTTTCATTAGTTATAGAGGCATAGCATCGCAGAGTTAGTAGATTTTAATCACCATCCCATTCAAATATGAATTCCGCACTTGAGTTCCAGTGGCAGCTGAGAAACTACTTAGAGTTACCAACATTATGTCATAATGGAAGAACAAGAATAAGGCAGGGTTATGGTCAGGATAGAGTTAGAGTTAAATATTAACTAATGAGATAATCAGGATCTCAGTACTGATATTTTTAAGAAATGGAATGCTTGAGCATAATTTTATACTGGAAAGAGTATGGCACTGGGGAGAAATGGGTTGAAGAGAGATGGGATATAATATATAGCTCAAAGGCTAGAGGAGATGGATAAGGTTAAGTGTGAAAAGAATAGAACAATTTCTTTCCTAGGCAATCACAATAATAACAACAACCAAAATCTAGATGTGCTAACTCATGCACTTACATTGTGCCACGTACCATGCACTACATGTACATTACCTCATTATTTCTTATATCAAACCTATGTGGTAGATACTGTTATTACCCTCATTACACAGAGAAGGAAATTTAAGTACAGAGTGAGTAAGTAATCTGCCTAAAGTCACACACCTAATGGACTGAAGAGCTAAAATGCTTAATCTGACTCCAGAGCCCCCTGCTCTTGACCACTCCCATGCTTTCACTAAGGAAGGAAAGAAAGATGATAAAAATAGATTTTATTTCAGAAGTGAATAGGAAGAATACTAAGGAAATGCTTACCTGATGATCTTGATGCTCTGAATAAAGGTAGAAGCAACATCTGTTCAGGTAGGGACAAGGATGAAGCTGGGGATTGAAAAACAAAAAAGAGTAGAGGCTTACAAAATCCATATAAGACTGGAAAAGGAACCCTGCTATGGATTAACAAAAGAATTTCTAAGCCTCATCAGAAGCCCCGCTGAGTTTGGAACACTTCACTCATAATGGCACCATCAGCATGGTTATGCAACTTTCTTGAGCGCTTCTCAGAAACCCAGAGGCAGAACCAAGAAGAAAGATCATTGATTGACCCACAGCAGAGGGACTGACAAAGGAGTGAGATGGGCAGTAAATGTATTAAGGGAATTGAGGATGATGGTGAGAATAGTTGCAATATTGCTTATTGGGTCCAGGCCAAATTGGAAGGGAAGAAAAGCTAATGAATGTCAGTTGAATCAAATAGTAAAAATGGAAGGCACTTTCTTTTCAGTGTATAGGAACTTTTAAATTTACCTTAACCATTTTATTTTAAATCCTTAATTATATAAGTCAACTTTATCCCTTAGTTGGAAGTCACTTTATATTTTATTCTTTAGTTGAAAAACATCTATATTTCTTAATTACTAAGTAAACTAGATTAAGAATCAAGATATAGGAAATTACACAAATTCTACACTAATGAACTATGTAATCAACTAAGTCAGTCACATTGTGTCTCAGTTTTCTTAACTGAAAAAGAAAAAGAAAGAAAATTAGATTTAATGATCTAATATTCTTTTTCATTCCATGATTAAAATAAATTACAGAAATTTCCAAGTTAGTTCTCTAACTTTACCATAATTAGAAACTGACTTTCCCAAATATGTGTTAAGATAAACATTTTTAAACCAATGGCTGCACATCTTTCAACACCAACTTCATAATTTCAACAATCACACAGTGAAATCATATACAAAATGCAATAAAAACCATTAGCTGCTCAACACCTCCATCTACAGGGTCTCGATAGTCTTAAAATAGAATGATAATCCGCACAGCAACATAGAAAGACTATTCCTAGTCTTAAAGCTAATAAACTAGGTTTCAATGTTAGCACCATGCTCAATCAGTCTGTATTTATTTTGTAACTATTTAAGTTTAATTATTTTTGCTTTCTTTCAATTTCCTCTTTACTCCTTTATGTCATATAGTTCTTACCCAGAACTATAGGCATTTACTAATCAGTATTTACTAAATGCTTTAATTTATTTTTTCTTCCAGTTTTATTGTGATATACAGCACTGTATAAGTTTAAGGTGTACATAATGATTTGACTCACGTACATCATGAAATGATTACCACAATAAGTTTAGTGAACATCCATTATCTCATATAAATACAAAAGAAAAAAAAGGAAAAATATATTTTTTTCTTGTGATGAGAATTCTTAGGATTTTGCTCTCTTAATATTTTTCATATATAACATACAGCAGTATTAATTATATTAATCATGTTGTACATTACACCCTTAGTACTTTTTTATCTTATAACTGGAAGTTTGTACCTTTTGATTGCCTTCATCCAATTCCCCCTCCCCCACCCTCCACCTCTGGTAACCACATATCTGATCTCTTTTTCTATGAGTTTGTTTGACCTACAGCACTATTTTAACTACTGGTGTACAACATAGTGGTGGAGAATTAGAGGAAAAAGAAGGGAAAGATAGGAAAGAAAAGGAGAGTGGGGAGAGAAAGAAGGAGGGAAGGGGAGGAGGAAGAAGGGAGAGAGGGTGATGGAAAGAGATAAGGGGAGAAAGATAAAAGATGAAACATAAGGGGAGAGTAAGAGATAGAAGAGAAGGAAGAAGAGAGCAAAGGAGAGTGGAAGTGAGAACAAGAGAAAAGGGGAGAGAATGGAAAGTAAAAGAGGGATAGAGAAAAGAAGGAAATAAGAAAGAGATGGGAGGATAAGAGAAAGAGAGAGAGGGAAGAGAGAGGAGAGAGAAAAAAGATAGAGGAAAAAAAGAAAGTAAAGAGTTGACCTGATGAGGACTAGTGGATCTACCTTTGGAATAAATGCACATGTCATTATATAAGGTTTATGTGAATAATTTTACTTTAATAGAATCTAGACGAGTTTAGGATTCATTTGCTAAGAAAATTAAATGTTGTCTAGTTTTACACATTTGCTTTGGGCATTACATTTTAGTAAACGTTGAATTTCAAAGTGCATTCTTAATGCTAACATATTTCATTCTTTGGTAGCATATATTTTCCTTTTCAATGGCATACATTTTCCATTTGTGCCCTTCTTTTTTTAAAAATTTATTTATTTATGGCTGCATTGGGTCTTCGTTGCTGCACGCAGGCTTTCTTTAGTTGCATCGAGAGGGAGCTACTCTTCGTTGCGGTGCGAGGGCTTCTCATAGCGGTGGTGCACAGGCTTCAGTAGTCGTGGCACATGGGCTCTAGAGTGTAGGCTCAGTAGTTGTGGCGCACGGGCTGGGTTGATCAGCGGCATGTGGGATCTTCCCAGACCAAGGCTCAAATTCGTGTCCCCGGCATTGGCAGGTGGATTCTTAACCACTGCACCACCAGGGAATTCCCGGTGCCCTTCTTTAAGAGAAGTATTTCTAGATTTCTATCCCAAAGAATTTCACAGAAAAAAGATGGCCATAGATCAACTTTAGAATAGGTTTGTTCCTCTTGCATCCTTTCAACAATTTCCCAGGCTATACTTGGGAACTTATAAACCTGTAACTGTTTTTGGAGAGCTCTATCCAGAGAGTCTACATGCTGACATGGCTGATTTTTTGGTATGTGTGGTTATTCACTATTAACTAATTTCTATCAGCAAGCAATCTAAGGAGATAATAGTAAGTTAGCATTTTATTGCAAAATATTTTGCTTTATCAAATCAGTAAAGAAAAACACTCTTTGAAGATAATTAATGCAAAATCTAAGTCATTCTGCTACATTTCACTTAAAATTACCCTCAAGGTAAAACTCATCTTCACTTGTAAGCATCTAAGAACTAAAACTAGAAAACTTATAAATATTATACATCTTTTAAGTGTTTAAATTTGTAGTAACTCAGTCTGTTTCAACTTAAAAAAATCAAATGTTCAGTCTTACTACCAAATGACCACCATCAATTAAAAACAAATATTTCAACATAAAAAAATTAAGCTGAATCAGATGATTTTTACAAATTCAAAAACAATTTACCTTTTTACTCTATTTTGAAGGAAATCTTGGGGCCTGAAATAGAAACCCAGATTTTTAAAATATGACACTCTAAATCTAACTATTTTGCATCAAATTAGCATTTCCTTCAAAAGAACAAAATAATTATAACTGTTAGACTCTAATTTTTTATTTTTTAACATGAAAATATTTAGTGATGTTATGAAATCCTAACTCCAACAATGGAGAAAGTATGACAACCAGAGAAACAAATAGCAGCAACATCAAAGAAAACACTGGCAAAACCCATAAAGAAATCTTGAAGTTACTTCTCTTTTCAGAGGTTTTTGCCCCCCCTCCCCTCCGCATAAGACACTGACTGGTTTCCGTGATTACTATTGTGATTCCATTGACATCACTTAGCCAACCTGCTATCGTGATAGTTTTGACTTCTATGTTAGATTTTAGTGCCGGAGAATATTCAGATAATATTATCCCATTTCTTTTTGGAGAGAAAATTGTAAACAACTATTTTTCCAAAGATGCCTTCATCTTTTTGATTAATATTTTGCCATAATTTTAAAGTTTTCCAAATTTTCAGTCTTCATATAATTGAAATTTAAAATGAGACTCCAAGACTGAAACCAGCTCAACTAATCCCAAAGAAGCTTTGAACCAAGACTTTAAATAAGTTCCTCAAAAAGCTATTGTCAGCTAGTGGGAAGCAGCCGCATGGCACAGGGATATTGGCTCGGTGCTTTGTGACAGCCTGGAGGGGTGGGATAGGGAGGGTGGGAGGGAGGGATACGCAAGAGGGAAGAGATATGGGAACATATGTATATGTATAACTGATTCACTTTGTTATAAAGCAGAAACTAACACACCATTGTAAAGCAATTATACCCCAATAAAGATGTTAAAAAAAAAAAAGACACACACACACACACAAAAAAAGCTATTGTCATCATGATTAAATGCTTAAGAGTGAAATTTCTGGATCAGTTAGTAACTCTATACCATTCTGAGGAAATGCCAGTCTGTCTTCTGAAGTGGCTGCACCATTTTACATTTCCATCAGCAACGTATCTGCATTCCAATTACTTCACATCCTCCATACCAACACTTGTTATTGTCTGTCTTTTTAATTATAAGCGTTATAGTAGGTGTGAAGCAGGATCTCACTGTGGTTTTAATTTGCATTTCTCTAGTGACTAATGAGGTTGAGCATCTTTTCATATGCCTGTTAGCCATTTATATCGCTTCTTTGGAGAAATGTCTATTCGAATTATTTGCCTGTTTCTAAATTGGATTATCTTTTTATTATTGAATTGTAAGAGTTGTTTTTATATTCTGTGTATAAGTACTTATCAGATAAATAATTTTTAAAACTTTTCTACCAATCTGCGGATTTTATTTTCACTTTCTTGATGGTATCCTTGGAAGTGCAATGAAGCATATGTCCACACATACACACACACAAAGTACATGAATGTTCAAAGCAGTATATTCATAACAGGCAAAAAATGGGAAGAAGCCAAATGTCCTTCATCCACTAAACAAACAAAATATAGTACATCTTGACAATGGAATATTATTCAGAATCAAAAAAAGAATGAAGTACTGATAGCTACAACATGGATGAACTCAAAAACATTAGGCTGGGCTTCCCTGGTGGCGCAGTGGTTGAGAGTCCACCTGCCGATGAAGGGGACACGGGTTCGTGCCCCGGTCCGGGAGGATCCCACATGCCGCGGAGTGGCTAGGCCCGTGAGCTATGGCCGCTGAGCCTGCGCGTCCGGAGCCTGTGCTCCGCAACGGGAGAGGCCACAGCAGTGAGAGGCCCGTGTATCGGAAAAAAAAAAAAAGAAAGAACAAAAGAAAACCATTATGCTTAGTGAAAGAAACCAGTCACAAAAGACTGCATATTGTATCACCATATTTAAAATGTGCAGAATAGTCAAATTTATAGAGACAAAAGATATATTAGTGGTTGTCTAGGGCTGAAGGGTGAAGGTGGGGAATGAGACAGGGGAATGTGGAGTGGCTGCCAATGGATACATGGTTTCTCTGGGGGATGATGAAATGTCCTAAAATTATATTATAGTGATGGTTTCACAACTCTGTAAATATACTAAAAACCACTGAATTGTACACTCTGAAAAGATTAAATGTATGGTATGTAAATTATATCTCAATAATGCTGTTTAAAAAAAAACTAATATATACAATCTCTACATATAAAAAAGGTGAGACAGAATCCCTTAAACCCTGCTACACTTCCAAAATTTATACTTCTCCAGAGGGACTTAGAGGTGACTGTGCAATTGGAGAAAAAAAATAATCAGACTTTTGAGGCATTACTGGACACTGGTTCTGTATTGGCACCAATTCCTTTGATTTCAAATGTCAGTGGGTTCCACCAGTCAGAGGAGGAGCTTATGTAGATTAGGTGATCAATCGAGTTTTGGCTTAGGGTTTGTCATTCTCCTGAATGTACATCCTTGTACAGGGAGCCCAGTGTGTTTCCCAACCCACACTGTGGTTATTTCCCCAGTTTCTGGAATGCATAGTTGGAATAGACATCATTCGCAACCAGCAAAATCCTACCTTTGGTTCCCTATGCTGTGAAGTGAGGGCTACTATGGAAAAGTCAAGCAGTACTCTAAAAAGCAATACAGTATTTCTGGAGGAATTGCAGATGAATCACATCATAAAGAATCTGAAGGATGCAGAGATAGTGATTCTCTCCATGTCCCCATTCAGTTCACCTGTTCGACCTCTTCAGCAGACAGATATATCTTGGAAAATGATAGATAAACTTAATCAGGTGCTAACTCCAAATCCAGCTGCTGTTCCAGATAGTTTCTTTACTGAAGAAAATCAACACACTCCCTGGTATGCAGCGCTTGATCTGTTGATTTTATTCCTCTATATCTGTTAGTGAAAACCATCAGAAACAGTTTTCTTTCAGTTGGTGGGGCCAGTAGCACACCTTCACAGTTTTATCTTGGAAAAAACACATTTGGAAAATCGATGAAATACAGGTGTGAATTGGGAGAGGGAGAATATGTAGACAGATGTCTCCAAATGGGCACAGGGTGGGTAAACATTTGTTCTCTGTGAATGCTCACCAAAGAGTGACCTCAGCGGAGGAAAATCTTAATAATTAGGTAAACAAGATGCTATTCTGTGGATCTCAGGCAATCTTTCCCACAATGCATATAAGAACAAAAGGATGGAGTTTCTACATGAGCTCAGCAATTTGGACTACCACTCACCAAGGCCTGTTCAGCTATAACAGCTGCAGAAATGCCAAACCTGCCAACAGCAGAGACGAATACTGAGCCCCAGTATGGTACCATTCCCCAAGGGAACTAGTCAGCTACATGGTAGCAGGTTGATTAGCTTGGACTAATTCCATCAAAAAGAGGTAAAATTTTGTTCTCACTGGAATAGACACTGGGAATATGAATTTGCCCTTCCAGCCCTCAATGAGGTTGCTAATCCGTGGATTTGCAAATGCCTTATTCACCATCATCAGATTCCACGCCGCATTGCTTCTGACTAGGGAACTCATTTCACAGTGAGTGAAGTGTGGCAATAGACTAATGCTCATGAAACTCAATGTTCTTGCCCTTTTCCCCATCACCCTGGGATTGCTGGCTAGCTAGAGCTGGGATGATCTCTATTGAAGACTTAGTTACAGAGCAAGCTAGTTACAGTGCAGCACTTAGTGACTCTCCAGTGACGCCATTCAGAATGCAGTATTTTCTCTGAATCAGTAATCAATATATGGTCCTGTTTTTCCCATAGCCAGGATACATGAGTCAAAATATCGAGTGATGAAAACGGAGTGACTCCTCTCCCTATTACCTCTAGTAATCCACTAGGAAAAGTTTGCTTCCCATTCCTGAAGCTTTGCTGGTTTAGAGATCTGAGTTCCCAAAACAAGAATGCTTCTACTAAGTGACACATTAATGATTCCATTAAAGTTGAAACTGCCAATTGGTCAGTTTGGGTTCCTCATGTCAGTAAACCAACAGAGAATGGAGATAATTGGAGTGATTGATCCTACCTTATCAAAACAAAATTGGTTGGCTACTCTAAAATGAGAGCGGGGAGGAGTATGTCTAAAATGCAAGAATTCCCTTGAAGTGCATCTTAGGAGTTCCAAGATCTGTGATCTAAGTCAATAGAAAACAACAATTCAGTGCAGACAGGACTGTTAATGGCTCAGACCCTTCAGTCAGGAAGATTTGGGTCACCTCAACAGATAAAAAAGTATGACCAACGGAAGTGCTATAAACTATTTTTTATTCTATTTTTCCCTTTCCTATTTTCCTACTACTGAACAAATGTTAATAGTGAGTACTTTTATATTTCAATATTTAAGATACAGATTATCAAAAAAACGTGTGACTCTGATAGCAGAAGAGCTAATATTATCCAAAGATGGATGAAGTGGACCTTGTGTATACTCCACTGGGGAAGATGTTAGCATGCTTTTGGTTGCATGAGGAATGACTGCACTATGTTAACTGGAAGGATGATTTTGGTTCTGAATGTTTTTGGATGTTAAACAAGGTCAAAAGAAGTATATATAAATGCCAAGAAATAAGAGGTGGATTTGTTTGAAATGCAATTTACAACTCTCAGAATCCTCTTGCCAATACGGTTTGGGAAAGGGGACTTGTGAAAGAATTGGAAGGCAGAAGTGAAGCAGGAGTCACTACTCTGAGAAGTTCATCACAGTCAGACAGTGAGGGACAGGGGCAGAGGTGGCCAGCATGTAAATCACTCTCATCTGCTCCTCATTCAGCTTGTCTTCCAAACTACTGGCCCTGCTGACCCAACAGCCCCAGGACTAACACCAGGATCTTGGCTGTGCACCCACAGAGGCAACTGTTTCCAACAGACCTCTCCACAATCTGCTACTCTGAGGCCCCACTTCTAGAGCTGGATTGACTTGGCCTTTCAGAACTGTCTGTACACTGTGACTCCTCCACCCACTCCAGGACTTCAGAAGGACGCTCAGTGACTTGTTCTGTGGTCCTCTAACTCCCTCTTTCAGATCTTCATTTTCTTCACTTTACCATATTTGTGTAAGGTTTAATTCCTAAAATAAATTCCATATAGCCATAATATTCATGATGGTTTGGCTTCTCTGATGAACCCTAACTAAACCCTAACTGATCCTGTTTCTAGCCACAGGGGCCTAATTGCTTATAAGTAATTCCAGGAATTATGTTGGGTGGGGAAGGGACCTGTTTTTGTGTATAACCTAGCTATTCCAGCTTCATACTCCATTAGCATGTTGGAAAACACTTTAAGACCCATATTTGTAAGTTATTACATTACCTCCACTCCCATAAGAAGGGGCCCACAACCCCATAATCACCTTTTGGGAGAGAATGTATATTTTTGCCCAGAATCTTATGCCAATGAAGGATTCACATCTAGAATGTCATATGAAGTAAGTATGGATGTACTGTTTGATTGACCTATCATTAATATTCCACTTTTTGAGGCTTACATTGATTCACTTGGTTTAAATTTTCTACATTTATTAACTCCAACTTAGTGCTTTTCTGAAGGGGTCCCTCTAAAAAGTTTCAAAGCCAATTAGCCTTAATACAAATATAAATTTTATGAGCCATATTTTAACTCCAAAGCCACTATCACCTGAAGAATGAGATAATGGTAATAGATTTATTACATCTTATATTTGACATTTCAGGCACTGAAATTCAAACTCACTTGTGAAGGTCTCTAAATTAACTTGCATCAAGTCATTAACAGTTTTTACAACTTGGAATAAATACTAATTAGTTGTTAGCGTGCTTCTCTGGCTTTGTCTCATTTATTTAAAAATAATGTCATAAGCTTGAAACCATGAATATTAACAGTTGAAAACTCTGACACAAAATTTATCTTTAAAACAAACAGCTCTGACATGAGTAATAGAAGTCTTCATGTCCCCACAAGTCAATGTGTTAAAAGATCTTTTCTCTTCTTGAGACTTCTAGCAGCCCTGTGACGTTAAGGCAACTAAGGGAAGAAACAAATAGGGTTGGTTTCCATTTTTCTGGCACTCAAGAAATTGGGAAACAATCCAATTAAAAGGTGTGAGTGGACAGAGGGTGCCATGTGCTCAATGACAGACAAGTTGATTAACTGAATAAATGATACTTTTCTGTTGAAACAGAACTCACATACAACCTTGGGGTGACCTGGATAAAGCTGTCAAACCCCCCTAAAAGGGTGGACAAAGTCAGATGAAAATGCATAGGAGTGGTCATGAAGAAGAGGCTGAGGCCAGTGGGATATCATTTGAGATGACCTGAGGTTGTATTTCCAGGATGCAAGAGGAGTTCAGAGTCAAGGGCAGACAAGGTCCCATTTGGGAAAGTGGCATTATAGGCCAACCCAAAAGAGAGGCAAGAGAAGAGATTGTTGTCCTAAATAATCAAAAGGAAAACATGGTAAAATGAAAAGTGTGATAGAGTCAAGTGATTTGGGATTTCTGCCTTTGAACAGGGTTTGTCCTTTTTATATGATAGCTGAAGAGTGGGGAAGAAAGAGGCAAGCATGGATTTCAAAGGAAGCAATACTGGACTGGCATGGACTGGCCAGGGGTGGAACGGAATTCTTCAAGCCTGTTGTCCTCATTCTTGCCTGTACTCATATTCAATTATCAGAGGATTTTCTGTATACGAACTACAGCACATACTTAGCTCACAAACATTTCTGGCTTGGGATTTTAGTGTGCATTTCATTTACTGTATATTTGTTTGGGTGGGGGTGGAAGTTGGGCAGGGGGAAGTATGTAGACAGATCTCTCCAAATGGCACAGGACGTGTAAATATCTGTGTCCCCTCAGCAGAGGAGAATCTTAATATTTAGATAAGCAAGATGACCCATTCTGTGGATCTCAGGCAATCTCTTTCCTCCACTGGGCACATGAATAAAAAGGGATGAAGGTTTTGCATGGGCCTTTTTGCTCCATACTTATATGAATTTTGATTATTTCTTGATCAGTCTTGTCTGAAATATGGCTATAGTGTTAACCTTTTCAAAAAGCCAGCTTTTTATTTTAGAAAACTTATTTATCATATTTCATACACAGTCCATCTACTTCTGCTTCTGTCTTTATTGTTTCCTTCTGGTTTCTTTGGGTTTGTTCTTTTTCCAATGTCTTGAATTGAATGCTAATCTTGTCTGTTTTTAACCATATTTCCTACAGGTTCTATTTAAGGCTATAAATTTTCCTCAAAGTTAGCACTTCTCTAGCTGTACCCCACAAATCTAAATATGCAATTTTTCCATTATCATTCAGTTCTAAGTATTTCTTAATTTAATATATAGTTTCATTTTTGATCCAATAATTATTTTATAATATAGTAACAGAATAATTATGTAGTTTCCAAACATAACTTGGGGGTTTTTTGAGCTATCCTTCTGTTAACAATTTCTAATTTTATTGCACTGAGATCAAAGAACATAGCTGCCATTATTCATTTGAAATTTGTTGAAACTTTCTTAATGGGCTAATACAAGGTACATTTTTGTAACAGTTTTTTTATTAAAGTATAGTTGATTTACAATGTTGTGTTAATTTCTGGTTTACAGCACAGTGATTCAGTTATACATATATATTCTTCTTTGTATTTTTGTCCATTATGGTTTATCACAGGATACTGAAAATAGTTCCCTGTGCTGTACAGTAAGACCTTGTTGTTTATCCATTCTCTATATGGTAGTTTGCATCTGCTAGTCCCAAACTCCCAGTCCAAACCCCACCTCCTCTTGGCAACCACAAGTCTGTTGTCCATGTCTGTGAGTCTGTTTCTGTTTCATAGATAAGTTCATTTGTGTCATATTTTAGATTCCTGTAACAGTTCTTGATTGCTCAAGAAAGGCACTCTCTGCTGTAAGTGTATAGTCATCATTATATCTAATAGAATAAGCTTATTAATAACATTTTAATCTATAAAAATTTTCTTTTACTGCTTAATCTATTAGTTTCTAAGAGGAGTGTATTAAAATGTCCACCTGTAATTGCTGATTTATCTGTTTCTCCCTAAAATTCTGCCACTTATTGCTTTATACATCCTGACGTTTTAGTACATATGTGTTCATGATAGTCATATATTTTCCTGCCCTAATTTCCCTTTTACCTGTACATAAGGTATATTATTAGGAATATGATGTTTTATTGCCTTAAATTCTATTTTGTTACTTATTAAGCTATTTATCCCAGCTTTATTCTGATTTATGGTTAGCTGGTTTATCTTTTTTCATCCTTCTTTCTAAGTTTTTTGAGTGTGTCTGATGAAGATCATGTATTCTTGGATTTTTTTTTAATTTTATTGAAGAAGAGATGATTTACAATGTTGTTAATTTCTGCTGTACAGGAAAGCAACTCAGTTTTATGTATACATATCCTTTTTCATATTCTTTTCCATTACGGTTTATGACAGGATATTGAATATAGTTCCCTGTGCTATACAGTAGGACCTCATTGTTTATCCTTCCTATATATACTAGTTTGCATCTGTTAATCCCAAACTCCCAATCCTTCCCTCCCCCAACCCCCTTCCCCTTGGCAACCATAAGTCTGATCTCTATGTCTGCGAGTCTCTTTCTGTTTTGTATATAGGTTCATTTGTGTCATATTTCAGATTCTACATGATATCATATGGTATTTGTCCTTTCTCTTTTCTGAGTTACTTCACTTAGTATGATAATCTCTAGGTCCATCCATGTTGCTGCAAATGGCATTATTTCATTCTTTTTTATGGCTGAGTAATATTCCATTGTATATATGTGCCACATCTTCTTTATCCATTCATCTGTCAATGGCATTTAGGTTGTTTCCATGTCTTGACTATTGTGAATAGTGCTGCGATGAACATAGGGGTGCATGTATCTTTTTGAATTATAGTTTTGTCTGGGAATATGCCCAGGAGTGGGATTGCTGGATCATACGACAATTTTATTTTTAGTTTTTTGAGGGACCTCCATATTGCTTTCCATAATAGCTGCACCAATTTACATTCCCACCAACAGTGTAAAAGGGCCCCTTTTCTCCACACCCTCTCCAACATTTATTATTTGTAGACTTTTTAATGATGGCCATTCTGACTGGTGTGAGGTCAGAACTAAATACAATGAGGTCATGGCAGTTTTGATTTGCATTTCTCTAATAATTAGCAATGATGAGCATCTTTTCATGTGCTTACTGGCCATCTGTATGTCTTCTTTGGAGAAATGTCTATTTAGGTCTTTTGCTCATTTCTTGACTGGGTTGTTTTTCTGATTGAGTTGTATGAGCTGTTTGTATATTGTGGAAATTAAGCCCTTGCCAGTCACATCATTTGCAAATATTTTCTCTCAGTCTGTAGGTTGTCTTTGTTTTGTTTATGGTTTCCTTTCCTGTGCAGATGCTTATAAGTTTGATTAGGTCCCATTTGTTTATTTTTGCTTTTATTCCTGTTGCCTTGGGAGACTGACCTAATAAAACACTGTAATGATTTATGTCAGAGAATGTTTTGCCTATGTTCTCTTCTAGGTGTTTTATGGCTTAAGTCTTTAAGCCATTTTGAGTTTATTTTTGTGTATGGTGTGAGGGTGTGTCCTAACTTCATTGATTTACATGCAGCTGTCCAATTTCTCCAGCACCACTTGCTGAAGAGACTCTCTTTTCCCCACTGTATATTCTTGCCTCCTTTGTTGAAGATTAATTGTTCACAGGTGCTCTCTATTCTATTCCATTGATCCATATGTCTATTTTTGTGCCAATACAAAGCTGTTTTAATTACTGTAGCTTTGTAGTATTGTCTGAAGTCTGGGAGCATTACACCTCCTGCTTTGTTCTTTGTCCTAAGGATTGCTCTGGCAATTCTGGGTCTTTTATGGTTCCATGTAAGTTTTAGGATTACTTGTTCTAGTTCTGTGAAAAAATGTCATGGGTAATTTGATAGGGATCACATTAAATTTGTAGATAGCTTTGGGTAGTATGGCCATAAAAATATTAGTTCTTCTAATCCGAGAGCATGGGATATCTTTCCATTTCTTTGAATCATCTTCAGTTTCCCTTATTAATGTTTTGTTGCTCTCAGCATATAAGTCTTTCACCTCCTTGGTGATGTTTATTCCTAAGTATTTTTTTTTTGATGCGATTTTAAAAGGGATTTTTTGTTTACATTCCCTTTCTGACATTTCATTGTTAGTGTAAAGAAATGCAACTGATTTCTGTATGTTTGTTAGTCTTATATTGGATCTTGTTTTCTTAACCCAATCTGAGACTACAGATTTTTAATTATCTTAAACCATTTGTATTTATTTTATATTCAGATATATTTCAGCCATCTTATTTCATATTTTCCACTTATTGTATTTTCCCTTTTTTTTCCCCTTTCCTTGATTTCCATTTGGATATAACTGCTCTCCTTCTGTAGGTTTAAAAGGTAAACATCCCATATTTGTTCTTATGGTGGTTATTCAGTGGAAGATATTTATTTATCCTTACTGATTTCTTAAAGTTATCAAAATTAATATCTTTCCCTTCAACAAGTGTCCTTTAGTATGCACTTATGTCTCTTCAATTCCTCCACACATAGTCCATTATTAATATTATTTAGGTATTTTGTTCTGGTTCATTGTATTGTACTTTCCCATGTTTATTTCTTTGATACTGGGTTTTATTTTTCACAATAAACTTACATGATATTTTGTTACTTAACTCCCAAATCTCTTCTAATTTGAGAATTTTCTCCAAGAGCATTTGGTGGGGGTTTGTGCAACAAGACCTTACAAGCCAGTGGTATCTTTTATTATATTCTCATATTTGAATGACAATTTACCTGGCTAAAAAATTCTAATTCAAAATTATTTTTCTTCAATACCTTAAAAATATTACTTCATCATTTTCTTACATATAATGTTGGTGTTCAGAAAAGTGGTCTCAATCTGGTTCATTTTCGTTGGTGAGGAATAGGTTTCTGGAAGTTTTTAGAATTTTCTCTTTGTCTTTTGTTCCTATATTCCACTATTAAATTTCTGCATGTGGCTGTTCCCTTCTCTCCCTGTTTGGCCCTGTATGAGGCTTTTCAAGCTGGGATTTTCTATCATTAATAATGGGAAGTTAAGCTTTATTATGTGTTCAAGTATTTATCCTCTCCTTTTCTTTTCTCCCTCTATGAACCCTATCAACTGGATATTTGCACTTCTCTTCTTTGTCATATCTCTTAGCATTTATTTCATTTTATTTTTCTCTTTATTCTACCTTTCTTCCTATGGGTAAGTTCCTCAATCTTTTCTTCTTCACTAATTCATTCTTCTGCTACATCCTTGCTGATACTCACCCTAATGCTTATATACCTTATTTTAATATCACATTCTTCATTCTGGATATTTCCCCTTAGTTCTTCCTTATAACTTTTTTGTTCTTGCTTCATATTACTAAAAAGTACATTTTCCATGCATTTTTTAAATTCTTGGTACCTTCTGTTCCAATAATACTGCTTCAGATGGCATATGTTGTTCAGTTTATTGTCTTTCATTTATCATAGTTCTACTCCTCAGAGACCTAGTATCTGTTTGTTTTGTTTTGCGTGCTTGTGAACAGGAGAGCATTAGCTATTCTGTCCAGAATTGTGTCATGAGAATGGCTTGAAAGTCAGGCTCTAGTTTGTCAGTCTGAGTGAGTCGAATGAGAGGGCAGAGGTTGAGGGAAGGGAGGGTAGAGAGTTGTAGACACTACAAAACTACTATTGACACTCCCCTTTTCTGTCACTCCACAGGCAGATCCTCTGATTAGGGTTTCACCCTTAAATACTTGGAAAGAAATACCACTGAAAGAAGGAAGTCTTCCTACATTATAATTCCATTATCCCTGGGCTTTTGAGACCTTTCCTCTCAAAAGGATGGAGGAGTCAAGGTCCAAGGGCAGCCAGTCTCTCCACGGCCGCTTTCAGCCACATCTCACCTCAGCAGAGCTTTTGTGGGACTTCATTATTGCCCCTGGGCCGTTGCTGCCAATTTCCGTGGGGAAAGGGTGGGCGTTGATTGTCCCAAGGAAATGGGGAAAAAGCAAGAGCATAACTTGAAAACTTCCCTCCATCCTCACTGCCTCTGGCAGCCTGCTGCCTAGAACTGCAGCCACCATACCCACCAGGGCAAGATAGCCTTAGCCCCACTCCCTCATTTTATAGTTTCTTCAGGGTCGAGTTCTCCATCTTGACAGGAACCAAAAAACAGCTTTAATTCTTTCTGGAAGCCTTGGGCCTCACACCCATGTTATTCTTCATCATCATCCAAAATGCAATTCCCACTAGTCCATTCTTCTCTCCCACAGTTTCATTCCCATTTTGCTTTGTGCTTCTTTCCTCTAAACAAATCATAATTCTCCTCTCCCTCTGAAACTTATTTACTGTGTCTCAGAGAAACTCCTCTCAGGTTAAAAATATCTCCACAACATCCTCAGCTTCTTCCAGCTCCTTGCCTAAACTGAAACTTGGATACACCACAAGTACACAGCCTCCCCACAGCCCACTCAGGGTCTAATGCCCATAATCCCTTATATACCAGGCTTGGGTATTAGGATCAGACTTCTCCTCCTTCCCTGATGCTGCTGTCCAGATCTCTCCTCCTCCACCTTCAGGTAAAAATCTTTGCTCCTTTAGGAATCATTCCTTTCTTATACCTCATCACTGTTGTTTACCAACCTCCATCCACATCTCCCTGATTAACCAAAGACACTGGCAAACAACTCAGACTTTCTAGACTTCTCCTGCCATCATTCTGGGTGACTCTGACATTCATGTGGACAGCTCACTCATCACACTCTCTTTTTAATATCTTCATCTCCTCAATTCCAATACCTTCAACTCCATACCCCTTCAGCTACAATTCCAGTATTAATAATAATTAAAATCATGTTCATTTATTAAGTCTTTACTTCTTGCTAGAAATATCCTTAGTATTTTTATGTAATTGCCTTATTTAACCCTGACAGCATTACTCTGGATTAGGTACTATTTTTGATTATATTCATTTCTCAAATGAGAAAACTGAGAGTTGAGGTAACTTGTCCAAGGTTGGTCACACTGTTTACAATTAAAAGAGCCAAGATTCAGGAAGCGAAAAAAGGATACTTGAAAATGCCAAAATATATAAATTTTGATTACCCCTCTCCTCCCTTTGGCACTAAAAAAAACAGTCAAGAATTAATGCATCAATAATATGGAATCTGCTTTTTCAAAAGCAGCTGGAAAAGTTGTTAAGCTAGCAAATGAAGTGAATCATAAAAAAAGTAAAAGATAAATCTGTTTTAAACTTTGTTAGAAAATACAGTCCTTCTGCTAGAAATTTCTGTTGCTGACACAGTTATTACCAGAAAATTTATGAAAGTTGAGCAAATTTGGTCCCAAGACAGTTAAAACAATCTAGCTAATGTGCTGAAAAATAAAATAAATGTCCTATAAACATTGATTCATGAAAGGATTCTAAGATACCTTGCCCTAACTTCCTCTTTTTCAAAAATCTAATCTTATTTTATGAATTAACTTTTTATTATTCTTCAAGCATTATCTAATGACCACATCTACATAATATTTATACATAGAGGCATAAAGAAATAGAACAAGAAAATTATTAGTATCTTCTGCTTTCAAGATGTCTGACTACAGTTCTGAATATCTGCCAACCTCATCAAGCATTCATTGTAAAAAAAAAAAAGTAAAATATAAAAATGATCCTGAATTTGAATGATCACTGAAGAGAAATCGTAAAACTGCTAGAAATGAAAAATGGCTTATTTGGAGGTTGAGAAAGGAGGTTTAATCATCCAAGAAAAAGGAAGATTTTGCCAGAATTCATAATTTACTCATAGAATTCAATTATTTTACATTACTCACCTCACCCTTCTTCCTTAATTAAGGTGATAAAAAAAAACCAATGAAGTTTAAAATCACAGTGGTTTTGTTTTTAGTGAAGAAGAAAATAGAAAAATTTTAAATTACTTTTAAAGATAAATTTTTTTAATCCTCCTTTCATCTCCAAAGTAGCAGAATATGTCAAGTATCTGAAGAGTATCTTGGAATTCATTACACAAGAATCCAACTGTCATGCTTCCCCCAACTATCCTGGCTGCAGTCCACAGTTTGTGGTTTTTGGTCCCTATCTCCCATAAGGAAGAGAGGCAAGTGGGACCAGACATCCTTCTATGTTGACTAAACCGTCCCATGCACAAGTTTCCAGAAGATTCTATTGTGGCTTCATTTAAAACTATACACATTTCTGATAATGGCCCATTATTGTCATCTAGGCTGGATAATCCAAGGAAAGTGACTTGTGCATTCACCATCTTATACAAAGGCAACTCAACTACTCAAGCCAGCCCACAAATTTTTTCCCCCAAATGAAATAAACAAAAACAGAGAGGGTTTGTGATCAATACCTCACCACCTCCAACAAGGAAATTCTACAGAATATGTTGTAAGGAGAAAGAAAATGATCCCAGGTTGAAGTTTGTGATGTTAGAAGCAATGATGAAAAAGGAAATTAGAAAGTATGTGGGAAATCTGAATAAGCAGATTGTAGGAAACAATAAACACGTCTAAAACAATAGCAGTAGTGTCTAACTAGTGATTTTTTTAAAAGCTAGAACTAAAATACAGCACAGAAATGTATGTATATAAAATGAGATTGGTATTACTGAATCAATGCCTTTAAGGTTACATTATTCACAAAGATAGTAATTTTGTTGATCAACTTTAAACTTACTAAGTGTGCATGTCAAAATATTTAGGGAAGCACTGAGTGTATAACTTCCAAACTAATGTGAGAAGGAGGAGATGAAATGAGAGGAAAAGGAAACTAAAGAGAAGGTTGTGTGTTTCGACAATTAACCCACACAGACTAATACACCAGTAAATGTAAGGATGTACATAACAACGTAGTCCATGATCCAGAAGTTCCATGCCTAGTAACATACCTTCAAAAACTTCTTGCACATGTGCACCAGGCTATACTTACACAATGTAAGGGAAGCAACCCCCTCAAGGTCTCTCTACTGTTCCCTCTTCCTGGAACACTCTCCCCAGACCATTGCATGGTTCTTTCTCTCATCTTCAAGTCTGTTTTCAACTGCTCACATTCTTAGTGAGATCCCCTCTGATCTCCCTGTTTAAAAATGTCAATTCCAACCCCAATTCATTTTCTCTGCCTTATGTCTATCACACTTAACCACATTCTCACAAACCACATAATTTACTTATTATTTTGTCTGTCTCCTCTAACTAGAATACATATTCTATAAGAGTGGGGATTGTGGTCTCTTTTGTTCATGATGTATCTTCAGAATCTAGAACAGTGCCTGGCATATGGTAGACATGCCACTGAAATAATATAGAGTCTTTTTTATCTTAGCAGAAAAAAAAGGAAATAACCCTAATGTCTATCAACATGGAAATGGATAAAGTGTGCCATAATCATACAAAGGAGTATCATGCAATAGTGAAAATAAATGAACTACATGCATCAACATGAATGAATTCTAATAACTGATTGTTGAGCAAAAAGCAACTAAAGAATACATGTAGGATGACCCCCTTTATGTGAAGTTCAAAATGTGAAATGTAAACAGCATATTGTTTAGAAATACATGACTATCTACTAAAACTATAGACAAGAGCAAGAGAACAAAAAACAAAATCAAGATATTGATCATGTCTGGGTGCTAAGAGAGAAGGGTAGGATGAGAGAGGAGTACAGAACTTCTATTTATTAAGCTGGATGGTAAGTACATGGGTGTTTGCTTTACCATTATTCTTGGTATATTATTATTTCTTGTATATTAAATTATAATAAAAACAATTATTTTAAAGGGCAACGCACGTTTGGCTCCTGTCTCTCAATGGTTTTCTCTGCTTCTCTGGCCATTGAGATGTAAACCATGCTGCATGTCTCTCATGCTGCTGAGTGGACAAGCATCAACTGTGACCATAAAATAAGCAGCCCCAAGGGCTATGTTTGGGGGGAGAAAGTAATAAGACTTAGTTCAGTCCCAGGCCTAGGCCTTGTTTTCCAACACAGTCCATGGAAATCCCTATATTTGGGGAGATAATAAAATGGTGTTTTGATACTTAAACTTGTAAAATCAGTTCTCAAAAACAGAACTTCACAAAGAATGAGGAGATCAAATCCTACTATTATAATTACATGTAAATGCTTACAGAAAATATTCAAAGAGACAACCAAAAATGCCAAGTCTTTATTCCACTCCTTCTTGATGAGTCAAGGCAGGATTTTTCCTCAGGTAGCAGATAATTTCCTTCAGAAATAAAAACAAATCTTTTCAGCACCATAACACACTATGGCATCTAATCTTCAACAGACCATCGACTAGGGATCCAAGTCACTGTGACTGAACTGTCCATGGTTCATGCCATGAGTACCTTCAGTCAATGGCCTGCACTATACTTCACTTTTTACTACAAATGACTCCTGATGATTCTGTAATAAATGGACTTAAGTCTCACATCCTTGTAAAATGTTGCCACCTTGGATATAAATTTTATAATATTATTATAATAAATACAAATTAATGCTGACCATTTGAAGAGCCCGAACACTTAATTAATTTTGACCATTCTATATTACACCTAGATTATTCTCAACATAGAAAAACAACTCATTTCCTGATGTTATAGTTGTCATAGGTACCATATCTAAAAGTTCTTCACTCACATCTAAATTTCCCTCAGTCCCAACACAGAGACAACCTGGTGGTATTATTTATATTTGTGTTCTCAACAGCCACAATTTTAAAGCTCTACAAATACTTCCACATATACCATCAACACACTGAGAAGCAGTATTTCTCGAGAGGTTTACATCTGTAAACGCTTGCTTCTGTTTAGGACACAATTTCTGCTACACTCAGTAGATAATGTTATATAAACTTATCATCTGAAAAAAGTTTTGATACCTGGTCAATTTTTTCAATTAACACACAATTGCATTTTATAGCATCTGCACCTATTTTATACACATTCCAAAACAAGCCCTACTGAAATGTCAGTTCCTTTATCTGATCATTAGGTTTTTCTTTTTTATCAATTATCTTTACCTTTTATCAGTCACAGCCCTAGGATGGTTTATTTCCTTATGGGCTTCTTAAGTTGTATTCTTTCAAAGCAGACATACTTTGATGTTAAATGTATGGAAAATTTTTCTCTTACATGTACACACACAAAACATCCCCTCTTGCTCCCTCCCATTTTTCCTGACATAGGCAACCTTCTTGGTCTACCTTTTACTTTGCTGCTGGTGCTGGAGATAAGGATACGAGAAATATTCCACTTCTCTCTTAATAAATGGTAACTGATGCTCAGTCTCCACATCAGGGAGACCATATGAAGAGCAACCCCAGTACTCACCTCCAGTCAATAACTGCGGTGTGAAAATGTGGGTCTGTTATTGTGAAATATCTTGATGTTCCAAGAGGTACCAGAAATACACACTTGGGGTTTTAAAAAAACTCATAATTTTTAATGTTGACAAATAATTCACTTTTTTTCTAACACTATATAGCTCAGATAAAACACTGGCCAGGTGTAACCTATAGTGGATCCATTTGAGACTCCAAAAAATGCTTTGGTGCTTCTGTTGTTGATGTTACCTTATCAAATACAAAGGTAATTTAAGATACTTAAAAGGCTCCCAAGGAAACAGAGGACCCTGGTGGCAAGTAATTAATACTCGGTTCCAAAACTCTGCAGAAAAATACCTGTACTCCTAGTTAAACAACAAAACCACACATTTCTGGTCCAGGGTCAATGCAAGTTCACTTGGGGCAGTATTGAAATGGAAATATAAATGGAGTCAAGTTACATTTTTCCCTTCAATCTTTACACACAATGAGGCTACCATTCTTCTCCTTTTCCTCTCCGTTCTCTGCTTTATCAAATCTGAAAGGGTCAAGCCATTCTATGGTTTCCCAATATTAAAAGTACCAGAATGTTTGAAATTACCAGATAAAAACAAAAAAAAATCCATTAATGCAATTAATTCCTATTAAAAGAAGCCAGAATTTCTTGAAGAAATCACTGATTCCAAGTCTAGGACAGGAAATGTATAAGAAGAACCTGGAATATCTTGACATACCAGACAGCAAGGAGGCTATCAACAGGACTCAAGAGCCAACTGGAAGAAGATACCACTGGTCAATGATGGAGCAATATAAGCTTTGCTAAAGAAAAGAATTGTGATGGGTTGAAACCCATCAAATATGTTTAAACCCATGAGTCCATTATATTTTTAAAATTCAAAAGATGATAGAGAACAAATTTATTATCTTAAATAATGGTTTAAAAGGAGAAGGGAGATCCAGCCTTGATAGGGGATCAAAGACTTTATCCTGCCTTTCTTATATAAATTGAAACAATGGGCAACCAAATAGTTGAATAAATAATGCATTTCTTTATAAAAGTATTCCAATTATGAAATGAAAAAGAAATTATAGAATTAAAATATCTCCATTGAATTAACAAATTAAGGCTTTGAGTATTAACAGTTTCTAACATCAAGGAAAATCAAAACGTAATGACAATCCACACACAATATACTTCCCAATGAAAGAAGACAGCACAACAAACAACCTGATTTTTTAAATGGGCAGAAGATCTGAATAGATATTTCTCCAAAGAAGACATACAGATGGCCAACAGGTGCATGAAAAGATGTTCAACATCATTAATCATCAGGGAATGCAAATCAAACTCTCAATGAGATATCACCTCACACATGCTAGAAGGGCTATTATCAAAAAGACAATAAATAACAAGAGTTGGCAAGAATGTGGAGAATAGGGAAACTCATGCACTGTTGGTGGGAATGTAAATTGGTGCAGCCACTATTGAAAACAGTAGGGAGGTTCCTGAAAAACATTTAAAATAGAACTAACATGTGATCCAGCAATTCCACTTCTGGGTATTTACCTGAATAAAATGAAAACTCTAATTTGAAAAGATATATTCACCCCCATGTTCATTGCAGTATTATTATTTAAAATAACCAAGATATGTAAACCACCAAAGTGTCCATTGATGGATGAATGGATAAATAAATTATGGTAAAGATACATATATAAAATTATATATATATATGTATATATACAGACACACAATGGAATATTGTTCAGACATAAAAAAAGAATGAAATCTTGCCATTTACAACAACATGAATGGACCTCAAGGCATTATGTTAATTAAATATCAGACCAAGAAAGACATATAATGTATGATCTCATTTATAAGTAGAACCAAAAAACAAAAACAAACAAAAAACAATCACATATACATGGATCAATGGAACAGAATAGAGAGCCCAAAACTAAACCCACACACCTACTGTCAATTAATTTTCAACAAAGGAGGCAAGAATACACAATGGAGAAAAGACAGTATCTTCAACAAGTGGGTTGGGAAATTCAGGCAGTTGCATGTAAATCAATGAAGTTAGAACACACCCTCATGCCATACAAAACAATAAACTCAAAATGGCTTAAAGACTTAAATATAAGACATGACACTGTAAAACTCCTAGAAGAGAACATAGGCAAAATATTCTCTAACATAAATCCTACCAATGTTTTCTTAGGTCAGTCTCCCAAGGCAATAGAAATAAAAGGAAAAATAAACAAATGGGACCTAATCAAACTTACAAGCATTTCTACAGCAAAGGAAACCATAAACAAAACAAAAAGACAACCTACAGATGGA
Source organism: Stenella coeruleoalba (assembly GCF_951394435.1). Taxonomy (NCBI): domain Eukaryota; kingdom Metazoa; phylum Chordata; class Mammalia; order Artiodactyla; family Delphinidae; genus Stenella; species Stenella coeruleoalba. Next base: position 68,111,097 of record NC_137169.1, on the reverse strand, counting down.
GAGAAAATATTTGCAAATGATGCAACCAACAAGGGATTAATTTCCAAAATGTACAAACAGCTCATACAACTCAATAACAAAAAAACAAACAACCCGGGCTTCCCTGGTGGCGCAGTGGTTGGGGGTCCGCCTGCTGATGCAGGGGACACGAGTTCATGCCCTGGTCCAGGAGGATCCCACATGCCGCAGACCGGCTGGGCCCGTGAGCCATGGCCACTGGGCCTGCACATCCGGAGCCTGTGTTCTGCAGCAGGTGAGGCCACGGCAGTGAGAGGCCCGCATACCACCAAAAAAAAAAAACAATCAAACAATGGGCAGAAGACCAAAAAAGACATTTCTCCAAAGAAGAAATACAGATGGCCAACAGGCACATGAAAATGTGTTCAACATCGCTAATTATTAGAGAAATACAAATCAAAACTACAAGGTGGTAACCTCAACCAGTCAGAATGGTCATCATTAAAAAGTCTACAAATCACAAATGCTGGAGAGGGTGTGGAGAAAAGGGAACCCACCTACACTCTTAGTGGGAATGTAAATTGGTACAGCCACTATGGAAAACAGTATGGAGATTCCTCAAAAAACTAAAAATAGGGGACCAAATCCAAAGCAGAACCCTAGGAGCTGTGTGAACAAAGAATAGAAAGGGAAATTTCCCCCAGCAGCCTCAGGAGCAGCAGATTAAATCTCCACAATCAACCTGATGTATCCTGCATCGCTGGAATACCTGAATAGACAACAAATCATCGCAAAATTGAGGGGGTGGACTTGGGGTTTCCTTTTTGCATCTAATTTGTTTCTGGTTTATGTTTATCTTATTTTAGTATTTAGAGTTTATTATCATTGGTAGATTTGTTTATTGATTTGGTTGCTCTCTTCCTTTTTTTAAATATATATAGATTTTTTTTTGCTTTTTCTCTTTTTGTGAGTGTGTATGTGTATGCTTCTATGTGATTTTGTCTGTATAGCTCTGCTTTTACCATTTGTAATAGGGTTCTTTCTGTCCGTTTTTGTTTTACTTTTACTATACTATTTAGCACTTGTTATCATTGGTGGATTTGTTTTTTGGTTTGGTTGCTCTCTTCTTTCTCTCTTTCTTTTCTTTTTCCTTCATTTTTTTACTTATTAATTTTTAATAATTATCCTTTTTTAATTTTAATAACTTTATTTCATTTTACTTTATTTTCTTCCTTCTTTCCTTCCTTCCTTCCTTCCTTTCTTTGTTTCTCCCTTTTCTTCTGAGCCATGAGCCTGACAGGGTCTTACTGCTCCAGCCATCTGTCAGGATTGTGCCTCTGAGGTGGGAGAGCCGAGTTCAGGACATTGGTCCACCAGAGATGTCCCAGCTCCACATAATATCAAACAGCAAAAGCTCTCCCAGACATATCCATCTCAACACTAAGACACAGCTCCACTCAACAACCAGCAAGCTGCAGTGCTGGACACCTATGCCAAACAACTAGCAAGACAGGAACACAACCCCACCCATTAGCAGAGAAGCTGCCTAAAATCATAAGGTTGCAGGCACCTAAAAACACAGGACCGGACGCAGTTCTGCCCACCAGAAAGACAAGATCCAGCCCCACCCACCAGAACCCAGGCAGCAGTCCCCACCACCAGGAAGCCTACACAACCCACTGAACTAACCTTAGCCACTGGGGGCAGACACCAAAAACAACGGGAACTACGAACCGGCACCCTGAAAAACGGAGACCCCAAACACAGTAAGTTAAGCAAAAAGAAGAGAGAGAAACACACAGCATATGAAGGAGCAAGGTAAAAACCCATCAGAGTAAACAAATGAAGAGGAAATAGGCATTCTACCTGAAAAAGAATTCAGGGTAATGATAGTAAAGATGACCCAAATTTTGGAAAAAGAATAGAGAAAGTACAAGAAACGTTTAACAAGGAGCTCGAAGAACTAAAGAGCAAACAATGATGAACAACACAATAAATGACACTAAAAATTCTAAAGGAGGAATCAATAGCAGAATAATGAGGCAGAAGAACAGATAAGTGACCTGGAAGATAAAATAGTGGAAATAACTACCGCAGAGCACAATAAAGAAAAAAGAATTGAGGACTGTCTCAGAGAACTCTGGGACAACATAAATGCACCAACATTCAAATTAAGGAGTCTCAGAAGAAGAAGAGAAAAAGAAAGGGACTGAGAAAAAATTTGAAGAGATTATAGTTGAAAACTTCCCTAATATGGGCAAGGAAATAGTCAATCAACTCCAGGAAGCACAGAGAGTAACATACAGGATTAAACCAAGGAGAATCACGCCAAGACACATATTAATCAAAGCACCAAAAATTAACTACAAAGAAAAAATATTAACAGCAGCAAGAGAAAAATAACATACAAGGGAATCCCCATAAGGTTAACAGCTGATCTGTCAGCAGAAACTCTGCAAGCCAGAAGAAGGTGGCAGGACATATTTAAAGTGATGAAAGGGGAAAACCTACAACCAAGATTACTCTACACAGCAAGGATCTCATTCAGATTTAATGGAGAAATTAAAAGCTTTACAGACAAGCAAAAGCTAAAAGAATTCAGCATCACCAAACCAGCTTTACAACAAATGCTAAAGGAACTTCTCTAGGCAGGAAACACAAGAGAAGGAAAAGACCTACAATAACAAACTCAAAACAATGAAGAAAATGGTAATAGGAACATTCATATGAATAATTACCTTAAATGTAAATGGATTAAATGCTCCAACCAAAAGACACAGACTGGCTGAAAGGATACAAAAACAAGACAGATATATATGCTGCCTACAAGAGACCCACTTCAGACCTAGGGACACATACAGACTGAAAGTGAGGGGATGGAAAAAGATATTCCATGCAAATGGAAATCAAAAGAAAGCTGGGGTGAAAATTCTCATATCAGACACAATAGACCTTAAAATAAAGACTATTACAAGAGACAAAGAAAGACACTACATAAAGATCAAGGGATCAATCCAAGAAGAAGATATGAAAACTGTAAATATTTATGCACCCAACATAGAAGCACATCAATACATAAGGCAAATGCTAACAGCCATAAAACGGGAAATCGACAGTAACACAATCATAGTAGGGGACCTTAACACCTCACTTTCACCCATGGACAGATCATTCAAAATGAAAATAAATAAGGAAACACAAGATTTAAATGATACATTAAACAAGATGGACTTAATTGATATTTATAGGACATTCCATCCAATAACAACAGAATACACTTTCAGCTCAAGTGCTCATGGAACATTCACCAGGATAGATCATGTCTTGGGACAAAACTCAAGCCTTGGTAAATTTAAGAAAATTGAAATCGTATCAAGTATATTTTCCAAACACAATGCTATGAGACTAGATATCAACTACAGGAAAAAATCTGGAAAAATAAAAACACATGGAGGCTAAACAATACACTACTAAATACCCAAGAGATCACTGAAGAAATCAAAAAATACTTAGAAACGAAAGAAAATGAAAACACGATGACCCAAAACCTTTGGGATGCAGCAAAAGCAGTCCTAAGAGGGAAAGAGCAATAAAAGCGTAGCTCATGAAACAAAAAACATCTCAAACAAACAACCTAACCTTACATCTAAAGCAATTAGAGAAAGAAGAACAAAAAAAGCCAAAAGTTAGCAGAAGGAAAGAAATCATAAATCTCAGATGAGAAATAATTGCAAACGATATGAAGGTAGCAATAGCAAAGATCAATAGAACTAAAAGCTGGTTCTTTGAGAAGATAAATAAAATTGATAACCCATTAGCCAGACTCATCAAGAAAAAAAGGGAGAAGACTCAAAACAATAGAATTAGAAATGAAAAAGGAGACATAACAACTGACACTGCAGAAATACAAAGTTCATGAGAGACTACTACAAGCAACTATATGCCAATACAATGGACAACCTGGAAGAAATGGACAAATTCTTAGAAAAGCACAACTTTCCATTACAGAAACAGGAAGAAATAGAAAATATAAGCAGACCAATCATGAGCACTGAAAAGGAGACTGTGATTAAAAATCTTCCAACTGGGCTTCCCTGGTGGCACAGTGGTTGACAGTCCGCCTGTCAATGCAGGTGACACAGGTTCGTGCTCCAGTCCGGGAAGATCACACATGCCGCGGAGCGGCTGGGCCCATGAGCCATGGCCGCTGAAGCTGCGCGTCCGGAGCCTGTGCTCTGCAACGGGAGAGGCCACAGCAGTGAGAGGCCCGTGAACCGCAAAAAAAAAAAAAAAAAAAAATCTTCCAACAAACAGAAGCCCAGGACCAGATGGCTTCACAGGCAAATTCTATCAAGCATTTAGAGAAGAGCTAATATCTATCCTTCTTCAAAGTCTCCCAAAGTATAGCAGAGGGAGGAACACTCCCAAACTCACTCTACAAGGCCACCATCACCTTGATACCAAAACCAAACATGTCACAAAGAAAGAAGACTACAGGCCAATATCACTGATGAACACAGATGCAGAAATCCTCAACAAAATACTACTAAACAGAATCCAACAGCACATTAAAAGGATCATACACCATGATCAAATGGGGTTTACCCCAGGAATGCAAGGATTCTCTAATATATGCAAATCAATCAATGTGATACACCATACTAACAAATTGAAGGAGAACAACCATATGATCATCTCAATAGATGCAGAAAAAGCTTGTGACAAAATTCAACACCCATTTATGATAAAAACCCTCCAGAAAGTAAGCGTAGAGGGAACTTACCTCAACATAATAAAGGCCATACATGACAAACCCACAGCCAACAACATTCTCAATGGTGAAAAACTGAAACCATTTCGTCTAAGATCAGGAACAAGACAAGGTGGCCCACTCTCACTACTGTTATTCAACATAGTTTTGGAAGTTTTAGCCACAACGATCAGAGAAGAAAAGAAATCCAAATTGGAAAAGAAGAAGTAAAGTTGTCACTGTTTGCAGATGACATGATACTATACATAGAGAATCCTAAAGATGCTACAAGAAAACTACTAGAGCTAATCAATGAATTTGGTAAAGTAGCAGGATACAAAATTAATGCATGGAAATCTCTTGCATTCCTATATAGTAATGATGAAAAATTTGAAATAGAAATTAAAGAAACACTCTCATTTACCATTGCAAGAAAATGAATAAAATACCTAGGAATAAACCTACCTAAGGAGACAAAAGATCTGTATGCAGAAAACTATAAGACACTGATGAAAGAAATTAAAGATGAAACAAACAGATGGAGAGATATACCATATTCTTGGATTGGAAGAATCAACATTGTGAAAATGACTATACTACCCAAAGCAATCTACAGATTCAATACAATCCCTATCAAACCACCAATGGCATTTTTCACAGAACTAGAACAAAAAAATTCACAGTTTGTTTGGAAACACAAAAGACTCCGCATAGCCAAAGCAATCTTGAGAAAGCAAAACGGAGCTGGAGGAATCAGGCTCCTGGACTTCAGACTATACTAGAAAGCTACAGTAATCAAGACAGTATGGTACTGGCACTAAAACAGGAATATAAATGAATAGATCAGGATAGAAAGCCCAGAGATACTCCCACGTGCCTATGGTTACCTTATTTTTGATAAAGGAGGCAAGAATATACAATAGAGAACAGACAGCCTCTTCAATAAGTGGTGCTGGGAAAGCTGGACAGCTACATGTAAAAGAATGAAATTAGAACACTCCCTAACACCATACACAAAAATAAACTGAAAATAGATTAAAGACTTAAATGTAAGGCCAGACACTATCAAACTCTTAGAGGAAAACATAGGCAGAACACTCTATAACATAAATCACAGCAAGATCCTTTTTGACCCACCTCCTAGAGAAATGGAAATAAAAACAAAAATAAGCAAATGGGACCTACTGAAACTTAAAAACTTTTGCACAGCAAAGGAAACCATAAACAAGATGAAAAGACAACCCTCAGAATGGGAGAAAATATTTGCAAATGAAGCAACTGACAAAGGATTAACCTCCAAAATTTACAAGCAGCTTTTGCAACTCAATATCAAAAAAAACAAACAAGCAAACAACCCAGTCCAAAAGTGGGCAGAAGACCTAAATAGACATTTCTCCAAAGAAGATATACAGATTGCCAACAAACACATGAAAGGATGCTCAACATCACTAATCATTAGAGAAATGCAAGTCAAAACTATAGTGAGATATCACCACACACCTGTCAGAATGGGCATCATCAAAAAATCTACAAACAATAAATGCTGGAAAGGGTGTGGAGAAAAGGGAACCCTCTTTCACTGTTGGTGGGAATGTAAATTGTTACAGTCACTATGGAGAACAGTATGCAGGTTCCTTCAAAAACTAAAAATAGAACTACCATATGATTGCAATCCCACTACTGGACATAGACCCTGAGAGAACCATAAATCAAAAAGAGCCATGTACCACAATTGTTCATTGCAGCACTATTTACAATAGCCAGAACATGGAAGCAACCTAAATGTCCATTGACAGATGAATGGATAAAGAAGATGTGGCACATATATACAATGGAATATATCTCAGCCATAAAAAGTAAGGAAATTTGAGTTATTTGTAATGAGGGAGATGGACCTAGAGTCTGTCATACAGAGTGAAGTAAGTCGGAAAGAGAAAAACAAATACCGTATGCTAACACATATATATGGAATCTAAAAAAAAAAAAAAAAAGTGGTTCTGAAGAACCTAGGGGCAGGACGGGAATAAAGACGCAGATGTAGAGAATGGACTTGAGGACACAGGGATGGGGAAGGGTAAGCTGGGACAAAGTGAGAGAGTGGCATGGACTTATAAATACTACCGAATGTAAAATCGATAGCTAGTGGGAAGCAGCCGCATAGCACAGGGAGATCAGCTCGGTGCTTTGTGACCACCTAGAGGGGTGGGATATGGAGGGTGGGAGGGAGTCATGAGGGGGAGGAGATATGGGGATATATGTATAGCTGATTCACTTTGTCATAAAGCAGAAACTAACACACCATTGTGAAGCAATTATACTCCAATAAAGATGTTAAATAATAAAACTAAAAAAATAGATTAAAAAACTAAAACTATAGTTTCCATATGATCCAGCAACCCACTCCTTAGCATATTTCCAGACAAAACTGTAATTCAAAAAGACACATGCACCCCTATGTTCATAGCAGTACTATTCACAATAGCGAGCTTCCCTGGTGGCACAGTGGTTGAGAGTCCGCCTGCCGATGCAGGGGACCCGGGTTCGTTCCCCAGTCCGGGAAGATCCCACATGCCACGGAGCAGGTGGGCCCGTGAGCCATGGCCACTGAGCCTGTGTGTCCGGAGCCTGTGCTCCGCAACAGGAGAGGCCACAACAGTGAGAGGCCCGCGTACCGCAAAGAAAGAAAACAAAAAACAAAAACAAAAACTATTCACAATAGCCAAGACATGGAAACAACCTAAATGCCCATCGACAGATGAATGGATAAAGAAGATGTGGTACATATATACAATGGAATACAGCTCAGCCATAAAAAAGAATGAAATAATGCCATTTGCAGCAACATGGATGGACCTAGATATTATCATACTAAGTGAAGTAAGTCAGAAAGAGAAAGACAAATACCATATGATATGAGTTACATGTGGAATCTAAAATATGACGCAAATGAACTTATCTACAAAACAGACTCACAGATATAGAGAATAAACTTGTGGTTACCAAGGGGGAGAGTGGAGGGACTGGATGGATTGGGAGTGTGGGATTAGCAGATGCAAACTATTAAACATAAAATGGAAAAAAAACAGGTCCTACTGTATAGCACAGGGAACTATATTCAATATCCTGTGATAAGCCATAATGGGAAAGAATATTAAAAAGAATATATATATATATATATATATATATATATGTATGTATAATGGAATCACTGCTGTACAGCAGAAATTAACACAACGTTATAAATCAACTATACTTGAATAAAAAAACACTCATAGATACAGAGAACAGATTGGTGGTTGTCTGAGGCAAGGGTGGAGGGTGAAAGAAAAGGGTTAAGGGAGTCAAAGTTACAAACTTCCAGTTATAAAAAATAAGTCATGGGGATGTAATGTACAGCATGGTGGCTACTATTGTACTGCATATTTGAAAATTGCTAAGAGAGTAAATCTTAAAAGTTCTCATCACAAGGGACTTCCCTGGTGGTCCAGTGGCTAAGAGTTTGTGCTCCCAATGCAGGGATAGGTGTGATATTAAAAGAATATGGTCAAGGACAGGAATAAAGACAGAGACGTAGAGAATGGACTTGAGGACACAGGGAGGGGGAAGGGTAAGTTGGGACAAAGTAAGAGTGGCATGGACATATATACACTACCAAATGTAAAATAGAGAGCTAGTGGGAAGCAGCCGCATAGCACAGGGAGATCAGCTCAGTGCTTTGTGTCTACCTAGAGGGGTGGGATAGGGAGGGTGGGAGGGAGGGAGACACAAGAGGGAGGGGATATGAGGATATACGTGTGCATATAGCTGATTCACTGTTATACAGCAGAAACTAACACAACATTGTAAAAAAATTATACTCCAATAAAGATGTTAAAAAAAATTATTGTAAGTAGCAAACCCCTTTTGGAAGAAAGTAGCTACAGACATTTACCTGGTCATATCTGCAGACTACCTCTAGATGCACAGCTATATTTTCTCAGACTTGTGCCAAAGACCCCGTGGTGGGTGGAGTAGGAGAATGAGTCACCACCAGGATAGTCATCCAAAGAAAATTCTGTGCCAGGAGTGAGCAAACCATCGACTGGGAAGTGATGCAGAAGGTCCAAGAGCCAAAAGAGTTTAATTGAGCTAGGACTCAAACTGGAACAGTCAAGCAGACAGAAAGCCAGAGAAACGGAGTCTAGGTCCAAACCAGGCTGTCAGAGATGAGATCAAGATCCGAGAACTTAAGGACAATATAGAAACTGAACTTAACACAACCCAGCAGAACCCTGCCAAACAATAGGCAAGGACCCCTAGTACCTTAATTGAAAATCTAAAAAGTATTGTTACACAATGCAGCTTTTATTTGAACACTAAAAGTAGCCCTAAATTTTTTACAAGCGTGGCTAACGGAAAAGAATTCTTTTTCTTGTAGAGATTTTTTTAAAAAATTAATGTAGCAGTGGTAGTTGAAAACAAAACCTTGAAGATCAATTTTTGTCATAGAATGAAGAATTACCCTCTGTTCTATGGTGTTCTATAAATCAATGGAGAAAAGAATACTGTTTAATATTAAATAACTCCGATGGCATGAAATTCAAAATAGTCACTTTTCTTTGAGAAAGTAAGGTTGGTTTGTTTCTTTGTTTTAATTCCCCAGTGTCAGCACTGTGACTCAAATTCAGGGGACCCCTCAATACACATATGACAAGTAAATGAAGGACAGTTTTGTGTGTCTGGCCCATAAAGCCTTCCTTTGTCCTCATTTCTCAGTGAAATTATAATCTTTCTAATCTGAAATTTCTTCAAAACTATATCAAAAGTGAATTTTTCACTCTGAAATTTCTGTATAAAACTAATCAGGGCAGAAAGATTGGATTCCATGAAATTTGTTTCTAAAATGGCTCAATAGAAAAAGAAATGTTTCATAGGGATGTGCTTTAAGCTTCAATCTTTAGTGATGATTCATTCCAGTTTCAGAACATACACCTGCAATGTTGGCATCTTGGACAGAAATTGCTGCTTCAGAATCTGTCACTCTATTGCTCCTTATGCTAGACTCAACAAGAGGTGGAATTACTGGTACAAATAACTATTACATGGGACTACAGTAATTAGAAAGCTGTTGGTTTGTAATTGACAGTTCATTTCAGTTCTTTCATAGTCAGCGAAGACGTAAAATGAAAATGATTTCACATTTGACAGGTTAGGTTGTTTCTTGTTAATAGAGTGTAATAACACAGGAGGGCAATATTTGGATAAACTAAGAGGTATATAAGGGGCCTGCATTTGTTCATTAATACATTTTATAACAAATGTAGATCTTGCAGGAAAAACTACTCTGCAGTGAAAACAAATTATTTGTTAGAGGTAATTGTTTCAAGAAGCCAACAACTGTCAGATTGAATTTCTACTCTTTCAATCTGCTTTTCTGCAGATCTTCCTAAAACCTCATTCTTTAAAAAAAAATAATAATAATTACTCAACTCAGTGAGAAGGAAAATGTTTCACTGTGGGTAGTTTAGACCTGGAAAGAAACAGAAAACAGGTTATTTTCATGGCAGGCCTTTGTTTAAGAAACAAATTCTTAAAATATTTGTGAAGAAACACATTACTCTTAGACATCAATCAGAAATCAACATGTCAGGAACTGTCACTTCCTGCCAAGACGGAGTAACAGGGACCAGTTTACCCTTCCACCTTAAACAACTAGAAGACCAAACAAAATATATGGAAAAAAATGATTTTCAGACATTGGACAACAGGCGTCATGAGACTTGATCCCTGGGAAAAGAGAAACAGATAAGTCCTAGAAGAAGTTCCAGGCTGCAGCACAGAGCATGTGTGACCCAGACAGAGATCAATGGTATCACTGGACTGGGGAGACAGAGATTAAAATACAGGGAGGCCAAGGAAGCTAGAGTGTGTAGGAGAAGCACCCCAAAGACAAGAGAGCTGCAAAGAGAGAATGCAGAGGGGTCTATTCCAATCTTGACAATTACAATGTGACTATTTCAGCATGCATGAAACAAAACTGCCCCAGGCCAGGCAAAGAACCAATAGACCAAACGATTCCTTGAACTCACACAGGGCTGGGAATATTTCGTGTTCCCACCAGCCAGAATGGAAAGATGTCCTAATAGGCAAGGTATTGTGTAAAGCCTTCAGAAAGGTATCACCTCAGTAGTGAAACTAAATTATACCTAGACTAAATACAGCTTTTGGTCTGCCCTAGTAATGGTTAAAAGCAAGCCTCCAAAGGATCACACTTTTTTTTTTTTTTTTTTTTTTTTTTTTTTTTTTGCGGTACGCGGGCCTCTCACTGTTGTGACCTCTCCCGTTGCGGAGCACAGGCTCCGGACGCACAGGCTCAGCGGCCATGGCTCACGGGCCCAGCCGCTCCACGGCATGGGATCACACTTATTTTAAGTAACTTAACTTCATACAAGAACAAAGTCTGACACCATTGAAAGGAATATAACCAAAGCTAGCACCCAATGACATAAAATTCCCAAAGTCTGGCACCCAATCAAAAAATGCCAGTAATACGTTTACCAGAGAGAAAGGGGGCTGGGAGGTGGTCAACTGGGGTGAAGGGGATCAACTGTACAGTGACGAATGGTAACTAGACTTTTGAGGGTGATCACTTTGTAGTGTATACAGATGTCGAATTACAATGTTGTACACCTGAAACTTACATAATAAAAAAAAATAGTACTATATGACACACAGAAGAAAAATCAAACAATAGAAACAGATCCAGAAATTATAGAGATGATGGGATTAGCAGAAAAGGACATTAAAATAATTATATAACGACACTTCTTATATCTCTTTCTTCGTGGTCCTCAAATTGTTTCACACCTTCTCATTCTCTAGTTGCCCCAAATCTCTCCCTCATCACCTGCTAGCCCACATGGTCTGTCTCTTCTCCCCACACCCCCCACCCCCAATTTACCCTCCCTGCCAATTCTCTGGTTCTAAATCACAAAAATCTAAGAACAATTCAACTCTAGACAGGGGAATACAGAGGGCTGGGGCAGGGCAGTGAGCCTGGAAACATTCTCATAATTTTAGCCTCTCTGTTCGTACAGATCCAAGCGGAGACAGTGAGTGTTTTTCTGAGGTCAAGTGAGGTTTACTATTTTCTCTCGCAGTCCAGTCAGCACTCTGTGGCCTTAGCTCTGCTCAAAGATCCAGGCAGAAACAGTGGTAAAAAATTGTTTTGGATTTTAATACAATTTAACCCCCAGTGGAAGAGGAGGTACGGTTAAGCCCAAATCAGGGTGGCAGAAATGCTTTCTCAAGTGGGAAAAGGAGGGACTGACAAACCTGCGTTTGGGAAATATCAGCTCTGCCCACCACCCCCATGTTAGCTCCACATGTAGGAGGTAATGTTTTTAGACCCAAGTCAGGGGCTCTTGGGGTCTTCCTGCCTCGGTGGAGCTTAGGCCCATACGCATAAGGCAGGAAGAGTTAGCCTTCAGTTCAAGGTAGCAACTGAAATGTTCTTCTTGTTTCCTATCCGTGCCAAGCCTAGGTGAGATTTTTAATTAAGTAAAAACTGAAAACCTCTCCCTCCCATAAAAGCACCCTTTTCCTTTCTTCTAATAGCTGTATCTTTGTCCCAAGTGTTCATATTCCCACAAGTTCCCATTCTTGTTCCTAGATGGCTGTTGGAATAAACTCCACTATGATAGGGACAGATAGCAGGTTAATCCCTATGTAGAGATGGGCCTTTCCCTTCTTCACAAAGCCTTTCTACACACATAGCACTCATCCCCACAACAATTTGTGACATGGACATCATTATTACTGTTTTACACTTAAAGAAAAAGGTTCAAAATTATTAAATGAAGACAGAGCCAGGCTTCAGGGCAGAGGATCCCAGACATGAGTTGGAAAGCTAGCATTTGCTTTCTGTCCCTGCAGTTACAACCTGTGACAAATCAGTTAAGTACTCTGAGCCCTCTTTTCTGAAGAAGGCAGAAGGTTGTCTGCTTCACAGTTTTGTTGCCAGGATTACATTTTTAATTCAGGCAAGAGGCTTGGCAAACATCAGCAAATGCCACTTTGGAGCCCGTTGGAGGTCACAGGTCACAGGGTCAGTAGGGTCCTCAGGGTCCCCTTTCTTGAAGCTGCCTGTGACACTGACAGGCTGGTGCAGAGCTGGGTGGGTGTGGTCTGGAGCTCTGCTCCTAGCGTGGGATTCCATCCACCTCTCTCTTTACGGGACAGGCACGAGCTCATCCTTGACAGGGGAAAAGAACACCTGGGTTCACGCAGCTGGCAGCGTGAGCATAGATGCCAACTGGTTAGGAGTGGGAGGAAACGAGCTGCCCCAAACCTGGAAGCCTTGGAGGACCAGGTGCTAAGGGCCCAGCTAATTCAGGTCACACAGCTCTGAATCAGTCTCCAAAGCAACTCAAGGAACTAATTGCACTGCCTGTCTCCACAATAAAATATCGGTAAAGACTCATGCACACTACAAATCATTGATGATTTATACTGACATTCCTGTTCTACATTTAAAACTGGTCCTTGGAACTAGCCACGAAGCATACAAAATGAGATAAATGGGTGTTTGGAGATAAAAGTAACCCCTCAGTCCCAACTTCTGCTCTTGCTGCCCTGGGCTTTAGAAGCTTGATAACATCGGGTTTGTATCTGTTGTTGTTAATCTTTTGGGCCCATTAACCCCTTTGAGAATGAGGCAAGCTATTGACTCTCAAGCCTGGAAAAGCACATATATACATATGCTCACCCCAAAATTGCATATAATTCCAAGGGATTCCAGGTAGATCCCAAGTTTCAAATCCTGTGAGATAGTTAACTAGACCCCTTCTATTAGAAGAAAACTGAGTCCCAAAGGAGTCAACTAATTTTCCCAAGGTAGTGAATTGATTAACAGAAAGGTGAACCCAGATCCTGTGACTCCAAATGCAATGATTTTCATACCGCCCACTCAGGTTTACCTCAGCGCTCCACAAACAACCCAACCATAGATTGGGCTCTTCTGCCATCTCACTTCCCAGGTGCTTTAGAAAGGTGAGAGTCACCTGTAGGCAGTGACTGCATCTATCACTTTCTGTGGGTACAATCACTCAAATTCCTGGCATTGGTTTATTTATTTACAAATATTTACTAAGCCTCACCTACAGGCCTGGCACTATAGGCTTCAGGGATACAGAGCTGAAGAAATATATATATGTATCATCACTGCCAGCATGGAGCTTACGATCAAGTTTGCTACCTCACCTCTGAAAGGTAGCAAACCCCTAAAATGGTCATTTGTTTCTATAGCACTCTGTATATTATAAGAAAAGTTATAAAATAACCATAACTTTCAACACTGAAATGTGTGCGTGCACATGTATTTTATATGTGTATATTATATATATAGTCAATAAGCTTTGAGCTAGTTCACTGACATATATACGTTACCTTAAAACAGATGTTGTTGGGGGCTTCCCTGGTGGCGCAGTGGTTGAGAGTCTGCCTGCCAATGCAGGGGACACGGGTTCGTGCCCCAGTCTGGGAGTATCCCACATGCCGCGGAGCGGCTGGGCCCGTGAGCCATGGCCGCTGGGCCTGCGCATCCGGAGCCTGTGCTCTGCAACGGGAGAGGCCACAACAGTGAGATGCCCGTGTACTGCAAAAAAAAAAAAAAAAAAACAGATGTTGTTGGTAATTAATGGTAAAATGTGATTGATGGGTTGGTTAGATATTTTTTTTAATTCTCAAAAGTAAACTAATTGGCTTGACCTCACTGGAAAATATAATTTAAAAGACATTTTGAACAACTTGTCCTCATGATTCCAGACTCTCTACAAATTTATTATTCAATAACTCTATGATATTATGATCACACGTTACTCGAAAATATTGTTTTTGAGAGTGGTGTGGAAGGAAAATGGCATGCTTGAACAGGGTAATCGCACTCCACTGCCAGCTGGAATCTTTTGGAAATTAAAAAAGCTGTTAGCTCAGTTTCATTTTTAATTGATCAAGACACACTAGGTTGCCACAGTAACCAAAATTCCAGAGACTTAAGACAATACAAGTTTATTTCTTGTTCAGACAGAGCCCATGGCTGGTGCAGAGTACTCTCCAGGGCACCTGGTCCCCATGTGTTGGCTGGGTACTCCTGGCTGCTTCAGTGTAATGGCATCTCCATCTCAACATGTATCTCCACAACTGCCAAAGTGAAGGGAAGGGAGCGCACGCAAACACACCCGACTCGTAAATATTTCCCCCCCAGACAGTCCCTTGCCTCATGTTTCATTGGCAATAGCAGGCCACATCGCCACACCTAGCTTCCCAAGGAACGGTCCCGCCCATGTGGCCAGAGAGAAAAGGTACGAATCAGATGCCAGTGCACAGAAGTAATATCTACCATGCATAGCTGCAGACATAACATCAACAACATGATTCCACAAATAGTTTTCAATGTGGAAAGTTTAACTGAAACTATTTTTCTTTGTTTGCTAAAGTAAGGAAGATAATATATCAGCTTTTTTTAAAATTTTAACGTTTAGTAGTATGTTATGTTAAGTGACTGTCCACACGTGGAATGTCATATTTTACTTATTTCTAATGTTTCCATTAGATTAAGTCTAGATTAGAGAAGCCACCACGTCGTATTCATTCTGAAGTAAAACTCACAGATTCACACAGCATGTGCCCAAAGTCAAAATCTAGTGGTCACATGTGAGTGTCAATTCTCTGTCTGGTTTCCAAGTCTAATTTCACTCCCACTCACCAGGGACTGGATTAACCTTTGGGGACTGCTTGCCATTCCAGGGATAATATGCCCATCTCAGAAGGTTAACATGATTAGCAAATTAAATAATAAAGATGAAAATGTTGTTAAATCTCTAAATCAAAATAAAAGTATTGTATTATTTAAAATATGTGTAATTTGAAATATGCATAATTAGACTTGGCAAAAAGAAAAAAAACCCTGCCCTAAATTTATATTCCAAATAACATGTCAGTCAAAATAGCTGATTTAGCTCTCACATCATAATATCCAGAGATATGAAAAAGAGTTTTGGTAGGGTTTTTGATAATGTTAGATTATTGCTTAGTTTCTAATCTTATTATCAACTGGGCATATCCATTCAAGTTCTTAAAGAACCCTAATGAGTATCATTTATGGAATCCCTTCTATGAAATCACTCTCATTTTTGGCTCCCAGAAAAACGCATGAGGTGGTCCAAAGTGCAGAATCACCCAAATTAAACCCATCTGCTGATACTATGATAATAGAGCTTACCTGGATTTTAAAGGGAAAAACAATCAGGGTTTTACGTAAATACATCTTATTCTAGAAATGAGAAGGGCATGCGTTCATGTTAACCAGACTGTTTGGCTTTGCATTTAATGTCCACATATGTGAATTGTCTCGTTACACAAAATCTCATTTTAAAACTAAATATTTGTCTAATGTCACTATGTTTAATAATAGATTCAAGCAAAAATGAGAAGGAGAAAGAGAGGAGAAGGGGAAGAAGGAAAAAGGGAGGAGGAGGAAGAAATAAAAACAGTTTGAGATGTGGCGAGTAATCAGTCTGATGGATAAACTCCTATTTGAAGTGTATATATGTGTAATCTTATCACCAGATATATGTAGAAATTTCTTTCCCGGACACTAATATTGAAAATATTCTTATCCTAGTAAGGAACAAGGCAACAAGCCAAAAACAAAATCCCAGACCAACAGAAAACGTTATAACTATCTGAAATAACTCATTACCAATATTATTTAAGGTAAGAAGGTAATTTTCTTCCATAAAATGCCCTCTCCACCTCTCCCCATTTTGCCCTCTCTGACTGGACAGGACAATGTTCCAGAATGAAGTTTCCTTTCTGGAACAGCCTTTTTTTTTCAGTTGGAATACAGTTGAAGTACAGTATTATGTTAGTTTCAGGTGTACTACATAATTACTTGACATTTGCATACATTATGAAGTGATCACCACAATGTCTAGTAACCATCTGTCCCAATACAAAGTTATTACAATATTATTGACCATATTCCTCATGCTGTACATTACATCCCTGTGACTTATTTATTATATAACTGGAAGTTTGTACCTCTTAATCCCCTTCACCTATTTCCTCACCCTTCAGCCCCCCTCCCCTCTGGCAGTCACCTATTTGTTCTTTGTATCCATTAGTCTTTTTTTCATTTTGTTTGTTTGTTTTCTTTTGTTTACTTTTTATTTTATATTGGAGTACAGTTGATTAACAAAGTTGTGTTAACTTCAGGTGTACCACAAAGTGATTCAGTTATGCATATACATGTATCTATTCTTTTTCAAATTCTTTTTCCCAATTAGGCTGTCACAGAATACTGAGCAGAGTTCTCTGTGCTATACAGTAGGTCCTTGTTGGTTATCCATTCTAAATACAGCAGTGTGTACAGAGTTAGGGAGTTTGGAATTGACATGTTTTGTTTTTTTTAGACTACACACATATGAGATCATTCAGTATTTGTCTGACTTATGTTAGCATAATACCCTGTAGATCCATCCATGCTGTCACAAATGGCAAGATTTAATTTTTTATGGCTAAGGAATATTTGTGTGTGTGTGTGTGTGTGCACGTGTGTGTATCTCACATCTTCTTTATCCATTTGTCTATTGATGGACACTTAGGTTGCTTCCCTAACT
Organism: Stenella coeruleoalba; assembly: GCF_951394435.1. Taxonomy (NCBI): domain Eukaryota; kingdom Metazoa; phylum Chordata; class Mammalia; order Artiodactyla; family Delphinidae; genus Stenella; species Stenella coeruleoalba. The sequence goes on along the minus strand of NC_137169.1, from coordinate 68,093,730 downwards.
TGGCTATTGTAAATAATGCTGCAGTAAACATAGGGGTTCAGGAAAATACCCACTTTAGGCAAATACCCATGAGTGAAATTTCTGGATTATATAGTAGTTCTATTTTTAATTTTTTGAGGAAACTTCATAAGGTTTTCCATAGCGGCTGCACCAATCTACAATCCCATCAACAGAGCACAGGGGTTCCATTCAATCCACATTCTCACCAACATTTTTTATTTGTTGGTGTTTCTTTGTTTTTGGGGTTTGGGTTTTTGGGGGGTTTTTTGTTTGGTTTTTTGTTTGGTTTGGTTTTTTGATGATAGCCATTCTTACAGGTGTGAGGTGATATCTCATTGTGGTTTTGATTTGCATTTCCCTGATGATTAGCGATGTTGAGCATCTTTTCATGTGTCTGATGGCCTTCTATATGTCTTCTTTAAAAAAGTTGATGCAAGTCCTCTGCCCATTTTTTATTCATGTTGTTTGGGTTTTTTTGATGTTGGGTTGTATGAGTTCTTTATATATTTTGGATATTAACCCCTTATTGAATATATCATTTATAAATATCTTCTCCCATTCAGTAGGCTGACTTTAAGTTTTGTTGATAGTTTCTTTTGTCGTGCAAAGCTTTTTAGTCCCATTTGTTTATTTTTGCTTTTGTTTCCCTTGCCTGAGGAGACATATCCAAAAAATATATTGCTAAGACCAATGTCAAACAGTATACTGACTATGTTTTTTGGGGTTTTTTTTTTGCTGTACACGGGCCTCTCACTGTTGCGGCCTCTCCCATTGCAGAGCACAGGCTACGGACGCGCAGGCTCAGCGGCCTTGGCTCACGGGCCCAGCCGCTCCGCGGCATGTGGGATCCTCCCGGACCGGGGCACGAACCCGTGTCCCCTGCATCGGCAGGCGGACTCTCAACCACTGCGCCACCAGGGAAGCCCCTGACTATGTTTTCCTTCTTCTTTCTCTTTTTTGTATGTGTATCTATTACAGGTTTTTGGTTTGTGGTTACCAGGACATTCATATATAACAACATATAAATACATGTGATTATTCTAAGTTGATGATCTCTTAAGTTTGAACACATTCTAACAACCCAGCATTTTTACTCACCCCACCATGTTTAACGTGTTTGATCATATTTTACATCGTTTTGCTTTGTGTTTCCTTTAACTACTTATTATCGATATAGATGATTTTACTATTTTTGTCTTTTAACCTTTCAACCAGCTTTATAAGTGGTTGATTTACTACCTTTACTGAATATTTGCCTTTACCAATGAGATTTTTCCTTTCATAATTTTCATATTTCTGGTTGTGTCCTTTTCTTCTCTGCTTAGAGAAGTCCCTTTAACATTTCTTGTAAAACCAGTTTAGTGGTGCTGAACGCTTTTAGCTTTCGCTTACCTGTAAAACCCTTTATCTCTCCCTCAAATCTGAATGGTGGCCTTGCCACCACTAATCATACTGAATGATTAGAGTATTCTTGATTGTAGGTTCTTTCATTACTTTGAATGTATCTACCATTCTGGCCTGCAAACCCTCTGTTGAAAGGAAGCTGATGGTCTCAATGGATATTCCCTTGTACATTGCTTGTTTCTTTTCTCTTGCTGCTTTTAAGAATCTCTCTTATTTTTGTCATTTTAATTATAATGTGCCTTGGTGGGGATTTCTTTGGGTTGATCCTGTTTAGGACTCTTAGTGCTTCCTGGACCTGGATGTCTGTTCCCTTTCCAAGGTTAGGAAAGTTTTCAGCTATTATTTCTTCAAATAAGTTCTCTGCCCCTTTCTCTCTCTCTCCTCTCCTTCTGGGATGTCTACAATGCAAATGGGAGTACACTTGATGTTGTCTCAGAAGTCTCAAACTATCTTCATTTCTTTTCATTCTTTTTTCTCTTTCTGTTCAGCTTGGATGATTTCTATTATTTTGTCTTCCAGAGCACTGATCATTCCTCTGCATCATCTAATCTACTGTAGATTCCTTCTAGTACATTTTTTATTTCACTTATCATATTCTTTAGCTGTTTTGTCCTTTATATTTTCTAACTCTTTGTTGAAATTCTCACTGTGTTCACCCATTCTTCTCCCCAGTTCATTGAGCATCTTTATGACCATTGCCTTGAGCTCCTTATTGGGTAGATTGCTATCTCTTCTTTGTTTACTTCTTTTTATGAGGTTTCGTCTTGTTTTTTTGTTTGGAACATACTCCTCTGTCTCTTCATTTTGCCTAATTCTCTGTGTTTATTTCTATGTATAGGTAGGTTGGTTATGTTTCCCAAACTTGAAGAAGTGGCTTTTCGTAGGAGATGTCCTATGGGGCCCAGCAGCATACTCCACTCTGGTCATCAGAGCTATATGCGTAGGGGACCCCTCTGTGGGCTGTATAGTCCCTTTTGTTGTGGTGGGGGCAACTACTGTATGTATACTGGTGGGCGGGGCTGCTGCCTAGCCCTGTTGGTTGCCAGGCCCTGCCTCGTGCAGTGGCTGCCAGCCCACTAGTGGGCAGGGCTGGGTCCCAGCACCACTGGCTGTGCAGCTCACAGGGTCTGAGGCTGATGCCAACTTGCTGGTGGATGGGGCCAGGTTCCAGTAAGTTGGGTGCATGCCTAGAAGGTGGCAGATGGGGCCAGGGCTGGTGCCAGCCCACTAGTGGGCAAGGCAGTGTCCCAGGGCTGCTGGCTGTGCAGCCTTTGCATGGGGTAGGGGTCTTAGCTTCCACCAGCTGTTGGGTGAGTAAGCCCCAGATGCCAATAGGCTAGAGGGAAGACTCCAAAATGGAGTTTGTCAGCACCAGTGTCCTTGTGGTAGAATGAGCTCCCAAAAATGGGTCCTGCCAGAGTCTATATCCCCTAAGGGAGTCCCAGTTGCCTCCTGCCTCTCCAGGAGGTTCTCCAAGATCAGCAAGTCAGTTTGACGCAGGCTCCTTTCAAATTTCTGCCTCTACCCTGGGTCTCAGAGCATGCGAGATTTTGTGTGCGCCCTTTAAGATCAGAGTCTCTGTTTCCTATAGCCACCTGGCTCTCCCGTATGCAAAGCCAGGTGTTCTAGAGGCTCATCCTTCCAGAGCAGAATCCCCAGGCTGGGTGACCCCATGTGGGACTCAGGCCCCTCACTCCTTGAGGAAAACCTCTGCAATTGTGATTACCCTCCCATTTGTGGGTCACCCACCCCAGGGGTGTGGGTCTTGACTGTAGTGCGTCTCTCTCCCTCCTACGTATCTCATTGTGGTTCCTTCTTTATATCTTTAGTTGTGGAAAATCTTTCCTGCTAGTCTTCAGGTCGTTCTCGTGGATAGTTGCTCTGTAAGTAGTTGTAATCTGGTGTTCCCAGCGAAGGAGGTGAGCTCAGGGTCTTCCTACTCTGCCATCCTGGCCACCCACCCTTGCACAGCCTTTCTTGTCTCTCTGTTTCCTACTAGATGTAAGCTTCTGAATGTGTTTTCATTCAGCCTTGTTATAAGAAGATCCATTCTGTATCAAACCAAAGAAACCAAATCTATACAGTGGCATGACATTACCATTCAACGTTCCATCAGGAAACATCATGTTAAAAGTTGATTATCACTCAAGAAGAATAAACACTAAAATTTTTTTTTAAATAATGCATAGTCCAGACTGAACTTGGAATCCTGAAAAACCAATGGAATGTTTCCTAAATATGTTTTTAATTTTGGTTACCAGAATACAATAGCATCTTACTAATGAGGCACATTTTTTCTGTAATCTATATGTGGAAACTCAGTTTTGTGAAATACTTTGACTCATCAGCTCTTTTTCTCCTTAGTATTTTTTGTAAAAGAAACACTGCACATATACACATACATAATGAGTAGCCAAAAATTGGTTCTGGCCCAGCCAGATATCAGTATGTTTGAAATTAACAGAGTTGGCATAAGGAAGCGAATATATGGAACGCACTGAATTGCCCATAGCCTAACAATTAAATTAATACAATTTCTCCTATGGCTACAAAGGTTTGAGCCAATCTGCAGATCCAGAAATTCAGCACTGTTAACAAGTATGCTCACCAAAGATAGCTTTGGTGGCAAATAAAATCCGGAAAAATAAACCACAAGACAGTTTGGAACTTGAACCTGAGATATAGCTTCTCAGCACCAGGGTGGTAATCCAGGCTTATCTTTAGAAATACACTTCCTACAAGGTGTACAACAATCCTGGCAAATGAGAACCTACAGCTATCAGATGGCACCGATCATCACTAGTAAATGTATTAAAATCTGGTCATGAAAGAACACTTACTTTTCACACCACTATGAACTTAGTGGAAGTTAGAATGATTTGGTTACTGTCCCATTTGTTTTCTGTTTTAAATCTCTTTAGATTAACTATCCTCTTAACGAGGAACAGGGCCTAACTCAAGCATAATAAATACAGTTTAAAGTTGGCTAGGAAAATTCCTTTTCCCCCAAAGTGATCTTCCTTCTGCCAATTTGCTGATCCCTCAAATTCCACTACTAGTCACTGGTCTGTGTTAAATGAAGCCTTCTCCCTCAGGAGCCCCTAAAATGGCAATTCCTGTAAGAAAGGTATCACACTGTGCCCTAACAAATTTTGGGTTGATTTGTGAAAGAGCTTTTTTTCTTTCCAGAAGAGATTAGCAGATTGCGAGCCAAAGTTTTGTTGGAACAGAGTCATGTTCATTCCTTACCTCTTGCTTATGGCCGCTTCATGCTGCAATAGCCAAGTCGAATAGTTGAGACAGAGAAAGTATGGCCCACAAAGCCTAAAATATTTACCATCTGGCCCTTTACAGAAGAAGTTTACCAATTCCTGGCATAGAGCAATGGGCCCCTTGGGAACCTAGAAGTCAGGAGAAAAAGAAAGAGGAGCTGGGGTATTTGAAATAATAATGCTTTCCATTTGGGAACACTGCATTTAAGGGAGGATCTTAGCATAACTAATTCTCACAATATAATCTGCAGAGATAAATATCACAGGCTCTGGCACATGTAGGTGCTGAAGAAATATCTGTTGGCTAAATACATTCACTCATTTATTCATTCAATCAATAAATACATATCAGGGTATATGCCCAGTAGTGGGATTACTGGGTCGTATGGTAGCTCTATTTTTAGTTTTGTAAGGTAACTCCATACTTTTCTCCACAGTAGCTGTATCATTTGACATTCCCACCAACAGTGCAAGAGGGTTCCCTTTTCTCCACACCCTCTCCAGCATTTATTGTTTGTAGATTTTTTGATGATGGCCATTCCGACCAGTGTGAGGTGATACCTCATTGTAGTTTTGATCTGCATTTCTCTTATAATTAGTGATGTTGAGCATCTTTTCATGTGCCTCTTGGCCATCTGTATGTCTTCTTTAGAGAAATGTCTGTTTAGGTCTTCCGCCCATTTTTTGATTGGGTTGTTGTTTTTTTTTTTTTTTTGATATTGAGTTTCATGAGCTGTTTGTATATTTTGGAGATTAATCTCGTCAGTTGCTTCGTTTGCAAATATTTTCTCACATTTCGAGGTTGTCTTTCATCTCGCTTATGGTTTTCTTTGCTGTGCAAAAGCTTTTAAGTTTCATTAGGTCCCATTTGTTTATTTTTGTGTCTATTTTCATTATTCTAGGAGGTGAGTCAAAAAAGATCTTGCTGTGATTTATGTCAAAGAGTGTTCTTCCTATGTTTTCCTCTAAGAGTTTTATAGAGTCCAGTCTTACATTTAGGTCTTTAACCCATTTTGAGTTTATTTTTGTGTATGGTATTAGGGAGTGTTCTAACAGTGGTACATATGTATAAAGGAATATTACTCAGCCATAAAAAGGAATGAAATTGGGTCATTTGTAGAGACGTGGATGGAACTAGAGTCTGTCATACAGAGTAAGTCAGAAAGAGAAAAACAAATATCGTATATTAACGCATATATGTGGAATCTAGAAAAATGGTACAGATAAACCTATTTGCAGGGCACAAATAGAGACGCAGACATAGAAAACAAATGTGTGGACACAGGGCAGGAGAGGGGTAGGATGAATTGGGATATTGGGATTGACATATATACACTACCATGTGTAAAACAGATAGCAGTGGGAACCTGCTGTATAGCACAGGGAGCTCAGCTCGGTGCTCAGTGGTTACCTAGATGGGTGGGATGGTGGAGGGGAGGGAGGTCCAAGAGGGAGGGGATATATGTATGCATATAGCTGATTCACTTCTTTGTACAGCAGAAACCAACACCACATTGTAAAGCAACCCCCCAATAAAATAAATAAATAAATAGATAAGTAAGTAATTATCAAGGGCTTACCAAGTGCAAGGCACTATTACTGGAGATGTGGAAAGAGCGCTAAGCCAGAAAAAAGTAACAAAACTATACTCTTAGAGCTTTCATTCTAGTGCAGGAAAACCAAAAGTAACCATATAATTACACAAATGATTTAATAATAACATGTTAGAGTAGAGGAAGAGTGAAGGGGTGCAATTTTTCAAAGCAGGCCTCCCTGATTCCAAGACATTTAACCAGAGACCTGAAAGAAGCGAGGAGAATCTGCAGGCTGGCTCTCAGGGAATTGCGAAGGCCTTAGGTGTAAGAAGCTTGGCTGGTCCCTAGAAGCCACTGTGGCTGGAGCACAGAGAGGGAAGGTCATAGCCACTCAGAGGTCAGAGAGGGAAGGTCATGGCCAGTCAGAGGTCAGCTGGGGACGCTGCACTTTGGGCCCTGAAGGCCATATTAGGAACTCTGGATTTTACTGTGAATAGTTTTAAGGAAAGGAGACACAATCTAACTTGTGTTTAGAACTGTCACTCTTCCTGGTGTATGGAGCACAGGCTGTAGGGAGACCGAATATATTCACAGACTGAACCAATAGCTATGAAAACAAACTGACAAAAAAACTTCTTCCACGCACTAGACTCTTTCTCTGTTGGGAAAAACCTCAATGAACTTGTCTGATTTTTAAGGTAAGCCTCATACCCTCACCTCAGGCAGATCCCAGAAGGGAGAGGTTTAAACAGAAAACAGTGAAATTGGCCTTTATAATAAACTGACAGATTTTTAGGATTCCCCTGTAAGAAGGTGCAGACACAGATTTGGGCTACTCTGATATGGGATAAAGGAAGAAGGTGCTGGAAGAAACAGTGGCCTGAGCCACTGAGAACTTGAACATAATGATGTCTAATATTCTATTTTAAGCTGTTTGCTTCTCTATGTTGGGATGTAATGACCCCACACACCCTCTCCACTGCCCCCCAAGCATTCACGAGTGTTTGGTGTCAGTGTAGTTTTGAGAAATTTTTTCTTAAAGAGGGATGAGAGGGAAGCAGGCTTCACCATAACCTGCATCAGGAGAAACCTATGCTCTCCCGTTCCCTCCATCAAAAAAATAAAATTACTCAAATAAAAATACTGGCGATGACATGCTTACATTATATATGTTAGGAAATCAAGATATTTTATGCAGACGTGTTTTAAGGGTCATTCCAGAGCACCAGAGGATTTATGGTCCGTCATCCAAGCAACTGAAACTTGGGTTTCATATGCAAATTCAAATTATGGAAATTGACGCATTAATAAGATAGGTGAACTTGCCAAAGTCATACAGCTGGTTACCTGGTAAAGCTGGAGCCCTAGGCCAGTTCTAATTCCGGGTCAAGTCCACTCCACCACAGCTGCTTGACCAGTACAACTTTTCCTAAGCCCAGCTATGCTGATGCTGTAGGGAGCCAGCTGTTCCCAATGACTCAGGCTACTTCCTGAGAGAAATTACTCACATAGGAAAGCAGGATAGCAGTCACTGCAAACAACTCTAAGACACTAATTTAAAGAGCCAGTATGCCTACCTGATGGGCATTCTCTAAGGTAAATAAATCCTCTGGGTCTAAATCTACCTTTAGCAGAAGCATGAACCCTTTCAATTCACTGATCCAGAAGTAGAAAATGAAAAGTTCAACCAGTCAAAATCAAGGGTGGGGGCTAAGGGGACCCATCTAAGGTCAGAGCTGCACAGGCCTATCCTGCTTGCCCTCAACCAAAGAAAAGATATAGCTAGACACATACCCACCACCCCTGGAGCAGGAGGCCTGAGGAATAATAACGTGCTCCCAAAAGAGAAGTCCCAAAATTAGACACATTCACTAGGAAAGGTCTTTATCATCTGCAGTGTATAAGAATTAATAAAATTCAGTACATTTTTAACTTTTTATAATCATCCATTACTAACATTTCAGATAAAAGAGTGAAACTGACCAAGTTTAAACCAACTTAATTTTAGAACCTGTATAAGTTAGCCTCTCTGATTCCATTACCAATAAAGAGATCACAATGCCTATTTTATCTGATGGTTTTCAGAATAAAGATAATGTATATATGGTATATAACACTGTGCCTGGCAAAGATGGCACTCAATAAGTGGCACCCATTATTAATAATTAATGATAATAATAATTACTTAAAGTAAGCAGAGCTGAGCCAATAGTGAGGCAGTGGTGAGGGCTCCCTCCTCCCGCATGATTTGTAGAGTACCCTAGAGTGCCTGCTAGAAACAGTCAAGTTTCAGCCTGGTACCATACATTTCCATGAGCAAATTCTCTTTCCGAGAAGCACAACGTGGTCAAGACATCAGTAGGGCTCCAAATTCCTGCAAGCTGTGTAAATACCTCTCGGCACTATAATCTGCTTCTGCCCACACACCAAAACGCTGTGTAAATATCATAACCTCAGCTACAGCCAGGAAAACCTTAATAAATACCAGATTTGGGAAAGAGAAGCCATAATATATGTACTCTCTATCAGCCCAAACTTTTACCACCTTTATTTAAACAGCTTTACCAAGGTCAAAATTGAATACAAGAAGTAATCCTAGAAGTGTTTAGGTCAGGATGGCAAGGCAAGAGAAGGCCCTGGGCAATTAAGCCTGAGCTGCTCTCCTGGGAAATGTTTGGGGCAGGCTGGCACAGAAGAACACATGGATCTCAGATAGGGAGGGCTTGGGGGTCTAATCTTAACCTCCACCACCCACCAGCCACATAAACATGTACAAGTCAAATACTTCTCCAAGCCTCAGTGTCCCTATCTGTAAATGGGGGATAACAACTGAATTACCTGTTTTATTGGAATACTAAAAAGATGTGTACATGAAGGTGTTTTATAAATGATGAAGTGCTATGTGCAAGCTATTTCTATTGTTTATCACATCTGCTCCACATTCAGCAAAGCAAACAAGCTTTTAGTTTATGAGTGTCCAGTAAACTAACAATTTAGCTATTGGGGGTATTTTCTGGTTGTTTTTTTGATTAGCTATGTCCAAAATGGCCTTGATCTTGCTTTATAAATGTTCCTAAGATGGAGGGTAAGTTAGGTGTTGGGATTCTCATTGGCCACCAAGTGACCCTGCATTAAGTGAGTTCATTTTCACTGCACTCATGATTTCATTAGACACAAGCTTTGATGTGGGCAGGATGAACTGGTCTCCCTACACAAAATCTTAAAGCCAGTGATTGGTCTTTAGCAACCCCTCCTGTCCTCATTAGCTCTCCTTCTTTCAATAATATCATATACTTCCCCAGGGCTCAGGGTCTTCCTACTGATCCCTAGTCACCCAGAGATCCCACCAGCAGGCCATCCTAGCTTGGTACCCTGAGGAAGGACCCCTAGTTTGGGCCTCTCTAATCCTCCATCCTCCTCTCTCCCATCAAATTATTTCTGTTCCGGGGCTTCCCTGGTGGCGCAGTGGTTGAGAGTCCACCTGCCGATGCAGGGGACACGGGTTCGTGCCCCGGTCAGGGAGGATCCTGCATGCCACAGAGCGGCTGGGCCCGTGAGCCATGGCCGCTGAGCCTGCGCGTCCGGAGCCTGTGCTCCGCAACGGGAGAGGCCACAACAGTGAGAGGCCCGCGTACAGAAAAAAAAAAAAAAAATTATTTCTGTTCCAAGCTGTATCAGTTTTTATAAGATCTGCCCTCCACTGACACAAAAGATAATGATGTCTCTCTTGGTTAAGGGATTTTCATTGAGGTCTTCATAGATAATGCTTAAATCCCAAAGGAGGGACTGTTGTGATGGGAAACTTGAAAAGCCAGCACAAGAGGTATTTGAGGCATTCACACACACCCTCACTTGTTCATTCATCAAGCATATATTCAGCACTGGAAAGGGGATCCCAGATTCAATTCCAGCATGTGTGTGGAGGCTTCCCCAAAACAACAAGCAATTCTTGGACCCTGCCAGGGTGTCTGAGAATTCAACTCAATTCTGACACTATCTATCTGAAGATAGAATCACATTCCACAGGTAAAGGGCTCAGTCCCACAAGACCAACCTCCACTTCGGATACCAGTTGCAAGTCCAGATTGTTACCTGTGCTTCTTACCAACTGGCTGCAAAGTGGAGGTTCCAACAACTCCTTGCAACTCAGGATGCCAATCACAAGTCCATGTTGTTACCCGTACTTCTGATGACCAACTGGCTGTAAATCAGGTTCCCACAGCCCCCTGCTCAGGTTCAATTAATTTGCTGGAACAGTTCACAGAACTCGGGAAAATCTGTTTGCTCACCAGATTACTGAGTTATTATAAAAGGATATTAAAAGTTATGAATCAACAGCCAAATGAAGATATATATCGAGCGAGGTCCCAAACAAAGGAGCTTCTGTCCTCATGGAGTGTGGAGCCTGGCATGGTGGCACTGTGATAGAGAAAAACAAGTTAATCACTAAAGGGATGTTGCCTACAAGCTTAAATTAACATAATGGCCCATCTCTGGGAACCCTGCCACCCATGTATTGAGCATTAAGCTAAAATACCTTTGTTTAGCTCACAGGAAACCTCCTGACCAGGTCCACCTGTGAATGGCTGCAGGAAGGAAGAAACTCCCCTCCAGAGTCTGATCGGAACCAGGGCTTTATCCCCTCCCCTTTTAGTATAAAAGAAGCCTGAATTCTAATTCAGAAAAGATGGTTCTCTGGGACACTAGTCCGCCATCTTCTCGGTCTGCTGGCTCTCTGAATGAAGTCATCACTCCTACCCTAACACCTCATCTCTTGATTTATTGGCCTGTCATATGGCAAGCAGTGCAAGCTTGGAACAGCACAAAAACATTCTGCTTCTCCAATGTGGAAAGGGGGAAAAAAGGACAAAAATCTGTTCTTTGGGATTTTTATGGACGCTTCATTACATATTCACCATTAACTAAATCACTGGCCAGTGGGCTAATCTCCAGCCCCCCATCCCTCCCCAAAATCAGGGGGTGATACTGAAAGTTCCAACCCTTTAATCACATGGTTGGTTCTCCTAGCAACCAGCTCCTACCCTTGGGTAGAATCCAAAAGTCACCTTCCCCGAATCATTCTCAAGAATTGAGGACAAGAGACCAAATATTATCCCATTGCTCTTATTGCTCAGGAAATTCCAAGGGTTTGGGGAGCCGTGAGCCAGGAACTCTGAATGAAGACTAAATACACATGAAAAATATACATTTAGTCATTTATAGGCAAAATCACAATGTTGCAAACACCCACAGTGGATTAGGAATAATCAGGGAAGGAGGGTGTTACAAATATCATGAAAATGATGGCACCGCAGGCTGAGATACCCCCAACACATCTGAGTGAAGCCCAAGAGTCAAAGTGGCAATGGCCCGAGGCCCATTACACAGTGTGTGATGAAGGCCTGGGGCACATGGGCCAGGGAAAATGCTATTTTCAGCTAAGCCCAGCACCTCTAACTAGTTTAATCCCCAAATCCATTGCATCATTTTTACCCAATGACAGAGTCCTAGCTGCAAGTAAGCATTTCAAGTTGAAATTTAAAATTAATTGGAAAATTCAGAAGATATAATTTTTGCCCTCAAAGATCTCCCAGCCATATGGGAAAGACAAACACCAAAGTAGTTCATTATAACACAAGGAGATATGAGCCTATTATTGGTCTAATCAAATACCCCTAATAGCAGATAAATGCCAGGAACTAAAAGAATTTTATCCCCTACTGACAGGATGCATGTACCATGTAACACTAATAGTCCATATAATCACGAGCAAAATTCTAAGGATACTCTCAAGTTGAAAACTATCAACCAAACCTTTCATCCTGAGAATGAATGGGACATTTAAAAGGACAAGACAACTGGATTTTCTTACTGCACTGAATGGCTCATTATTAGTTCAGTTTAGGAAATCAACTTATTTCCAAAGAGCCTATTTTATAATTCCTTAAACTGTGGTCTTTTTAGGCGAGACAATTAGAAGAACAAGGTATTTATCCCCTTTGTCTTATTTAGACTGTTTTCTGCTGAGTGTTAAGATTTACTAAGGTGCAGTAACCGCCTAACAGCAAGGCTGTAGATGCACCATTGGAATTAAATAATGAAATGAGATGAAATAGGGGTCTCCGTAATGGCCAGCCCAGTCAGCAAACATCAGGACTTTTGTCTTTCAGTTAATCCAAGAGAGCAGGCAAACTGACAGGTACCACAAGGCAGCAGGTTACCCAAGCGTTAGACTTCCTCTCTTGAAGATACTATCAATGAATACAAAAGTGTTTTATGAAGAAACTGAAGGTTAGGGGGCTCCAGAATACTGGCCCCATTTAAGTTCTGGGTTAGGACAACACTTGGCTGGCAAAGGGTTTAGACCTGCACCACCTTGCTCCCTCAAGCCATTCACCTAGTTCTCCTTGACAATTTCAACTCAAAAATGTCTAAGGGACGCCCATTCAATAACAATAAATGGTTCAGCAAGATTTCAGAAAACTGTTTTTCTCTCATCTCCTTCCTCCAAACCTGATCTCTGGTAACAGAAGAAATACTCATTTTAACTTGTTTGTTTTAGAATCTGGATTACATTTCCAACTTAAATGGAAACGAATCATCTAAAACAGGGATTGGGAGACTTCCCTGGTGGTCCAGTGGTTAAGAATCCAACTTCCAATGCAGGGGATGCGGATTCGATCCCTGGTCAGGGAACTAAGATCCCACATGCTGCGCGGCAACTAAGCCCACACACCACAACTACTGAGCGCATGCGCTCTGGAGCCTGCACGCCGCAACGAAAGATCCAGCATGCAGCAACGAAGACCCCACGTGCCGCAACTAAGGCCCGATGCAGTCAAAAATTTTTTTTTAAAAATTAATAAATAAATTAAAAAGGGATTGGTTCAGATCTTATCAATACAGAAAAAGCAAAACTATGTTTGAGAAAGAATGTTTTTAATCAAATAGCAAATAATAGTAAATAGCTTTAAGTATCTTTAGAACGTATAAGTAAAGAATGCACAAATAAAGCAGAAAAAACAGGTGGCAGGGATTCTGGGTAATATCCTCTCCTTACAAAATATCTCCTTACAAAATATTGTGATTCAAAACACACAATGAAGAGAGTAAAAGAGGACAGGACATTTAATCACCTGCTTCTTCGTTCCAAATGAATTATTATTACACTGATTATTGAGCCTCTGGGGATGCTATTTTTAAAAATTACCTGAGCTTGCACATTTATAAAATAATAAAACCTGCCTTGAGGCACATCATAAGGATTAAAGGAGGTAATACCTGAGAAGGACCTAACGCAATAGTCAATAACTGCTCTTATTCATTTGCTCACTCAGTCAATGTTTAGTAAAAGCCTACTATGTGGCACATGCTCTACAGCGGGAATACAAAAACGACCAAGACATTCACAGCCCCTGCCCTAATAGAACTTAGGGTCTAGACAGGTTGCCCAGACTTCAGTGGGGAAAAAAAAAAAAAAACTCGACTCATGGAAACCTCTTCCTGTGTAGCTGGAGGGCTGCTGTGGTAGTCACCAGTGCCAGTGCTGCTCAAGAAATATTTCCAGCTTTCCTCTTTCCAAATACATGGTGGGATTATACTCTACTTCCCTTGAAATTATATGACTTGCTTTGGCCAACAAAACATGAATAGAAGGGACAGGTGTTGCTCCAGGGCTAAAAGTCTAAGTTATGCCTCCTGTCCCCACATTCTCTTCTCTCTGACAAGGTGATCCTGGAACATTTGTTGATGGAGCCTCCATCAGCCTGGGTTCTTGAGCGGCAATGATAAGCAGAGCTCCACCTGCTAATCTGTGCTGGAAATGCAGCATGAAGGAGAAATATATTTTTGTGTGTCAAGCCACCGAGATTTGAGGTTGTTACTGTATAATATTCTAGCCTGTCCTAACCAATATAGGTGGTTTGTCTAATCACCCAAATATCATTACAACGTGCATTCAGTGCATTGAAAAATACATTTAAGAAGCTGACTTGATGAGCAAAGATCTGAAGGACAATGTGAAGTGATTTAAGTGACATAGTGTGAGGTGGGATTTGGGTTGGGCAGGTGCATGGGAGCACAGAGCACAAAAGACCTGAGGAAAGAGGGAACATGAGCCATTTCAGGAACTGATGAAACAAATGTGACTGGAAGGGAGATGAAAGGAAGAGACTCAGGACGAAGTAGCAGAAAGCAGACATGCAGGGCCTTGAAGCCCCATTAATGCTTTTAGTTGTTATCTAAGAGCAACGGGAAGCCATTAAATGGTTGCAAGCAGAAAAATAGCATGATTAGATTTGTGTTTATGAAATATAATTCTGGATGTAGTATGAAAAACAGATGGGACACAGGCAAGAATTAATACAGGGAAACCCATCAGAGACTACTGCAGTCACAGTGCAAGCAAGAGAATGTGGTGGCCTGGATTTGATGACAAAGTAAAAATGGAGAGATATGTGGGGAAATTTTGGACATATTTAGGCAGCGAGATCAAAAGGAGTTTTAATCATAGACTGGAAACAGGGGCAAGGTGGTTTCCACAGCTGTCTGGATTGTGGTGCCAGTTTCCGAAATAGTAAACACTGAAAGAGAAGCAGTCTTTGGAAGGAAGATCATAAGTTTTGACTTGGATATGTTGAAGCTTAAGTTCCTCCAGCACCTTAAACTTCAACAAAATTCTAGGCTACAACATGAATATGGGCAGTGATTCATTTACATTTTGGAAAAGCCAGAAAGTCAGACAAGAAGGGGGTGCCTAGGATCAAGTCTTCAGGAACTCCTACATTCAAAAGCCAGGAAAAGGATGAAGTCGAGTAACGTGAGCTGTACAATTGTCCACTGGGTTTAGAACATGGAGGTGATTGGTAACATTAGCAAAAGCTGCTTCAGTGGAAGGATGGGAATGGTCAAAACAAAGATAACCATAAAAAAACCATCATATTCACTCACTCATTATTTGTTAAGACCTATGGTCTGGTCTGGAAATAATAGGGTGAACAAAACCAAATGAGTCCCAGCCTCCATGGGGCTAACAGTCTAGTGAGACAAAATAATTGCAAGCTATGTTAAGTATTAGGGAGAAAACAAAGGTAAAAATATATATGTACATAATACATAAATGGGAAGGAGGGTAGAGACAGTCAGAGGTAACAACTAAACTGAGCCATGAAGGAGGAAAATGAGCTAGCTGTGCAAAGAAGTGAATGTAATACAGTAATGAGGGGACAGCGAATTCAGACACAGGGAACAATGAGCATGAAGACTTTTTTTTTTCTAACACAATGGCTTTGTAAATGTAGCAGCAGAAAGAGAGTCTTCACCACCACACAATAAAATCTTGATTATGCTATATTCAAGCATATCAGACTTCCTTAATGACCTGGCATTTAAGGGAACCCAGAAGGAACAAGGTAGCTTTTTTTTTTATCGCAAACTTGTTTTTTTTTTTAATTTAACATCTTTATTAGAGTGTAATTGCTTTACAAGGTTTACTTTCTGTTGTGTAACAAGTGAATCAGCTACATATATACATATATTCCCATATCCCCTCCATCTCGCATCTCCCTCCCACCCTCCCTATCCCACCCTTCTGTGTGGTCACAAAGCACCCAGCTGATCTCCCTGTGCTATGCAGCTGCTTCCCACTAGCTAGCTATATTACATTTGGTAGTGTATATATGTCAATGTTATTCTCTCTCTTCATCCCAGCTTAACCTTCCCTCTCCCCATGTCCACAAGTCCATTCTGTACATCTCAGTATTTATTCCTGTCCTGCCCCTAGGTTCTTCAGAACCACTCTTTTTTTTTTTTTTTGATTCCATGTATGTATTAGCATACGGTATTTCTTTTCTCTTTCTTACTTACTTCACTCTGTATGACAGACACTAGGTCCACCCACATTACTACAAATAACTCAGTTTCATTTCTTTTTATGGCTGAGTAATATTCCATTAAATATATGTACCACATCTTTCTTATCCAGTTGTCTGCTGATGGACACTGAGGTTGCTTCCATGTCCTGGCTATTGTAAATAGAGCTGCAATGAACATTGTGGTACATAACTCTTTTTGAATTATGGTTTTCTCAGGGTATATGCCCAGTAGTGGGATTGCTGGGTCATAAGGCAGTTCTATTTTTAGATTTTTAAGGAACCTCCATACGATTCTCCACAATGGCTGTATCAATTAACATTCCCACCAACAGTGCAAGAGGGTTCCATTTTCTCCACACCCTCTCCAGCATTTACTGTTTGTAGATTTCTTGATGAAGGCCATTCTGACCGGTGTGAGGTGATACCTCATTGTAGTTTTGGTTTGCATTTCTCTAATGATTAGTGATGTTGAGCATCCTTTCATATGTTTGTTGGCAATCTGTATATCTTCTTTGGAGAAATGTCTATTTATGTCTTCTGCCCATTTTCGGATTGGTTTGTTTGCTTTTTTGATATTGAGCTGCATGAGCTGCTTGTATATTTTGGAGATTAATCCTTTGTCAGTTGTTTCCTTTGCAAATATTTTCTCCCATTATAAGGGTTGTCTTTTCGTCTCGTTTATGGTTTCCATTGTTGTGCAAAAGCTTTGAAGTTTCGTTAGGTCCCATTTGTTTATTTTTGTTTTTATTTCCATTTCTCTAGGAGGTGGGTCAAAAAGGATCTTACTGTGATTTATGTCATAGAGTGTTCTGCCTATGTTTTCCTCTAAGAGTTTGATAGTGTCTGGCCTTACATTTAGGTCTTTAATCCATTTTCAGTTTATTTTTGTGTATGGTGTTAGGGAGTGTTCTAATTTCATTCTTTAACATGTAGCTGTCCAGTTTTCACAGCACCACTTATTGAAGAGACTGTCTTTTTGCCATTGTATATTCTTGCCTCCTTTATCAAAGATAAGGTGGCCATAGGTGCGTGGATTTATCTCTGGGCTTTCTATCCTGTTCCATGGATCTATATTTCTGTTTCTGTGCGAGTACCATACTGTCCTGATAAATGTAGCTTTGTAGTATAGTTTAAAGTCAGGGAGCCTGCTTCCTCCAGCTCTGATTTTCTTTCTCAAGATTGCTTTGGCTATTCAGGATCTTTTGTGTTTCCATAAAAATTGTGAATTTTTTTCTTCTAGTTCCATGAAAAATGCCATTGGTACTTTGATAGGGATTGCTACTTTGATAGGGATTGCATTGAACCTGTAGATTGTTTTGAGTAGTATAGTCATTTTCACAATGTTGATTCCTTAAGTCCAAGAACATGGTATATCACTCCATCTGTTTGTATCACCTTTAATTTCTTTCATCAGTGTCTTATAGTTTTCTGCATACAGGTCTTTTGTCTCCTTAGGTAGGTTTATTCCTAGGTATTTTATTCTTTTTGTTGCAATGGTAAACGGGAGTGTTTCCTTAATTTCTCTTTCAGATTTTTCATCATTAGTGTATAGGCATGCAAGAGATTTCTGTGCATTAATTTTGTATCCTGCTGCTCTACCAAATTCACTGATTAGCTCTAGTAGTTTTCTGATAGCATTTTTAGGATTCTGTATGAATACTATCATGTCATCTGCAAACAGCTTTAAAATTTCCAAAACTATGTTGGATAATAGTGGTGAGAGTGGGCAACCTTGTCTTGTTCCTGATCTTAAAGGAAATGGTTTCAGTTTTTCACCATTGAAAACGACGTTGGCTGTGGGTTTGTCATATATGGCCTTTATTATGTTGAGGTAGGTTCCCTCTATGCCTACTTTCTGGAGAGTTTTTATCATAAATGGTGTTGAATTTTGTCAAAAGCTTTTTCTGCATCTATTGAGATAATCATATGGTTTTTCTCCTGCAATTTGTTAATATGGTGTATCATGTTGATTGATTTGATTATATGGAAGAATCCTTGCATTCCTGGGATAAACCCCACTTGATCATGGTGTATGATCCTTTTAATGTGCTGTTGGATTCTGTTTGCTAGTATTTTGTTGAGGATTTTTGCATCTATGTTCATCAGAGATACTGGCCTGTAGTTTTCTTTTTTTGTGACATCTTTGTCTGGTTTTGGTATCAGGGTGATGGTGAGCTTGTAGAATGAGTTTGGGAGTGTTCCTCCCTCTGTTATATTTTGGAAGAGTTTGAGAAGGATAGGTTTTAGCTCTTCTCTAAATGTTTAGTAGAAATAGCCTATGATACCATCTGGTCCTGGGCTTTTGTTTGTTGGAAGATTTTTAATCACAGTTTCAATTTCAGTGCTTGTGAGTTGTCTGTTTATATTTTCTATTTCTTCCTGTTTCAGTCTCAGAAGGTTGTGCTCTTCTAAGAATTTGTCCATTTCTTCCAGGTTGTCCATTTTATTGGCATAGAGTTGCTTGTAGTAATCTCTCATCATCCTTTGTATTTCTGCAGTGTCAGTTGTTACCTCTTTTCATTTCTAATTCTGTTGATTTGAGTCTTCTCCCTTTATTTTTTTTTTAATTTTTATTTATTTATTTATTTTTGGCTGTGTTGGGTCTTTGTTTCTGTGCAAGGGCTTTCTCTAGTTGTGGCGAGCAGGGGCCATTCTTCATCACAGCGCGCGGGCCTCTCACTATCACGGCCTGTCTTGTTGTGGAGCACAGGCTCCAGACATGCAGGCTCAGTAGTCGTGGCACACGGGCTTAGTTGCTCTGAGGTATGTGGGATCTTCCCAGACCAGGGCTCAAACCCATGTCCCCTGCATTGGCAGGCAGATTCTCAACCACTGCGCCACCAGGGAAGCCCCTCCCTTTTTTTCTTGATGAGTCTGGCTAATGGTTTATCAATTTTGTTTATCTTCTCAAAGAACCAGCTTTCAGTTTCATGGATCTTTGCTATTGTGTTCTTCACTTCTTTTTCATTTATTTCTGATCTGATCTTTATAATTTCTTTCCTTCTACTAACTTTGGGGTTTTTTTGTTCTTCTTTCTCTAATTGCTTTAGGTGTAAGGTTACATTGTTCATTTGAGATGTTTCTTGTTTCTTGAGGTAGGATTGTATTGCTATGTACTTCCCTCTTAGAACTGCTTTTGCTGCATCCCATTGGTTTTGGTCGTCATGTTTTCATTGTCATTTGTTTCTAAGTTTTTTTGATTTCTTCAGTGGTCTCTTGGTTGTTTAGTAGCATATTGTTTAGCCTCCATGTGTTTGTATTTTTTACAGTTTTTTCCTGCAGTTGATATCTAGTCTCATAGCATTGTGGTCAGAAAAGATACTTGATATGATTTCAATCTTCTTGAATTTACCAAGGCTTGATTTGTGACCCAAAATATGACCTATCCTGGCAAATGTTCCATGAGCACTTGAGCAGAAAGTGTATTCTTTTGTTTTTGGATGGAATGTCCTACAAATATCAATTAAGTCCACCTTGTTTAATGTGTCATTTAAAGCTTGTGTTTCCTTATTTATTTTCATTTTGCATGATCTGTCCATTGGTGAAAGTGGGGTGGTGAAGTCCCCTACTATGATTGTGTTAGTGTTGATTTTCCCTTTTAGGCCTTTAGCATTTGCCTTATGTATTGAGGTGCTCCTATGTTGGGTGCATAAATATTTACAATTATTATATATTCTTCTTGGATTGATCCCTTGATCATTATGTAGTGTCCTTCTTTGTCTGTTGTAATAGTCTTTACTTAAGTCTATTTTGTCTGATATTAGAACAGCTATCTTTTTCCATCCCCTCACTTTCAGTCTGTAAGTGTACCTAGGTCTGAAGTGGGTCTCTTGTAGACAGCATATATACAGGTCTTGTTTTGGATCCATTCATTCATTCTATGTCTTTTGATTGGAGCATTTAATCCATTTACATTTAAGGTAATTATCAATATGTATGTTCCTATTACCATTTTCTTAATTGTTTTGTGTTTCTTTCTGTAGGTGTTTTCCTTCTCTTGTGTTTCCTGACTAGAGAAGTTCCTTAAGAATTTGTTGTAAAGCTGGTTTGGTGGTGCTGAATTCTCTTAACTTCTGCTTGTCTGTAAAGCTTTTAATTTCTTCATCGAATCTGAATGTGATCCTTGCTGGGTAGAGTAATCTTGGTGGTAGGTTTTTCCTTTTCATCACTTTAAATATGTCCTGACACTCCCTTCTGGCTTGCAGAGTTTCTGCTGAAAGATCAGCTGTTAACCTTATGGGGATTCCCTTGTATATTATTTGTTGCTTTTCCCTTGCTGCTTTTAATATTTTTTCTTTGTATTTAATTTTTCATAGTTTGATTAATATGTGTCTTGGCTAGTTTCTCCTTGGGTTTATCCTGTATGGGACTCTCTGCACTTATTGGACTTGATTGACTATTTCTTTTCCCATGTTAGGGAAGTTTTGAACTATAATCTCTTGAAATATTTTCTCAAACCCTTTCTTTTTCTCTTCTTCTTCTGGGACCCCTACAATTTGAATGCTGGTGCCTTTAATGTTGTCCCAGAGGTCTCTGAGACTGTCCTCAATTCTTTTCATTCTTTTTCTTTATTCTGCTCTGTGGTAGTTTTTTCCACTATTTTATCTTCCAGCTCACTTATCCGTTCTTCTGCTTCAGTTATTCTGCTATTGATTACTTCTAGAGAATTTTTAATTTCATTAATTTTGTTGTTCAGCATTGTTTGCTTGCTCTTTAGTTCTTCTAGGTCCTTGTTAAACATCTCTTGTATTTTCTCCATTCTATTTCCAAGATTGTGCATCATCTTTACTATCATTACTCTGAATTCTTTTTCATGTAGACTGCCTCTTTCCTCTTCATTTGTTTGGTCTGGTGGGTTTTTACCTTGCTCCTTCATCTGCTGCATATTTCTCTGTCTTCTCATTTTGCTTAACTTACTGTGTTTGGGGTCTCCTTTTTTCAGTCTGTAGGTTCATAGTTCTCATTGGTTTTGGTGTCTGTCCCCAGTGATTGAAGTTGGTTCAGTGGCTTGTGTAGGTTTCCTGGTGGAGGGGACTGGTACCTGTGTTCTGGTGGGTGTGGTTGGATCTTCTCTTTCTGGTGGGCAGGGCCAAGTCCGGTGGTGTTTTGGAGTGTCTGTGAACTTAGTATGATTTTAGGCAGCCTCTCTGCTAATGGGTGGGGTTGTGTTCCTGTCTTGCTAGTTGTTTGGCATGGGGCATCCAGCACTTGAGCTTGCTGCCGTTGGGTGGAGCTGGGCCTTAGCATTGAGATGGAGATGTCTGAACAGCTCCTGCTGATTGATATTACGTGGAGCTGGGAGGTCTCTGGTTGTCCAATGTCCTGAACTCGGTTCTCCACCCTCAGAGGCTCAGGCCTGACACCAGGCCAGAGCACTAAGACCCTGTCAGCCACACAGCTCAGAAGAAACAGGAGGAAAAAAAAGAAAGAAAAAATAAATAAATAAAAATTAAATTGTTAAAATAAAAAAATTATTAAAATTAAAAAGTGATAAAATTTCTTTTAAAAAAAGGAAGAAAGCAACCAAACAAATAAACAAATCCACCAATGATAACAAGCACTAAAACCTATACTAAGATAAACATAAAAATCAGAAACAAGTCAGTCACAGACAGCAAACCCCATGTCTACAGTTGCTCCCAAACTCCACTCCCTCTATTTGGGGATGATTCGTTGTCTATTCAAGTATTCCACAGATGCAGGGTACATCGAGTTGTTTGTGGGGATTTAATCCACTACTCCTGAAGCTGCATGGAGAAATTTCCCTTTCTCTTCTTTCTTCTCACAGCTCCTGGGGTTCAGCTTTGGTTTAGCCCCAACCCTGCATGTATTTTGCTCTCAGGTGAAATTATTTTGATTTCTAGCACCATAGGTTATTATTGCCTGTTTTTGCACTTTGTATACATGGAATCCTATAATATGTATTATTTAGTGTATGGCTTCTTTCACTCAACATTATAAGTATGCAATTGATTCACATTGTTGTGGCATTGATTCACTCATATTCATTGTTGTATGCTATTCCACTGCATGAGTATACCATATTTTTTCATTGATTGGAAGACTTTACTTTTTCAATTTTTTTATTGAGGTATAGTTGATTTATAATATTATATTATTTTCAGGTGATAACATAGTGGTTCAAAATTTTTACAGATTATACTCCATTTAAAGTTATAAAGTATTGGCTGTATTCTCTGTGTTATACAATACATCCTTGTAGCTTATTTATTTTACACATAGTAGTTCATACCTCTTAATCCCCTATCTGTATCTTGCCCTTCCTGTCTTCCCTCTCCCCAGTGATAACCACTAGTTTGTTCTCTATATCTGTGAGTCTGTTTCTGTTTGTTATAGTCATTTTTTTTGATTTTTTAGATTCCACGTATGAGTGATAACATACAATATTTGTGTTTCTCTCTATGGCTTATTTCACTTAGCATAACACCCTCCAGGTCCATCCATGTTGTTGCATGTAACAAAATTTCATTTTTTTTATGGCTGAGTAGCATTCCATTGTGTGTGTATATATATATATATATATATATATACCACATCTTCTTTATCCATTCATATGTTGATGCACACAGGCCTCTTCCATATCTTGGCTATTGTAAATAGTGCTGCTATGAACATCAGGGTGCATGTATCTTTTCAAATTAGTGTTTTCCTTTTCTTCGAATATATACCTAGGAGCAGAATTTCTGGATCATATGGTAGTCTATTTTTAGTTTTTTTGAGGAAACTTTATACTGTTTTCCATAGTGACTGCACCAATTTACATTCCCGCTAACAGTGTACGAGTGTTTCCTTTTCTCCACAACCTCGCAGACATTTGTTATTTGTGGTCTTTTTGATGATAGTCATTCTGACAGGCACGAGCTGATATTTCATTGTGGTTTCAATTTGCATTTCTCTTATGATTAGCAACATTGAGCGTCTTTTCATGTAACTGTTGGTCATCTGTATGTCTTCTTTGGAGAAATGTATATTTATGTCTTCTGCCCATTTTTTTAATCCAGTTGATTCTTTTTTTGATAATGAGTTGTTTGAACTGTTTCTACATTTTGGATATTAACCCCTTGTTGGTCATATCATTTGTAAATAGTTTCTCCCATTCAGTAGGTCTTTTCATTTTGTCTTTTCATTTTGTCAATGGTTTCCTTTGCTGTGAAAGAGCTTTTAAGTTTACTTAGGTCCCATTTGTTTATTTTTTCTTTTGTTTCCTTTGCCTTAGGAGACAGATCCAAAAAAATGCTGCTACGATTTATGTCAAAGAGTGTTCTAAGTTTTCTTCTCTGAGTTTTATGGTTTCACATCTTACATTTAATCTTTAATCCATTTTGAGTTTATTTTTGTATATGGTATGAAAAAGTAGTCCAGTTTGATACACAGTAGTGCATGTGAGCTGTTCAGTTTTCCCAGCACAATTTATTGAAGAAGGTGTCTTTTCTCCATTGTATATTCTTGCCTCCTTTGTCATAGATTAATTGACCATAAGTGCAAGTGTTTTCTTCTGGGCTCTCTATTCTGTTTCATTGATCTATGTGTCTGTTTCTGTGCCAGTACCATACTGTTTTGATTACTGTAGTTTTGTAGTATAATCTGAAGTCTGGAGCATGATACCTCCAGCTTTGTTCTTTCTCAAGATTGCTTTGGCTCACCCTAATGACTTTATTTTAATTAATTATTTCTCTAAAAAACCTATCCCCAAATACAGTCACATTTTGAGGTAATGGGGGTGAGGACTTCAACATATGAATTTTGGGGAGGACATAACTCAGCCCACAAAACTTATGCAAATAGGGACGCCATTAAAAGGATTTAACCAAGGAAATGACATAATCCAATTTATATTTTAAGAGCAGTGTGGCTATAGTATACAGAAAAGATTGGAGAAGAGGAAAAGTGGTAATAGGGAGACAAGTTAGTAGATTATTTCTGTAATGCAGACCCCAAAACAGACATTCTTAACCTGGAGCCTACATATAGGCTTGGAAGGGGGTGACCCACAATTTCCTCGATGCTGTATTTACAGAATCATACGAGCATGCATATGTACCCATAACGTGATTTAGTCCCAAAGCCCTGTTACAACCAAGAATCACAGTGCAATGCCAAAAATAAAGTTAAGAAACCCCACGTTTTACTCACATTACTCAAAGGGACTCAAACACACAATGTGTAAAAGCACTTACTAAAATACCTTCTATTCTCCTGCCCATTTAGTCCTTTCCTACAGTTATACCAGGATCTCTCTCCTCAAAACCCCCAGGGAAAAACACTCCTCCACCAACCCTCCATTGCCCAAAGCATTTTCTGCTCTCCACATCCCTTCTTTCCTTCCTCTTTAAGAACTTTATCAAGTACATCAACCTAGCTTCTCTTCTGCAAAAATAAATCTTTGAAGGGAGAGAAAGACAAAAATCATTTCACTTAGACTGAGGATTCTATTTGTGAGGAAGGGAGGTGGTGGGGAAAAATCTCTGAACATTCCACATTAATCATTTTTGTCTTATCTTATATATTTTCTTACAGAGTCTTGGTGTTCATCAGATTCTCAAAGGATTTGTTAAATATGTTAAGAACTATCAAAAGAACAAGAGAGACAACTGAGGGGTGGGGTGGGGGAATGTAGATTGTGGTTCTCTAGGAACTGAGCAAGGCCATCTGACCATTCTCTCAGTCAGACTGGTCCATAAATAGGCCACCACTTTGGTTATCCACTCTGCCCATACTGCATCCTAAGACAACCAACTGTGCACTGATAAGACTTCAAACAAAGCTAATGGATTGATTGGGTATCACCTCAAAGGACAAGCTCATTGTAAACAAATGTATTCTGCTTTGAACGTGATCATTAGGAAACCCTGAGTAAACTGCTAATTTAGGTCATCCAAACCAGAAATAAGTGATCTTTTCATTTGAATCAATTAAAAAGTTAATGAAGATATGTAAACATTGATTCTAATCAGACCACAAACCTGCTGTGTACACACCAGAAAGAGACTCTGTGGTTAGACACAAAAGAAAGGAAATATAGAGTATAAAAGATAGAAATAAAATGTGCCCTACCCTCACTTTCCTATCCCAGTTAATTTCTACCCAACCTTCAAGTCCCAGCTAAGGGCTTATCGTTTTGTGAACCTTCACTCCAGGCTCAGGTAAATGTCTCATCTCTTATTCCACAGTATCCTGTGAGCTCTAACATTTCACTACCACATTGTTATTAAGATTACCTGTCTCCTCTACTCAGTTGTGAGCTTCCACAGATCAAGGATAAGATCTTATTCTTTGTTTTCTGGGCACCTAGCACAGGGCCTCATACAAAGTAGGTAAATATTCATTGATAAGGCTGGCTTCAAGTTTTACGTTGTTTCTAAAAAAGAAGCAGACTCACAGATATAGAGAACAAACTAGTGGTTACCAGTGGGGAGAGGGAAGGGGGAGGGGCAATACAGGGGTTGGGAATTTTTTAAAAGTGTTATTATGGGATTATATAAAATCATGTATGTGAAACTTTTGAAAATTGTAAAGCACTGTGGAATTTTTTTAGTAAGTTAAAAAATAAAAGTACACACACAAAATATTTATGCTATTTCTACCATACTACCCTGCTTCCTAGAATAATAAGATCTAAATTATTTGCTTATCATTTGGGAAGTTTTGCAGAGATGCTAGTTCTACACAGGGATTGGAGGTATCCTCAGTCCAAATTTCTGACTAAGGATTAAGTAGTTGAGGCCCATTTTCTTGGAAAGCAGTGGGGGTCAGGGGTAGAAAGCTGATGGGAGCTGATAGAGGAATTAAGGAAGGGAATCTTCACCCATTCTTCAGTCATCCGTGGAAGCATGTTCTCATGTTACTCAATCTTTCAAAGGAAACTTCCCAAACCACTTCTAACCATATATCATCCAAAGTTTCCCTCTGAATCATTCAAAAGCCATCTAGATGTGGGTTGAACAACACTCAGTTATTGCAATAGTGTTTTTCTTAAATGTCACGTGTGTTACAACATCTCAATGAGGCTATTTGTGGTTTGAGCCTCCTGAATCAGGATATAGAGAAGTTCCAACATCTAAGATTCATTTAATGCAAGCAAAAAAATTGAACCCTTCGATGAATCCACCTGCACCAAGATCACCTACCATGCTGTGCAAAACGCAGGTTCTTGCATCTGCCCCAGATCTAGTGAATAAGATTCTTTGAGGTTGGAGGTTAGAGATCTCCCTTCTTAATAAGCTCCTTAGGTAATCTCATCATCAAAACTCAGCTCAGAAATTGTATCTTCAGGGAAGTCTCTTTTGGACCCTCACCCAGCTTACAAGCTACCCCAACACCTCCTTTCATCATGCTTACCACATTATCTGTCTCCCCTGCTACACTGGGTTCCAAGAGGGCAGCAGCTTTGACTTCTTGTTCACCGCTGATCCCCAGGGCTTTGAACAGTGTTGATGAATTGAATGAACGATTCTTATGTACTCTGAACTGGACAGCCAGATGCTTAGGGTTGAAGCTCCTGTCCAGAGCATGCAAGGTGCTCTGAGGTCTGACCCCTGTCTACCTCTCCAGCCTTCTCCTCCCCAACTCTCTACATCACACTCAATACACCAGTAACATTTAGTTGCTTGTTGTTCCTTACACAGCCCTTTACTTCCCTATGCTTTTGCTCAATCTGTCCCTTCTTATTCTACACCCCTATCACTATGTGCAGTCTCCTCCATTCACACCCTCCTCCATATGCACCTCCTTGCCACTATCTAGATAATTCCATTCTTTCCTTTTAAGTTTCTACTGGGGCCTCTCTTCCTTGCAGGAGGCTTTCCCATTCCCCTTACTCCACAATAGCCTCTCTTCTCTGGGACCAGTGACAGCTAGGAATATTTCCATCTTTGCCCTTACCACATTGTTTAGTAATTACCTCTCTCTGTGTTGGTCTTCTGCAATAGAATATGAACTCCTTGAGGATGTGGACCATATCTCATTAATCTATCTATCCCTACTTTTTATTCCAGTCCTTGGCATAAAGTAGCTGTTCAACAAATTACCATTTAATGAATGAATGAACAGATGAGCAAACAGAGCCAAATCCTCAGGCACAATTGTTAACTGAAACAGGAACATGTACATCTGAACACACACAAACTGGTGGCTGGATTAATTGATCCCATTAGGGCACCAAGAGTTGAGGGCCTCTATGCATAAAGCCAGTCATCTTATCAGATTGGCAAGAAGGGTTAAGCCAGAAAGGACTAATATGTATGGACACTACAAACCAGACAGAGAAGAGGCTGAGAATTCTAAGGCTCATTAACCAAGTCACAGCAAAAAAACAAACTAATAAGCCTAGATGCAGGTAAGGGCAAGTGACTAGGCAATATAGTGGGCCAGAGAACATGGAGGGAAGTAAAGAATGTGGGGTGAGTGAGGGTCCAAGAGAAAGTCCATAGGACAATGAGTCAGTCATGGTGGTTTCTGGGTGAGTTAGCCCTCAGCTACTCTGGTGAACTTGTGATAGCATCTTAAAGTGACAGTGCTCCCTGGATAGGATCTGAAATAATGTGTCACTAAATTCTAGGTTAAAGGAATGAAAATCATATTGTGGTTTTTACTAAAAGGCCAGGGTTTTGGTTTCCTATTGTTGCTTTAACAAATTACCACAAATTTAGTGGCTTAAATATCACAAATTTATTATCTCGCAGTTCTGGAAAAGTTTAAATGAGAGTCATACAGAGCTAAAATTCAAAGTACCAGCAGAGCTGTGTTCCTTCAGGAGGCTTTAGGGGATCATCTGTTCCTTGCTTTTCCAGCTTCCAGAGGCTACCCCGATTCTTTAGTTCATGCTTCTTTCTAGCAATGGTATCACTCTGACCTCTGCTTCCATCGTCACAGCTCTTTCTACAACTCTTTCACTCTGACCCTCCTGCCTCCCTCTTATAAGAACCTTGTGGTTACATTGGGCCCATCCCAATAATCCAAGATAATTTCCCTATCTAAAGATCTTAACTTGATTAAGATCTTAACATTTGCAAAGTGCCTCTTGTCCATGTAAAGGAACATATTCACAGGTTCCTGGATCAGGACATGAACATCTTTGGGGGATCATTATTCTACCTACCACACTCATCTGGAGAAAAAAAATTATTTTAAAAACTGAATCAGGTTTTGATTAAAAAATAATAATAATAAGTATATAGCTCTAAATTTCCTATCAACAAAGGCAACTAAGAAAATGACACAAAAATCTGAAAAACCGGGGATAAAGGAAAATTATAATTGTGTAATAATTTATAGTTTCAATTGGTTTTTCTCAATTAGAAATTCAAATATATAAAATAGATAGCTAGTGGGAAGCAGCCGCATAGCACAGGAAGATCAGCTCGGTGTTTTGTGACCACCTAGAGGGGTGGGATAGGGAGGGTGGGAGGGAGGGAGATGCAAGAGGGAAGACATATGGGAACATATGTATATGTATAACTGATTCACTTTGTTATAAAGCAGAAACTAACACACCATTGTAAAGCAATTATACTCCAATAAAGATGTTAAAAAATTCAAATATAAATGTGACACTGTCACTCCTAAAAGAGGATAACAACTGGACACAACTACCTGCTTTTTCATTGGTTTTGCATCTCCCCTCTTCAGGTCCCCTCTTCTCTTTAAGCAAGGACATGCATCTCAAAACTGTAAGTGGTAACTGCTGCATGTATTGATGCCAGCAACACATGTAGCACAGGGATGCAGCTGAAAGACATGAAAAGGAGAAAGGTCGAAAAGGATTCAACTCAAGACATGAAAAGGAAAGGAGTCATTTTTTTCCCTCCAAAATGGAAAAAAAAAAACAGCAAATGCTTTAAAAGGGACCTCTGGATTTTATTAAAATTATGAATACTCTAGGATTTTGCACCTATAAATTATTGAAGATAAAAAGAAAATATTTTAAATGCCATATATGATCATAATGTGAATGCATACTTTCTGACCAGCTCAAAGGCAAGTTACATTACAAACTCATTAGTAGATAGTGGCAGATGGTGCTAGTTGAGACCAGTGCTAAGTAAGCCAGGACTGCAAGGGTAGGGGATTGTCGCCGAAAGCAACATAATTTACCCTCCTTCCAGCCACAGAAGAAGAAAAGTTATTATCAGCAAATAGCTGGTAACATTGGGAGACACTCAGTATATTTCTTTAATTTGTCTAATTTTCCTCCTTAGGTAAAATAAAAGAGAAACAAAAGACAAGTTCAGAGCTCTTTTTAAAACCTTGATTGAGGGCTCACTATTATCTTTTTAAGACAGCTTAGTTTATCCCCGAAAAACTATTCTCAGGTAATTTTGAAAGTGTTGAAGACTTCGTTTATTTTAAAACAAGAAAGATGCCAGCGTGCTTATCAGCACCAGAGAAGAAGCCCATAGAAAGAGCCAAAAATATAATAGAAGAGGAAATAATACAAGACTGGAGGCAGAGAGACAATGAGGGAGCTGTCACACTAATCTAAGACAAAGATCTGAACCGGTAAAGGTAGTTTTGCAAGTTTCCTGTGGCTGCTACAACAAATTACCACAAACTGGATGACCAAAAGCAATAGAAATGTATTCTCTCACAGTCTCACATTTCTGGAAGCCAGAAGTGCAAAATCAAGGTCTCTGGAGACTCTAGCGGAGAATCCTTCCTCGTCTCTTCCAGCTTCTGGTGGTTGTCAGATTTCTTGGTTTCTTTGGCTTGTGACCGCATCACTCCAAGCTCTGCCTCTGTCTTTGCCTTCATATTGCCTTCTCCTCGGTGTATTTGTGTCTTCTCTCCGGTCACAATTCTTCCTCTTCCTTTCTCTTATAACCTCATCGTAAGATCCTTAATTTAATTACATCTGCAACAACTCTTTTTCCATATAATGTACCATTTAAAAGTTCCAGGTAGCTGGATATAAACATATCTTTTTGGAACCACCATTCAACTCATCATTGGTAATAAATGTGAAGAAGGAGAAAAATATCTGAGAATTATTTGAGAGGTACCATCAGCAGAACTTGATGACTATTTGACTGTGGGGAATGAAGGGGAGGAAAGAGTCAAGAGTAACTTTCAACTAAATACCTAGGTAAGAACTAGGTACTCAACTGAAATAGAGAACTTGGATGGCAGAGCCCTTTTATAATGAAGAAGATGACTTCCTTTTAAACATGTTGATTTTGAGATGTCCATGATACATCTAGATGTTCAGCAGATAGCAGGACCTATGCGTCTGAATCTCAAGAGAGAGAGCTGGGCTAGAGATAGAGATTTGGGAGCTTGTGAGCATACAAGTGGTAATTTAAAAACCTCAGAGAGGATAATATTGCTGAAGAAAGCAATAGGTAGCAAGAATTACAAAAGATTGGAAATAGACACCTGGCAGTTAAGGGGTAGACAGAGGAAGAGCTGCCCATAAAACAGATCAAAAATTAAATAATAAGTGAATAAATAAATAAATATTTTTAAAAATTAATGGTGAACAGGTACAAATAATAGCAGGAGAGTGTAATGTCCAGAAGCCAAGAGAATAATTTCTGGAAGTGGGGAAAAATAAGCAATGTCAAATGGAGTAGAAAGAACAAAGGAGATGAGGAGTAAAGTGTTGAAGTAGATGATAGAGGGAGAAAGACACCACATAGGTCTCCAAATGAAAAAGAGTCCAGACAATGGGAAAGCATGTGCAAAAGCCACGAACGTTTCATGAATGCTCAAAGAACAGTGAGGTGGCCAGTGTGGAGGGAAAAGGGTGAACAAGGATGTAAGTAAGACAGAGGGGTGAGAAGTGACAGAAGTCCTTTACCTTAACACAAGAAGGCCCTACTCCTTAACACAGGTAGAACCTTTCTGGCCATTTTAAGGACTGTGGATTTTATTCTGAGTGAAAATGAGAAGGTATCAGAGGGTTTTCTCCTGAGGAATGACGTGATCTGACTTCCGTTTTAACAAGATCACTTGGGCAACTGTGTGGGAACAAGAAGCAAGGCTCAAAAGACATGCTGGAGACAGACTGGAAGCAAAGATGTAAGTAGGGAAGTTAGGAGGTTACTGCAACATCTCAATAAGAGGTGAGGGCAGCTTAGACCACAATGGTAGCTATGAAGGTGAGAGGAAGGGATGCAATTGTTGATATACTTGAAAGTGGGCTCATAAAGATAGCTGAAGGATTAGGCAGAGCGAGGAAAAGACGGATCAAAGATGATTCCAAGGATCTTAGCTGAAGTTACTAGAAGTCTGGAGTAAGCACCCCTTCTATGTATAAATAGTGGGTTTGCTATGCAAATGGAACTTCAACGTAAGGGTCTAGTCCTTTATTCCAACTAGATTGCCTATCCTAAACCTCTTCTATGTAATAATGTTGGTGCAGGCACTGTGTATGATGCTGAGAGGCATGTCAAACTCTATGTCACCGAAGTGCAAAGTACAAAAGTGAGAGCAAGAAATAAGGCTCAAAATATATGATGAAGACAGACTGCAGAGAGCTAGAAAAGAAGTTAAACTACGTTGGAAAATCTCAATTGATTGTTTTACAACACACTGCACTGCACACTACAGACATGAAAATGCACACATGTTCCTCTCATAATTCACCAGAAAACCCAGTGATTCACTCCTCAGCAAGAAATGTCCTGGGAATCTTTGATTAAACTGAACCCACTCAGGCCACATCACTGCTGAAAAATTCACACTTAGGAGGAAGGAAAATTAAGAATGTTCTTCATGAGACTATGAGCCAACTGCACAAGCTCAATATCCTCCCTACATCAGGAATCACAAGTTATTAATATTGTAAAGTGATACCAGCAAACTGAAGAGGGTTGCTTCCCAAACTCTCTGGGTGTCACATGAGACACTTAACAGCTCAGTACTATGTGGAAATGATGGAGGGGTGTGCTCTACCTTCAGAGGCTCTCAGTCACTCAGGAAACTCCGAATTGGGGGAATAAGCTATTGCATATGCAAATTGTATTCACTCTGAAATTTGTTACTGTTGCTCCAACATCTGTTCAAAGGCAGACAGATTGTTTCCCATGGGCATATGACTTCCACTGAGTCCAAGAGAAACTGCACCAATCTGAGAAGAGTACAAAGGATCCATCAGAATTTGAAAGCAGAACTAACATTTTCGAGCATCCAAGCATTCTTTCCCCTGGAAACATGTGGTACCTGGAGGTTAGATTCCCAGATCAGCCCACAAACGTTTGTTTAATCCACAATGTTTCTAAAACACTCTATAAACAGTACTCTGGGACCTACCAACATAAGAACCTTGTTTCTGTTGATTTAATAAGTGAGTATTTTTGGAACACTTGTTACGTGCCAGGCATTGTGCTTGTGCTGGGGTTTCAGAGTTGCAGAACACAGAGAACATGGTCCTTGCCCTCGAGGAGCTCAAGGGAGTGGTCCAGACAAGGAGAATGTCAGATCCAAGAGACAGCAGTCAGTGCTATGACAGTAACATGGATAGGGTGGAGGAAGCATGGGTGCAGGTGATAGAGGTGGGGATACCTAGTACTGACATCTGAAGGAAGAAATGGTTTACAAAGCAAATGAAAGGGCTGTGCAAAAGCATGGCAGCAAAGCACACTCAAAGCTTAAACTTGGGTCATATAAACACATCTCCCCTAAAGTTGTTACCACTTCTTGCTCACATGACCTGTAGCCCACAAGACTGTGAGCTCCACATGGGGGCTCTGCTGAGCTAAGGCAAGATTTCTAGCAGAAGAGGGACCACTGAGGACAGTGAAGGGCCAGAGCAGCTGCCAGAAGGCATGGAGTAGTCTGGGAAGTGCTAAGAGAGGAATGAGACATCTCCAGGAAATAGGAATGAGGCACTTGGGGGAGAGAGTGTCACAGATCAACAATTATGGAGAACTTATCCTATTCCTCATGCTACATAAGTCCTGGGAATATAAGGATCCATAAACTGTGTTCCCAGTGAAAAAGATTTTGAGATCTAATGAGGGGACCAATTGTAGTAACGTGCTGTAAAATGGTGAACGTGATAGTATCTACTTCAGATGGTTATATGAGGATTACAGAAAGTAAGACACATACCTAGTATTTGGCACATAGTAAATGCTCAATAAATATTAACATTATCAAATGCAAGTATATACTATGTACAGTGTACAGGATGAAAGAAGAAATGGTTAATTCTAATGGGAGAAAGAAAAAATTTGGAGACTCTAATAACGAGGGTGTTCATCACACAGACTGGGACACAGAGCCTACAAGACATTCAGAGAGAGCTAAGACACAGAGGCAAAACTGGCCTGCTGTGTGTTGGCCTCAAGCAGAAATTCAAGACCACTCTCTGCTCCCCACCCCCCAACATCCATTTTCAAAGAAGAAATGCTAATACAAATCAGCTAAGTTCAGTAATGCTTATTAAGTGAACATAATAATAGTAATTACAATTACTATTGTTATTATTACTAGTACTGTGTCCCAGATAGAGTGCTGAAATCTTGACAGACTTTCATATCAGTTAATCCTCACAGTTAGGACATAGGTGTGAAAATGAGTCCCATTTTACACGTGAGAGGGGTTCATTTTATAAGAGCCATACTTTTAACCTCTTCTCTGCTATGGTACCACCTACCATATATAAAGGAAGCATGAGAGGTAACTATACATATATTGAAATTACCGTTCTTAAGTTGGAGATTTCTTGAGCAGTGCTATATTCACTTTTTATTTTTTAGGGTAGGGTGGCAGGGAGAGGAAAGAAGGAGAATAAGTATGTTTCTTTCCGTTGTTAAGAAAAAGAAGGAAATGGCAACAAAGGAAGCTGTTAGCTGAGATGGACGGGTGGATAGATGGATGGAAAGAAGGAAGGAAAGGAGGGAGGGAGGGGAGGGAGGGAGGGAGGGAGGGAGGGAGGAAGGGAGGAAGGAAGGAAGGAGAAAATGAAGGAAGGAACAAGGAGAGAGAATTTATTTCAAGGACTTACCCTGGTGTTATATAGCTCCAACCCAATCTTTTATACCATCTATATTGCCTTTATCCCCTATAGAAAGTATAAAAGATCGGGTGAAAATATTTGTAAACCATATGTCTGATAAGGGGTTAATCTCCAAAATAAATAAGCCTCCTACAACTCAATAGCAAAGAAAAAAAAAACTAATGATTCAAATAACCTGATTTAAAGTTGAGCTAAGGAATTAAATAGACATTTCTCCAAAGAAGACATAACAAATGGCCATTATATATAAGAAAAAAAGGTTCAGTATATTAATCATCAGGGAAATGTAAGTCAAAACCACAATGATATATCACCTCACACCTGTCAGGATGGCTATAATAAAAAAATTTTTTTAAGTTGCGTTGGTAAGGATGTGGAGAAATTGGAATCCTTGCACACTGTGGTAGAAATGCAAAATAGTGCAGCTGCTATGGAAAACAGTATGGATGTTGCTGAAAAAATTAAAGATAAAACTACCATATGATCCAACAATTCCCTTCTGGATATTTAACCAAAAGAATTGAAATCAGAATCTCAAAAAGATATTAACACTCCCATGATCATTGCAGCACCATTCACAACAGGCAAGATGTGGAAACAACTTAATGTCCATATATATATTAGAATATTATTTAGCCTTAAAAAAGAAATTCTGCAATATGTGACAACATCGATGAAACTTGAGGACATTATACTAAGTGAAATAAGCTAGTCACAGAAAAACAAATACTGCAGATTTCACTTACATCAGGTATATTAAAAAGTTAAATTCATATAATCAGAGACTAGAATGGTTGTTGCTAGGGGCTGGGGGCAGGGGAAAATGGGGAGTTACTAATCATCAGGCATAAAGTATCAGTTAAGCCAGATGAATAAGCTCTAGAGATCTGTTACTCAATATAGTACCTATAGTCAATGATAATGTATTTTACGCTTAAAATTTTATTAAGATATTAGATCTCATGTTGTGTTCATAACACAACAAAATAAAATTTTCAAAAGAAAGAAAAAAGAGAATCCTGGTCTCAGTGAGTTCTTTCAAGCCTTCAAGAACTCCTGCACCCCCTACAATTTACACTGTCCTGTAGTTATAGAAGACAAGAGAAGTTTTATCAATTCATTTTATGAAGCTAGCACATTCCTGGTGAGAGAGGGAGGAGAATCCTAGCAAATATAACACAAAAAATTAGAGCATTAGAAAAATGTTAACTCCTCTAATACTTCAATACATTTAAAGAATAATAGACCACAACTAAATAAGATCCAGTTCCAAGAATAAAGAGTGGTTCAACTAAGAGCTCTGCTAATGGTATAAATAATGTATAATTTATCATCGTAAATATCCTAACTCTTTTGCCTACTTGATTGGTTGTAGATCTGTTGATTTCTCTTTAAAGTATAATCAATATTTGTATATTATATTGAAAACTTACTAGTACATAAATGTTCATAACTGTCAAGTCTTTTTGGTGGCTTATATCTTTTGTCAATATCTCACATATTTTATCAGCAACTTTGCCCCATTCATGATTTTGCCTTTATTCTATCTTATCCTTCATTGATAAAGGCCATATAAGCATGTAATCAAGTTCTACATCCATTCTACCTTGCTTACTAACTTTAGAAAGCTAGAACAAAAAATATCCATCTAAACACAGGAAGCATATCCTCCTTAATAGAAAATAAAGACATTCCCATCTTAATATCAGTAATGAGAAAAAGATGCCTGTGGTTACTTTTCAATTATGGAAATATAAGCCACCTATCAAAACATAAATAAAAGAATAAATACTGGAAAGATGGTTATAAAATTATAATTACTGGCAAATGATATGACATTGGCAAATCAAATCCAATTGTACATTTGATTAAATGACTACATCATGACCAACTATCATTTTACTCCCAAAAGAGAGGAAAATCTAGGTAAACATTTATTCTATCTGGGTGGGGGGAAAGTCTTTAAAGCCGGACAGAAGGTTATTTTTTTTTTCAGTTAGAAAGTTCTGACTTGAAATCAATGTAAAACTTCTATACAATCAAAAATTCAATTCATACTAGAGAGGGGTGTGAGGGAACAGGGAGGAGAATGTCAGACAAAATAATCACAGACAAAAGTTAAGTGTTTCTAAGATATAAAGAATTCTTTTTAAATTTAAAAACAAAAAATAAGCATGCTATCAGAAAAATAAAGGATGTTCATGGATAGGAAGACTCAACGTCGTCAAGATATCAGTATTTCCCAACCTGATCTATAGATTCAGTGCAATCCCAATCAAAATCCCAGCAAGTTATTTTGTAGATATTGACAAAGCAATTCTAAAGTTTATATGGAGAGGCAAAAGATCCAGAATAGCCAACATAATGTTGAAGAAGAACAAAACTGGAAGAATGGCGCTACCTGACTTACCATAGAACCACAGGAATCATGACCATGTGGTACTGGTGAAAGAATAGACAAATAGATCAATAGAACAGAATAGAAAGCCCAGAAATAGACCCACATAAATAGTCAACACTTCTTAGACAAAGGAGAAAAGGTAATGCAATGAAGCAAAGAGGGGCTTTTCAACAAATGGTACTAGAACAATTGGACATCCACATGAAAAAAAAAAGTGAATCTAGACACAGAGCTTATGCCCTTCACGAAAATTTACTAAAGATGCATTATAGGCCTAAATGTAAAAAGGCAAAACTATGAAACTCCCATAAGATAACATAGGAGAAAACCTGGATGACTTTGGGTTTGGTAATGATTTTTAGATACAACACCAAAAGCATGATCCATGAAAGAAATAATTGATAAGCTAGACTTCATTAAAATTAAAAACTTCTGATTTTGCTCAAGATAATTAGAAGACAAGTCACACCGTGGAGAAAAATATTTGTAAAAGACATATCTGATAAAGGACTGTTGTCCAAAATATGCAAAGAACTCTTAAAAACTCAACAATTACAAAACAACCCAATTTTTTAAATGGGTCAAAGACTTTAACAGACACCTCACCAAAAAAGATATACAGATGGGAAATGAAGCATATGAAAGATGTTTCATATCATATGTTATCAGGGAAATGTAAATTAAAACATCAATGATATGTAACTACACACCTATTAGAATGAGCAACATCTGGAACACTGACAACAACAAATTCTGGTGAGGATATAGAATAACAGGAGCTCTCATACATTGCTGGTGGGAATGCAAAATGGTACAGCCACTTTGGAAGATGGTTTGGAGCTTTCTTACAAAACTAAACATACTCTTACCATACAATCCAGCAATTGTGCTCTTTGGTGTTTACCCAAAGGAGTTAAAAACTTATGTCCACACAAAAATCTACACTAGGATATTTATAGCAGCTTTATTCATAATTGCCAAATTTGGGGAGCAAGCAAGCTGTCCTTCAGGAGGTGAATGGATAAATAAACTGTGGTACATCCAGACAGTAGAATATTATTCAGCACTAAAAATAAATGAGCTATCAAGCCATGAAAAGACATGAAAAAAACCTTAAGTGCATACTACTAAGTGAAAGAAGCTGATCTGAAAAGACCACATACTTTATGATTCCAACTATATGGCATTCTGGAAAAGGTAAATATATGGAGACAGTAAAATGATAGGAGGTTGCAAAGGCTCGGCAGTGGGGGCGGGTGGGGGCACAGGGAGTGGGAAGGAGCAATAGGTGGAACACAGGATTTTTTAAGGCAGTGAAAATATTCTGGATGATTATTATAATGATCATTATACATTTGTCCAAACCTACAGAATGTACAGCACCAATAGTAAACCCTACATTAATTATGGACTTTGGGTTAATATGATGTGTCAATGTAGGTTCATCAATTTTAACAAATGCGCTACTGTTGTGAGTGACATTGACAATGGGGGAGGCATGCATGTGTGAGGGAAGAGAGTATAGGGGAAATCTCTGTACCTTCCACTCAGTTTTTCTGTGAACCTAAAACAGTTCTAAAATAAATGCAATGCAAAAGATCAATAAATCTGATCTTTTGATTCCAATTTCACTAATAGTTTCAAAATGCAAAGTCAAATAATATGCCATTTTTGCCTCCCAGAGGTTGAAAAGTAAGGGAAAATGGGCACTCCCATCCATTCCTGGTGAAAGTGTATATTGATGCAATATTTGGCAAGATAATTAAGCCAATCATATCAAAAACCTTCAAAAGGTACACACTTCTTGACCCAGTGATTTTATTTTTAAAAACTTATCCTAACTAAATAATTATGCTTATGCACATAAATGCATATACAAGGATATTAATAATAGAAAAATGTGTACATACACTTAAAGGATTAATTAAATTATAGTACACCCATACAATAAAATACTATGCAGTCCTTAAAACTGATGCACTAGAAGAAAATAATTGAAATGTACACGGAAGATATAAACAGGAAAAATATTACTAAAAGATTAACAGTATTGTGATTATGAGGGGTTTATTTTCTTCTTTTTTAATATTTATTTATTTTATCTATTTATTTGGCTGTGTCGGGTCTTAGTTGTGGCACACGCGCTCTTCGCTGTGACAAGCAGCCATCTCTCTAGTTGTGGCGCGCAGGCTCCAGGGCGCATGAGCTCTGTAGTTGTGGCGCGGGTTCCAGGGTGCGTGGGCTCTATAGTTTGCAGCACGTGGGCTCCCTCGTTGAGGTGCGCGAGCTCAGTAGTTGTGGCGCACGGGCTTATTTGCCCCACAGCATGTGGAATCTTAGTTCCCTGACCAGGGATCGAACCCACGTCCCCTGCATTGGAAGGCAGATTCCTTACCACTGGACCACCAGGGAAGTTCCTATTCTCTTCTTTGTGTTTATCTGTATTTCCTAAATTTTCTACAATAAGCATGTGTTGCTTTTGAAAGAAAATATTTTCACTGTTTGACCCCCTCTCACAAAAACCAGTTGAAAAGTAATAAAGTTCCTACCCTGTGTTAGGCACTTTGAATAGACTGTCTCTGATCCTTACTATAGTGTAACAACGTAGCTCTTATCTCTGTATTTTCAGTGAGGAAACTGAGGTACAAAGCAGTGGTAACTTTCCCAAAGTCACTCAGATACTATGATGGTTATTTTTGTGTGTCAACCTGACTGAGCCATGGGGTGTCCAGATTAAGCATTTCTGGGTGAGTCTGTGAATTCCAGATGAGATTACCATTTGAACTGGTGATCTCAGTAAAATGGATTGCCCTCCCCCACGTGGGTAGACACCATCCAGTCCCTTGAAGGCCTGAATAGAACAAAATGCGGAGGAAGGAAGGATTTGCCCCCTTCTTGCCTACCTGCTTGAGCTGGGACATCTGTCTTCTCCTGCCCTTGGACTGAGATTTTCACCACTGACTCCCCTCATTCTCATGAATGGGTCTCATTGGACCCATACTGGAATTATACCACCAGCTCTCCTGGGTTTCCACTTGCAGATGGCAGACTGTGAGCCAATTCATTGAAATTTATCTCATAGATAGATGAGAGAGAGAGAGAGAGAGAGATGCTATTGGTTCTGTTTCTCTGGAGAACCCTGACTAATACAGATACTAAGGAGCAAAGCAAGATTTCAGCCAAAGACTGCTTGACTTTAGTCATTACTCTTCTCACCACATCCGGCTGCCTTTAAGATTACTGCATGTGTTGAACCGGTTTGCAAGGCAGAAATAGAGACACATGTAGAGAACAAACGTATGGACACCAACGGGGGAAAGTGGGCGGTGGGGGGGATGAACTGGGAGATTGGGATTGACATGTATACACTAATATGTATAAAACAGATAACTAATAAGAACCTGCTGTATAAAAAATAAATTAATAAAATTAAATTTAAAAAAATGATTACTGCATCTGTGACCAGCCATCAACCCTTGTCTACAGCAGTGAGAGCACTGGCTCCTAAACACCGTGGGTGTCCAAAATCTAAAAGTTGCTGAAGCAAGGCAAGAAACCAATAAATTTTTAGAAACATTCATATGAAAACTAGCCTTCTGTCAAAGGATCCCTATGGAGTCACTATAAGCTCCACAGAATCAAGAGTCAGATGGGGTTTCTTCCTCTGAAAACTTCACCAACACAACCATTAACAGGTAGAGAAAATCCATCAAAATCTCACGATGGTAATTGTAACCTGATATACTTGAGTGGAAAAACAAACCATATGCTTCACTTCTTCAAAAATGCTGATATAGAGCTTCCCTGGTGGCTCAGTGTTTGAGAGTCTGCCTGCCGATGCAGGGGACACGGGTTCGTGCCCCGGTCCGGGAAGATCCCACATGCCGCGGAGCGGCTGGGCCCGTGAGCCATGGCCGCTGGGCCTGCGCGTCCAGAGCCTGTGCTCCGCAACGGGAGAGGCCACAACAGTGAGAGGCCCGCGTACCGCAAAAAAAAAAAAAAAATGCTGATATAATGACAGCATTCTACCTACTGCTTCACAGTCTCATTTCCTACCTACACTTTGAAGCATGGAAGTGCCACAAGTCACAAAGTTGCCATTTTTTAAAATTCCTTGGTGCATAAGACCAGTGGTCTGCCCTAGAAGGCTTCAGCTGACAGTGATAACTGGCATACTCTATGGGTCGTCCTTCATATTACCAATTTCAGAAGCTTTGGGACTTATCCCAAATCATCTGCTTCTCTCAATAATTTTATTAGGGCCTCCTGGCTATATTCATACATTCAACTTTGAATAATGAGTTCCGTAATTTATCACTGAGTGGGCAGCGTTATCCTTAAATAATTTTTTTCAAGTTATCTACAAAGGGTTTCCTTTTGTTCAGTGTAGAGAGCACTGGAGAAAAGGTCTATACATTACGTTAACCATTACTTCAAACTTCAACCTTAGCTTTAGTCTTCCTGGAGTCCTCAACCAAAAGAAATTATCATTACAATATACCCTGCCAGGCATACGTATATTGCTTCTTAAACTGCTTAGAGCAAATGGCATACAGCTATATTATCTAGTCAACTTTTTATCAGAATTCTAAAACTTGTTACAGAAAAATTTATAAATAAGAAAGAGGAGCACAAAAACAAGTATCCCTGGATGAATTTACCAAAAATCATTTACATTGTTCCAAATCTTTATAAAAACCTTTCTCAAAAATGTCTACCAAATCTCACTGCAGGAGGTTCTGACTTTGAGACAAAGATCTTTTCTCTCATTCTAACTTGATTCAAGGAGAGAAACGGAGGAATTAGAAAGTAAGAATATCTGTAAACTATACTTTAATCCTATGTTATATTGATTGAGTCAGTGCTTTAAGACTGGTTATACAGCACCCAGTTTACTTGATTTACCTTGAGTTTAGAAAATTTTACACTCTGAGGAGTATAATTTTGTCCCATTTATTGTGGATTAGCTATGGTTTACAAAAAATCATGTAGGGGCTTCCCTCGTGGCACAGTGGTTGGGGGTCCGCCTGCCGATGCAGGGGACACGGGTTCGTGCCCCGGTCCGGGAGGATCCCACGTGCCGCGGAGCGGCTGGGCCCGTGAGCCATGGCCTCTGGGCCTGCGCGTCCAGAGCCTGTGCTCCACAGCGGGAGAGGCCGCAGCAGTGAGAGGCCCGCGTACCGCAAAAAAAAAAAAAAAAAAAAAAAATCATGTAGTCATCTGATACTGGAAACCAGGTCCATTGTCAGGAGTCTAACCTTCCCTCTATTGTAAAATAAGAATATTTCATTATTTCAATTTTCATCTTCCTTTTACCATGACAGCAATCTATTATCAGCAATATTGCCTATACTAGTTCTACTTCTACTTTCTTTTTCCTGGCTTCCAGCTCATAGGAGTTAACTAGGTTCCCTTCAAAAAGAAGAAATTCTAACAATAAAACAAAATTATCTCACCCCTGTAGAAACCCTCATTTAAAAAAAAAAGTTATAGTCAGTAATATTGTATTAAGTTTGTATGGTGACAGATGGTAACTAGGCATTGTGGTGACCGTTTTGCAATGTATACAAATATTGGATCACTGTGTTGTACATCTGAAACTAATGTAATACTATATGTCAATTATACCTCAATAAAAACATTTTTAAAAGGTTAAAGAATTTTCCAGAAAGTGTAAAATATACCAGCAGCTGCTCTATTTCATAAGGCAATATTCACCCCTGGGGGAGGGGTGACCCAGATCTGGGCTCCAGCCTCCTCTGGTGATGCCGGAATGCTCCATGAAAGTTGCAGGGTGGGGAACAGGGAGCAGTGAGGAGGGAGTGGGCATCTGAGGGGCACTTCCCTGGCCCCCTTCCTCTCCCGTGTTCACAGGAACAGGAACGGGATGGCCTTTGTGACTACTGTATCCGTCCAAAACTGACTCGGAAAGGCCAAAAGTCAACTCCTGTAGGCAGAGCTAGAGGTGGAATTGATGGGTCGGTAACTGTGAGATGGCAGAGCCATCTGCAGGTGTGCCTGGAATTGAGTTATACTACCTGTATTTGTAAGACAGGTAAAAATTAAAATTTAAGATAAACATGCACATTAAAAATCCTAAGATAACCACTAAAAGATAGAAACAGTGTTACTAAACCATGAGGAAGGAAAATGGAGTGGGGTGGACGAAATCAATCTAGGAGGGAGGCAGGAAAGAGAACGAGTAAAACCTAGAGCTAAGTGAGGTGAATGGAGGATACAGAGTAAGAGGACAGAGTTAAGTCCAAGCCCACAGGCAGCCAGAATGAATGCAGGACAAAAGTCGGATAGATTTTAGGGTATGTGGATTATCTTTCAATAAAACTGTTAATTAAGAAAATAAAGTAACGTGGTTATGTGATTCAGTCAGGGGCACCTGGATCATCTCCCTTTCTAAAGTCAACTGCGCCATATAACATGACCTAATCCCTGGAGTGAAATCCAGCAAACTCCCAGGCTAGGGAATTAGGCAGAACATGTGTATAAGAGGGGGAGGTAGGAGATCTTGGAGGCCATTCTAGAACTCTGGTAGGAAGTGACAGATTGAAAATAGTACACATGATACACTGAACAAGAGAAACCAACATGAGAAAGTATATGCTGTTTGATTCCATTTTGGTTTTGTTTTTCTTTGTTTTTTGCGGTACACAGGCCTCTCACTGTTGTGGACCCTCCTGTTGCGGAGCACAGGCTCCGGACGCGCAGTCTCAGCGGCCATGGCTCATGGGCCCAGCCGCTCCGCGGCATGTGGGATCCTCCCGGACCAGGGCACAAACCCGTGTCCCCTGCATCGGCAGGCGGACTCTCAACCACTGCACCACCA
The DNA here is from genome assembly GCF_951394435.1 of Stenella coeruleoalba. Classification (NCBI taxonomy): domain Eukaryota; kingdom Metazoa; phylum Chordata; class Mammalia; order Artiodactyla; family Delphinidae; genus Stenella; species Stenella coeruleoalba. The sequence continues at coordinate 68,050,425 of NC_137169.1, read as the reverse complement.
GGGAAGCCCTGATTCCATTTATATGAAGTGCAAAATAGGCAAAACTAGTCGGTGCTGCCGGAAGTAAAGACAGCGGTGACTCTTAAGGTCAAGGAGGGATGGAAACAATAGCACACGGGGAAAAGGATTTATTCATTCAACAAGTACACACTGAACACCTACCAGATGCTAAGTTAAAGAGATTTCATGGCAATCGAGATAAGCTTCTGTCTTCATGGAGATTTAAGATCTATCAGGGAAGACAGAGACCATTAAATAAACATCTACCATAAGTTGTGATAAGCTTCACACTGGGGAAAGTAGGAAATGCTCCAAGAGCATACGGCAGGGGGACCTAAACTAGTTTAAGGGTTCCAAAATGACATTTAAATGGAGGCCTAACAGAACTTAGGCAGGCAAAGAAGGGATCGTTGTTGACTTAGTGACTCTGGTTGACTTCAGACTGATCATTACTCTAAGACTTGACTAAGAGAGGCCATGTGATCTGCATCTCCATCATTGTGAGAATGGTCTCTGGATGAATGGAAACACTTGTCCTGCCCTAAACTGCACTGGTCAAACAACTCCCTTCATGCTAGGACATTAAGAGTTCTGAACATTCTTCCATTAAATGAATATTGACAAGATAGAGTGACCTGAAAGTAACCACCACGTTGACGCAGGAGCCTGAATCCATATGAAAGGAGTACAGCAGAACGCACAGTGGCTCCTGGCTCAGGCTCCGAATCAGACCGCCTGAATAATAATGCTGACTCCACCACTGGCTGCATGCCCCTGAACACTGACCTTCTGCAAGCCTCCATTTCGTCATCTCTAAAATAGGGGCAGTATTGTTACAGTGCTAAGAAGTCTTTAAAGGGTAGCTTTTTAAATAAAACAGAGGGACTATACAAATGTCTTGAGGCGGATCCTGTTTAGAACAGTGTTGATAGATTCTAAATGCATATGAGGAAGAACTCCTCTCCCGACACTCTCTCAGACTCACCAGCCATACCAACTTGTCATTGCCCAAACACACCAAGATCTCTTAAATGCCTGTGCATTTGCACATCTCGGTCCCTTCTTCCGGCATGTTCTACCCACTCTTGTTTGCTTGAAGAGCTTCTATTCAGCCTCCAAGTCTCAATTCATGCATTGTCTCATGGGGGAAGATTATCCTGACTGAACAAGACAGAACTAGGTGATCACTTGTCCATGCTCTCGTGGCATTGTGAATCTCTCTAAAGTAGCATGTAGCACATTATACCAAAATTGCTTCTTCATACATTCATCTCCTCATTGCTATGAGCCTCTTGAGAGATGAGGCCGTACACAGCACTTGGCACATAATAGACAGCAAGAAGTGTTCACTGAATTAATTGAATGAATGACTACTGATGCTTTAAGAGGCAGCGAATTCCTGCCACCAGAAATATTTAAACAAAGATGAGATAGCTGTTTAGCAGAGATGTACAGAGAGGACTGAAGCATCTGATACTGAACCAGCTAACTACTAAATAGGACCCTCCAAACCTGAGAGTCCTTGGGGCTGGGTGAAGAAAACCGGCAATCCCAAAGGCACAGAGAAGGAACAGCTGTATATTTGGGGAAGAGCAAGTGGCTCAGTTTGTCTGGGCAAGAGGACAGGATGGAGACAGGATTGTAGCAAGAAAGAGATGACACACCCAAAATAGTAAAGGAACATCATTTAATAAGTGTACTATTTAAGAGGAGTGGGCAAGGTAAAGTATCCCTCATGGAATGATAAAGCTTACAGGGCCTAACAAGAGCAGGCTGCCATTCCAAAGGGGCGAAAAGAAGGAAGTGGAGTTCCCAGAGACCTGTGAAAGGGGGGTGGTGGGGTGACTTGATATAAGTCGTGGCCTAAGTAGAGGAATGGGATTTAGTCACTGCCAGGGATCTACAGGGAGAGGGAAGAGAGGAATAAATATCCAGGCACCTCATCTCCCTCTGCTGTCACCCTCCAACAGCCTACCAGTGCCTGCCAGTGGCCACACCCAAAGCCAGACAGCAAGGGAGCCCAGGGAAGGTAATCTGTAGAAGCCCAGAGCAGGGCAGACAGTGAGGGGCAGGCTAACCGCATAAACATTATTTGGCAAGCCCTCAAGAGCTGCCACGGAGTTTGGGGCATAAGGGTGACATGATCCAGGCTCTGCTTGAGGATGGTTAGTTTTGTGGCTGTAATCAGAATGAATTCTGAAGGCAAAGAGGGAGAGGGAGGCAGGGAAACAAAACTAGGAAACCATTGAATCCATTCATTTAAGTGAGAGGGGAGGGGCCTCAGCAAGGGGACGCCTTCATTACCCATATCAGCCCTGGGAAGGCTCCTGATTCTCCTGCAGATTGCACACTCCCTGAGCGGCTCACCCTCCACATAAGCAGCCCACCGAGTCACAAAGGTGGAGAAGAAACTTCTCCAATAAACAGCACGATCCTACCGTACAGCACAGGAAACTATATTCAATATCCTGTGATAAACCATAATGGACAGGGCTTCCCTGGTGGCGCAGTGGTTGAGAGTCCGCCTGCCGATGCAGGGCACATGGGTTCGTGCCCCGGTCCAGGAAGATCCCACATGCCGCGGAGCGGCTGGGCTCGTGAGCCATGGCCACTGAGCCTGCGCGTCCAGAGCCTGTGCTCCGCAACGGGAGAGGCCACAACAGTGAGAGGCCCGCGTACCGCAAAAAATAAAAATAAAAAAAAATAATGGAAAAGAATGGATATATATATATATATATATGTATAACTGAATCACTGCTGTACAACAGAAATTAACAGAACACTGTAAATCAACTATACTTCAATAAAATAAATCAAAAAAAGAAGAAAAAGAAAGAAAAGAAACTTCTCCAAACCAAGAAAACATTTCTGGTGTATACCTTTGAGTTTCCTCCTGATGTTCGCTTTCCCTCTTTTCCTCTGTATCTAAAATTACACTGAGCAAGCCCAGAGGAAAGTAGCTGCGGCAACTAAAGGTCACAGAGCAGACAGCAGTGATTGAGTTTCTTATCATAAAAAGCAAAAACATGAATAGAGATCCACAGGAGGAAAGCCCCACTTGATTGTCAGTAACCACTTCTCCAAGATTCTGACATTTAATTCTTCTCTGGCTGCCCACCCTCTCATCAAGCAGTGACCAAACCCATCCTTCTTGGCTTCTTCCTTCCAAAAACTGTCTTCCTTGGGCCTCATCACAAAGGGACTGATTCTCAGCTATTACATTCAGAAAAAATCCGAGGACCTTATCAGCAACTAGACCAGCACAGAGATGAATAGAAGAAGCGTAACATTTCCTCTGTGAAGCCTTCTCTTTCTGCAGGAGCAGATTGGGGTTCCTTCTTCCATGCCCGCTTCATCTCATCTCCACCCGCATCATCACACCAGGTGGGCGCCCAGCCTTGGTGGGTGAAACCAGAGGGGCCAACTGATATTTCCTTTTACCAGGTGGATAGGAGATAGCTCTGCTCTATCTCTTGTTTTCTGTTCAGAATGAGGCTCTTTTTTCATTAGTATTATTATGCAAAGTTTCCTGAAATAAAAAGAACAATGACTGTTTAAGTCCTTCGCTCTTTAATGACACACAATGCAACAAAGCTCATTAGGTTGACATTAACTTTTTTTCTCCACTGCCTCATTAGAAGCTTAGCACCTCTAAGAGGATTCCTTACAATGCATTGTCGCTGAGCACATGGAGAGCCTTTAAAGATTTTTGTTTGTCTCTCAACAAACTCCTTGCCAGGCTTTTCAAAACTGAGGTATAGAAGGAAAGAACATCTGACAAAGAAGAAGGCTGAATTACCACACACTCAGAAGCGCTTCACCTCCTTGCAGCACTACCATACATCATCAAAAACGTGAGTTAACAAATCCCGACAGTTTCCATTTTCAGACTGAACGGGCAGATGATACAAAGCAGCAACGCCACGTGTGTGAGGATGCTCCCCCCACCCAGCCACCCACAAACACGCACACATTCTTTCTAACCTATCGTCTTTTCATGATTAGAGGTTGCATTCATGTTTGAGTTCTTAAAACAAACAAAGTGCTCATGAGAATCTTCCGCACCTCCCCCTTTCCACCAGTATGTCCACTCCCAAGGACAGCAGGAATACCAGCTGGTCAATTCCATGGGCTTTTGCTTAGACTCAGGGTAGTGGTACAGTCAGTCAGACGCCCCTCAGTGGAAAATAACAAGGCCAAAGTGGCAAGAAACCACATGTGCCCCCCAAAGCAGTAAATAACATTGTGTGGATTTAACAATTCATTCTGTTGATGAATCCAGCACACAAGTATTTATCTTGCTACAAATTTGTTTTTGTTTCCTGACATCTTTTTAAAAACCAGTTTTGATGACAGAAGATACTTTCTTTAATCCTACCGATATTTGTACCCAGATCTGTTTTCTATACTAAGAACTGGACAGATAAACTGCGTGCATCATAATCCTGATGCAATCTAAATCTCTTGTTTGCCTACGCTGTTTTCTCGTCCTTCAAATGGACACACTACAGCTGCCTTCCCAGTGCAAAGGGGGGAGGTGTGCCAAAGAGGGCTGAGAGATGGAAGTTTCCTCAGTGTGGGTAAGAGAACTGGCCAGAGGCAGGGGAGGTTGGCTGGGGCCGTGAGGATCTGCACTGCTGTGGCCTGCACTGCTGTGACCGTCATTCAGGTAGCTGCTCTTTCTTTCGTCTTCCGAGGGGTGGTTCTTGGCTGCTGGCTTAACTTTCAGAAAGCACCCCGACTTCTCCAAGCTTCATGGGTCAGCTCCTACTTTTGCGTCTTATTTTCTTTAGCAAAAAGGAAAGGAAAGGAACCAGCACTGGAAAGCTCTGAGATTCTGGAAAATTCTTCAAGAGCAGAAGCAGAGTACAGGTGGTTCATTATGAACTATTAACATATTAAAATAAGCCAATAAGAGGAGTGTTAGGTTTCTTTTCAAATTAGATCCTGTCTTTGCTGAGAAAGAAGAAAATATGAGGGGTCTGGACTTTTTTATTTTTTCAACAAAACATTGTTTTGGTTTGGGTTTTTCAAGGACACATCATTTTCCTGGCTGTGATATGTAATGTTTCATTTTACCAATCTGCATTAAGTGGTTCAGCTTATGACTATAAACAGTCTCTGATTTTGTCATTAGGATGAGTTATTCAAGTGTAAGGAACTCAAGATAATGTCCTCAAACCACTTAAACAAGATTCTTTCATTCTTCATTCAAGTAAACATATCCTGGATAACTTCTGTGAGTCTGGCATGGACGAGGGTGTTCTCTTAAGTCATTTTCCACATCAAGATCTGTACTAATCTCCTCCTCCTACCCTACCAATTAATAATGTCACAGGCTTGAGAAGCAGCTGGCCAGGGACTCGCCTATATCAGCCGGAATAGGGAAAGCTAACTGGCATTAAGGCATGTGAGAGAAGCCATATAGCACAGCGGTTATGCACACTGACTCTGAAGTTTGTCTGGGTTCAGTTCCCACATCTGCCACTTTTTAGGTCAAGTAGGATAAACAATTTAGCCTCAGAATAATAAATACAAAGGACTTAGATAAGGACTTAGCACATGGTAAGTACTATACTAAATGTTAGGTATTTTTAGGACCCCGGCTTTAACAGGGCTCTGTCACTACCAAGAGGAATGATTAGGGACCCAAGGCCTAGCCTTCCTCCCACTGAAGTGGCTGAGTCATTCCCAACACTATTCGCCAGCCCCTGCTGATGCTGCCCTGTCTTGCCAGCAATGCCACCACAATGACATGCATGTCCTTGACCACTGCCCTCTCCAGCCTGCCCCACTGTTCTCCTGGGTTGATCCTGTTGCTTCCACAAATATAAGGGGAGATTCTGTCTCCACTCTTGTTGCATCTCTTTATCAGACTGCTAAGTGTGACCTTGCTCTCTTTTTTTAGTAAATCTCCCATAAAGGGTAGTTTCACCTTCTTAGTTTCCTACAGGACAATCTTTCAAATAACATGATAAAAGGTACCCCCTGGGCTAAGTCAGAAAACATTTGGGTGGCAACTCCAATAACCTGCTCAAAAAGTCTTTTCCCACTAATTATAAATTACTGTTCCAAGGAAGGAGTTAAGGCATCTTGATCTCTCTATATAGATCAGTATCATTACACTTTATGTTTGCTGCCCCACAGCAAAACACACACACACACACACACACACACACACACACACACACGTCTTGCACCATACCTTACTGGAGAATTTTAGTCTCCTTAAGGACTGATCAACACTTCCAAATTCTCTTTACAATATTCTCAAAGAACCTATCAATTTCACATGCAAAAGAGGTCTGAAGCATGTTTGGGACATGCTAAGGCTCTTGGTATTTTAGATCAGTCGATATTATATATTAGCTCCTTTCTGAAGCTACCTTCCTCGATTCTATTTTTCCTGATGTTTCCATGTTACTGTTTCTTAAATTGTGGTCAAGGACCATTGACGTCAAAACAAACTGACTTAGTAAAAACCCAGATCCCCCACATCAGCTGAGTCAGGATCTCTGGGAGTAAGGCTCAAACGTTTGAAGTTCTACAAGCTGTTCTTTCTCTGCAGTCTAAAGTTTGAGAACTAGTGCTCTACATCATTTTGAAATCCACATCATTTTGAAACACACATTAATTGCATTACCAAGCATTATGTGTCTATCTGACCAGTTAAATTGTTGGAAGCTAGTACAGTGATCTTTAACATAAAATCCTGTATTCCATCCTTTGTTATTTAAGATATGATCTTGCTATCACTAAGGTGAAGAACATTTGCAAGGCAGGACAGCCGCTGGTCTCAGGAATCAATGAAATGAAGTCTGTTTGCCTCCTTTAAGATGAAAGAATTGGTACAAATATACAACAAAGCCCATAATAGGAAGTCCAAACAGCCTATAGGGGTTGCCTAGTGGTTGGTGGGTGAGCTTTGCAGTCAGTGAGACTAGGATTCAAATTCCAGTATGGATGCTAACTAGCTGTGTGACCCTCAGTTTTCTTAGTTTGTGCCTTGATGTTCTCACCCATAAAATTTAGATACTCATACTGACCTCATAGATTTGTTGTAAGGATGAAGTGAAAAAATGTAGGTAAAGCATTTGGTACAGGACACAGTAAATGTGTTTTAAAAGTTATTATTTCCAAATGAGAATTATTCCTGATGGATTCTGAAATAAACCAAACAGTTCTCATCCACATAAAATCTTCAAGATGGTTAGTGAGTTACTGGCCAGATGCCACTTTGCCTTCTTTCCAGATATCTGGATACCTCAATAGTGTGATTTGCAAAGCACCACAGAGCAAGGTAAGCTTAAGTCAGAATAGCCAGATATTCTACCGGACAACTCCAACCCTAGGGAAGAGTCTAAGGAAAGAATGGCAAAGCCAGAGTATGAGATGGACCGTTCAAAGGTGGGGCAGATTCACTCAACAAAATCATTACAGGGCACATGTGCAAGACACAGTTCCGAGCTGGGAGTACCGCACTGAACAAAACAGACAAAATCTTTTCCCATGTGGGGCTCATACAGGGAAGCAGACAGTAAACAACTCAGTTAATAAAATAGACAGGATGTCTGATGGTGAAGCGTGCTGTAAGAAAAATCAAGCAAAAAATGGGAATAAACAGAGCCAGGGTGGATAAGAGTTTGTCACGACAAAGCAGAAAAACCTACGCATTGTTCCATCAGTATCATCTCCCCTTGCCCTAAATCCACAAGTGAAAGGTGACCATTCGATTAATTCTCAGTAACTATTTTCTGAATGAAGGATATGCCTCAAGAGGAAACCAAAATCTTTGAAAATAAAGCACACCTGTTTCAACTGGTTAGCATTAGTATCTGGTACATTTAAACACTCAATAAATCATTGTTGCAGAAATCGATGGCTCAGCAAATAAGCAAAAGAACTGTCACCTTTCAGGAAGAATGATGATAGCTCCATCCAGAGAGACTGTTCTCTGTAATGATTGCAACCTCCATAATAAGAATAACAACAACATGGGCCTGATTGTTCCCTTATACTTGGTATTCTCCTAAGCACTTTACATGGATTATCTCATTTGAACCTCACAACAATATTGGAGATTCAGGGGAGGAATTGCCCAGTAAAGGACCTGTGGAAGCCTCCTCTATTGAGTAGTGCCCTTCCTATTGAGAAGTGTATCCTTCTCAGTCAATAAGTTGGGTCCTAAGTAGACTTCAGAGCAGTGATTCTGATTACCATTTAATCAGGTGCTCTTCAAATTATCAGACACAGATGTTCACATTTTCCAACCCAGCTGCCAGTCTGCTCCCAGCAAAGCACTGTTTCTGATAACCATCCAGTCCAGACTTGGAAGATTTTCATGTCTTTTCTCTTTCAGTCATTCTACTGGTGTTATCCAGCACTTGCTGTGTCCAAAGCTCGAGAGGCAGTCAGAGGTCCCTGCCCTCCCGGAGTTTACAATCAGACCCTGAAAGAAGGCTCAACCCTTTACAGTGAAACAAAAGCAAAGCAATGCGTTTGCCTTGGGGTGTGTACAACAGGTGCAAGAGAGGACTGAGGACTTTGATTTATATCTTCGGAGACTAATTTTGATTTCCGGTATGGAGAACTATTGGAAGGAGTCAGGACAGAGATATGTGTGTGTCAGAAAGGGCAGCTATGCACCTCAGGGAAAAGAGCTAGGTGCACCTGCGCTCTGGTTGCACCAAAGACCCAAGATAGGGCTACAGCATGAGTCACACCGGCAGCTGCTTCCCAAGCTGTTGGAAAGCCAGTCACAGACAAGGCCGGTAGAACCTATGCCTGGCCCGCCGGATCCTATTCTGAAGATTTAAAGCTGAAAATCAGTGCTGAATGATAGGTCAGAGCTCCCGAAAACCCAAACCATAGTCAAGAAAGAGAGAATCCGATTTGCCAGGAAAAACAAATTGCTTAAAAAGGTAGTGCTGTAACCAGTTCTGGGAACAAATAGTGCCCATTTTATTTTTTTTCCAGTGTTTTGAAAGGAAAGAGGCAGCAATTAGAGAGGAAGTGGAGGCAACAGTGCAGACGCACGGAGGAACAGAGCTGGAGGAGGGGCCTCAGCACCCTGCGCCAGAAGTGGTCCAAGTTGGACGCCAATCTGATCGTGTTGCTCCTCTGCATGAACCCTGCAGAAGCCTCCCACTCTCCTTCACACAAAGCCCAAACTCCTTCACCTGACCCACAGACATTTGCAAAACCTGGTCCTCTCCTTGGCTTTACCTCACCATTCTCCTCTTCCCTTCATCTATTCTGAACTGCTCTCGGGTCCTCACAGGCGCCTCTACCCTGCCGCCACTGGATCATCACGTGGAACACACTTCCCCTCCCCATCTTCATCTGACTGCCACCTACTCATTCTTCAGATTCTGCTTAAATACCATTTCCGCAAAGAAGCTTTCCTTACCCTGGTCTAGGTTAGGTCCCCTTGCTCTGTTCACATAATTCCCTATATTTCCTCTCTCATAATATTCATCAACTTTCTAATCATTATTGACTTATTTACATGTCTTCCCTACTAAAGAGTAAACTTCATGAGTGCAGAGATTGTTGTAAGTGCTCATAAAACATCTGTTAAATTAATCAATTGATTCAATTGAAGCAAAATTTATTTAGGGACTCTAGGTCCTTCTTTCTTCCTGAATTTTAAATGGCAAGAAAAGAAAATAGGCAACATCTCAAAGGAGAAGAGAAAGGACAATTCTTGCCCATGGTGGCCCGGCAGTTTAGGCTTTATGATCACCCATACCCTTCCTCATTAGCATGTGCCCCCCCCCGCCCCAGTATAAAAAAATTCTATAAAGCTACTTTACCTCCTCCCCAGTCCAGGAAATATTATCTTCCCTCCTTTTATTCTCATTTCATTCATTGAGTAAACATTTATAAAGCAACTTCTGTGAGAAGCACAGAAGCACAGCAAACACTGACTCTCTACATTTTTGTTGTTTTTGACCTTTCACAGGTGGTGATTTAGGAGCTGGGTGTAATAGGAACTCAGAAATAAGCAAGATTTTAATTTCAAGGGGTAAAAAGATTAATAGTCAGAAACATATTTAGTGTAAATTCAAAAAAAAGTTAGGAATCTTTGAGCTGTTGGCAACAGAAGGACCAGTTTGAATTAGCTTAAACCCATGATTTCATTGGCTCACAAATCTTTTAAAGGCCAGAGGTTGTTTCAGGCATGGTTTTTTCCTGACATGGACTTCACAGAGTCCCCAGGCTCTGGCTCCTTTGTGATTCTCTGAGCTCTACCCTCTGAATGACACCTTGACCTCCTCAGCCTTCCTCGTGCTAGCAGTTATTCCAGATATCACTTCTTCCACCACATCGGAAGAAGAGGAACTCTTCACCCACCTCCCACATAGGAAAAAGGAAGCCTCCTTCCCAGGACCCTCCAGCAAACGGGGGGATTTCCTCCCCTATCACTATCAATATGCCCATCCTGGAACCAGTTGCCTCACCCAAGGAATGGGATACACTGGTTGGTTTCAGCCCATCAGGATCCACCACTGGAGCCAAATATGGCATCCATTCCACACCAGCTGTATAGCTGAGCAAAGTAGAACCTATCCCTAAGGGAAAAAAAATCGAAGACAGAGAAATGAAGAAATAGATACCAAACAAGCAGTCAACAAATGTCCGTTGTACAGGTGTACGGTCAGGCCACCCAAGATGGCTGTTCTCTTGCTTTCTGTACACCCCCTGCTCAACCAGTGCCTGCTTCACCTACACTCTATTCACCTGACTGACCTTCCGTCTTAATCATAGAGCCTAATCAGTAACTGCCTACGTGCTTGCCCTCTGCCCCGGCTGCAGATTTCCCTGGTAACTGAGGAGCGAACCTAACATCAATTCCCCTTGCAACTGGCAGTCTCCTTCTCCTTCAGGTAGTGAAGATTGCTTCCATGTCCTGCCTGCCGTCTGCTGTACACAGTGGGCTGTTGTTCAGGACATTTTGCTTCAGACTTGTAAGGTTTCCTGCCCAATAAACCATGGATGTCTCTGTTGCTGTCTCCGGGCTCTTTCCTCAGTCTCACAGCTGGGCAATGACAAGGTTTACAGGGTTCAGCCCAGCAACAGGTAACTAGATATCCAAAGCAGCTCTCAGGTTTTTCCACATCTCACAAAGAAATATGTCATCATGGGTGGGTAGCTTATAGAATCCCTGATTCTTAGAAGTAGAAGGAATTGTAGAGATGGAGCCCAATCTAATCCTTCATGTTATAGTAGTTAAGCCTAGGAAAACTGAAGTAATCGGCCCCAAGTTACACAGTTTGGTGATGCCATTGGAAAGAACATAACATTCCTTCTTGCTTGTCATTACTACACAATCAGGGCAAAATCATACCATATGACAAGTCATTTCTGTTATTCTATAAACGCAGAGTTTACTTGCAGAGAGAGTATTTTTGTTGGGTTTGTGAGGAAGAGGGTACATAGGAAAGAGTGAAAGAATGGAAAGAGAACAATTTTAATATCTTTTCCATTTTTTTTTTATTTTTTATTTTTTGATTTTTTTTTAACATCTTTATTGGGGTATAATTACTTTACAATGGTGTGTTAGTTTCTGCTTTATAACAAAGTGAATCAGTTATACATATACATATGTTCCCATATCTCTTCCCTCTTGTGTCTCCCTCCCTCCCACCCTCCCTATCCCACCCCTCCAGGCTGTCACAAAGCACCGAGCCAATATCCCTGTGCCATGCGGCTGCTTTCCACTAGCTATCTACCTTACTACGTTTGTTAGTGTGTATATGTCCATGACTCTCTCTCGCCCCGTCACAGCTCACCCTTCCCCCTCCCCATAACCTCAAGTCTGTTCTCTAGGAGGTCTGCGTCTTTATTCCTGCCTTACCCCTAGGTTCTTCATGACATTTTTTTTTCTTAAATTCCATATATATGTGTTAGCATACTGTATTTGTCTTTTTCTTTCTGACTTACTTCACTGTGTATGACAGACTCTAGGTCTATCCACCTCATTACAAATAGCTCAATTTCGTTTCTTTTTATGGCTGAGCATTTTGTTTTAATTCACACAACTTTCTGAAACATTTATGGACCCTAAAAACAAGAACTTTTCTCAGAGCTGAGAAAGTGCAACACTAGGACTTTGATAATAAGAATCCACATAGCAACGACAATCAGGCTTCTAAGTCCTGATCCCAGGGCTCAGCACCATTTGGGGAAAAGCTAAGTTATTGCCTCTGCTCTCAACAATCGGTGTGTTTGAGACCTGCCAGATAATGCTCATTTATAATGCTTTTGATTTGAGGAGGGAATCTTCAGAGTAGAGAGAAAAAGTTCATGCTAGTCAATAATTAAACATCACAGAGCAACCTGTGCTCTGGGGCCTGTGAACTTTCCTCCAGGTCACAGAACTGCATTGCATTTTCATTGCATTTTCACCAAAAGTGCCCTCCCTGAGCCTAGCGAATCTCTCCCCTAGTATACACACCCCCTCCACGTACGGAGAGCCTATTCAAAGGCAAACAGCTCACTCTGATGGTGCTTATCTTTAACCCTTATTTACCACTAGTATCTCAGCAGCAATTGTTTAACTTTTTTTTTTTGGTATAATATCATCTTTTTTTTAATATTTTGGGGTATAATTGCTTTACAATGGTGTGTTAGTTTCTGCTTTGTAACAAAGTGAACCAGTTATACATATACATATGTTCTCATATCTCTTCCCTCTTGCATCTCCCTCCCTCCCACCCTCCCTATCCCACCCCTCTAGGTGGTCACAAAGCACTGAGCTGATCTCCCTGTGCTATGCGGCTGCTTCCCACTAGCTATCTATTTTACGTTTGGTAGTGTATATATGTCCATGCCTCTCTCTCACTTTGTCACAGCTCACACTTCCCCCTCCCCATATCCTCAAGTCCATTCTCTAGTAGGTCTGTGTCTTTATTCCTGTCTTACCCCTAGGTTCTTCATGACATTTTTTTTCTTAAATTCCATATATATGTGTTAGCATACGGTATTTGTTTTTCTCTTTCTGACTTACTTCACTCTGTATGACAAACTCTAGGTCTATCCACCTCATTACAAATAGCTCAATTTCATTTCTTTTTATGGCTGAGTAATATTCCATTGTATATATGTGCCACATCTTCTTTATCCATTCATCTGATGATGGACACTTAGGTGTTTCCATCTCCAGGCTATTGTAAATAGAGCTGCAATGAACATTTTGGTACCTGACTCTTTTTGAATTATGGTTTTCTTGGGGTATATGCCCAGTAGTGGGATTTTGCTCGCTCTGTACCCGAGAAGAGATTCCTCTCTCAGCCTCACTCCCTCCACCAGGCCTTCCTCTACCCTGTGGTCCAAATTCACTTTCTGAACATGAGTTGAATCGTGTAATGCCACTGCTTAAAACACTTTGAGGAATCCAAAAGTTTATAGAATAAACTGTGCCTTGTTAACATGATCCCCAAGATCCAGAACTCACTGCCCAAACAACCTGCACTCTCATGCCTTCCTACCCTTGTCCTGGCTGTTTTATCCACCAGGTAAGCCCCTCACTGCCTTAGCTATAGAGAAAATCCTGATCAGTTCTTAAGTCCCGGGGAAATATTATCTCTTCTCTCAGTTTCCCTAGATAGCTTCCCCTTTAACATCCCCTATAACATTGTAGTTTGGTCCTTTCTTTACCTCTTCGTCTCCTCCAGGACGAGGACCATATTTTACTCACCACTGGGTTTTCATCCATTGCACAGAGTAGATGCCCAATTAATGTTAATTGAGTTAGATTGAATTGAGTCATATGATGTCTGTCTTGCCATCAAAGCGGATTGAAATCACACTTTCTTCCAAAATATGTCCTAAACTATCCTAACTGTAGGTTCAGTCTATGTATTGAGTCAACCTATTTGCTCCCTCTATCCAGCTCCAAAACTCCAAGTGCAGCCCCAAACTCAACTCCCAGGACCATGTGTGAAATGATCCAGGAGACCTTTGGGTAACTCTAGTCCACAGTCCAGAACTCAGCATCAAATCACCCTTGCCACTCATCAAATCGTGCATTTATTTATTTGTTTGTTTGTTTCATAAACATTTAAAAGCCTACTTTGTCTCAGGCCCTATATTAAGTGCAAAAGAAATAAGGGTGAAGACCTGGGCCCTCAGGGAGCCCACAGCTAGTTGGCTGGGGGTGGGGGAGTGGCAAAACAGGCAACCCTGTTGCAGATCCTCTATCATATTTTGCCCAATCCCCAGTCTCTCTACTCTGTTTCTTGTCCTTGGGATGCTCTCTGCCTTGATTCTTGTTCCAGAGACCCCCAGCTCTCCAGACGAGAAATTGAAATCCTACTTGCAATCCTACTGCCGGGACAAAAGACTTGTCTACAGTTTTCTTTTTCATATAACCAGCCCTTCTGCATACCACTCTTCATAGAGGGAGAAAAGTCTGACTTCTTCACAGGGTCACTGATCCTTTGTTTCAGGACTCTCTGACCTGGCGCTCAAGTCTGGCATCTAATGTGAATTATCCAGTACCCTTTAACTTTAAAGTACATAACATCCTCTGTGTATCCTATTTAGAATGGATATCCCCAGGATCCATTCCCTCAGATTCTAGTTGTCTGTATTTATTACAAGGTTCCCAGATGATTTTGAAACAGATGATCCAGGGACTTTGAGAAGGATTGTCCTAAGAGCCACATGTTCGCTTAAGTTTTAGAATCATCTACACTGTCCCTATCTCACCCTACCACCAGTTTGGACCCTGCAAACCTTCAATAACTGAGCTAATCCCCCAAGTCTCCTGCCAAAGGAAGTGGAATTTAGCCAGCAGAGGACCTACTATGCATGCCTGTGTGCTTTGACTTTTGAATATTATCTTCCCCAAAGTCCCCCTCACTGGGCACTGCTTACCCATTGGGACATCTTAGATGCTTTATCTTGGCCTTTTGGCCAGTTACTTGTTTGGACTCTGATCTCTTTCCATTACCACTGAAACACCATGTTTTGTCCATCAATACCTGACAGTCATTCTCTCACCCCGCTATCTGGTATCCCTACCTAGCCAGGTTTGGCCCCAGGTTCCAGACCTCCCCACTTAGTCTATCCAAGTGTAAATTATTGACTGCATCTGCACGAGTCCTCAGAAATCCCAGTCCATGGTCATATTTTCTTAATCTGAAATCCCATAGCACCAGTTGTCTGCCTCACTTTTTGTCACTTGCTATTCCTAGTCCTGTTACCAATATCCTATCTCTCCAGCAAGACTGTAAATTAACATTACTGAGTATTTGTGGGTTAAATAATCATATAGGCCCTAACTATGGAGGACACAAAACAAGAAATTGATAGTAAAGGTAAAGGTCCAGAGGAACTTATATTGCCAGAAAAGTCAGGCTTAGAAGAGATGCTAGAGTTCGCATTGAGTTCCCAGGAAAAAAGAGGTTTTTAACCACCATATTTTCCATTTATTGAGGACCACTTATGTGTCAGGCACTGTACTAGCTATATTACATGTCATCCTTCTAAACCTCACAACCATCCTTTGAAGAAACTGACACTCAAGGAAGTCCACAAACTTTCCCACACTGACACAGCCAGAAAGTGAAAGAGTTGAGATAACAATTTAGGTTGACTCCAAAGCCCATGGTCTATTACTCTACAAATCAAGGAAATAATTATCACAAACTCCTCAATTTTACCAGAACTATTAATAGAGTGCACTATTCCCTGAAGGCCTCTAATATCACTTGGAAATTTCCAACAGGTTCAAAAAAATTGTAAGGAAGACATTTTTCTGGAATAATCAGGGAATAATGTACAGTTGGGTATACAGAGCATTAAGGGCAAATGTCCTGCCCAACAGCTGTGTTCATTCCTCTGTTCAGCTCAATGGTACTAAACATAAAGCAAAATGAACTGAGCGTTTTAATATTGTTTTCTCTTTGGAGACTCTGACTTCTACTTAATAGGACAGGAAAATAGCCCACCGAGCAGAATGCTAGATGGTGGCTCATCCTACTAAGGCTTTATGGCTGAGCTTCTGTAGTTTGTGTCTGCTTGAGAGATCCCCTGGCCCCTTTCCTAATTGCAGGGGTTGCCCCCAGCATGAACACTGGATTACTAGCTCGAGTTAAAGAGCACTTAGAGCCAGGCTGGCCAGAACACTCGCATGACTTCCAGGAAGCTACAAGAGACATCAAGAATTAATTAATTGATGCCAATGGGATTTGTAAGCTTGGGATAAGGACACTTCAAAGCCTGAAAGCATATGCAGCGCATCACACAACTCACACTCCCTGGCACCCCCGCTGCTGTGTGGAGCAATGATGAGGGCGCTGGGTTTGGAGTCCCAAGCCCAGGTCTGGGTCTATGGGAACTTGTGTCTTGCTTATCTTTCTAATTCCTCATCCGTAAATAAGAATAATCCCTGCATTACTCATTGCAAAGGGCTTTGTGAGGGCTACTCACAAAGCCCTCAAATGAGGTATTTGTATGTGAAAGCTCCATAAGGACTGTAACTAGGGTAAATGCCCCCCTCCAGTACTCCCGTAGCAATCTGTGCTTGCCCAACAAGCATTCATCACATTTCTCTTCTATATTGTATGTACCATAAGGACAGCAACTGTATCAGTACTGCTCACCACTGTCTCCTAGTATCTACCACCGTGCTGAGCGCTTGCTTAGTGCTCAATAAATATTTGTGAGATGAATGAATAGATGATAAATGCAGTCTTATGTAGTGTTCTTTATTTTGTGGGAATTTCATGCCACATGGTAAAACAAATCCCATGTCACCATCACTGTCCGCTACTGGCAACTTTTTTTCACTTTATAACTGTTACTTCATACACATAGATGGTCCTCAAGAAGTGTATAGTCTGAAGGGAATAAGATTGTACAAATGAAAAATCAAGTAACAGCAAACACAGAAAATGCCATTTCTAACAATTTCTCCTTGTTATTTCAACTTTTTCAAAGAATTAACCTCAGGGGTAAATCCCAGCATCTTAAAACTACAAGTTTCTATCTTGGTAGACCAGGGACTGCTTAGTATGACCAGACAGACTATTGTAAATATAAATTCAATTTTATCCCAGAAATCCCAGACTTTCTTGTGGAGGAGTGACTATTTTCTGAAAGCCTTAAGAACCAGAAGTAGACATTATGTGCGAGAAGGTGTGGGGAAAGGGGGGCAGAAGTGGGTCAGAAGATGCTTCTGTAGATCCCAATGCAAATTTTTGCGGAAATACATAGCCAGACTCAAAACGTAAAGGTAGGCTCTAATCATTTGCTAAGATCTACATGCAATGAGAAGTAACTGGAAAGCAAACATATATTGATAGCATAGACTCAATGCCCCAATATTTTTAGTACTTTGAAATTACAAATTTTTTTATCTGCTTTTTATGTGGAACAAATATGCAGACTAAACTAACAACTTGAGCAGGACACCAAGGATTTCTTCTGAGGCGTATTTTTCTCTGTGATAGGTCTACAGGGAGACCTGAGTACAAGAGCATCACATGATACCAGGAAGCTTGGGGACACTTCCTTTAGTGGAAGGAAGGGTTTAGTGAAGTCTTTATCACCACTGGGAAGAGTAAGCATGAGAAGGTGAAATGGTGAAAACAAGTTGGGGGTTATAATAAAAATGGCTTCTTAGGGCTTCCCTGGTGGCACAGTGGTTGAGAGTCCGCCTGACGATGCAGGGGACACGGGTTCGTGCCCCCGTCCGGGAAGATCCCACAAGCCGCGCAGCGGCTGGGCCCGTGAGCCATGGCCGCTGAGCCTGCGCGTCCGGAGCCTGTGCTCTCCAACGGGAGAGGCCACAACAGAGGCCACAACAGTGAGAGGCCCGCGTACCGCAAAAAAAAAAAAAAAAAAAAAAAAAAATGGCTTCCTAGTCTAATAGCAGTATAATAATTGATCAACTGGTGAACCTTGAAACAATTAACTTTGAAAAGATAGACTGTAGAGTTCCTCAATCATTTCTAATACCTCCCTTAAAGAAAACAAGCAAATTATGATGTGTAAAAGTCCCCTTGAATTCATTATGCAACAAATAATTTTGAGGTTGAATCTCAGTATTACTTACTTGCTAAAAGTTAATTTTAGAAGCATCTACCTGAAATTGTGCCTATGGCAGACACTTTCGGGAGTGTAACAGACACTGAGAGTTGTACCCCAGTGTCTATTCTCCCTTTTATCCACAGCTGAGCACAAGAGCACCAAAAATCAAGACTACACTTCCCAGCCTCCCCGGCAGCCAGTCTTGCTCATGACTAAGTTCTACAAATGGGGTTTCCAGGAACCTTCCTTAAGAGAGAGCTGATGCTTATTGTTAGCCCCCTCATCTTTGCCTCTCCCTCCTCTCTTCCTCCTGAAACAGGCGCTGCCATTTGGAGGCTGAGGACCACATTCTTGGGTTGGATGAGCAGTGAGTGGGAAGAAGCCTGCAGCCTGAAGACTTTTAGGGCAAAAGTCACTACTCCAGCCCTGGACTGCCTACCTTCTGACTTAAATGAGAAACAACACACTTTTATCCTGATGAAACCACTATTATTTGGAGGTTTTCTGTTCTTTTTGAACCTAAGCCTCACTGATACAGAGAAGGTTTGTATTCAAGGTAAATAAGAAACAGTCCCCAATTTTAAGAAGTTTCATAAACTTGAGAAGGACATGAATGGTATATACAACCCTGTAAATTTGTACAAAGAATAAAATTATGAGTGTCATAAGATCAAAATATTATCGTTGAGGATGGGAACAATAAAAGGAAGACAAATTACTTCTGTTAGAAGAGAATGAAGGAGGGAATAGTGGTTCAAGTGGCATTTGAGATGGGCCCTAAAAGAAGAATAGAATTTTGATAGATAAAAATGGGGAGGAAGGGCTTCCCTGGAGGCACAGTGGTTAGAAGCCCGCCTGCCGATGCAGGGGACGCGGGTTCGTGCCCCGGTCCGGGAAGATCCCACATGCCGCGGAGTGGCTGCGCCCGTGAGCCATGGCCACTGAGCCTGCGCGTCCGGAGCCTGTGCTCCGCAACGGGAGAGGCCACAGCAATGAGGGACCCGCGTACCGGAAAAAAAAAAAAAATGGGGGAGGAAGACAAAACAGGCAGAAAAAACAGCATTACAAAGGCTGGAAGTAAAAAAGTATGGATTGTGTTCAAGGAAGTTTAGGTGATTCAGTTTAACCAGAGCACAGGTTGTAGATAGTGATCCTTACTGATCACCCGATTGATTTATTTCCTTTTCTTGATGCATTTTTTTCATGACCTTTGTCACTATCTGATGCCATATTATGTTAACTCTGTTATCTGTTTATTTTCTAGAATAACCAGAATTTCAGTTCTCCAACTTTTTGGTCTCAGAGACCCCTTTACATTCTTAAAAATTATCAAGAAAAGCTCCAAAGAGCTTTGGTTTATGGAGGATATATCTATAAATACTCACTGTATTAGAATGGATATAATGTTTTAGTTATGTAAGATGAATGTTATAGAGATCTACCGTACAACATAGTGCATTATAGTTAAGAACACTATATTGTGAACTTAAAATTTTTGTAAAGAGGGTAGATTTCATGTTAAGTGTTCTTACTACAAAAAAAGGGGCAGAGAGAACTTTTGGAGGATACAGATGTTTATTACCTTGATTGTGGTGATGGTTTGATGGGTGTATGTTTATGTCCAAACTCATCAAGTTATGTACATAAAATATATGTGGTACTTTGCATGTCAACTGTACCTCAATAAAGCTTTTTAATTTTTTTAATTGATAAATGTTTAAATATTTATTTATGTATTGATTTTAAAATAACAAAAATAAACCTGTTCCATGTTAATGTAAAGAACATTTTTATGGAAAAAAATTTTTCACATAAAATTATTAACAGAATAGCATTGCTCTATAATTTTGCAATTTTCCTTGACTTCTGGCCTAATAGAAGACAGCTAGACTCCCACATCTACTTCCACATTCAATCTGTTGTGATATCACATAACAGGTAGCCTCTGGAAAACTTCACTATATACACATAAAAGAAGAAACGGAGAGTGGAAATGGCAAATAACATCTTAGCGTTATTATGGAAACAGTTTTACTTTGCAGACACCCTGAGAGAGTCACAGAGCCCCTCAGGGTCCCCTGACTAACTCTGAGAACCACTGAACTAGAATATAAACTCAGCGAGAGCAGAGATTGTGTTTAGTTCCCTATTATATTCCCAGCACCTAGACCTGGCATATAGTAGGCACTCAATAATACTCATTAAATGAATGCATGAACCTGAGGCTATATTGTGAAAGACACTGAAGGGCAGGCTAATGAGTTTGCAATTGACTTAGTAGACAAAGGGGAGTCAGTAGTGGTATCTGAGCTGGAGAATATAACAATCTGATTAATCTGACCACACCAAGGAAGATGGGTTGGAGAGAAGGGTAACCTGGAGATATTGGTACCAAGTAGGATGCTCTTGATTTAGGCCTGGTGAAAAATAGTGAGGTTCTGAAGTAGGATGAAGACTGTACAAATGGAAAGAGGAGGACAGACATGAGAAATCACTGGATACAGTGTATTAGCCCCCGAGAAATCCATGAATCTATCCTGACTTAACTGTCTGTATGACCTTCCTCAAGCCAATCAACTCCTGTTCAATTACACTTTCCTCATCAGCAAAATAAAATATTGTATTAAATATGGATTGTCACTTTCAACTCTCTCAAAGTAATTTGCAGATGATAGAATTGTATCACCAAAATATCAATTTTAAATGTCACAAAATCATGATTCCTCATTGGTAATTATTCCTGCATTTACTGATGCAAAGACTAGTCATTAACTAGGCTCTTTAAAAAGTAAGACTAGAGAATCAATATTAAACTTCAATATTAGCTAAAGTGTTTGCTTGGGAAAAAAGTTATTTTTTAAGGAGGACTTTTAACTTATTTAATCCTCAAACAATTCCTATGATGCAGGGGGTTTTTTCCACATTTTGTTAATCAGGAAATATTAAGAAATACACTCCAAGCCCCACACCTTGGAGTAAGCAACAAAGTTAGTAGTTAAACAGTTATGTCTGATTCTAAAACTTACAGTCTTAACAATGTATAACACTACCTCAAAGAAATTGAGATACTGTTTAAATTTGGATATGTTGTTACAGTTTGGAAGTATGGATCAAC